>NC_090355.1:10558384-11177262 GCF_035084215.1 Heptranchias perlo | reverse complement strand
ATACTAGCCATGGCACAACATTGAATTGCAATAGAATCTGCAGCCAAAACTGCACTAATTTCTCACTATCACCTCTGGAAAAATCACCTATACTGGTCTTATGGGGACATGATTGTCCATTTTAAGACAGTCATCGTGAGTCAACCATGCTCCGCAAGCTTCAGTTATTTTGCTTAGGATTTTACTAGTAAGCATTTGTGTATGTGGCTTCTGAATATTCTGCACCTTGGGACTCTATTACCCCCCACCACCCCCCCCCACAACCCATCCGCCCCATTCCCAAATGGAAGATAAATGCCAAATAAAACAACTCCACTCCACTCAACCCATCCTCAGACAAAACAGGCTGGAAAAGAGCTATCGTAACATGTTGACTCGCATGCTATGTTCATACACAGAGCAGAACCCCGAGGACTGGCATGAAATATTGCCATATTTATGGTTTGCATACAGGAAGGTACTCCAAGAAACGATCGGGTTCTTTCTTTTTGAATCGCTATAGGGATGGCAAATACATGGTCATTAATACTAATCAGAGATTAGAACAGAAAAACAATAATAACTTGCATTTATAGAGCGCTTCTAACGTAGTAAAATGTCACATAGCACTCCACAGGAGCGTTCTCAAACAGAATTTGACACCGAACCACATAAAGAAATATTAGGACAGGTGACAAAAAGATTGGCCAAAGAGATAGGTTTTAAGGAGCGTTTTAAAGGAAGAGAGAGAGGGAGAGAGGCAGAGAGGTTTAGGGACGGAATTCCAGAGCTTTGGGCTTAAGCAGCTGAAGGCACAGCTGCCAATGGTTGGAGCAATTAAAATCGGAGATGCGCAAGAGGCAAGAATTGGAGGAGGGCAGAGATCTCGGAGGGTTGTAGGGCTGGAGGAGGTTACAGAGATAGGGAGGGGTGAAGCCATGGAGGGATTTGAAAACAAGGATGAGAACTTTAAAATCGAGGCGTTCCCGGACCGGGAGCCAATGTAGGTCAGCGAGTACAGGGTTGATGGGAGAACGGGACTTGGTGCGAGTTAGGATATAAGCTGCAGAGTTTTGGTTGAGCTCAAGTTTATGGAGGGTGGAAGATGGGAGGCCAACCAGGGGACCATTGGAATAGTCAAGTCTGGAGGCAATAAAGGCATAGAAGAGGGTTTCAGTAGCAGATGAGCTGAGGGCGATGGTACAGAGGTGGAAGTTGGCGGTCTTGGTGATGGAGCGGATATGTGGTCGGAAGCTCATCTCAGGGTCACATAGGATGTCAAGGTTGTGAACGGTCTGGTTCAGCCTCAGACAATGGCCAGGGAGAGGGATGGAGCAGTTGGCTCGGGAACAGAGTTTGAGGCGGAGACTGAAGATAATGGCTTCAGTCTTCCCAGTACTGGATGTCAGGCAAGCAGCATGACAAATTAAAGGCATTGGAGGAGTCAGCGTGTGGTAGATCTGGGTGTCGTCAGCGGACATGTGCAACCTGACGTCGTGTTTTCAAATGATGTTGCCATGGGGCACCATGTTGATGAGAAATAGGATGGAGCCAAGGATAAATTCTTGGGGGACTCCAGAAGTAATGGTCTGTGTGTGGGGGAAGAGAAGCCATTCCAGGTGATTCTCTGGCTGCAACTGGATAGATATGAATGAAACCAGGCAAGGGCAGTCCCACCCAGCTGGACAACAGAGGCGAGGCTTTGGAGAAGGATGGTGTGGTCAACCGTGTCAAAGGCTGCAGACAGGTCAAAAAGGATGAGGAGGGATGGTTTACCATGGTTATAGTCACATAGGATGTCATTTGTGACTTTGATAAGGGAGGTTTCAGTGCTGCGGCAGGGACGGAAACCTAATTAGAGGGATTCAAACATGGAGTTGCCGGAAAGATCGGCACGGATTTGGAAAGTGGCAGCACATTCAAGGACTTTGGAGAGGAAAGGGAGATTGGAGATGGGGTGGTAGTTTGTAAGGACAGAAGGGTCAAGGGTGGGTTTTTTGAGGGGGGTTGATGACGACAGATTTGAAGGGGAGGGGGACAGTACCTGAGGAGAGGGAACTGTCAACACTATTAGGTAACTTAGGGGCCAGGAAGGGAAGTTGGGTGGTCAGCAACTTGGTGGGAATAGGGTCGAGGGACCAGGAGGTGGGCCTCTTGCACAAGAAGAGCTCGGAGAGGGCATGAGGGGAAATAGGAGAGAAGCTAGAGAAAGATGCAATTTCAGGGCTAGGGCATGGGGGAACCTTAGGAGAAGTTTAGCTTGGTGGACTAGGGGAAGGGAGGGTTAGCGGCAGAGGCAGCTGAACGGATGGTCTCAATCTTAGTGACAAAGAAGTCCATGAGTGCCTCTTACTTGTTGTTGGAGGTGACGGTGGAGGGGGCAGGGGAGAGGGGGTTATGAAGACAGTTTATAGTGGAGAAGAGAAGCTGGTGATTATCTTGCATTCCAGGATGATCCAATAGTGCTTTATGGGATCCAGTCAGATCTGGTGATGAATGGCTCAACCGCTTGTCCGCCATAAACGTTCAAGTCTGCGTCCCTTGGACTTATGGGAACAGAGGTGAGGGCAGTACCAGGGGGAATGACGAGGGTGAGAGAGAGTAAAGGCTTTAATGGGGACAAGGGCGTCAAAGGTGGAGATGAGGGTCTGATTGAGCAGATCGGTAGCTGCAGAAATGTTGTGGTAAATGGAGGGCCCAAGGCTAGACAGTTGGGAATTTGAAAGTGCCATTGTAAATGACCTGGGGAGAGTTTTTTCCAGGGGCGGACACAAAAGGAAGTGAGGTTGGGAGGGGAGAGGGGGATGTGAGTGGGGAGGGACACAAGGAAGTGATCAGAGATGGCCTTACCAGCGATTGACACGATATAGAGTACTCAAATTGAGGAATAACCTAACTAGATTGGCAGAAGCAGCACAGGAGAATCTATAATATGTGCAAGGCCACCAGAAAGGCTGATACAACTAGAATACCAGGCATCGGGAGCACCCAGTAGATCAGAACTTGCTAATTCTGCTGAGGAGGGACATAACAATTTATAGGCCCAGCTGATGGGTCCATACAGAATGATGGAAAGAGTGAGATAGATTTTTTAGTTGAGATATCCAATTGGCTACGTTGATGATTCTACCATAAGAATACATTAAAACATTACCTCATCCACAAAGAAAGAACAAACTTTTATTTATACAGCACCTGTCATGACCACACGACGTTCCAAAGTTTTTCGCAGCAAATGCAATACTTTTGAAGTGTAATCACTATTGTAATGTGGGCAAACATGACAATCAATTTGTTCATAGCAAGGTCCCACAATAGCAATGAGAAAATGATGAGATAATCTGTTTTTAGTGATATTTGTAAACAATTTTACAACACCAAGTTATAGTCCAGCAATTTTATTTTAAATTCACAAGCTTTCGGAGGCTTCCTCCTTCGTCAGGTGAACGATGTTCACATCGTTCACCTGACGAAGGAGGAAGCCTCCGAAAGCTTGTGAATTTAAAATAAAATTGCTGGACTATAACTTGGTGTTGTAAAATTGTTTACAATTGTCAACCCCAGTCCATCACCGGCATCTCCACATCTTTAGTGATATTGGTTTGGGGATAAATATTGGTCAGGACACCGGGACAACTCTCTTAATCTTCTTCGTATAGTGCAACGAGATCTTTTACATCCACCTGAGAGGGCAGACAGGACTTTGGTTTAACACTTCATCCAAAAGATGGCTTCTCCGACAGTATAGTACTCCCTCATTACTGCACTGAAGTATCAACCTAGATTATTATTAGAGGGAGATTTAAATCTTTTCATAAGAAATGAGCAGCTGTCCAAAAACTAAGTCAAATAGATCTTTTAGTAGGAGAAGCAATATACCCACTTGGTACATTGGCATCACTGAAGGGGAAAATTGCATAAAATGTACAAAAAATGAATAACTATCCAAAATGAATTTAAAACTGTTCACATTGTGAACCCATGGATCAACAATTATGTCAATTGTTGCCAATACAAAAGGTTTGAAACTTAATTTGCTGGATAATTTTAGAAAGCAGCGATACAGAAGCCAAGCAATCTTTGCTCAGGTTAGTGAGGGGTATTCAGTGGTATTGACATGTGGGTGACAGGTAATAATTTACATGAAAAGGCAGTCAAGTGTCATGCATATACACTGATAACATCTCAGTATGCTTGCCATTTAAGTGGGTGGCAGACATGTTATTTCTGTACTTGTAAACTGGTAATCTTATTAGTGGGGCAAAGCCAATTAAGTCTATAGTAGTTGCAATTTAAGATAAGTCTTTTGTAAACAATTTTACAACACCAAGTTATAGTCCAGCAATTTTATTTTAAATTCACAAGCTTTCGGAGGCTTCCTCCTCCTTCATTTACCTGACGAAGGAGGAAGCCTCTGAAAGCTTGTGAATTTAAAATAAAATTGCTGGACTATAACTTGGTGTTGTAAAATTGTTTACAATTGTCAACCCCAGTCCATCACCGGCATCTCCACATTAAGATAAGTCTGGCAGCTTTACTATAAAATGTTATCAACTGGTTTCAAGATATGTCCCACTCCAGATCAAATCACTATTTTCCAGTGGAAGGATGATGAATGCAATAACTAATGGTGCGATGCAGTGAAACCTCAAACACTTTCTGTATTTGTATTATCCCCTTGTTCTCTCAACTTTCTGGAAAAGTTGTTGTGGTTGGTGTTCGCACAGGCTCAAAACAAAAATTTATTGGGGAAGAAACCTCCTTCCCTCCTCAAGTGATGCTAAGATGAAAGTTGTTTCTATATTGGTGCCTGTTTGGATTCTGTGGGACTGATGCCTGTTAACGGCTCCCAGCATTTACACTATTAAATCTGACTCTTGATCCTGGTAGACACCATGTGTTATGGGTCAACGAGTCTGCTGTTGTGATTACAGGGCCCTGTTTAATGGTGTAAATGCTGGGACTTGGCTCACAGACGCTGGCTTCCTAGAATTGGAACTAAAAGAGCAGTATAAAAGTAGGTTAAGATTTTTAAAAATCCTTTGAAGAAACTGAACACATAAGTTGCACAGGGTAAAGATTTCCTCTGTGCGCTGCACTAACAAAACTGTAGATCTACTTATAAAGGACATGCTTACAATTTGACTGCACATATTGCACAAAGGAAATCTTTCCTTCAGTGCAGCACTGAAGTCGTGTTGCACTGTCAGAGGTGCCATCTTTTGGATGAGCCGTTAAACCGACGCCCTGTCTGCCCTCCCAGGTGGACGTAAAAGATCCCATGGTACTATTTTGAAGAAGAGCAGGGAATTCTCCCCGATGTCCTCGCCAATATTTATCCCACAGCCAACACCACTAATACAGATTATCTGGTCATTACCATATTGTTGTTTGTGGGACCTTGCTGTGTGCAAATTGGCTGCCACATTTCCTGCATTACAACAGCAACTACACTTCAAAAGTACTTCATTGGCTGTAAAGTGCTTTGGGACATCCTGAGGTCATGAAAGGCACTATATAAATGAGAGTCTTGCTTTCTTTTTGTTTTAAACAGTGTTTTATGACCTGCAAAACATTCACAGGTATTATGGAAAGGGCTTTGTTTGGAACTCAGAAATATATACTATATATTATATATGAGTTCCAAACAAAACATGTATGTGTAATATAAAAATACAGTGGATAAGGCAACTGCGATTGGCAGAGTTTGGACTCTTTAATTTGGCTTAAGTATGCTATTGGAATTTAACTATCTAAAAGTATGCAGTGTACAAGTACAGAACACTGATAAGCTGCCAGCTGCTTGTCCAACCAGAACCAAATTGCCCAATAGAGCATTGGCTTGCAAGGTTATTTGGAGCCAAGCAAAACAAAATCCAGCCCCCATTGGTAGGTGTACCCCTTTAGCTGTGCCTGCTGGTCAATCATCAACAGTACCCTGGAGTACTGTGGACTTGCCTGGTTCAGTTATCGTAATACCAATTCAGCTCTAGAGAGCTGAAAGATTGCAACGGACCTTTGTAACACTGCTCCCCTCTACCCCTACATTATTCCAGCTATTGCCAAAACCCTATCAGTGCCTTTGGCACCTCCAGGCTAAATGTATGAAATACCCTCCTTGTCTGACTCCAACCTTCATAAACCCTTTGACTTTGGCCTGGTGTGCCCCTCCATCCATTGTACCTCATGTGGCAGAACCTAAAACCGTCTTGGCCTTACCTTCTGGAACATTCTCCCTAATCATCTCTGCCCCTCCTCCTTCCCTTCATTGAAAAGCCTTTTCAAAACCCATCGCTCCGAACAAGCTTTTGCTCAACTCTCCGAACGCTCCCATTAAGGCTTTGTGTCCACTCCTTTTCTCCTTTGTGAAGCACTTCTAGGTCATAGAATTTTCATTTTTTTTCCATGTTAATACTCTAGATAAATGTTGTTGTTAAATATCCATTATCAGGTGTGCTACCTTGGAGCAATCTTGACCTCAAAGACTTTCCTCTGAGGAGGATAGTCATTAAATAAGTGTCAGCCGTGGCTCAGTTGGTAGCACTCTTGCCTCTGAGTCAGAAGGTTGTGGGTTCAAGTCCCACTCCAAAGATTTGAAGCACAACATCGAGTCTGACACTCCAGTGCAGTACTGAGGGAGAGATGAGATGTTAAATCTGAGGCTCTATCTGCCCTTTCAGATGGATGTAAAAGATCCCATGGCACTATTTCAAAGAAGAGCAGGGGAGTTATCCCTGATGTCCTGGCCAATATTTATCCTTCAACCAACATCACTAAAACAGATTATCTGGTCATTGTCAAATTGTTGTTTGTGGGAGCTTGCTGTGCACAAATTGGCTGCCACGTTTTCTACATAACAACGGTGACTATACTTCATTGGCTGTAAAGCGCTTCGGGATGTCCTGAGGTCATGAAAAGTATGATATAAATGCAAGTCTTTCTTAAATTCTAAAGTTCAGAGATGAGCAGATGGAAGTGGAGCTGTGCCTTGAATTGTTGGTGATTGTATGAAAAGTTAAAAATCTATGGGAAAACATGTAAATAGAAGAAGACAGTTGTTTTCCTGAACAAAGTCAATGGCCTAAATTTTCACAATGAGGCGGGATCTCAGCGGGTTGGTCAATAAGTGGGTGGGAAACCCAAAAAAATTTTGTGTGTGTTCCCGAGTGATCACAACTCAATTGAAGCCACTTAACTGAATTTTCGGGTTTCGCGTCCTCAAGCTGCGCAGCGGGCATACTGCACACTCGCATGACGCGATTTAAAGCCCACTATTCAAAGGGCCAATGCAACAGTGCATTTTGAAGGTGAAAGGAGGAAAAATCAGAATGGAATGTCGTAGAGCAAAGCCAACACCCAGGTTCTCAGACACTGCCCTGGAGATACTACTGTCTGCTGTGAGAAACAGGAGGGAGGTGCTACACCCACCTGACAGGAGGAAGAAACCTGGTTCTGCCACCAAGAAGGCGTGGTTAGAGGTGGCAGACCAGGTCAGCAGCAGGAGCACGATACCCCGGACGTGGCAGTGCAGGAAGTGATTTAATGACCTAACCAAGTCAGGAAAAGTGAGTACAGTTATTGATTCACCTGCATTCTGTGGTGAACATTGCCCCCCTCCCCCCCCCCCACACTGCCCTGCGAAGCCTACTCCATCACATCACTCCTCATACCCTAATAAGGCTCAATGTCAAATTACTAACATTTTCTGTGCACTTCTATACCTCCCCCATTTGTGCATCCACTTGTGCGTCTCATTCATTGTCAGCCTGACCCAGAGCAATGCTACCATCGGATGAAACTGACACCCTCACATGTCTGTACTTTCTCCCCTTGTAGGAGAAGAGAGTGCAAAATGCAAGGGAGAGGAGTCAGACTGAAAGGGACGCTCCACAAATCGTGGCCCTTACAAAAGGTGGAGGAGGCGCCTTTGGAAATAAGCCGAATGCTGGAGTGCCTGACCGGTGGGGATGCTGAGACTGGCACCCCGAAAATGTAGGGTGACAGAACTTTAACATCCCTCACACACAACATGGATTATCAGTGATTGACTTGTTGCACACCTTAGGATGCTGATCACAACATTACTTCTGCGATGAATCTTAATATTGCTGTATGTTCACTTCCAGGCCCTTCAAGGACTGAAGCCGTGGATGAGGACGATTCCTCAGAGGAGCTCCATGTATCTGAGGGTGCAGCGTCACATTAGAGTGAGACATGCACCAGCGCAGATACTCACACCTTGGTGGGACCCATTAAAGAGGTAGTTGGGTTGACACCTGGTGAGTCATCACACACAAGTGGGCATGAGCAGACGACTGGTGGCAGGGGCAGGGGTGAAGAGTCTGCGTCGGTGGGCGAACTCCTTTCCAAGCTCTGTTGAGCTTGGCACTGATGCTGAACCCCAGGAGCCATCCTTGAAAAGGAGAATGATTGAGGTATTGATGCCTTTGCGACGTACTGGAAGATGTGCCAAGCCCACTCTCCAAAATAATGGAGAGGATGGAGGAGTCCACCAGTAGTGGACCGGTGACGCTTTAGCGGACCGGTAACATGGGTAAATGCAGGAATGTCTGCAATGGAGAGAATGGCAGCCTCCATTGAGCTTCAAACACAGCTCACAAATGAGTCCATTCAGGCCCTGGCAACGGCCGTGTGGACTCAGGGTAAACAACATTATGCCGCCTTAAACAGGCAGACAGATACATTAACACTGGCCTTACAAGGCATCACACATGTCCTCCAAGCTGTTGTCCAGCAGAGTGGTCGGAGTGATGTGGCCCTGGCCCAGGAGAGGGATGATGGCGAAAGGGGACATGGAAGTGTGGACCCCACTCAAAGTGCACCCATGTTTCACCCGTTGTCCCCGCCCCCCCCCGGCAATGCTGCCTCCTCTCCAGATGGCCGATTCTGCCCCTGCACAGGTGCAGGTGGAGATGTCTTTGGTGGGGCCATCACGGGCTCCAAACACAGAGGTTGTAGCCCGAAAGCATCTATGCAGTCTGAGCATGAATCTGAGCAACCTGCCACTACCTCTGCTGCAGCCACAGGCGATGCACCACGTAGAAGCGGTAGGAAGAGGAAGTCTAAGGTTTTGTAATCACCAAGGGAATGCATAAGGGTGTCTGACAGATGCCATGTTTTTCATCTATATTTGTCCTATCTTAAATGCACATTAAATGTTACGATTCTCACCACCATTGCCACATCTTACCCATTCATGAGCCCCTTTTGTGAAAGCGCCCTTTCATGTGCTTCATCATGAACGGCGAGATTTGATGCCACCCATTGGGTATGTTTACAATGGCTGCATGTGTGGTTGTAGGACTGTTTAGTGCAACCATGAGGGGTGGGGGGGTGGGGGGGGAGCTGGTGATGGTGGTCGTGATGGTCGTTCCAGGTGGTCTGAGAACTTGACTATCTTCATTTTGTAGATCTCCCTATGAGAACCTATCAAATATGAGTGATTCCCTGGCATCACGAGCATCCAGGTGAGATGCTGCTCTGGCAATGGTTCGCCCATCGTCCCCCTCCTCCTCCTCCTCTTCTTCTTCAATGTTGATGGCAGGTGCGGCTGCTTCATGAGCGCATGGGACCTCATCCACTGGTAACCCTCCCTGTTGAGTGATGTAGTGCAGGATGCAACACACGACGATTATTCGACACACCCTCGCCAGTGAGTACTGCAAGGCTTCCCCAGATCGATTCAGGCACCCGAAGCGCATGGGGTGGGGTTTCTCACAGGTGTCATGAGCTACATCTGCAGGAGGTATCCCTTGTCTCCAAGGAACCAGCCTTTAAGTCTGTCATTTATGTGGAAGAGGGCCGGGATGTTGGATTCGCGCAGAATGAAGGAATCATGGCAGCTGCCAGTGAATTTGGCACACACCTGCAGAAACCTCTTCTGGTGGTCGCAAACCAGCTGCGCATTGATGGAGTGATATCCCTTTCCGTTGATGAACAGTCCTGGCTCATGTGCAGGTGCTCGGATTGCTACTTGTGTGTAATCAATTGTGCCCTGTACCCGTGGGAAGCCAGCCAGAGAGTGGAAACCCACTACCCTCTCAGTCTGGCTGATGTTGTCGATGGGAAAGTTGACGCAGTCGGATGCTCTGGCAAACAAGCCATCCACGTCCTGTCATATACACTTATGTGCAGACAACTGAGAGATCCTGGTGATGTCGCCGCTGGCAACTTGGAATGATCCAGAGGCGAAGAAGTTGAGGGCAGTGGTGACTTTAACTGCGACGGGCAATGCGCACCCACCAGGCCTATCCGGGAGCAGCTCCGCATGAAGGAGCCTGCAGATGTCTGTGACCACCTGGAGACTCAATCTGCTCCTCAGAGGGGTCCAGGAAGCTCAGCCTCTGCTTGTAGACCCTCTCACGAGGGTAGTGCCTCTTGCGACGTCAGCCTCTCCGTTGGTCCCCTCTCTGCTCTTCTGCAGGTCCTTGTGCTGCACCTCTGTCTTGTGGAGCTGCAACTCCCAGACCTGCAAGCCGTGCCTGGCGCAGATGCTGATGTGATTCCTCCTCAGATATACTGCTGAATACATCCATTGCACCCCAGCCCCCATTCTGATGATTTCAGTTTCAGGGGGTCCAAAATGTAGGTAAATATGTGTGAACAAAGAAATCTCGTCTAAACACAAAGAATTCCCAGCCAAAGGCTTGTCTGCGAGAACTGATTGCCCTGTTGCAAAAACTCACCTTTCCTTCTCGTGTCAATCACTGGTTTCAAAGTCCTAATGGCTGCCAGTTGCTATTCGTCTCCATTTCCATGGTGTGTTTCAGAGGCCACAGGAGACACATGTAGCGTTAAAATCTTTGTCTGCCTCAATACGCTACAATTTAATTGACTTAACGACTTCAAATACTTGAATTGCCCCTTTAAATGTCATCCCACCGGCTTTAAGTGGAACTCGGGATTCGTTCCCGCTCCAAACTTTTAAAATTTTTATTGCCCCCCCCACCCCCATCCCCAACCCACTGGTTCTTCGGGGTTAAAATTTACCGCAATGTGTCCAAATCTATGTAATTAGTACAGCAGTATTTATTAAACCCAAACAAAATCCAAGAACAAATCCAAAGCTTCTGGTGAGCTTTCGTTCATGCATTTGTACTGGGATTTTCACACTGATTTTACACCACTACTGTTATAAACCAGATGTCGAAATCCTGTATAGAGCCATTGAATCACATTCAGCAGGACCAACTCTGATCCTGGAGAAAAACTGTGCCAGTTCTATTAACATGGCACCCAGAAACCAAAGTGTGCCATCACATCATGACGTTGTACCACACGTCGAAATGGTCCAAGTCTAACCTCCCCGCTGAGCATCATGGTGTAAGGGTGAAATAATTTTCCCAGCACAAGTGAGGCAGAATTGTCAAATACACCTCAAATGTATTGGATTCCTTCGGCTAAAAGCACTAGATGCTAACTCATACACAGTATCAGTTGGGAGAGTCAAAGATAATGGCACAAAAGCAAGTCCACAGCTATTTTAACAAAAGACATTTCAAAAATGCCATATTGTTACAAATTTCACAGGTCTGCAGTAGACTCTCTTGGATTCAGAGGATCTCATGTCCCCTATGTTCTGAAGTACACTTTTACTGTGCAACATCCTGTTAAATGATAGGGTGACCTGGGCATCATAACCTAGATTGCTATGTTGTGTGTACTGGATACTACAATCTTGCAGGTGTCACCACATGTCTTTTTGGAAGGTGGACTGAAAAGCATTCTAGTGAGATGAGGCATGATTTTGAACCAAAAAATGGTTCATTTTACATAAAATATATGAATAAACAGAATATACTTCTCCAGTAAGATGCATCTATTTCCTACCATTTCTCATGCAAAAAAAAGGACACAACTTTGTCACTGTCCGAGGTAGAATTTACTTATAAACTAGCTGCCCCCAAGCTAACAGGTCCAACTTCTGCTGTAACAGGATGTATGCATTCATACCTAGGCCATGAGCAAATATGTTTATTTTCCTCACTCTCCAAACAGAAAGAGAGATAGAGAGAGAGAGAAACAAAGACAGTCCTCTGACCCATTACCTCAACTGTGTGTGTCCAGGATAGATCCAACAAGCTGTCATTCCTTTAGTGAAATGCTGTTTCCTTGATGTGGGAGCGAGTGACACCTACATGTCTATTCTGCCAAGCCCCTGCTCGACACAATGAATGAAATCCCATTCAATCAGAATGGCATTTTCTCAAATGTGACATGAAAAAGTAAACAATCTGATGTCTCCATCTTAATAATCATCTTAATAAGCATTCTAAATGGCTTGTATATTGCTGGAGTTGACCCTTTGTAAGCGGAATCTAATCTTTATAGCAATGTCATAATATCAATTTAAAATAAAATCCTTTTTAAGGTAAATAGGTAATAATCCCAATTGTTACACATATCATCTTGCAACAATTCAACGTGGCCACCATAATTGTCACAAATATGTTCAAAAAATTATTAAGACAGTTACAATGAAGCCAACGCCAACACAATATTAGATATTCACAATACAGTATTGCTCTTACAAGACAGTTTTGCAGAATGACTCAATTAATTTAGAGGTAGGATCTTTAAAAAGAAAAGCTTTTCCATACAACCTTGATCTATAAAACTCCAGAAGTCTTGAATAATGTGATATGATGCAGATGTAGATATATCCTGGCATCTCTGACAGCCTCATTCTGGCTCACAGTTCAGAGATCCTGAATTAAACAATCTCTCTTTCTATTCTGACAATAACCCTGTTCCTGTTGATACAAATCCTACTGGTATTGTGAATGCTAATTATGCTTTGCGACATATGATGTCTCAATATTTCAGACAAAGCTACTTCTGATCCACAGCATGTGGCCCACCTTTGCTCTGCATTTAATCAAGAAAGCACAGTTACTTACAAAGACGCTTGTAGGTAAACGTGGGTATAATTGATATCAGGACTGAAGTTTATGGAACACCACTTAAAGTTAACAGTACATTTTTAAGCTGTGTTCTCTTGGCACAATTTTCTAAACATATTTGCAAAGCATTTACCAAACAAACCATACCCTGGAAAAATAAGTCTTTGAAGTTCCCAAAAGTGATTGCTGGTAACTACATTCAAAGCCGTCAATCACCTTGGCACAGCTTGAAGCGCAAAGTGCAATGAGCTATAAATCTTTAAACCATCCCCAGAAGGTTGGAGTACTGTGTACAGTTCAGGTCTTCATACGACAAAATGGATATTGAAGCACTGGAGAAAGTGCAAAAAGGATTTACAAGGACGTTACCAGAATTGAGAGGATGCAACTATCAGGAAATATTGAGCTGGCTGGGGTCTTTCCTCTGGAAAAAAGAAGACGAAGAAGAGATCTGATAGAGGTCTTCAAAATTATGAAGGGGTCTAATAGAGTGGATGTGGAGAAACTGTTTTCACGTGTGTGTGAGTACAGAACAAGGGAGCATAAATATAAGATAGCCACCAAAAAATCAAATAAAAAAATTAGCAGGAATTTTTTTCACACAGAGAGTGGTGAGTAAATGGAACTCGCTACCACATGGAGTGGTTAAAGTAGATAGCATTGATATATTAAAGGGGAGGTTTGATATGTACACGAGGTAGAAGGGAATAGTGTGATACGGGGATAGAGTGGGAAGAGGTAATTAGAGTGGGAGGAGGCTTATGGGGAGTATAAATACTGGTGTAGATCAGTAGGGCCAAATGGTCTGTTTCTGTCCTGATGTAGATTCTATGCAATTCTATGTAAAGGTTTAAAGGAATTAAAGGTATATCAGGATAGAAATTCTGATTGGCAAAATTCATGAACATAGGAACATGAGTAGGCCATTCAGCCCTCGAACCTGTTCCACCATTCAACAAGATCATGGTTGATCTGTATCCTAACTTCATTGACCTGTCTTGGCTCCATATCCCTTGGCTAGCAAAAATTTATCTATCTCAGCTTTAAAGTTATTAATTGAGCTAGCATTTACTGCTTTTTGTGAGAGAGAGTTCTATACTTCTACCAACCTTTGTGTGAAGAAATGTTTCCTAACTTCTCTCCTGAATGGCCTAGTTCTGATTTTAAGGTCACGTCCCCCTTGTCCTTGGCTCACCCACCAGTGGAAAATGTTTCTCTCTACCTTATCAATTCCTTTCAAAATCCTAAAAACCTCAATCAAAATGCTGCTGAACCTTCTATATTCCAGAGAATACAAGCTTAATTTATGTCCTCTCTCCTCATAATTTAACCCTTGGAGCCTGGTAACATTCTGGTGAATCTACGCTGCTCTCCTTCCAAGGCCAATATATCCTTTCTAAGTGTGGTGCCCAGAACAGTACACAGTACTCCAAATGTGGTCTAACCAGGGATTTGTATAGCTGCAGCAAAACTTCCTCCCATTTATATTCTAGTCTTCTAGATATAAAGGCTAAAATTCCACTAGACTTTTTGATTACTTTTTGTACCTGATCATTACATTTTAGTGATCTGTGTACATGGAGCCCTAAATCTTTTTGGACCTCCACTGTTCCTAGCTGTTCACCATTTAAAAATACTCGGATCTATGGCTCTCTATTATGTTATCTAAGTCATTAATAAATATAGTGAATATTTGAGGCCCCAGCACAGATCCTTGTGGGGCACCACGAGTCACTTTCTTCTAATTTGAGTACATACTTATCATCCCCAATCTCTGACTTCTACCGTCTAAGCAATCCGCTAACCAAGTCAATAATTTGCCTTCAATTCCATGAGCTTTAATTTTAGCCAACAGTCTCTTATGTAGGACCTCACTGAATGCCTAATGGAAGTCCATACAAACTACATCCATAGACATTTCTCTGTCTACTACTTTAGTTACTTCCTCAAAAAATTCAATTAGGTTCATTAGACATGACTTTTACCCATCCATATTGGCTTTCTCTAATCAGCTCAAATTTCTCTAAGTGCTCAGTCACTCTGTCCTTAATTATAGATTCCAATAACTTCCCCACAACAGATATTAGACTAACAGGTCTATAATTTCTTTGTTTCTCTCTCTCACCTTTCTTAAATAATGGAGTTACATTTGCAATTTTCTAATCTAAATGGATGATTCCTGAACCGAGAGAGCTTTGGAAGAATATGGCTAAAGCATCTGCAATTTCCTCACCTACTTCCTTTAAAACCCTGGGATGGAAACCATCAGGTCCTGGGGATTTGTCAATCTATATTGCCTTTAATTTTATTAATACTGTTTTCTTGCTTACATTAACTTTGTGAGTTCTAGTCCTTGATTCATTATTAGTTTCCCTGGAATGTCAGGAATATTATTCTCTTCCTCTACTGTGAAAACTGCAAGTCTGCCATTTCCTTATTTTCATTTGCAATATTACCTGCATCTGTTTTTAAAGGGCTCACATTACCCTTTCTCTTCTAATATAATTGTAATTTTTTTTGTGTTAATCTTGATATACCTTGCAAGTTTCTTCTCATATTCCCTTTTTGCATCTCTTACTATCTTTTTTGTCTTCCTTTGCTGCTCTTTATAACTCTTCCAGTCCCCTGGATCTACACTATTCTTTGCACTTTTGTATGCTCTTTCCTTTAATTTTATGATATCTCTCACCTCTTTTGTTGACCATGGCTGCTTTATTTGGTAAGTAGAGCTCTTGCCCCTTCGGGATATATAGTGGTCCTGTATTAAAGCTAAATTCTTTTTTGAACACTTCCCACTGTTCATCTGTAATTTTACCCGATAACAGTTTTGACCAATTTGCTGTCATCAGTCTCTGTCTTATCCCGTTAAAGTTAGCCGTACCAATATCTAGAATCTTAGTAACTGCTACATGTTTCCTTTTCAAACCTAACATTGAATTTGATCATATTATGATCACTGTTGAATAAATGTTCCCTTACTGTTAGATTATGAATGAAGTCTGGCTCATTACTCATTACTAAATCTGGTATAGCCTGCCCTCTTGTTGGTTCCAGCACATATTGCTCCAGAAAACTAGCCTGAGTGCACTCAAGAAATTCACTACCTTCCTGACTTGGGCTACTCTGCTCTTCCCAATCTATATGAAAATTAAAGTCTCCCATTAAAACACCTCTGCTTTTGCTACAAACCTCTCTAATCTATGAATATATTCTGCCACTTAATTACTGCTATCAGGAGGCCTGTAGACAACTCCCATTACAGTTTTAAGTCCTTTCTTATTCCTCAGTTCTAACCATAGAGTCTCCGCAGATTGATTTCCCTTACCGATACCCTCTCTTACAGTGTAATAGTATATTTAATCAATAAGGCTAACCCTCCTCCTCTTCCAGTTTCCCTATCCTTTCTAAAGACCTTATAATCTGGAATATTTAACTCCCAATGACCAACTTGCAGCCATGTCTCAGTAATGGTCACCATGTCATATCCTTTAAGCTGTATTTGAGCCTCTAATTCACTCAATTTATTTCTTATACTCCTGCGTTCGTATATAAAACTCTTATCTGGGCAAGAAATTCTAACCTGTCCTTCTGTCCTTATGCTGTTTCTCTCACACCATTTAAGTTAACATGTTTCATATTTGTCACTCCTGCTGTAACTACTTCAGTTATTTTACTATTTCCTTCACCTGGAGTATCTATACGACTGTGACCTGAACTCTGCTCTTAGCTCATTTTTAAATCTTTAAACTATAATTTTTACTGTTGTTTCTGACTGAGCCCTCCCCCACTATTTATCAGTTTAAAGTCCTTTTTATCACCCTATTTATCCTTTCCGCTAGGACATTGGTCCCAGTCCGGTTCAGATACAGCCCACCCCTGTGGTACAGCTCCCTCCTGCCCCAGTACTGGTGCCAGTATCCCATGAAATGGAACCCCTCCTTCCCACACCACTCCTTTAGCCACGTGTTCACCTTCCTGATCTGTTTGTCCCTCTGCCAATTAGAACATGGTGTGGGTAATAATCCTGAGATGACCACCCTCGAGGTCCTGCTTTTTAATTTAGCTCCTAACTCCTGATACTCCCTCCTGATACTGACCTCCTCCCTTTTCTTCCCTGTATCCTTGGTCCCGGCATGGACCACGACAACTGGATCATCCCCCTCCCTTTCCAAATTCCTTTCCAGCCGCATTGAGATATCCCTTTACTTTTACCAGGTAGGCAGCACACCCTTTGGGACTCTCGATCTTGGCTGCAGAGGATGCTATCTATCCCCCTAATTGAATCCCCTATAACTTCTTCATTTCTATTCTGCTCCTCACCACTTTGGACAGTCCTCTACTCCATGGTGCCTAGGTGAAGATTGTGGCTGTCCTCCCTGCAGCCTTTCTCCTGATCAAGTACATTGTACCTGTTGGATAGGTATCTGCGGGACCTCCTCCTTTATCTCCCATCGGTTCCCCAACCCCGCTGACTGACAATCACACTCTCCCCTTCCTGCACCCTGTGAGGTGTGACTGTACTTTGGAGAAAACTATCCAGAAATTCCTCCCCCTCTCTTCTGTGTCTGAGTGTCTCTAACTCGCACTCCAGCTCAAAGACTCTGAGCTGGACTATCTCCAGGGAGAGACAGTTCCTGCAGATGTGGCAATCCGAGATGGACTCACTGTCCACACACTCCCACATGTTACAGTCCCCGACACATAGCCTGACATTTCGAGTCTTTATTTACTTGTTAGTAGTAACTTAATTCTAATAGAATTACTTGAGATCTGTAATGTATTTAGTAGATGGATTTAACTTGATTTCAGATAAATTTGTAATTAATTAGTCTTGCTTTTTGTTTATTTACCTCTTTATTTATTTGATTAATCATTTAAATTTGATAGATTAGTTTATAGTTAAAATTACATTGTGTAAGTAAATTAGATACTTCTATTTATCTTAAGTTCCTTGGGTTCCGCTGCTCCTTTCGCTCTGCACTGATTTTGATATCAGTTATTCAGATTTTTTCCTGAGTTCGTTGCACTTTCACCACCTTATACTCTCGGGCACCCCTCTCTCGCTGCTTTATGCTCTCGAGTTCCGCTCTCTCCACTTTACGCCGTGGGCCTCCAATCTCAGCGCACTCTCTTTATACACTGGTCTCCGCTCTTGTTGCGCTCTCTTTATACCGTGGGTCTCCGCTCTCACCGTGCTCTCCTTATACTCTGGGCCTCCACTCTCACTGCGCTGTCTTTATACTGTGGGCCTCCGCTCTCACTGTGCTCTCCTTATACTCCGGGCCTCCGCTCTCACTGCGCTCTCTTTATACTCTGGGTCTCCGCTCTCACTACGCTCTCTTTATACTCTGGGTCTCCGCTCTCACTACGCTCTCTTCATACTCTGGGTCTCCGCTCTCACTGCACTCTCTTTATACTCTGGGTCTCCGCTCTCACTACGCTCTCTTTATACTCTGGGTCTCCGCTCTCACTGCGCTGTCTTTATATTCTGGGTCTCCGCTCTCACTGCGCTCTCTTTATACTCTGGGTCTCCGCTCTCACTGCGCTCTCTTTATACTCTGGGCCTCCGCTCTCACTGCGCTCTCTTTATACTCTGGGTCTCCGCTCTCACTGTGCTCTCTTTATACTCTGGGTCTCCGTTCTCACTGCGCTCTCTTTATACTCTGGGTCTCCGCTCTCACTGCACTCTCTTTATACTCTGGGCCTCCGCTCTCACTGCGCTCTCTTTATACTCTGGGTCTCCGCTCTCACTGTGCTCTCTTTATACTCTGGGTCTCCGTTCTCACTGTGCTCTCTTTATACTCTGGGTCTCCGCTCTCACTGCACTCTCTTTATACTCTGGGTCTCCGCTCTCACTGCGCTCTCTTTATACTCTTTGTCTCCAGTCTCGCTGCGCTCTCTTTATACTCTGGGTCTCCGCTCTCACTGCGCCCTCTTTATACTCTGGGCCTCCGCTCTCACTGCGCTCTCTTTATACTCTGGGTCTCCGCTCTCACTGTGCTCTCTTTATACTCTGGGTCTCCGTTCTCACTGCGCTCTCTTAAGACTTTGGGTCTCCGCTCTCACTGCACTCTCTTTATACTCTGGGTCTCTGTTCTCACTGCGCTCTCTTAAGACTCTGGGTCTCCGTTCTCACTGCGCTCTCTTAAGACTCTGGGTCTCCGCTCTCACTGCACTCTCTTTATACTCTTTGTCTCCAGTCTCGCTGCGCTCTCTTTATACTCTGGGTCTCCGCTCTCACTATACTCTGGGTCTCCGCTCTCACTGCGCTCTCTTTATACTCTTTGTCTCCGCTCTCACTGCGCTCTCTTTATACTCTTTGTCTCCAGTCTCGCTGAGCTCTCTTTATACTGTGGGCCTCTGCTCTTGGAATTTTTTACCCTATTGTTTCAGCTCAGCTCAGTTGTTGGCAGTTTTGTTTTGGCAGTCAGAAGGCTGTGGGTTTGAGCCCTAGTCCACATGCTAATGCACTACTGAGGGAGCGTTAGATTACAGGAAGTACTGCACTTTGAATGAGAGGTTAAGCTAAGATCCTGTCTGCCTGTTTTAGTGGTTCAGTTAGCTGTGATGCCATGGTATTATTCAAAGAGCAGAGTTTTCTTCCGGTCTCCTAGCCAACATTTCTCCCTCAAACACCACCACCAAAAATGTGACCATGTCTTTCATCTCATTGCTATTTATCAGATCATGATGTGTACAAAATGGCCGCTATATTTGCCTTCTTGACAACAGCCACTGCACTTCCAAGTAATTCACGAAATGTAAAGAGCTATGAAGCATTTGAAAGACATGGTAAGGTGCTATATAAATGTGAGTCTTTCTTTCATTCTTCACTGTTACTACAATTTACTTAAATTCCAAATAAATTATTGACTCATATGGTCTTGGTCTGTCACAGAATCATAGAATTATACAGCACAGAAGGAGGCCATTCAGCCCATCGTGCCTGTGCCGGCTCTTTGAAAGAGCTATTCAATTTGTCCTAATCCCTTGCCAATTCCTCAAAGCAAATTTTTCCTTTTCAAGTAAATATCCAATTCCATTTTGAAAGTTACCATTGAATCAACATCCACCACCCTTTCAGGCAGTGCATTCCAGATCATAACAACTCGCTGCATAAAAAGAATTCTTCTCTTCCCCCTGGTTCTTTTGCCAATTGCCTTAAATCTGTGTCCTCTGGTTACTGACCCACCTGACAGCAGAACATCAGTGACATTGATACTAAGAACTCGACCATTAAAAGAACAAATTTTGTTCTCTGCTCTGGGTTGATCTCTAACTGCACATTTCAAATTGTGGCTATTAAAGGAACCGGATGCAATTGTAACCCTTTACTTCAATAAACACCATTGATCAGCATTTAATAGACAGCAATTTTAATCTGTTTCCGTCACTGATTGTTTGAAAAATTGATTTCACAGAAAGATTACAGGAAAAATGGTGAGACCCTTCTCGATGCAACTTTTTTTCTTCTAGTTTTTGCCTCTTGAACACTGTTTTATTGAACAACACCAAGTTAGAGTCCAACAAATTTATTTTAAATTCCACAAGCTTTCGGAGGCTTCCTCCTTTGTCAGGTGAACGGTGTGTTCACCTGATGAAGGAGGAAGCCTCCAAAAGCTTGTGGAATTTAAAATAAATTTGTTGGACTATAACTTGGTGTTGTAAAATTGTTTACAATTGTCAACCCCAGTCCATCACCGGCATCTCCACATCATGTTTTATTGAAGGCATTGGCTCATGTTGGGATATGGTTAATAACAGTACCTTCTGGTGCTTTGATCGAGGTGACCATCCTTCACGTATGAGCCTGGACAGTGAGCCTTGGTGGTGGGCTAATTGACAACTCCAATCCTGTCTTCACCCAGTGGGCACCCAGGCTGATTGCAACCAAGAAACCCTGGACAAGAGATAAGGATTAGGAGATCCTGAGCCTAATTGTACCGTATTGCTTAGTAGCTGAGTTTGATCAATCGCATTCATCACGAATTGAATCTGGGATGTGATTGGTTTGTACAGCTCATTGCCACAACATGTTAGATTTACTTACAGACATAATGGGAGGCACGGAAGTGCTCTGATATAAGAATGAATAACGGACTTGACCAACACTACTACTCTGACAAATGTATTCTAATGTAAACTTTGCTTTTTCAATAAATATTGTGTCCAATTGGTTCCCAAAGTTTACAGTTTACAACACGGTTCTTTTAATTTTAGATTAAGTTTTGTGTTATTTTGAACACATCTCATTTGTGGGCAGAAGTTATTTTTGCCTTGTGACATTATGCAAAGTGGAGGGTGCAAGAACATGAGAGATAATGACATTATCGATTAATAGTGAAAACCAGCAATTTACAACATGCAACACCATGTCGATGCAAGTACAAAATATAACTTAACCCTCACCCGCCCCAGTATTTTAGTTTGAGCACGATTTATCTGCTTCATTGAAAAATGGCAAGTGTTGTAGGGAAAGAATAACATTATATGGCAATTGGATACAGGAAACAAGCAACAAAATCAGATGATTGCCATCCCATTTTCTTGGGTTCCAGGGTGTCCCTTTTTAAAGAAACAAAATAATAATGGCTAACTGGAATCAAATGGGCCTGAACAGCTGAGTCATGATACAGTCAGGTCTTTGCCATTTTCTGGGGAGTTCCTCCAGTCTCCCACCGGACACATGGCAGAAGACTGGCGGATTTTGAGGCCCACAGTGTTAATGGGACAATGTCAGTTCCTTATGTGGGCAACACAGAACCTACTGAATATTTAAACTCCAACATTCAATTATTTTAATCCATACTCTACAAAAAAAAAATCACCATGTGCTAATCTCTGGAACTCCTTCCTTAAACCTTTTCACCTTGCTCCTTCTCTCTCTCCCATGAAATGACTATTTTCAAGCTTGCTTTTGATCATCCCCAACACCTTCATTAAAACTGCGTCCATTTCTTCTCTGTGCAATGCCTTAGAATATTTTTCGTATTAAAGATTAGGACTTTATCTTGCACACCAAATAATATTGTAATTGTTGGGTAAAAGCTGATCCACCCCTTCGACACATTTCAACCACAATGCTTAGTTATTATTATGATTATGGTAAATTCATAGGGGGTGATTCCATGAGCAGATGCTCCAGGCACAGAGTGGCAATTGTAGTGAGTGGAAGATGGGAAACAGTGGGCCCATAGCCCAGAATTTCCCACACACTAATTTTAACAGATGGAAGATCAAGGGGTGTGGGCCTGCCATTTCCCTATCTACATTCTCTGGGAATGCTGGTCCACACTGGCAGTGTTGCATTGCAGATTCAGTCCTATGTTTTTTTCAATCGACTTTAAGAATATAGAATTATACATTACCGAAGGAGGCCATTCAGTCCATCATGCCTGTGCCGGCTCTTTGAAAGAGCTTTCAATTTAGTCCCACTCTCCTGCTCATTCCCCATACCCCTGCAATTGTTTTCTTTTCAAATATAAATCCAATTCGCTTTTGAAAGTTAGTATCGGATCTATTTCCACTGCCCTTTCAAGCAGCGCATTCCTGACAACATAAGACTAGAAACGACTGTTGCTGATATAAGTGGGTGCACACATTTGCATTCATAAAATATTCGTCTGTTCACTATTTAACTCAAGCATTATTTTGCTTATTTCATAGAATCATAGAAGTTTACAACATGGAAACTGGCCCTTCAGCCCAACATGTCCATGTCGCCCAGTTTATACCACTAAGCTAGTCCCAGTTGCCTGCACTTGGCCCATATCCCTCTATACCCATCTTACCCATGTAACTGTCCAAATGCTTTTTAAAAGACAAAATTGTACCCGCCTCTACTATTGCCTCTGGCAGCTCGTTCCAGACACTCCCCACCCTTTGAGTGAAAAAATTGCCCCTCTGGACCCTTTTGTATCTCTCCCCTCTCACCTTAAATCTATGTCCCCTCGTTATAGACTCCCCTACCTTTGGGAAAAGATTTTGACTATCTACCTTATCTATGCCCCTCATTATTTTATACACTTCTATAAGATCACCCCTAAACCTCCTACTCTCCAGGGAAAAAAGTCTCAGTCTATCCAACCTCTCCCTATAAGTCAAACCATCAAGTCCCGGTAGCATCCTAGTAAATCTTTTCTGCACTCTTTCTAGTTTAATAATATCCTTTCTATAATAGGGTGACCAGAACTGTACACAGTATTCCAAGTGTGGCCTTACTAATGTCTTGTACAACTTCAACAAGACATCCCAACTCCTGTATTCAATGTTCTGACCAATGAAACCAAGCATGCTGAATGCCTTCTTCACCACCCTATCCACCTGTGACTCCACTTTCAAGGAGCTATGAACCTGTACTCCTAGATCTCGTTGTTCTATAACTCTCCCCAACGCCCTACCATTAATGGAGTAGGTCCTGGCCCGATTCGATCTATCAAAATGCATCACCTCACATTTATCTAAATTAAACTCCATCTGCCATTCATCGGCCCACTGGCCCAATTTATCAAGATCCCGTTGCAATCCTAGATAACCTTCTTCACTGTCCACAATGCCACCAATCTTGGTGTCATCTGCAAACTTACTAACCATGCCTCCTAAATTCTCATCCAAATCATTAATATAAATAACAAATAACAGCGGACCCAGCACCGATCCCTGAGGCACACCGCTGGTCACAGGCCTCCAATTTGAAAAACAACCCTCTACAACCACCCTCTGTCTTCTGTCGTCAATCCAATTTTGTATCCAATTGGCTACCTCACCTTGGATCCCGTGAGATCTAACCTTATGTAACAACCTACCATGCGGTACCTTGTCAAAGGCTTTGCTAAAGTCCATGTAGACCACGTCTACTGCACAGCCCTCATCTATCTTCTTGGTTACCCCTTCAAAAAACTCAATCAAATTTGTGAGACATGATTTTCCTCTCACAAAACCGTGCTGACTGTTCCTAATCAGTCCCTGCCTCTCCAAATGCCCGTAGATCCTGTCTCTCAGAATACCTTCTAACAACTTACCCACTACAGATGTCAGGCTCACCGGTCTGTAGTTCCCAGGCTTTTCCCTGCCGCCCTTCTTAAACAAAGGCACAACATTTGCTACCCCCCAATCTTCAGGCACCTCACCTGTAGCTGTCGATGATTCAAATATCTCTGCTAGGGGACCCGCAATTTCCTCCCTGACCTCCCATAACGTCCTGGGATACATTTCATCAGGTCCCGGAGATTTATCTACCTTGATGCGCATTAAGACTTCCAGCACTTCCCTCTCTGTAATATGTACACTCCTCAAGACATCACTATTTATTTCCCCAAGTTCCCTAACATCCATGCCTTTCTCAACCGTAAATACCGATGCAAAATATTCATTTAGGATCTCACCCATCTCTTGTGGTTCCGCACATAGATGACCTTGTTGATCCTTAAGAGGCCCTACTCTCTCCCTTTATGTATTTGTATTTGTAGAAGCTCTTTGGATTCTCCTTTGCCTTATCTGCCAAAGCAATCTCATGTCCCCTTTTTGCCCTCCTGATTTCTCTCTTAACTCTACTCCGGCAATCTCTATACTCTTCAAGGGATCCACTTGATCCCAGCTGCCTATGCATGTCATATGCCTCCTTCTTCTTTCTGACTAGAGCCTCAATCTCCCGAATCATCCAAGGTTCCCTACTTCTACCAGCCTTGCCCTTCACTTTATAAGGAATCTGCTTACCCTGAACCCTGGTTAACACACTTTTGAAGGCCTCCCACTTACTAGACGTCCCTTTGCCTGCCAACAGACTCTCCCAATCAACTTCTGAAAGTTCCTATCTAATACCATCAAAATTGGCCTTTCCCCAATTTAGAATTTTAACTTTTGGGCCAGACCTATCATTCTCCATAGCTATCTTAAAACTAATGGAATTATGATCACTGGTCCCAAAGTGATCCCTCACTAACACTTCTGTCACCTGCCCTTCCTTATTTCCCAAGAGGAGGTCAAGTTTTGCCCCCTCTCGAGTCGGGCCATCCACATACTGAATGAGAAATTCCTCCTGAATACACTCAACAAATTTCTCTCCATCCAAGCCCCTAATGCTATGGCTGTCCCAGTCAATGTTGGGAAAGTTAAAGTCCCCTACTATTACCACCCTATTTTTCTTGCAGCTGTCTGTAATCTCCTTACATATTTGCTCCTTACATATTTGCTCCTCCTGCCCCTCCCTTAGCCATGTTTCAGTAATAGCTATAACATCCCAGTCCCATGTACCCATCCATGCCCTGAGTTCATCTGCCTTGCCCATCAGACTTCTTGCATTGAAATAAATGCAGTTTAATCTAGACTTCCCTTGGTCTTTGCCCTGCTTTCTCAGACCATCTGTCCGGTCATGTTTTGTACACTCTCACTTACTGCCTTTTGTTTCTGTCACCACTTTACTTCCCACTGACTTCCTGCATCGGTTCCCACCCCCCTGCCACTTTAGTTTAAACCCTCCCCAACTTATGTTTCCGCTAAATTAGCAGAAAAAGGAATGGAATAGGAACATGTTACTTATTCGTCTAAGAACATTGCCAATAGTAATTTGCAGGTTAATAGAATTTGATCTAGGTGATCTGTTATAACAGCAGTATAGTACCCTATTAACTCAACACCCCATGACTAAGTATTCACTGGAGACATGTTGGATATGATGCATCTCCAGGTAGTGAGCCTGACTGAATAGTGCAGTCAGGGATGTGTTAGAATATTAGTTCTGCTTGTACAATAAATATCACATACGGTGATTTCCCTTGATGTGTTTGGCTTATCCTCATAAATATAAACAATAGATCTTGAAGCTTAAAATAGATCAATAAACAGCAACAGGGCTCTATGCTGATTTAAGTAATGTCATGTTCTATTACAGAACAGATTATCCAACAATTTTTCAAACTAACAAAAAATGGTGTCCCTGTTGTCATGGTTCTGAGTATAAGGATAACATTTTGGTGCTTTGTATGGATTTTTGTTCAATGTTGGGAACATGGTTGCTAGGGGAACAATTTATTGTTTAACACAGGATATTCTGTAGAGTATGGGTTAAGGGACGTTAATGTTAAAGTTTAAATACAGCTAAATGTTCTGGGACCAGTATGGACCAGAGGGATTGGACGATGCAAACCCAGAGTTGGACTACCGCAGGGCATGGACATGTAAATGAGAATAGGGAATTTGAACTTGATGCATTGGGGAATGTGAAACCAATGGAAGTCAGCAAGGATGAGGGAGACAGGCAAGCAATACTTCGTGCAAGACAAAAGGAGGGTGGCAGAATTTTGGATATGTTAGTGTTTGTATAAGATGCAGATTGGGAGGCTGACAAAAATAGATGTTGGAAAAGTTGAGTCTGGAGCTAACAATAAGGGATTCAGCAATCTGTGGGAGTCAGTAAGGGTGAAAGTGGTAAATGTTGTGGAAATGGAAGTAAGTGGTCCTGCTGATAGACGAGATATGAGTTTGTTGCTTAACTCAGGAGTGAACTCAAGTAAAGTGCGCAGCAGATAAAGCACCACTTGGGTACTGAGCTTCTCACCGGGTTTGAATTATGCCACATCCAGTGTAAAACTCAAACACCCGGTGGAGGTGATGTCATACCACCCGAATTCAGCAGACTCAGGACTGAGACTGCAACAAGACTCCCAAGTTATTCCATCACTTTCATGGCAATGTGCATTCAAAATCACATCACATTGACACGAAAGTGGAAACATAATGGCAGCCCGAGTGCTGACAACAGTTAAAGTGACGGAAACTCAAAAATAAATATGTAGTTCACAGAATCTCAGAATCATACAGTGCAGAAGGAGGCCATTCGGCCCATCATGCTTGTGCCGGTTCTTTGAAAGAACTATCCAATTTGTTCCACTCCCCTGTTCTTTCCCCTTAGCCCTGTAATTTTCTCCTTTTCAAGTATATTTCCAATTCCCTTTCGAAGTGTCACCATTGAATCTGCTTCCACCACCTTTCCAGACAGTGCATTCCAGATCATAACAACTCACTGCGTAAAAAAAATTCTTCTCATCTACTCCTTGGTTCTTTTGCCAATTATCTTAAAATCTGTGTCCTCTGGTTACTGACCTTCCTGCCAGTGGAAACAATTTCTCCCTATCTACTCTATCAAAACCATTCATAATTATGAACACCTCGATTAAATCTCCTCTGCTCTAAGGAGAATAATCCCAGTTTCTCTAGTCTCTCATATAACTGAAGTCCCTCATCCCTGGTACCATTCTAATGAATCTCCTCTGCACCCTCTCCAGTTATTTTGATAACTTTGTATTTTACTAACTAGAGGACATGGCCTGTACTTGAAGGGGAAGGGTGGGTGTGTGGGGGGGGGGGAGGTTGGAGGGAAGAATTCAAAACGAATCTGTGGTAACATTATTTAAGTGAGTAAGTGGTAAATCTATGGAACAGCCTCCCTGGAGAGACAGTAGAAGCAGAATATGTTGATTCATTCAAATGCAAATTAGATAGCTTTCTTTCAGAAAATGATATTTTGGAATACAGTATATGATAGATTGAGATATGGCATATGGTAAGTGTAGCATGCTTGGGAAGAACAGGTGACTTGGAATCTATGGTTCCCAAAGCTTTCTACCTCTGGTGGGTTTTCTTCGCCTCATGTCTGTATCTGTTGTGCACTGATTGATAAAGATTGATTGCCATGATTAGTCAACGGCCATTATTGTTGTATAATGTGACAACCAGGTTGGTGGAAGGTGAACAAGGTGAACCGTGGTCTTTTTTGTCTAACAATTCCTATCTTCCTATGTACAGATGAGTGATGGGGAATCAGGGCAGCACCAGAAATAATATTCTGCAGTTTTGAAGTCAGCATGAGGAAAATTGTAACCTCAAATGTATAGTATAGTGGGGCTGTAACTCGCCAAATGGTAAGTCAGAAACCGGCCATGAGCAATTTCTAGACTAGCTAGATGAAAAATCACGATAGAGCTACAGTTAGACTTCTGTTACCTTTAAGAATTTGAGATGTAAGATATCATGCTTTGGTTTAGTGACTAGAAGATGTGTGTTCCTAATGGCTATCAACAACATTTGAACAGTTTGGTAAGGCATTTTGCGCATGGGCTCAAACTGAAACCCTGTTCATAATTTGTTGCTCTAAATAGAAATAGTTAAAGCATGTGCAATCTCCATGGGAAAATGCTGGATTAAATTTAGTGCATAATTCCCTGTATTCTACTCAAAATGAAGGTTTCCTAAACTATCAATACCCTTTATTAATACAGTTCTAATCACATGGTACCATGTACCTGAAACTCCATCATGATCTGATTTTTCACTCCTCGCCATCATTCTCTCATCACCACCTCCATTGTGCTTACTGCATCAAGTAAAAAACAGAACATATTATAAACACAACTGACAATATGTCAAAGAATGACAAATGTCTGACAGTGAGTCCAGCACAGTTAAAAGTATTTCAGGGTTTTGCTGTGAAGTTCAATGATGCATCAGTTGTACCAACCAAATCTCAATAAATTTGACAAATACAAAATTACATTGGGGTTCCACTGATATTCATAAATTGCTCGAGCTCTGTGCTCATAGTTTAAGATATTGTTGTAACAACAAAGGGCTCAGTTTTCCTCCTGGAATGAACATGTTTTTCTCGCAAAATTTTCTCCCTCTAAAGAGATCACAGAAATGTGAGAATGTGATTTCAACAATAGCCAATCATGATGTATTGGCAACATGGATCCTTTAGTAATTCTGAAATGGCTGACAAGCTGTTTAAATGTCAAAAATGTTCATTAATCCAGCTGTGGAACGCAGTCTTTGAGGAAAAGGGTTGAACACTAAGCTTGAACGAACAAGGTTTACTGAGCAACTTTACACATAATGGTAACCTCTTTTATGGAGAAACACAAGGAGATTTTTGATGGGAAAGGCAGCCGACAGATATGTCAGGTTTGGTCAAATGATGAATACAGTGTCAACTACTCAGCCAGCCAGGCTGGTGGTTGGAATGAAGTTGTGCAACTTAAAAGACGAGTATAAAGGCAAGGCAGAAATATTATTGTAAAATATGACCACAGGAAACACATAATACTAATGAAAGCTATAGTTGCTAAAAATATATGTAAAACCACTGTACTGACAGAGAATGAGGACTGATATAGGTTAGATTATGCAAATTACATTGTTGCCAAAAAGGGTAGGAAAATGTATGATAGGTAGGAACTTTCATGAGTTAAATCACCCTGATTCTGAAAATTCATGATACTTCCACCACACTCACAGATACGCCAGGTTGCCAAGTTTCCGAATGAATATGTTTGGGATGGAACCTCCATCCACCCCTCCACTCCAAATATGGTCCCCTACATTTGAAGGCCCTTCCAAAAACACCTTTACAGGGCAGGTTGCCGTGGACTCCATGAGTGTCTGGCCACTGCCACATCTCGTGCTCCATAGCACCACCCACCATCGCCCCCCCCATCACCCGTCCTCCTCATGTTCACACGCTGGGAGGCATCTTTTGTGGCACAGGCATGCCAGTAAATCAAGAAACCCCCCACCCACCCGACCCTGGATACTCCAGTAGGGTCAGCGGTAGAGGTCCTGGCGGACAATCTTGGCACTTATGCAAGGATCAAAGCCCCTCATATTTTCAGGAACCTAGTCTGAATCCCTACTGCTGTTGTGCTTATAGGTTAAACTTCCACATAACAGGACAGTATTAAATAGGTGGAGTTTGGGATCCTGAGCTGCAGAAAACAGACTGCAAAAAGTTAATTGCTGCAATATTTCTGCATACTAGGGATGCAGAACACAGCCTGATGTATCAGTGGGCCATCATGGAGCACAAAGTGTGCACAGATACACCATCAACTGAAAGTAGCTCATGACACCAAATCCAGTTACTTCAAAATGAGGCTGCTGGTACCAGGCTGAATGAAACAAGCCCCTTTTTGCTTCCCTCCTCCCAGTTCATGCTGGCAGTGTCTAAACCGCAAACCGCAACCCCCCCCCCCCCTGTCCCGCCCCAATATGATGCTCCTAGGTTTCTCCCTTGGTCTTCCTGCCCCCCTATTCGAGTGTCAACATGGTTCCCAAAGTCAGTCCCACCCTGGATCCTTCCCAAGTGCCGCCGCTGCTGCTGTTGTTACCCGAATAAAGGCTGAAATGATTCACCATGGCTACGTCCTTTGGGTGCAATCATTTCTGTTTCATGAGAACAGCAGCAGGACTCAATAGGAGCTGCAGCAACAGTCCGGTAGGGGGCAGGGTGGGACAGACTCAGGATTCCTGGCGGCTGATTAACAAGCATATGTCGCTGTTTCTGACACCTCAGTATTGAGCACATTCTTATCAACAAATAATTTAAAGTGGGGCTTTCGCTAAACTTGCGGTTGATTTATTCAGAAGGGAGAATCTGGAACTGGGACTGTGGAGATTCGAAGGGTTCACATAGTGACTGCTATATACCATATTAATCATATAGTCTATGATTTCCATCAGATATTACATTCACATGTCCAAACACACTACTTTACACAAATGATCCATAGTGTATGTAGCAACTATAGAGTATTCAAATAGATAAGTGTGCAAACGTACTCAATCTGCCAACACCATAGATCAAGGAGAACTTGGGCTGATCTGAAAAACATCACTCATCTGAACACCAACTATCACCATTCCCACTTGTTGCAAGCACCAGCCCAGATACATAAACCACAGGAGAAGATTAGTTGAAGGAGAGAGAACACAGTGAAGCACTGGTGAGGTTGATAAGGGAACAGCTGGTACAATATGTTGAGATCCCATCCTGAGTTGCATGGAGGTATAGACCTTTGTGGATCCCTTTCAAATGGAGACTATTAGAGCAGAAGTATTGTACTAAGAAGTCACTTTCCCCACATCCAGAATGTTAGAAGGTGATCTGAGTAGTACGGGAGAGTCCAACGTCCAGACATGCACTGCCACTGTCCAGGAGTAAAAGTCCCACCATCTTCAATTGTGAGGTACCTTTCACATCCACAGGAAATGCATGACAAATGGTTAACTCTCCCTGCAGGTCATAATGGCCCATATGGCATTCCTCAGTCATAGCTTCTCATGTATTGCTCCCTGCCATGCCTAGATAGCTGAATCTGCTGCAAAATACACACCAGCTGTGAATCAAGCACCTCTTATCCTTCTGTGCTCCCAAACCACCCTCCTCTTATTGTGCTCCACTGTGATACATGCACCAATGGCTGCTACAGTCATACTCTTGGTCAGGAAACCTCTCCGTGCTATTCACTTCATACCCTGCTGTGGCAATACTCTGAAATCTGATGCTGCTAACTTCTGGTCTGGCCTGGATTAAAATACTAACATGTCAATTGGTATTACTTCATGATTGATAACCTTTACAAGGCCTTAGTAAATAAAAAATGTTTTTCCACCCCTTTTTATGGAGAGGTAGAAATCCTTGGAGCAGTTCACAGGCTTCTTGTCTGTTGACACTATCTTTTAACAGTACCCCATATTTTATATACCACCCTATGTTTTCCACTAATATTACTGGAGAGAGGAATTGAAGTTAGATTATTACATTGTAAATTATTTCCCATTGCCTATTGTTCTTTGTGCTGAAGTTATAAAGTCATAATTGTGAAGACTTACACGGACTCCCACCTTCGTTCAAATCAATGATGATATCAGTTATTTACAAACTTTTTTTTGCTGAATATAAACACCTGATGACAAAAAGGGCTGAGGTCATGGAAACATTTGGCAGGTCACTGGAAGATGCTCATCTTTTTTCAGCGCTGATACAAATTTGTTGGCAAGGCCAACTGCTGGTACATCACCTCGTATATAAAGATAACATTTTAATAGCAATTTGCTGATCTACACAGATCATGGAGATGGACTTGGCTAATAAATCAACAAAATGTGGATCAGTCATTAATCCTAAACCCTCCTGTAATTGACAGCTTTACTGATCCCAAGACACACATTTTGTGCAAAACATGTTATCCCCCACAGTTATACCGTGCCTTGAAAGGATATTTTTCATGTCCACCTGCAAAGCTCTTATATTTTACTTCAACGCAATGTGGAGACAATTATTTTAACAAAGCTCCCGATCAAAGTGTCACTTGCGATTTTACATAATATAATTCTAATTAATTTAATTCCAGCGTTCTCAATTTTATTTCTCTTCTCAGTTCTAACTTTTGAAAACAATGAACCCAGCTGCCACATTTTTTCTGTATACAGTGCAAACTATGTTGTGTTGAGAAATAGGCCGAGAATTCATATGTGGGCTGTCTCGGAGTCCACTTTATACATAATGACATTTATAAAGCAACATTGCATATTATATGTGAAAAATGATGGTATACTCAGTTACTGAGCTAAAATATTTTTGGTTTTTACCTGTGCCACCATTTTTCTCATCTTACTCAGGTTCTATATAAGAACATAAGAAATAGGAGCAGGAGTAGGCCATATGGCCCCTTGAGCCTGCTCCGCCATTCAATAAGATCATGGCTGATCTTCGACTTTGACTCCACTCTTCTGCCTGATCCCTATATCCTTTGATTTCCTTAGAGTCCAAAAATCTATCGATCCTAGTCTTAAATACAGTCAATGACTGAGCATCCACAGCCCCTTAGGTAGAGAATCCCAAAGGTTCACAACCCTCTGAGTGAAGAAATTTCTCCACATCTCAGTACTAAATGGCTGACCCCTTATCCTGAGACTATGTCCCCTAGTTCTAGACTCTCCAGCCAAGGGAAACAGCCTCTCAGCATCTACTCTGTCAAGCCCTCTCAGAATTTTAAATGTTTCAATGAGATCATCTCTCCTTATTCTAAACTCCAGAGAGTATAGGCCCATTCTACTCAATTTCTCCTCATCGGACAACCCTCTCATCCCAGGGATCAATCTCATGAACCTTCGTTGCACCGCCTCCAAGGCGAGTATATCCTTCCTTAGGTGAGGAGAACAAAACTGTACACAGTACTCTAGGTGTGGTCTCACCAAAGCCCTGTAAAATTGCAGCAAGACTTCCTTACTCTTGTACTCCAGCCCCTTGCAATAAAGGCCAACATACCATTTGCCTTCCTAATTGCTTGCTGTTCCTGCGTGTTAACTTTCTGTGTTTCGTGTACAAGGACATCCAAATCCCTCTGAACATCAACATTTAATAGTTTTTCACCATTTAAAAATATTCTGCTTTTCTATTCTTTCTACTGAAGTGAATAACCTCACATTTCCGCACATTATACTCCATTTGCCGACTTCTTGCCCATACACTTAACCTATTACATTCCTTTTCAGACTCTTTGTGTCCTCCTCACAGCTTACTTTCCCACCTAACTTTGTATCATCAGCAAACTTGGATACATTACACTCGGTCCCTTCATCTAAGCCATTAATATAGATTGTAAATAGCTGAGGCCCCAGCACTGATCCTTGCGATACCCCACTAGTAACAACCCACCAACCTGAAAATGACCCATTTATTTCTACTCTCTGTTTTCTGTCCTTTAACCAATCCTCTATCCATGCTAATATATTACCCCAACCCCATGAGCTCTTATCTTGTGTAATCTAATACTATCCTTAACTTCTTTAGTTAGCCATGGATGGATCACTTTTCCTGTGAAGTTTTTATTTCTCAATGGAATGTATATTCGTTGAGAATTATGAAATATCTCTTTAAATGTTTGCCATTGCCTATCTACCGTTATATCTTTTAATCTAATTTCCCAATCTACCTTAGCCAACTCGCCCTTCATACCTCTGGAATTGGCTTTGTTTAAGTTTAAGACTCTAGTTTCGGACTTATGTACGTCACTCTTAAACTCAATGTGAAATTCTATTATATTATGATCACTTTTCCCCAGAAGATCTCTTACTATGAGATTACTAATTAACCCTGTCTTATTACACAAGACAAGATCTAAAATAGCCTATTTCCTGGTTGGTTCCATGACGTATTGTTCTAGGAAACTGTCTTGAATGCATTCCATGAACTTGTTCTCCAAACTACTTTTGCCAATTTGATTTGCCAAGTCTATATGAAGATTAAAATCTCCTGTGATTATTGCATTACCTTTGATACAAGTGCCTCTTATTTCTTAATTAATACCCTGTCCAACTGTATAACTACTGTTAGGGGGCCTATAAACTACTCCCACCAATGTTTTCTGCTCCTTGTTATTTCTTATCTCCACCCATACTGATTCTACTTCCTGATCTTCTGAGCCAAGATCCTTTCTCACTACTGTCCTTATGTCATCCTTTATTATCAGGGCTACCCCCCACCTCCCCCCAGCGCTCCACCTTGTCTGACTTTTCAAAAAGATCAAACCCATTTATCTCTATCTGTGCCATTAATTCATCTATCTTGTTACGTATGCTTCGTGTGTTCAGATAAAGGACCTTTAATTTTAACTTATTACTATTTTTCCTTGATTTAACATTATTCACTGATACACTATTACCATTAAACTCTCTGTCTATTCCTGTCACACTCTGCTTATCTTTACCCAAATCGCTACGCTGCTCTATTGGCCTTGACTTTTCTCTTTAGATTTATAAACTTCCCCTCACCTGAACCCTGCCCCTAACCCCCCCTCCAACTTTTTAGTTTAAAGTCTTATCTACAGTCCTAGTTATTCAATTCGTCAGGACACCGGTCCCAGCCCAGTTTAAGTGGAGTCCATCCCAACAGAACAGCTCCCTCTTTCCCCAGTATTGGTGCCAGTGCCCCATGAATCAAAACCCCTGTCTCCCACACCACTCTTTGAGCCACGCATTTAAATTCCTGATCTGTTTGACCCTGTGCCAATTTGCAAGTGGCTCAGGTAGTAATCCAGAGATTATTACTTTTGAGATTCTGCTTATTAATTTGGACCCTAGCACCTCAAACTCCCTCAGCAGAACCTCATTCCTAATTCTACCTTTGTCTTTGGTTCCTATGTGGACCACGACAACTAGATCATCCCCCAATGCTCCAAGTTCTTTTCCAGCCATGAAAAGATATTCTTAACCCTGGCATCGGGCAGGCAACACATCCTTCGGGACTCCCAGTCGCGGCTGCAGAGAACAGTATCTATCCCCCTGGCTATACTATCCCCTATCACTACCACATTCCTTTTTACTCCCCCACTTGAATGCCGTGGTCAGTTTGCCCATCCTCCCATACAGGTTCTCATCCATACAGGTAGCAAGTGCCTCGTACCTGTTGGACAAGGCCAAAGGTTGAGGTTCCTCCATCACTGCATTCTGGGTCCCCAATACCTGCCTGACTCGCAGTCACATCCTCCTGTCCCTGACCACTTACCAAATCTAAACTATTACTTAACTTAAGGGGCGTGACTGCCTCATAGTTTTTTTTATTCGTTCATGGGATGGGGGCGTCGTTAGCGAGGCTGGAATTTATTGCCCATCCCTAATTGCCCTTGAGAAGGTGATGGTGAGCTGCCAGATAACTCTCCCCTTCCCTGATGCATCATAATGTCTGCAGCTTAGACTCCAGCTCAACAACTCTGAGCTGAAGTTCCTCAAGTTGCAGACACTTAATGCAAATGTGGTTGCTCGGGATCTCGCTGGTCTCCACCAACGCCCACATGCTACAGCTACGACAAACCTTTTAGAATTTCCTAGTACACTATTATTGAGCGATAATAAACTGCCTTATTTTGGGTCTGGGTCTGGGATGATTAAATTACAAACGAGCATACACAAATATGTAAAGAATATATGCTTTTTTAAAAAATCATGAAATTGTGATAAATAGAAAACAAAATTCTGACAGGTGCTGTTACTTACAAGTACATTTTATGTTGGGAAGCAGTGCAAGTTAGAGAGAGAAATGTGAACCGATGGAAAGTAACCCAGAGACTGGCCAGGGGGTTCTCAGTGTATTAGATGAAATGAAGCCAGAGATCAGTCCAGCCCTTGATCTACCTCAGTCTGTACCTCAGGAACCTCATCAAAAAAATCATGAACATCTGAGGCACAAGGTGCCTCGTTTACTTCTATCAATTGCTCTGGGACCGAGATTTTATAATTAATTCCAATTAATCGTAAGGAATGAACCTTAACAGTTTGATTGCCATGTTGGACAGGTACCGTCTTACCATCACAACCTATTACCATATCAGGGCCTTTCCATTCCCTATGACCCTCTCTTTTATAACATACCAAATCTCCTGAATTGAACTCTGTCTCAGATGATCTAATACGATGCTCAGTTTCTCTGATACCTCAGTCTTGATAAAAGCCTGTCTCCCTGCATGCATAGCATTTAAATGCTTAGAAAAAATAGCACTAATTTCGTACCTTCTGGAGCAGGAGAATTATCACAAAGAACAGAAGGTAATTTGGAATTGCGCCCATAGACTAGTTGGTAAGGACTATATGCTTCAACCATCTGAAGAGAATTCTTTGTATGAACTGCCCATGCTAGGGCAGTTGACAATTTACACTCTGTTCGATCAGCCAAAATTTTATGCATCATGCTATCAATCACAGCATGATTCCTTTCACAAAGACCATTGCTGAAAGGGCTCTCAGCTGCTGTATTCATGACAATTCTATTCATATTCTCACACATCTCTCTGAACTCCGCATTAGCGAATTCACCTCCATTATCGGTCAAAAACTTTGCTGGTGTCCCAAGTCCAGTCCTTATCCATTTTCCATAATTTTATCTGGAATAACTTTCTTCTCCTTACTATATATTATATTATATATTAATGTAGAAATACTAAATCTCATAGCCAGGTCAGTAAAATGTAAGTTAAAAACATTTCTGTCTTTGCCCCATGGCTTTAGATCCATGGCAACTACCTTGTTAAAGTCATGTGCTGATGGAACACTTACAATAGGACGTGGAGCATCCGTCTATACTTCTCACAGATTTCACAGTTCTCACTAATCTCTTCTATTTGGCTCGTACACTCATCAACTATACCTGCATCTTTTAGCAGGATTTTTAAACGTTGACAAATAGGGTGGGCAAATTGTCTGTGTAACTTTAAGACAATTTGTTTTTTTTCTCTCTTATCCTTATCACCTGATGCCATTAATACTTGCCTAACACACTGATGAGGAACATCAGGTTTTATTAAGGGGATACAATAATACCCTGACTGGGCAAACTGCAGATTTCCCAAAAATGACTCACCGTGTTCCGTGCCAAGTTTCATTTTTGCCTTTTTCATGAGAGATTTAGCCAAAAGCATAGATATCTCACTACAGACTACGCCTGTACTTATAAAATGGCTGACTCCAGCAATCTTACAAGGAATTACCACTCTCTTGAGTGACCTCAAGGTGTTGTCATCTCCAAACCTAAAACATGTAGAACTTTTATTTTCCTTAACCTTGCACGATCCTCACTACTTAGTGAATCAAGATAACATTTTAACCAATCTACTCCACATGCAGTTGAAGTACATGTACTAACTCCACACAATTAAAGGAATCCGCGACTGGTACATTCATCACAGGATTAAAACTCATTGCGACCAGTATAATCTGTTCATATTCATCATTATCTTCATCTTCTTCCTCAGAATTACTTTCTTCATGCGCATTTCAAAGACCCAACATCTTCGCTTTGGGCAATTTTCCTCATAATGATACTTAGGGGGTGATTTTAAACCCCAAGAACGGGTGAGTTGGGGGCGGATGGGAGTTGAAAACAATTGTTTTTTTGGGTCACCACTGCAAAATATTTGGACTTGGCATTCCCAGTGGGAAGCCTGTACTTTTCCGCGCCGATGTTAAACCCGGAAATAAAGCTGGGTTGCGGTCGCGACCCAAAAAACAACTATTTTCAACGCCCACATGCCCCCAACCCACCCGTTCTTGGGGTATAAAATCACCCCCTTAGAGTCACATCTAAAGCATCTGCTGATTTTTTCCTTGGGCATTTCTGGAATTCATTCGCCCGTTATTACTATGTCAATTTTGTCTTAAGTTAATATAGCTGGATTTGCTGTACCTGCTCTCATCACCAATCTGGCTATCTTTAATCTTTCCGTCATATTGACGCCTGCGATTGGTCTCTTGAAAATTTTGAATCCTGGTCTGGTGCCTGTGTCTAGCATCTGGAACATTTCAAAAACTGGTAACCATCGAATCTTCTATTCTTTGTGTTATAGCGAAAGGCCTCATTTGTTCCATGAAGGCTGAAGGGAATGACCGCTTCCCCAGGAATTTTTAAAAAAGCAGCAGACATTTGATCCAACAGAGTCTCCTTTTCTGAGAACTGGACGCCAGTTCAGCTGCCTGTCCATATGAGACACCTTAGCACAATCTAGTAATTTAAACACTAGTACCGATCCAAGGATTCCCAATTTGAACTTTGACAATGACCGTCTGTTTTCCGAAATCTATCAAATGTTGATCAGGCCTCATAGGCACTTAACAGGTTATCTTTCTTGTAGATTTGATCCAGAAATTCTATTAGAAAGGTAAAACCTTCATCATTATCCAAAAAATCTGCATCCATCTCAGAAGCTACCTTAATTCTGATTTTACTTCTTTCGGGAAGTGACAACGCCATGCCTTGTTTTCTCTTTGCTAATGGTCCTGAGTTATGGTATGATCCCTCACTTGCTAGGGATCAATCCAAGATAAACAATGTGCACATTTATCTTCACGGCCAACTGCTGCGTGCACTTGCTATAGGGATTCAAGGCCTGCCGTTGACTGATAGTTCTCCCTAACTCTGGAACAAGACTGCATCTCTGCTGGCTCCTGGTTTATTAAACGATAGTGTGTGAAACGAGGAAAGTCCATGGTGTGCTGGAACCTGGAATCAGCAGGGTTGTGTTGCTCCAGAATTAGCTGGGACAAAAAATGAATTGCTGCAATTGACCGAAACCCACCCTCCTGCTCTGTAATACTAATTATTTTACAATACAATCACATTTATAGCACAATGAAGCAGAAGGACTGAGGTCAAGCAGTACCCTAAGATCATGCTTTAAAACATTAACTCATCCTATCCGGTTCTCTGACTTTTACTGGCAGTGTGGACTGCCCCAGCATATTGAACAACTTTAATTTATATTACAATCCTCACGTGAAAGAATGACTCAGAGAACTTAACAAGGAGGAAAGAGGGACACCGAGCAGGGAGTAAGGTAATTTAGGTGGAGTTGGGGAGACTGAAGACAGAGTCAAAATAGTACATCTTCAGAAGAATTTTGAAAGCAAATAGCCAGGAATAGAAGCATAGGAAGAGAATTTCAGAAGCCAGTGGCATAATTTTTAAAAAATGGTGGAGAGGATAGGGAACAAGTAGCCCAAGGTCAGATGGTGTAGAGGGATTTGAAAATGAGAAAAAGGATCTTGAAATAGATTCTCTAGGGGACGGTGCCCAGTGGAGCGAGGAGGGCAGTATGGAACTGTGTGTGGGACAGAACTCAGGCCGCAGAGTTCACAATTAGCTGAAGTTTGTGAATGATGAATGTCGGAGATGGGGATGCCACTGAGGAAGAGCTTATGAAAACTGACATTTTGAGATGAGAAGGCATGGATGTTGGTTTCAGCGGGAAGGGGGAGGAGAGTGGATGGAGGAGCACTGGTGAGCAGATCTTGGTGATGGACCAGATTGGGTCAAAAGCTCAGGTCAGAATATCAAATGCTGCAGCAACAGGTCCAATTAAGTGGACAGCTGGTGGGGCTGGGGGGGGTGGTGTGGGTGGGGATGGTTGTTGATGGAGTTGCAGCCAGAGCCACATAAGTACTAGTGAGAACCAATTAGGATGGCTTCAGTTTTGCCAGCTTTGAACTGTAAGAAATTTTGACTCATCTGGGTATTTGTTTTCAGTCGGGCACTTGGACGGTACAGCAACAGCCCTGGAGTCAGTGGTGCTGGTGGAGACCTACAGTTGGGTGTCACTGGCATACATGCAATCTGACCTTGTGTATGATATTGCACAAGAGTATCATGCAGAGATGGACCAAGAATTGACCCTGGTGGCGCATCAGAGGGTGGCTGAGTGAGAATGGGAGGAGAAAGCTTTTGAGGATGTATAGTGACAGAAGTAGGAGTTTACCCATGGAAGAGCAATGCTATGGAGGTGGGCAACATAGGAGAAGGAGTGGAGTATGGAATGGTCAAGAGTATCAAAGTTAGCAGAGAGGAGCAACAGTGAATCATGATCACAATCACATATTTGGCTTCTCAACTTGTGTTGTTGGTCTGTATTCATCTCTTCCAGACTGATCTTTATTCCTTCTCTCTGGGCAGACAGTCTGAACTTTCTTCAATCTCATTTCCTTAATCTGAGAAAAGGAGTTTGAATTTCTATGGCTTTGGCTGACCCCATTCATGTCCTTTAATCCCCCTTTTCTCCTTAAAATCCAGTAGTAAGCCATGGCTAGCTAGCAAAGGTGAACCTTTCTCATTTCAACCTGAAATAGAGTGGCCAGTTGGTTGTACTTGTATGGATACTTTCATCTTACCTGAAGGCTTTAGAAATTTCAGAAAGGGAGAGAATTCTGGTTTTCTCCTTGTTGCATCCAGCTGATGGTTAGAACCCAATCTATCCCAGTCCTCTTGGAAACAATTTCGGAGGCCCACCTGGAACTGATATTTCCTCATTGGCTGAGTCCCTTGTTGCTGGGATGCATTCCCACCAACATTTGAAAATGTTCCCCCTGTAGTTATGCCTCATTCTTGAAGACTAATTCAAACTCAGACCACAATTTTCCCCAAGGGCAAGGAAGAGCAAAGATATGGAAATAATTAAGCAGCTTCTCTAAATTCCCATTCCCAAATGAAACAGAGCTTCCAGCAAGTGCTCAATACTCGACTACAAATATGACTGCAGCCCAAGTACGGTTCTCTAAGGACAAGAAATCTTGCTCCTTTTAAAAACAGAGATTAAATGGAGACACATAAATTATTGTAAAGGGAGTCCTGGGAACTCTTCCACATTTATACCACCAGGGTTAATTTATCTCTTTTGTTTATGTGTGACAGTGCTGAGAAATAGGGTTTACCATGAATTTATGAATAAGTCGACTGTTTTCTCTCAAATACAATAGTAAATCATTGCTTAAGATAACATAAATCTTAATTTGTATCAGGCCATAAAATGGGAAGGGCATGAGCGATGAAGTTACCTTTTATTATCTCTTTGTCATCCTGACTACAATGCAAACTAATAAATGTGGTAAAGTGAAGGAGAAATCAGGACCTTGTAAATCAGTTTTTGAAATGATAGCAATGAACAAACAAAGCAGAAGTCTCATTGCTGTAACAGACCAACAGAGTTCCAAGTAAAACCTTAACAAGAAAAAGCTGCATGAATTTCTCTAAATACAAGATGTTGAATGAAAGACTACTTGGTCTGATTGGATGGCATGGGAGCAATTCCTGAACATTGTATACCCTGATGCTACACTTAGCCATTGGGTTTGGTAGACTTTTTGGTGGACAGTAGTTTTGTAGGGAATTCCTTATTTTGTGTGATTCTTGGACCCTGGACGAATAGTCAAGCAAAGAAAGACACCCTCACTCACGATAGTTTTGTCAATCAAAAGTAATTATTTAATGATGTTATCATTCATACGAAGCAAAATCAAACCACACATACGACTCTCCTCTATAAAATCCCATTATACACTTAATAATTCATAATGTTATTATGTAATGACTTAACAAATCATACACACATCAGGCAAATCATTAATAATATACAACCTTTAAACCAAGGATTTTGCTCATCGGGCCTAAAGGTTGATCAGCTCTTCAGAACTCGAGGTCCTCTTTTTCTTGTGTGATGTTCAACTGCAGTGTGCGTTCCTTGTGACTGCCAGGTAGTGAAGAGAGAGAGAAAGAGGAGGAAGAGGAGAGAGATCCTTCTTCTCTCAAAGACTTCTTTTTATATTTTTTTACCAATGGAATGTAGGATTGTGGAGGGTCATTCTTTTTATCCAATCTCTCCCAGTTGCTGTGCCTCAATCATTAACATACTTCAATGATTGTCAGTTTAGGCTTTGATTATGTGCCTGGAGACCCTTTGATGTAGAAAAGACCATGTGCTCGAACGATGGGTTGTAAAATGCTCCTTACATTTCTATACCCAGACATTCTTAATGGTCCTTGCGTCTCCAATTTTGATTGCTTCAGTGGCGTTGAATCCATTCCTTATACCATTTGACCATATGCTGGGTTCAACACTGTTTGATGTTTTACAAATCCCAATTCTTTTCAACAAATTACCAGATAGGAATGAGAGACCCATGCTTTTTCCACACCTATCATTGCCTTTCTGTTCCGAAGCCTTTGATGTATGTCCTTGTTGCCTTTTCTTACATTACCCACTGTGGTGTAGAAAAGCTTGTGCTTCCAAAAGCCTATGTGTTTTGAAAACCTGACAATGCTTTAAGCTCAATATTATCCATCCAGTTTATGGATTTAATAATCTAGATATCTATCTGCAGTACAATGTCTGCGATCCTGAAATTCATACTTCTCCAATGTCATCAGTGTCAGTGAGGGAAAAACAGGATTTGCGAGAACACAGTTTACCACATTACTGTGTTTGCAGGTTTTCAAACGTCTTTGTTGAAAAGGGGTACAGATAAACCTTTCTTTCAAATATCTTTTGTAAAAGGGGTTTTGATCCTCACACTTTTCACTGTACGTCAATCAACAGAACATTTGGTGTAATGGAGTCCCCTAAGCATGAGCAAACAAATGAGAGGACTCTGGCCACCTAAAAGTTAGATGGGTGAGAAAGCATTGGAGGCTGAGGTTTAGACTGAAAGGAAAATACTGAATTATTAAAACACTAAAAGACAGAGCACGTTGAAAATACACAATTTTTCAGTCAGCATCTGTAGAGAGATAAATTAATGTTTTGGACAAAATCCATTTATAGAAATATAATGAAAGGATTAGACTCAGTCCATGTGGATAGGCTACATGTGCTAGGTAGAATAGGGAGGACCAGAGGACATAAGCATAAATTACATAAGCATAGGTTAGATCTTGGGAGGAACTTCTTTTCGCAGAGAATTATTGACCTCTGGAACACATAGCCAGCACGTGCAGATTCACTGCAAGCCTTCAAGAGATAGCTGGATGAGTTTGAGTGTAGCCAACATAACTGCATATAGAAACTAGATGGGTACCGGGAGATGTGTCTTTCAATCACCATGGTCTCTTAGAACTTGTTTGACTGCCTTTGGGAATCGGAGAGGAATTTCCTAATTTTTTCCTAACTTGGCCGAAGATTCCTTTTCTCTGATTTTTGCCTCTTCCAGGAGATTGTGTGGCTGGTGGGTAGGGATGGGGGTGATGGTGTATAGAAGTCACACAATGACACTATAGGACAGGCTCGATGGACCAGCTGGTCTTTTCGTGTTCTTCATTTTTCCATAACTGGATAACACTTAGTAACATTTCTATCGAGTTAGGTTGAGTTATAATTCTGACTGCAAATGTTTTTTAAATTCCTTTTGTATTGCAACTGGATTAAAGAATGCATCACTAAATTTATCAAAAATGCTTCATTTTTGTCATCATAGGAAACAGTGATAATATCATATTTGGCTTTCTTCCTGATAAAAATGCAGGGTGATACCCAGAATTAGTATGCCTATATTACATTTAAAAAGCATCATTATTACAATGCAAAAATCATTAGTATTTCCCTTTGGATTGAATGTCAATCTACGATGCTCTTACATCAGTTGGCCATTGAGTTCCTGCATCCATAACAATGAACATTCAGATGATCATAACATGTCTTGGCCCACAAAAACCATCAAATTATGCACCAGTGCGACTTGAAATTGCCTTTATCCTCACCTTCCCAGAATTGTGCCCCCTCTAGTTCCATAAACATAGACAGGGCAGCCCAATTATTTTGACTGTTTACATTAGAATGGGGTTTTCCCACTGATCTCTGCATATGCATGTTTGATGCTTTGCCATGCGTGTTACTTGGCTTTAGTGCTGAGAATTTGCTGTGGAAATAGTCTATATGGGATTGGTTTTATTCTTTAAAAGTTGGACATCATTAATCTGTTCACAGTTTGAGGAGCAATAACATTTTGGGCAAAACTCAGCATTCTGGCACAAATGCCAACAGGTCAGAGAATTAGGGTTACTGTGTTGTAGCCCTATCTATAACCCATATTACTTTTTAGCACAGCTCAACTAAGTATTCTTTAATGGATATATCTTGCATTTGACCATGTTCAAAAAATGAAAAATGCTTATAAATGGACAAATACCGTATGTACGTTAGTGTATTGATTACATTACTGGAATAGTAATCCAGAGAATGTGAGTTCAAATCCCTCCATGGCAGTTTGAGAATTTTAATTCAGTTTAATTAACAATCTGGAAATCAAAAAACTGGTATCAGTAAAAGTGACCATGAAGCTGTTGGAGTGTTGTAAAAATCCAACTGATTCACTTATGTCATTTAGGGAAGGAAACCTGCCGTCCTTACCCGGTCTGGTCCATATGTGACTGCAGTTCCACACCAATGTGGTTGACTGCCCTCTGAAGTTGTATCGCCATCTCCTCAGGGTAACTATAGATGGGCAATAAATGCCAGTCTTGCAAACGACACCCACATCCCAAGAACTAATAAAATATAAAGTTACCTATTATGGAAATACAAGAAAATAACAGGGGATGCATTCAGCAACTTCACGCCAAGCCTGTATCACTCTATTAATGACGTGTAGTGTTCATGCAATTGTGCAGGGAGTTCTGATGGTGGATGAAAGTTGGACATCAAGCACAAATTTAAGGGTGAAGACATAGGCCTATCTGTTTGTGTCTGTATATAAATAAACAACCTACATAAAGGCTAGAAGTTGAGGAGATTGCCTGCTTTCCTGGCCACCATTTATCCCTCAACCATCACTAAACCAGATTATCTGGTTATTTATCTCATTGCTGTTTGTAGGACATTGCTGTGTGCAAATTGGCTGCTGTGTTTCCCTATGATACAACAGTTAAAAACTTCTTCATTGGCTGTGAAGCACTTTGGAACATCCCAAGGTGATGAAAAGTACTATATAAATGCAAGTACATTCTTTCTTTCTCTTGAAAGTGGCTCTTTAGTTATGTATTATGTAGATTACCTATATAATAGCTGAACAGGATGCAATAATCCCAAAACATCTTAAAGCAACATTACCGCTATAGAGGACATCTGATTACTGATTGTTCAACCCTGAAATAATTGGATACTTATACATAACCTTGCTTTCTCAAGTGGCAAGATCCTGATCCTTGGTGTAGTGTCAAGAGGAGTTAAGACTAAGGCCATACACTGAGGATTATAAATTCCACTGCTGCCCTCTTAGCACATTTCAGGAGCACATAACTTGAAATTGCACAGCTCCAGCCTATGGTTTTCTATCCATTCATATTAATGGATGTAAAAACAGGCGTGCACAATTCCGCAATCCGCATTTCTGACGTGTGCCAGGAACATCGAGGTGGAATATTTACCCCTTCCTCACAAGGATGGGAGTCTCTTGCGTATCTCCGGACTGTTTATATGCTCATTTGAACCATGCCCCCTTGATGAACACACATTTTCCTCTCACTGCTCTACCTCTACCTGAAAACAGCAATTCTAATAACAATTATCAAAGTAATCAGCCTAAATCAAATCTCTATACATCTGTCAAACTTGCAACTTGTTTTGTCACAGACATTTTTTCCTCCAATACTGTTGTCTTGCCTCATCATTTGTGCACCAGACCATCACAAGTTAATTAGCTGAAGCTAATAATGAAAGCTAAAGCATATAAAAGAAAAAAAAATGATAAGTTGCAAGTGTGTTATTGCATATTGTCGATACTATACCACCAGCCATGTCTGACATTTTTATGGTATTTATGCAAAGCCAACCTCAGTTAAAAATGCTCAACATTGATTAGTAATAATAAAGAATAATGGAGACATTCCTGGTTTTCAAAGAAAATTAATTTGCAGCTCTAATTTATCCTGCAATTTGAATATTAAAATCTAAAGTTGCATCTCGCAGAGCAAAATAATGTGCTATCCTTGGATTGAAACTGCATATCCGAATCACTTTGTCAAACAAAGCTGTCAAACATGAGCTGTAAAGCTCCAAACAAACCTGAAGAAATACTGGTTGAATATACAACAGATAATTCTCCATGGTATTCCTCACGGGTCCATTGCTCAGTTATGATGTTGAGCTGCCAACTTTGCCTGCCCCTTTAAGGGAATTGTGTTAAATAAGCAAATCAAAGTAATTGTAGATGGTTGTAAATTGTTGTGGTCATTCAAAGGAGCCTGTAACTGCTTGTGAATTTCATGCTCCAGATCAATGACTGATTTTTTTGATGAAAAAAATTGTTTTTCTTTGTGATAAGATGCAACAATTTGAAGTGTGATGTATGGATTGTGTTGGACATATGCTAGATCTAAGAGTTTTACAGATATATCTATTGTTTTCCATACATCCAAGAAGCAGAAAATCCCAACCATTGATATCAGTCACAGGAGATTTTCATCACAATTGGAACAGATATCACCTTAGAACCTAAAGCTTAATAATATTTTTACCCTATTTACTGCCAAAGCCTGGAAGTTACAATAACAATAAAGTCTAAATGCTTAACGTAATCATGTGAAATTCCTGTGTCCGCTATTTTAGTGGAGGTTCTAAACCATTATGAACAACCATTTATATTTAACGATTATTTTTAACAAGTTAATGTCTCGGTTTAAATATTGGAAAAGGAATTTCATGTCCATGACTTATGCTTTTAATTGCAGAGTGCAATTGTCAGGCCATAGAGAATAATAGATAGGTAGATGGAAGTTATAAGGTAGTAACACGATTGAGCAGCTGCAGCGAAATCAAGTCGAAAGCCCTGGCAGCACAATTTATATAACAAATAGAATGAGATTTTGTATTACAGGCCTATAAAGCTGTTTTTCAATATCTTGCCTAATGCAATTGAAACCCTAACCTGCAATGAATTCCAGCTCATTGTGATCTCTACCACTCTAATTTCATTTCATACTCTGTACAAAAAAAAGATTTCTCAAATGATACAGCATACAATACAAAATGTATTAAATATTGTGTATACCTCACGACTGCCAGTATCATGCACAATGCAGGTTTATATTTTAGGAGGCTTTTGGTTTTGAGAAATTTTCTTGTACGTTCGATGTGTGTACAAAGACATACATTTTATATCGGTCCTGTGCTGCTCCAACCCCTATTTCCATTTTTTCCTTACCGTCAATTTCTTTTAGTTAATAATTCTCTTCAATACCACATCCATTGATGTGGAGATGCCGGTGATGGACTGGGGTTGACAATTGTAAACAATTTTACAACACCAAGTTATAGTCCAACAAATTTATTTTTAATTCCACAAGCTTTCGGAGGCTTCCTCCTTCGTCAGGTGAACCTGACGAAGGAGGAAGCCTCCGAAAGCTTGTGGAATTAAAAATAAATTTGTTGGACTATAACTTGGTGTTGTAAAATTGTTTACAAACATCCATTGATGACCACTTACTTTTAGAAACTTGTTCTTAATCTTACTACACCATTCTCTCTCAACAGTTTTCATCTGTTCCAGATGAAATGTATCCCAGGGTGTTAAGAGAAGCAAGGGAGGAAACAGTGAAGGCTCCGACCATCATTTTCTAATCCTCTCTGGCTACAGGTGTGGTACTGGAGGACTGCTAACATTGTACCGTTGTTTAAAAAGGGAGAAAGGGATAGGCTGAGTAATTACAGGCCAGTCAGCCTAACCTCAGTGGTAGGCAAATTATTGGAAAAAAATCTGAGGGACAGTATTAATTGTCATTTAGAAAGGCACGGATTAATCAAGGACAGTCAGCATGGATTGTTAAGTCGGTCGTGCCTGACTAACTTGATTGAATTTTTTGAGGAGCTAACAAGGACGGTCATTGAGGGTAACACGTTTGATGTAGTCTACATGGATTTTAGAAAGGCTTTTGACAAGGTCCCATGTGGTAGACTGGTCAGAAAAGTAAAAGCCCATGGGATCCAAGGGAAAGTAGCAAGTTGGATCCAAAATTGGCTCAGTGGCAGGAAGCAAAGGGTAATGGTTGACGGGTGCTTTTGTGACTGGAAGGCTGTTTCCAGTGGGGTTCCGCAGGGCTCAGCACTAGGTCCCTTGCTTTTTGTGGTATATATCAATGATTTAGACTTAAATGTAGGGGGCATGATTAATAAGTTTGCAGATGATACAAAAATTGACCGTGTGGTGGACAGTGAGGAAGAAAGCTGCAGGAAGATATCAATGGACTGGGCAGAAAAGTGGCAAATGGAATTCAATCCGGAGAAGTGTGAGGTAATGCATTTGGGGAGGGCAAACAAGGCAAGGGAATACACAATAAATGGTAGGATACTGAGAAGTGTAGTGGAAATGAGGGATCTTGGAGTGCATGTCCACAGATCGCTGAAGGTAGCAGGACAGTTAGATAAGGTGGCTAAGAAGGCATATGGGATAGTTTCCTTTATTAGCCGAGGCATAGAATATAAGAGCAGGGAGGTTATGCTAGAACTGTATAAAACACTAGATAGGCCACAGCTAGAGTACTGTGTACAGTTTTGGTCACCACATTACAGGAAAGATGTGATTGCACTAGAGAGGGTACAAAGGAGATTTACGAGGATGTTGCCAGGACTGGAGAGTTTTAGCTATGAGGAAAGATTCGATAGGCTGGGGTTGTTCTCTTTGGAACAGAGGAGGCTGAGGGGAGATTTAATTGAGGTGTATAATATTATGAGGGGCCTATTTCGAGTGGATAGGAAGGACCTATTTCCCTTAGCAGAGAGGTCAATAGCCGGGGGCATAGATTTAAAGTAATTGCGCCTCTCGCCAAGCTGTTCCAGTACAGCTACAATACTGGCATCTACCCGACAATGTGAAAAATTGCCCAGGTATGTCCTGTCCACAAAAAGCAGGACAAATCCAATCCGGCCAATTACCGCCCCATCAGCCTACTCTCAATCATCAGCAAAGTGATGGAAGGTGTCGTCGACAGTGCTATCAAGCGGCACTTACTCACCAATAACCTGCTCACCGTTGCTCAGTTTGGGTTCCGTGAGGACCACTCGGCTCCAGAACTCATTACAGCCTTGGTCCAAACATGGACAAAAGAGCTGAATTCCAGAGGTGAGAGTGACTGCCCTTGACATCAAGGCAGCAATTGACCGAATGTGGCACCAAGGAGCCCTAGTAAAATTGAAGTCAATGGGAATCGGGGGGAAAGTCTCCAGTGGCTGGAGTCATACCTAGCACAAAGGAAGATGGTAGTGGTTGTTGGAAGCCAATCATCTCAGCCCCAGGGCATTGCTGCAGGAGTTCCTCAGGGCAGTGTGCTTGGCCGAACCATCTTCAGCTGCTTCATCAATGACCTTCCCTCCATCATAAGGTCAGAAATGGGGATATTCGTTGATGATTGCACAGTGTTCAGCTCTATTTGCAACACCTCAAATAATGAAGCAGTCTGAGCCTGCATGCAGCAAGACCTGGACAACATCCAGGCTTGGGCTGATAAGTGGCAAGTAATATTCGTGCCAGGCAATGACCATCTCCAACAAGAGAGAGTCTAACCATCTCCCCTTGACATTCAACGGCATTACCATCGCCGAATCCCCCCACCATCAACATCTTGGGGGTCACCATTGACCAGAAACTTAACTGGACCAGCCATATAAATACTGTGGCTACAAGAGCAGGTCAGAGGCTGGGTATTCTGTGGCGAGTGACTCACCTCCTGACTCCCCAAAGCCTTTCCACCATCTACAAGGCACAAGTCAGGAGTGTGATGGAATACTCTCCACTTGCCTGGATGAGTGCAGCTCCAACAACACTCAAGAAGCTCGACACCATCCAGGACAAAGCAGCCTACTTGATTGGCATCCCATCCACCACCCTAAACATTCACTCCCTTCACCACCGGCACACAGTGGCTGCAGTGTGTACCACCCACAGGATGCACTGCAGCAACTTGCCAAGACTTCTTCGACAGCACCTCCCAAACCCACAACGTCTATCAACTAGAAGGACAAGAGCAGCAGGTACATGGGAACACCACCACTTGCACGTTCCCCTCCAAGTCACACACCATCCCGACTTGGAAATATATCGCCGTTCCTTCGTCGTCGCTGGGTCAAAATCCTGGAACTCCCTTCCAAACAGCACTGTGGGAGAACCGTCACCACACGGACTGCAGCGGTTCAAGAAGGCGGCTCACCACCACCTTCTCAAGGGCAATTAGGGATGGGCAATAAGTGCCGGCCTCGCCAACGACGCCCTCATCCCATGAACGAATAAAAAAAAGCTGGATAGGTCTTTCTCAGCCGACACAGACAAGATGGGCCAAATGGACTCCTTCTGTTTCGTAAATTTCTATGATTCTAATAGCACTACCCTAATTCACAATCCTCCTCTCAGCCATATATAAAATCATTTAAAATAAAGTGGGAACAATTTTGGAAAGTGGTGCTTTGAAGTACATTTTTAAGAGATGTCCAAGTAAAGATTAACTCAGGCAAACTTCTGAAAGTGCAGGAGAAAGGATCAATCCCTTTGAGTTTACATCATTTGTATATCTTTTCCCTGCTGTTGAGGAAATCCAAGTTCAGATTTGATAAATTTGACCTATTTTTAACTTTTTTTTTGTGCCGGGAAAGAAAGGCTACAAGCTACCCAAAGCAGTTCCACTGTCTTTCTTGGACGCAGCTGTTCCATTTTATAACCAAACACTCAATACTGATCTTAACTGTAAGAAATTGTAAAGTGATTGCTGTTAGTCCAAATCTCTTCTTGGGATGTAAAAAGATAGTCACCCATCGAAAATGCATTTCCCATTTATTGTCGCTACTGTGTCCAATGAAGTACTGTCCTGCCATCAAAATAAAGGGGTGGAAATAAAATCACTGGAGGTAATTAAGTTTTGGCGATAGTGTAAAACAGTCATTATTGAATCAGCTGCACTTTTAAGAGAAGCGACCCTCAACTCACAACCATTCCGCACCCCTGCCCCCCACCCCCACAATTTCCAGGTGATCAGACCTTCACCTTCTTCCAGGTGACTTTACACTGGGGGTCTTCATACAGCCGACGGTGCTAGTGGGAGGGGAATGCATCGACAGGAACCTTGCAGGTACTGAACCCCCTGCACTGTTCAAGACCATTATAAACATTACATAAACTAGGCTTGCATTGCCTGGAATATGGAAGGTTAAGGGGTGATCTGGTTGCGGCTTTTAGGATTTTGAAAGGAATTGACAGGGTAGATAGAGATAAACATTTTCTGCTGGTGGGTGAGTCTAGGACAAGGGGACACAACCTTAAAATCAGAGCCAGGCCATTCAGAGGTGAAGTTAGAAAACACTTCTTCACGCAAAGGGTGGTAGAAGTGTGGAACACTCGCTCACAAAAAGCAGTTGATGCCAGCTCAATTAACCATTTTAAATCGGAGATCGATAGATTTTTGCTCGCCAAGGGTATTAAGGGATATGGAGCCAAGGCGGATGGATGAAGTTAGGATCCAGATCAGCCATGATCTCATTGAATGGTGGAACAGGATCGAGGGCTTGAGTGGCCTATTCCTGTTCCTTTGTTCCTACCAGCGTGTGTTTTGTGATTCAGATGTCACACTTTGTTGCAGCTGTAAAACACTCTTTGTAACAATAAAAGGAAGGAAATCTAGAGCATTAAAATTAGCACACAGAAAACAGCTCGCGATGCACAATAGGAGTGTTTGATGGGACACTGTAGAGGGAGATTTACTCTGTATCTTACTCGTGCTGTACCTGCCCTGGGAGAATTTGATGGGACAGTGTAGTGGGAGCTTTACTCTGTATAAGGGGTCAGTCATTTAGGACTGAGATGAAGAGGAATTTCTTCACTCAGAGGGTCGTGAATATTTGGAATTCTGTACCCCAGAAAGCTGTGGATGCTCAGTCATTGAGTATATTCAAGAATGAGAACGACAAATTTTTGGACTCGAAAGGGAATTAAGGGATATGGGGATTGGGCAGGAAAGTGGAGTTGAGGTCAAAGATCAGCCATGATCTTATTGAATGGTGGAGCAGGCTAGAGGGGCCTTATGGCCTACTCCTACTCTTGCTATTTCTTATGTTCTTATGTTCTAGCTTGAATAAAGACTTGGCAGAAGAATTGATTCCATTTTGGTCTCTTCAAATACAGTAAGCGATTTTGGTGATCAATCCGTTCAAAATGTGGACATTGCCTATTTTTATCATCCTTTTTCACTTTCCCAGATCATGGGACCTGCAACAAGTAGTTTTTCTCTCCCGTGCTTTTGAAGGTATAGACTGTTAATGTTTAAAGATATTGTGCCCTGCTGGGTAGGAAAATGAAGTGAGCAATTATAATTGCAGTTTAGAACAAAATTACTCTGCTCGCAATGGAGGCAGTGCTACGTTACATGATACTAGACTTGAATAATTTAGACTCAAGTACAAATCCTGCTTCTGATTCATTTCACTTACATTTCCCTTAGCAGGCAAGTTTGAGCAACTGCCAGGCTACTCGATGGACTACTTAACAGAAATAGCATGGGGAAGAAAAGTTAAAAAGATCCAACCCAGCAGTTCCACCTGCCGGCTGATTGCAGAGCAGGACATCAGCAATGATGATGATGATAGGCTTATGTGTGATTCTTGCAGTCCCATTCTTTCAACTGAAGATAATGAGTGACAGCAGAGCGGGAGCAGGTACTTAGATCCCTGGAACCAAATCTTTTGTTTCAGACGAAAGGAATCATGGCAGATGCCAAATAAACAAGCAACCTTGGCTTCAAAACTTAAATGCAAAGCAACTTTGTGGTGAATCACATCAGCTGTTTCAAAAATAGTGTTCTTCAGTGAATTGCTGGTAATTGTAGCCAAGAAATTGTTGTCCTGACACAATATCTGTGTGGGTTTTCATGATATCGCAACACTCCCATCACAAACTTATTTGACTTGAAAGATAAGGAAAAGACATCAGAATGCGAGCTGTGTCGCATAAACATTCAACTGAAGCAAGGCTCAAGAGTACACTTGCACTAGAATCATAGAATCATAGAAAGGTTACAGCATAGAAGGAGACCATTCGGCCCATCGAGTCTGTGCTGACTATTAACCATTGAGAGAGAACTATTCTAATTAAGTTGTAAAGCTGTATTTTGGACCTCACTACCTTGATATAAAACTCCACAAATCTCTATTGCATGCCGCAAATCAAGCAGGTAGTTTAATTCAGTCTCTTTCCTAAATTGACACAAATTCTTAAGGTTCGGGTCTTTCTGCAGGCAAGATTTGCAGACACTGATAATTGAAAATGCAGGCAGTTGAACAAGACATATTGCATTCAATCTGATCCCTGGATCATTTAAATCTGATATTTACAGAGAAACTCAGATTCTGATTATAACCAAAATTTGCGATGGAAACCTGTATTTCTGAACCAAACAAATTGCTAATATTTTATAAGTAAATTTTCACTGAGCATAACTTTTTTGCAGCTTCACTTATGTACAACCCTTTGTACATTTCTTTCGTATGCATTTCGGCTCAAACCAGCAGCCCACTTTGAAGATATAATTATCTCTTGCTCAGTGGTGTGTGAACACATTAAATTCATGCCCCATTCTTAACATTTTACATCCAAGCTCAATCCAAGATCCTCAACACTTTCATTGGATATTAATCCCATCTAAGTATGAGTTTTATATGCAACGCAAAGTAGAATATAAAGCATAGCTCCCCATTAACATGCTGCATCTTTTGAAGTCTCAAAATACCTGGCATCAAAAAGCTTCTTACCATCTGTGAAACAAGATGCCCTTTGAAGCCCTGACCCCTCTTCCAGGGAGGTTTAGCAAATACCACAACAGATAGTCACGTAAATTTGTTTTATTATAACATTTTGTGCCACACAAGATTCTTCACTCAAGGATACATTTCTTCTTCCTGCAGTTTTAATGAGCTGCAGTTCCTGCTGCAATATTTGAACTTACACATAATCAGCCAATCAATTCTTCGCAAGAATGTCTTTTAAAGAACAAATATTGAGAGGTTAATTTGTGTGACCGAAGTGTTAGACCAAACATAGCAAAATGAAAACTGCAACTTGCCGAAACCTTGCCGACTGCTTCAATGCAAATACTCATTCAGAAATTATGCAGTACAGCTGGGCACATTTTCCTCCTCAAACTGTGGTAGCAAGTGCTATAATAATTTTTTTTTATCTTGGTTTACCTTTTTGTACCACACACATCAACAGCTCTCAACATTGGACAAACCCTGGGTGTATGAGAGATTTCTTGTTGCAAGCTGTATACCTGAAGACATTGCCTCACACCTGAAGCATAAAATGTGGCTTCCGGGAATGAGCTGCATCTGTTGCATGAGATGTAAGGATTGGCCAAGTGGCCTTTATAGATTTCAGTTCTGTCTTCTGTTATTCTCTTTGCTCCTACGACTACTACCACACTTACTATTACTACACTTACTACGACTGCAACTGCAACAACAACTTGAATTTATATAGCATCTTTGACATCGTAAAATGTCCCAACGTGCTTCACAGGAATGTTACCAAACAAAATCTGACACCGAGCCACATAAGGAGATATTAGGACAAGTGACCAAAAGCTTGGTCAAAGAGGCTTTAAGGAGTGACTTAAAGTCAGAGAGAGAGGTAGAGAGGCAGAGAGGTTTAGGGAGGGAATTCTAGGGCCAAGGCAGCTGAAGGCACGGTCGCCAATGGTGGAACGATGAAAATTGGGGGTGCACAAGAGGCCAGAATTGGAGGAGCGCAGAGATCTCGGAGGGTTGAAGGGCTGGAGGAGGTTACAAAGATAGGGAGGGGTGAGGCCATGAGGGATTTGAAAACAAGGATGAGAATTTTCAAATCTACTACTACTACCACTAGCATTTATACGATACATTTAATGTGGAAAAACATACCAAGGTGCTTCACAGAGGCATCTTCCTTTTTCTGTATTTCTCGTTCTTTCTTCATTGCCTCTCTTCCTTATATGGAAACACAATTGTTTTATTTTGCTCTCTAAAGCAGGGAAAAGTTAGGAATGGGACAAAAAGTTTGATCGCAAACCCATTTAAACACAACTAGCTATGCTTGTTTTGAAGAGCGGGATCTATCAAAATCAATCCCATTTTTAAACAAAAATGAATGAGACTTGACTGACTTGATTCTCTCATTAGAGAGGGAGAGAAAATGAGGAATTACTAGCACCGTGCACGTATATGCAGGTTGGCTTTCTCTCATGTGCAGTTTTCACCGAATGCAGGAGAGTTGGTCGACTTGGACGAAATATTTCCGCTTTATTATAAGGCTCTCAGTTCCAATATCAGGGCTTTCATTTCAGAGTGACCAAGAGAGGCTGCATCTGCACATTACAAATTGAAGTTTGAAAGCTGAAAACTTTTGATGAACTATTGGGTGAAATTGCAATGTTAGCAGATGGCTGTATGAATCCGATCATATGAAATTCCTCTAGCCCCTATTTTAATAACTGCATTAGCCTAATAAACAGGTTAACATCTTAGTTAAAATACTGGCCAAAGGAAATTCATATGCTTTAACATATTCATGTGCTAATATCTCACAGTGCAATTTCGTCCTATAAGTCTCCAAATTCAGAAAATAAATATTTCATTTTTACAACCTGCATGTGACAATTTCTGCTTCTGTCTCGTTATATTACTCAAAGATCTTTTTTTAATGAAATCAATGTAGTTCTATCTGACTGCTGCACACTGGTTTCAAATGTTTTCATATTATGTTAGTTCAAAAATCATTCATTCAAAAGGGGCATGCGTGCATGCGAACATACACACTCGCACAGGGAACTGTATCACCTGGCATGGTAATACATTATTCAGATCAAGAAGGCCCAGCAAGCTATACCTGATCTGTGCTGAGTTTGCTGATCTCACCGAGCAGTGGAGTACGGAGTACTACAATTAATTTCTCTGCCTCAGTGCAGGGTAGTAGAAAACAGCCAGTGTTCCTGCTTTTGACTGCAATACAGTGACCTCTGCTGGAAGTTAAATCTTGGGTGCCAAAAGGGTCAGGTTTGCCTTTGATGTCCCCCACGTTTAAGCAGCCTGCCAACACTCAATGTCCAGATTCACTCAGCAAAGCTTGGGCAAGGGACTAGAGGGCTACAAGCATCCATGGAGACGTACCCTAGTAAGAGTCAGTATTTCTTGGAAAAAGAGGAAAGCTAAGGTTCAAAACCTCATTACTATACATGGAATGTCTTTTAAGACTTTGAAGAGCTTCAATTGCAATAGTGACTGCAATATAATTAGATTCAATTTGCTCAATCAAACTAAAGTTATGTGCAGATTTCGAGTGGGCTAAATTTGCAACATTGGCAGAGGACTTGAATCGGGTGGATTGGGCATCCCTACTGGGAGGGGAAATTAGCAACACAGAAGTAAAATAGAATACCTTTAAAACCATCAATGCAAAAAGAAGCCATGTATGTGCTTAGAGTCACAAATGTGCAATGTGCAATGACAAATCAGACTAAAGCAAAAATATTTTTGCAGATTAAAGTAAAATAATTCTCAAGAGGACAGGGATAGGCATTGAGCACAGTTAAAGGTAACAAAAGCTACTGTTAGAGGGGGGAAAATGTCTTTGGTGAAGAAGATAGTGCATAACTGCAGTAGCAATAGTTAAATCTTTTTTTAGCTATATTAGGAATGAGCGAATGATAAAAGACTGCATAGGGTCATTAAAGAATTCCTCAGGGCAGATTCAGGGGAGCACCCAGGACATAGCAAAGATTTTAAATGGTTACTTTGCATGGGTATTACTCCAATAGACTATGCTCAGTTGTCATTATTGTAATGTACAGTTGACACTAAAGTTCAAAGACATGAGGGCTGTGCTAAGTGAGGCCTTTGCCTATATATTTAAAAGCTCGCTAGAGTCACGGATTGTTCCCATGGATCAGAGGGAGGTTAATGTTATACCAATGTTCAAAAAGGGCAACAGGTCAGAACTGGGAAACTATAGGCCCATCTGCTTGACCTCACTTATATGCAAGTGGCTAGAAGGGATCATGAGAGATACTCTATATGACCATCTGGACAGAGAAGGGGTTATTAGAGACTCTCAACATGGTCTCTGGAAAAGAAGGCCATGAGGAGTTTACTAGGTTGGTGGATGAAGACAGCTCGGTCAGCATCATATATTTGGATTTTCAAGAAGCTTTTGACAAGGTGCCACGTTGTCCCATAGGGATCCGTGTGAGGACCGTTGCTCTTCACTATCTCTTTGTACTCAACTCCCCACCTTCTCCAAGAGATACACTCTTCTCCTTCAACACCCCTCCCTCACTCTGCTCATAATGACACTCTTCTTTGTGTCCCCCGTTAATTTAACCTGGCACTCTTCTCTCCCTCCAACCCGGTCCAAGCTGGTATTCACCTTCCACTCCTACTCTTGCATTCAGCGACAGTACAAGAATTGGTCCCTTGTAACCATGTGTCAGATAATATATTCACAATCATGAGGTTCGTGAATGATGAGCACAATACCAAATGGACGTACGGGACAGGCAACTTAACTACAGAGTTGTAGTTTTACAACCACATGTGAAAATCAAAAATAGTAATTTGTTCCTCACAATGAATAATCAGAAACAGCTGCAGGTGTTCTTGAATTTATTCAAAGACATGCATATCCATGAACTGTGTGCCCTTTTGAATAAATAGAATCTTTCACTTGTAACAGCAGATTCCAGGCATTCACTACGAGATACCATTAGAAATTGCCTTGCAGTGACGCACCTGCAGTGCTTGTGAGTTATGAGTCTCTCATACGAGTAAAAGAACAGCCATAACTCACCATCACTAGAGAGAAATCTTCTATGTAATTATCAAAGTCAGAATTTCCCCATTGTGTGGAGGAGGATTTTGCAGAAATAAAAAAGGTACATATTGTTTCATTAGCCTCCCACGGTTGGTTCACATGATAGTTCTTACTAATTCAAAAATAAAACGGGTCTATTGATAGGTAGTTCCAGTTGCACAGATACTTGGGCTGGAATTTCATATTCCCCGAGACTTAAAGTATTTGCAGATGCTCAACTACATTTTGAATACAGCCTCAGAGATCACAGTCCAGATGGTCAACAGATCCCTATACCAACAACATGAACAAAGTTTGTGCGGATGTAGACCACAATATGGCCATTCTCTGACATTTACACGACTACCTGCGACAATCGGGCTTTCTGCCTCTCTACCTTCGGACTGATGGTCCAATTTTTTAAAAACTGGGCTGAGGGAAGGTTCTAAAATGTAAGCTGGGCCCAAAAGTCTACAGTCCTGAACAACCTGAGATCATGATTCTGGGTGGTTACACCAGGATTGCGCCCACTGGTGCCCCCCAACACTGAACCTGACAGAGTTTGTGGAGGCAATGTGGTGGACATTTAATTTGCATGGGGCAGAGAGGTGCCGGTTCTACTATTGGAACACCTTGGGCACTCGCCCACCCCATGCGGCTGAAGAATCTGGTACCTGCCAATGGTGGGAGAGGGGTGTTGCCAAGGCCTTACCCCACCCATGGCTATGTTACCCTCAGCCTCCTGTTTAAGAGGGCTGATCTGTTTCTTTAATTTAAAAAATAATCAGCTCTTTCTTAGGGGTCCAGGGCATTTTCCTGGCCTGGACTCCACCAGTGGGGCCCACTTTTACCCATCTGGATGCCAATGTATCTTAACTCACTTGGCATACCATTGTCCAGAGGGATACCGGGTCCCAACTGAGCCAGGGTAGGAAACAGGCAGGCACCTCAGTAGCCCATGCAAATCGGGGTGCTATGAATATGATAGGAACCCCAGTGCAATTTTGAAGTACCAATGGGCAGAGCTCTGGCTCTTGGTACTTGGCATTGAGCGACCTAACCTACGGCCCTTAAAGGGACCACTGCAGGCTGCCTATAAAAAGTATTAGAACCAGGTTGATAAATAATTTTCATGGAGTTCCCCCGCCAGCTGGCCTCCGCAATGGAGCCACCGGATTTTCGGAGCAGCTTGCCAATTAAAGCTGAGCTTGTTTGCAGCTTGCCAGTGAAATGGTAATGAGGCCTGACCATGAAACTTGGTTGGGTCTCGGATCACTTTCTTTGGGCGCGTGCATGGTGTTAATTGTACCCGTGATTTATATCAATTAGTTAATTGTATTCAGGTGGTGCGTATTAATTGGGAACTCTTGTATCCATTATAAAAGAGCTGGTCTAGGGTGTGGTGTGGATGTAATGTGGAGCTCTGTGAATAAAAGCTTGGAAGCAACTGAAGACTAAGCTCGAGTATGCTATCCATCACCACCTGGCTATCCAATTTATAACACATGGCAGGCTTGTTCCATCTGCTTCCCACCCAATGGAAGCGGTCACACAAAAATGCACCCCAATGTGTGCTGCTGTTCAGATGTTTACTGGTTTGTAGAAGAGAGCAAGCCGAAACCTAAGAGGAAGCTGGCATCACTTGCTCAAAGAAGAAATTGGACTATGTTAGATTGATAACTGTGAAAGGGGACAAGCCATTCCAATCCAATCCAATCCAACGTGGTCTGAAAAAAAGTAAAACTTGTGAAGTAATACAAACGCAGCCGTGGCTCAGCGGTTGCACTCTTGCCTCTGAGTCAGGAGGTCATGGGTTCAAGCCCCACGCCAGACACTTGAGCACATGACCTAGGCTGACACTTCAGTGCCAAACTGAGGGAGTGCAGCAATGTCTGAGCTGCTGTCTTTCAGGGTAGATGTTAAACCAAGGCCCCATCTGCCCTCTCAGGTGGACACGTCAGATCCCATGGCACTAGAAGAGCAGGGGAGTTCTCCTAGCATCCTGGCTAACATTTATCCCTCAACCAACAGCTAAAATAGTTTATCTGGTCATTTATTTCATTGCTGTTTGTGGGACCTTGCTATGCGCAATTTGACTGCTGCGTTTCCTACATTACAACAGTGATGATAAAAGTATTTAATTGGCTGTAAAATGCTTTGGGACATCCTTTAAAGAAAAGTCTTTATTTGCCTTTAAACTGACCCTGCAACATTCCATTTGGTTGGCATTTCCTTCTTGACAGGTAAAATACACAATTAATCTTACAGCAACATTGAAAAGTTCAGATGAGCAAAGATTCCATCTTGCAAGGTCGGTAACAGATAAGGATAACTGAATACGAATGCTTTTAGAGGCAAACAAACCATAACAACAGTAATAGAACTCAGATGCAACACGTGCTGAATTGTTGAAAGAACAGAATCTTGCTGGTGCTGAGAAAACAGTTTAACCAGTGATCTGCCACAATACCACAACATTCAGCTATGAATGGAGGAGTGGAAGGAAAGAACTGGAGGAAATATTTCAGTTGTTGAGAAAGTGAAAGAAGCATGTATTTACATTTCCAATCAACCCTAGCCTTACAATCATGCCTGTGGCTGAAACTCCTGCACACTGCCATTGCCTTCAGATTGCTGAGGCTGAATATTTCTGGATTCTGATGTTATGAAGTTTGGCATGTGGATATCTGATAGAAACAACATGAACTTCAAATTAGATTTTCATCCCCCTAAAAAAAAAACCACACGCCTGAACGTGCCAAGTTGCGGCATTTTCATGTTGCAAAATTGCTCCAATCGGTCATTCTGCACTATCGCCTGAAGGTCCCAGCACTGTGGAATCTGCCCTGGTTTTAGGTGTTTTTCCATTGCTACAGCACAGTCAATGGCCAACGTGCGGTTCGCCTGCTGTCAGCCGTGCTTGGCAATACAAGTGACCTGACCTACCTTGTTCCAGCGGCAGCCGAGACTTTTTGTGGGGTTTTTGAGCCAATACTGCTGGCTCGTTAAAACATATGGGTCTGTTTTACTGCATCTGATGTTATGACACTCATAGCGTCGTATATCTGCAGAGTCAGAGGAGCCAAATGTAAAAGCGTGGCAATGATGTGCAGCAATTGGTACCCCTATTCCCAATTGGCATCTTATGGTGATAAAATGAAGAGGGGGGGGGGAATCCTGAGGCAGGTGGTTGGCATTGTGCCACTCTCCTGAAAGTGGAGCGTCAAGGTAAAAGCGCTTTATAGTGGGGTGAATCCCATAACACCAGAATGACAGAAGAACTACAGTACATTTTTATGAGTTTCAATCTGGTCTTTCCTAATGGTTCTGCCAAAGACTGAATTGCTGGCATGTACAATGGGCTGATACTGCTGAGAACCAACTCTTAAGGTAGGTCTTGGATGCTGCAAAATCAGGGTGACTATTTCATGACAACACAGCAAGGTAAATGCCGCACAAGTTAATGCCAGTGTCCTATAGTTGGCAATTGTGCAGGAGAGATCTAATAACAACCTTTTGTGTGATTCATGCTGCAGAGAAAATGTTGTTGGCAATTTGTATCAGATTCTGGTGGAATTGTGAAGAAAGCCATTCTGTAGACGGCTGGAATTTGCTGCTCTTTCATTTAGGGGTCGGGGATGACGTCTCTTGAAAGTGAATTTTTTGTGGGCGATTGACAGGCTCACGCAATTCCTTAGACAGTTGAAAGCAAACATATTTTCACACCACCGCATGCACTGCTCCAAAAATGTCAACACTTTTGATCTCATCACTTTGCACAGAGGTAATACAAAGTGATCGATAAAGCTGGATGGTGCTCATTGAGAAGCCAAATACTCCTAAGTAAGAGGATGAACACTTCATTTTAGGAAATGCAGGTCCTTTGGAGATAAGACCGACCACACATAAGACCTTAAAGTTCCAGACTTCAGAACTGTAATCAAAATTAAAGGCACAGTCTGGTTCATGTCATGGCCCTTTCACAATTTTGCTTTCTGCTACTGATTATTTTATCTCCATTTTAATAATAACAAAGACAAGAATGAAAAAGAAAACAAGTAAACTTGACACAGAGGTCAAATATGGCAGTACAACACAAAATCTGTCGTCACGGATACTCCCAGCTGTTCCAGGAACTGATCCAACCGTAAATTTGCATTTAGGCTATAAAACTGTTTGACATACTCATCCCTAATTACACATTTATCAGTTTATCATTCAAGTTTATCATGGTGATGAAAGAATTTTCTAATTGGAGCTTGTTTAACAACTTATCTGCTTCATAGTGCATTTTGGTCACAGACTGTAACTATCAAAGTGTCAGCCTTGGCTCATTGGCAATCTTGCCTCAAGTCAGAAGGTCATTGATTCAAGTTACATTCCAAAGACTTGAGCACGTAATCCAGGCTGACACTTCAGTGTAATACTGACGGAGGGCTGCAGTGTTGAAGGTGCTGTCTTTCAGATCAGATGTTAAACCAGGTGAAACGAAAAGATCCCATGACACTATTTGAGGAAAAGCAGCGGCGTAGTCCTGGTATGCTGGACACCATTCATCCCTCAACCTACACCCACTTATACAGATTATCTGATCATTTATCTGATTGCTGTTTGTGGGACTTTTCTGTGTGCAAATTGGGTGCTTTTCCTTACATTACAACAGTGACTACACTACATAAGTGCTTCATTGGCTGTGAAAGGCGATGAGGTCATGTAAGGCGCTACACAAATGCAAGTTCTTTCTGTTCTTTCTCATTGGTGAACATTTCTCTTTGACTTATAATGGTTTTGGTCTATTGAGAACTCCAAGCTAGCAGTCTACTGGTGCAACAGGATGGCATTTCAATCCAACGCAGTGTGCTACAGGGTGTTAATATACAGGCTTGTTAGTCTTACGGGCAGACACAAGAGGCAAGGTTCAGAAAACTTAAAAGAAGAAAGAAACTCTAGGTCCAAATTAACTTGCAATTGTTCTTTGCAACAATTCTCCCATAACAAGCTTGTTATCTTCTCTTGATAAAAACTACATGTTCCATCTCTCCTTTGCGTTCACTTCCCTTAATACCCTAAAACTGAGCCCTCGTTCATCCTGTGCGTATCACAGCGCTACCAATCCTCATCACACTCGTTTCCTCCATGATCCACGACCCATCTATCTTCACGAACAAATAACCTAGTTCTTTCCTGCCCTTTCCCTCCAAAGGTGCAAGCGGGACTGGGTATGGGACAGGATGCGGGGCAAGGAATTTTGGAGGAGTTGGAGTTTGTGGAGGGTGGAGGCTTGGGAGTCTAGTGAGGAGGGCATCAGAGACATCAAGTTGGGAGGTGACAAAAGCACCCTGCAGCGACAGTGAATTGGGATGTTGGTAAGCAATATTGCCAAGGTAGTTGTAAGTGGTATTGATGGTGGCTGGGATACTCAAACCCATTACAAGATTCTCACAGAATTAACAAGGGTGAATTATATTAAATTTCAGTGTCAGGGTAATTCTCCTTCTAGTGAAGGGAGTTGCGCAGACATAAATAGCTGTGAAGATCGAAAAATATATTTTGTTCATTCATAGCCTTTTTTAGATTCGGCTTAAGGGAAAAGAAATATCTCATTCTCATTTCTTTGAGCTGCAAAGGAAGCAAGGGCATAGCTTTGCACAGCAATTTTCCTGTCTGTGGACATCTCTCCCAGTGTCAGCACGTAAAACTGTATGTCCCCTCCATACAAAAGTTCATATGCATATCCCTTGATGAACTCAGGTTGCTGGAGCACACATCATGCATTGGGAAAGCTTTGAAATGGTTTACTGCCACACCAGCATAAATTCTGTTCTCAGAAGCCATCTGAAAAAAAATGTAATGCTAGAAACAGAACTGAAATTTTTAAGAGAGCACCACCACCATAGTTAATAATTTTCACGTCAACAATTTGGTCTAAGAATCAATGTTCAAAGTGAATGAATGTTGGTAATGTGATGACAATATTGTGCTCACATTGGCTTACTGCAAGATATCTTTAACCAACCAATAGTCCCTTAAATATTGTTCTGTGGTAGCTATTGTTGTTTTCCATTTACTGAAGTATTGCATCTCTCTGGTCTTAAGCCATGACCTTTGGCACCCCCTGTTTGAACAATGTTGCCTTCCCTTCTGAAGTCAATTGCTTGATTAATAGTTGAACCTTCTGCTCTGGCAGTAAAATTAAACCAGTGGCATGTGGGTTAATAATTACAGCTTGTGCTTCAGATGGATTAACACCTGTTAGCCTATGTCCTGAGGGGAGCAGAGCAGTTTCCAGCAACCTTATTTTGTAAACATTGGCGGTGTCGCAGGTAAACTTCTGCCAATAAATCTTATGTTTGCACCGGGAATTCTTCCTACAATCCATAAAGAGTGAGCAGTTTTGCAACATTTATACTATTCTTGATCATCCATAATGCAACTGAATTCAAATGAAAACTAAAGTGGCTCACAGCAAGGATTTAAAAAAAATTATTGCACTTTAAAACCTTTCCAAGAATATTCAATTAAAAAAATAATATCTTGAGTTTTACGCAATGAAGTATAATGTGGTAATTCCATCATTAATTTATGTTTGATCGCAGTATGTTAAACAGGACAGAGATGTATCACCATGTGAATGAGGACTGGTAAGAGGAACCTCTGCAGGCAGGAGGGTAGCTAGTTGCAGGACAGTGAAACTTGCAGATTCACTTCCCCAATTACTGCCGGGCTGCGTTAAAGGGGCAAATTTACGTACTTGAAATACGTGCGGTAGGTAATTTTTTGTTGATTCTGAACCTGAAACTAATTTTAATTCATCTGCTTGGGTTTCCCATGGCTTCTGAATCTCGCCTTGAAATGGAGGCAAGCGGCAGCCGAAATTGATTTGCCCCTTTAAACCTACGATTGACACAAATCAATAACAGCTCAGGTATTGCAGCTGGTCTCTCAGTTCTCTCAGGCAAATGTTTGGCTGCAAGTTCTTTGTGTTGGATCTCTATTCATTCTTCCAGCTATCGCTCAATTAAATTATTCAGAAAATAATCAATTGTTAACATCCTGAATCAATGTTGAATATGTGAACAAGCTTATATTTTTGAGAACAACAACAAAATCTGAAATAGCCAAGTTACCAGAAAGAATTGTAAAACTTTATAAGAACTTGGCTATTTTGCTAATATAAATTATTGCACCCCTAATATGTTACCAATTCTCATCCGTTCTTTACCTTTGTGTGATCCATCTTTTCCCTTTTTCTGGCTTTCTCTCTCTTCATCTTTGGCAATAGGCTTTCCATAGATATTTATTACAAGGTCAGACTCCCACAACTATTTGGATTGTGTTTCTTCCCACCCCACTTCCAGTAAATACTTCATCCCTTTCTCTAATTTTCTCCTCCTCTGTTATATCTGCTCTAATAAATCTACTTTCCACACCAGAGTTCCTAAAGCTCCTTATTTTTCCTCAGATGAGTCTTCTCTCAGCAGTGGTTGACAGGCCCATTGATTGAATCCACCACATTTCTCATATGCAGTAGAAAATAACCGCCAGGGACATCTGCTATGCTTTTCATCTTTTAATGCTTATGCTAGTGCTGGTGCTGTTTGGAAGTTCAGAATATGAATGTTACTTATATTACACTGATGATCAAATCGCTTCTCTCCAGCTCACCCTGGTATATGTTCCTTATTCCTGGCCTGAATCTGGAGCGAGCTCTTCATGCCCTCCTCCCCGTGCAGCCTCAATGCAGACCGGCATGTACTACATTGGGTGCGAGATGCTGGTGGCTTCCATTAACTCCATGCTCAACTTTGGTACGTTGGCTGAGGGCCTTTCCTTGTTTAATATTGGTATATGTTGTCTGCGGGCTTCTCTCTACCAATAAACAGTCAATAATAAAAAAACCTAAAGTTGTTTGTAAACATAAAGTGTCGAGTACCGTAAAAATACAGCAAGATGTGTAACTTGCAAAGTGTAAACGTCTGTGGAAATTCAGGATGTTGGAAACACGAACAGAATCAACTGTAGAATCCTCAAAGAATGAATCCCAAATGACATGAAACACAGAAGCCAACCAAAAATGATTGAAAAAGTTGGTTAACATATCTACTTGAATTACACTTGTGTCTGGCGGCTGTCCTTGTCCTGCAAATAGCTCGGCAAACTTCCAACCTGCCGAGGAAACGACCAGTCGGAATTGTTGCTGAGTTCTTGGGAAGCACCAAGACAACCCATCCAGAAATAGGATAAATCTCAAGCCCCTGCCTCATTGCCCCTTCCCCCACTCATCCCTCTCTCTCTCTCTCCTGCTTCTCTCCTCCTCCACCTCATCTTTTTCTCTCCCTCTCCCCTCCTTCTGCTCCCTCTCTATTCCTCCCCTCTTCTTTCATTTTCCCTCTCTCCTCTCCCTTAACATCCTCCTCTCCCCTCATCTCTCTCTCGCCCCACCCCTCCCCTGTCCTCACCCTCTATCTGTCCTCTCTCCCCTCCCCATTCCTCCCCCTCGCTGCCTCTCCTTTCCCGACGCTTCCTCTTCCCCTCACTCAGTCTGCCTTCCCTGTTCTCGCCCTCTCCCTTTCTCTCACCGCCCCCCGCCCCGACCCCCACCTCCATGTCTTGGTTCAATTATCTCCCTTGGTTGACCTGAAAAGTTTCATTGGTTTTGACTCCCCATGCGCAATGCCATGGGTGATCAACTAGCAAAAACTGCAATCAATGTAAATAAATCTCGCCCCCACTGTACCACCACTGCGTCACTTTCTACACCCCCTGGTAGAATAATGAACATGGCCCCCAATCAACAGAGCAAAAAAAAAACAAACCCCATCCACTGAGCAAAAATTGGGTTCTAAGCCAATGCCTATATATCTGGAAACAACCCCCCAAAAAATGACCATAAGCCCAAATGCATCCCCACGGCATGGGACCGCAAACACACATCAGAAATTCCAGGAAGGGACAACAAACCTTCTCCTCCCCACCACTGAGCAGAAATTCTGGGTCACATACTCACATTCACCCCCAACCATCTCCATCTCAGAAATTGCTGGTTTGGATGTAAACCAACATTTACCCCGTGGCTAAGCCCGATGGCTAAGACCCCCCTCTCCCACACCGATAGCCGAGACCTCCCCCCGATGACCGAGCCCCCACCCGATGGCCGCGACCGCCCCGAGATGTCTGAGCCCCCCCCCCCACCCCGATGGCTGAAACCCTCCCCCTGCACTGTCAGACTTACCTGGCATCCACTTCCCAGCTGCTTTTCCTCCTGCCAGGCAGGCAGCCTGTCAATCCGACTGGTGTTTTGCCTGGGAAACCTGGAAGCAAAAATAATTGCCTTCAATTGAATTGCGATCGTAGATTCCCACACATTCACCTCACTTCCGGGTTTCCCCATGCAAAAATCTACCCACCGGCTGAGTTCACGGCTCCAAGTGAAAATCATGCCTTGGAATCCCAACAGTAGCTTCTTTGAAATCTCTTATCAGTATTTACAACTCTTTCTTTGAAATATGCTTTTCTCACAAGTTGAATAACAAAACATTTTTTTGCAAGATTTTCCGGCCCCAGAAACTAAGCCACTCTTGATATACTCCTTCAGTCAGGAGGTAACCGTAACATCAAATAACTTACCAGCAGATTACCTTAGTTCCCATCATCACTGAATTATCACAAAGGAAACTTAGAAAATAATGCTCTTAAGGTTCACTGTCATGTGGCTACCTTGACTGCTTTGTACTTGAACAAGCCTCAACATGTAAATATAGGTCAATTTTCCCCTCCCCCACCATTACTAATTGCAGAATATAGCTCCTTTAAAACAGCTTCACAATGGAAGTTTAAGAGTAAGCACCATGAAAATCATGCCTTATGGTGCTTAAAACTATAAAACCAATACAGTCCATGGTATTGTATGTTCCTTGTTATTTAGTGACTTAAAACTAGCACTAGGCCACTATTACCCATGTCACAGGAACCACCCAGGTCTGTTTTGTGCTCCCAGGAATTTGCATATCTCCTTTCATAGTTGATTACATGCTCAATCCTGCTTATTACAACTAAATTCAGTTGCTTCCCCGTTCATCAGGGTAATACTATGATCTGCTCCTTTTAATGGGAGGTGTACTTGCTGTGAGGCAACACATGCCATTGTCAGTAACCTTGGTGTCAAATGTTCAATAGACTTCTGGAAATTTATACCCTGCTTTCTTGGAACTGCGCCTTCACAGTGACAATTCTGATGCATGTGTTCGCGCATACTCCAAATAAGAAGCAGGTAGGGATTCAGATGATGCTGTTTACATCAATCTTATTCAAATCCACAATGAACTGATTTCATGCAAGGAGCAACTTTGCATTGATGTTGCAATTGGTTATTTGCACTGTTTCAATGGATTGTTTCTATTTGCTACTTTGAAGAGATATGAAAATGGCCGCTAAAAATTAACACTTCAATGATCTTCAACATTACAGTTCTGCGGAGATATGATTTTAGAGATGCTGGCCACCTCCTGAAACTCACCCAGGGTATTTTTCAGTTGTGAGATTGGACAGTGTGTGTCACCAGCTATTCGACTAGAAAGGGCATCACAACAGAGCTTGATCCCAAGGTGTCAAAACGTGCACACATTTTTCAGCAGAAGTCACTGGATGGCGATTAGGAGCAGGAGCCCTGGTTGATTCCCATCCACCCCCTCCTAAACCCAAAGCATAAAAGCCTGACAATAATTTTTGGTGATATCAGTTGGAAAATACGAATGCATTCCAGTGACTTCTCTCTCACTTTTTTAATGCAGCTCTTCATTAGCTTCTTGGGTCTTTACTTCAGGTATTTTTCTCGTTTTCAAAGGACCTGAACTTTATGCCATTTTAAACAAAAATCAGTTCTCTTTGTAAAAAAAGTGTTTGGCAAACCTCCTTCAGTTTGGGCAGGGAGGTGGTCCAAAAGAAACACACATCAATTTCATCATGATGACGTCATGTACAACTGAAAAAATGATGCATTTTGATATAACCTCCTTCCAGGTTTTCCAGGGTATTCCCCTCATTTTACTTGCTGAAATTTAAGTTTGAAGTGTTCAGGACCGCAGAGTATCAATTTGCGGAGTTCTCCCCGAGTCAGGCATACACAAAAGCAAATTCCCTTGTCTGAGCGCAATGTGTTATCAGGTCCAAGAGGCCATCCTGCATGAGGGACGGAGTAGTGTGTCAGGAATTTCCCATGGAAGTACATACTGATGAGCAGACTTTACGTACGATTCTGTTTTCCGAATGTTATTCCCATCTCATTTTTTTCCCTCTTCCATTTTGATTCAATTATTCTCTCCTTTTTAGTCACACCGTGCAATGAATCATTTCCACAACCCTCGTTCTGGGCTGCACGCGTGGAGCAGGCTGATGGCATTCAAGTGCCACCCGTCCAGATTTGCCTCCATCCCCACGGTGAAATACCAGGCGCTTGAAATTTCACAAGCCCATGTGTCCCGGTATCATGCTGCTGAGCCGGGACTTCCACCTGCTAATCCGCTCCAGCATTGACCTCACCTCAGGGCAGTGTCCTAGGCCCAACCACCTTCAGCTGCTTCATCAATGACCTTCCCTCCATCGTAAGGTCAGAAATGGGGATGTTCGCTGATGATTGCACAGTGTTCAGTTTCATTCGCAACCCCTCAAATAATGAAGCAGTCCGTGCCCGCATGCAGCAAGACCTGGACAACATCCAGGCTTGGGCTGATAAGTGCCAAGTAACATTTGAGCTAGACAAGTGCCAGGCAATGACCATCTCCAACAAGAGAGAGTTAACGACCTCCCCTTGACATTCAATGGCATTACCATCGCCAAATCCCCCACCATCAACATCCTGGGGGTCACCATTGACCAGAAACTTAACTGGACCAGCCATATAAATACTCTGGCTACAAGAGCAGGTCAGAGGCTGGGTATTCTGCGGCGAGTGACTCACCTCCTGACTCCCCAAAGCCTTTCCACCATCTACAAGGCACAAGTCAGGAGTGTGATGGAATACTCTCCACTTGCTTGGATGAGTGCAGCTCCAACAACACTCAAGAAGCTCGACACCATCCAGGACAAAGCAGCCCGCTTGATTGGCACCCCATCCATCACCCTAAACATTCACTCCCTTCACCACCGTGCACAGTGGCTGCAGTGTGTACCATCCACACGATGCATTCCACTAACTTGCCAAGACTTCTTTGACAGCACCTCGCAAACCCACGAACTCTACCACCTAGAAGGACAAGGGCAGCAGGCACATGGGAACAACACCACCTGCACATTCCCCTCCAAGTCACACACCATCCCAACTTGGAAATATATCACCGTTCCTTCATCGTCGCTGGATCAAAATCCTGGAACTCCCTTCCTAACAGCACTGTGGGAGAACCTTCACCACACGGATTGCAGCGGTTCAAGAAGGCGGCTCACCACCACCTTCTCAAGGGCAATTCGGGATGGGCAATAAATGCCGGCCTCGCCAGCGACGCCCAAAGCCCATGAATGAATTAAAAAAAAATTGTGCAGTCACCTCATTTAAATATCCATTGACATTGGCTGAGCACAATTATTGGACTGGGGGTGGGGGGAGGGGAGTGGGGGGTTAGAAATTGTCAATTGCAGCCTTTAAAAAACCTAGAATAAAAATATGCAGCAGCAGAGGATAAGTATTAAATGGTTTGAAAGACTGAGAAAACTGTCAGGTAGCTTCAATAGATGGCTCGTGTAATATTTTGTGGCACTTTTAAAGAATATCTTAAAGCATGATGTCAAGTGCAGCACTGAGCAGATGTGCCCAAAGAAGGGAGCAGGGCTTTGGAAGGAGGCAGAAAAGAAAAGAACACAATTTTAATCAAGTCGACCTATAGACACTCCTGGATGAGATGCAGCAAAGGACGTAACAACTGCATGGGTGGAAACATCAGAAAAAAGTGTCTCCCGTGCCATGTGGTGGGAGGTGGCAGTGAGTGCCACTTCTTGCAACCCAAATAACTGCAGACCAGTGTTGGATAAAGTTCAATGACCTGATCAGGGCAGGCAAGGTAACAGACCGGCCATTGTCCCTTTTCTGTCTTGGGCACCATGTCTACTAGCACACTGTTCATCCTCTAAAATGAACAGCTGTATAAGTCACTTTTCACACTGCAGTGTGGTTAATGGGTTCAACAACTATATCTTACAGTATGTGTCATCAGCTCCTCTAACAGGTATTACTTGCATGCACAAACTTAAAAGCCCTTTGGCCACTGTAGCAGGATAATACTGACTAATCTATAACATGAGCCGTCTTTTACCTGAAGCACTGCATCATGTTACAGAAGAAACTTGTGCGCAATACCCATGAAAGGCAGGGGCCCCTGACCTCAGGGAGCTCATCCACATTGGGGAGAAGGCCGTTGAGCTGTTGTGAGGGCACTCTGCTCCAGCCGTGGGAGATGACGAAATTGGTGGGACAGTGCAGGCTGCAGGTCAGTGGGTACACACCTCGACAGTAATTACGGCATCTCTACAAAGCAGCACACAGCCTGAAATTTTCACATCGTAACCTTCTCACCCATGCTTTTCTTTCCCTTCTCGGAACATCCATCACAGCAACAGGGGTCAGAGGATGATGAAGAGAAGGAAGTTCACAATGAGGAGGAAAGGAAGCAGCGAAAAAATGTCTTCCTCCTCGACAATGACAACAATAGATGATGAGACCAGGCCTCACGGGAATCCCTGGAGCAAGATCCTGTTCCATGTTCCCCTTAGCAGCATCGGCGTGGCCTCAGACTATGATTGAAATGAGAGCGCTGCTACTATGGGACAGAAACCCAGTGGAAATGGTGCAGCCCCCAGAACCTAACTTCAAAATTGCCAGCCTGTTCCTTTCAAGCCCCAAACTCTTTAGAAATCGTGAATGAATTCAAGACTCAGGACTCCATTTAGTTCCTCGCCAATCCACTGAGTAGGTAATCATGAGCATGAAGCATTCAATGGCACATCTTTTGGATTGTCACTATGCTGCCCCACTATGTCACTCAGAACACATTTCTTCCAATATCAGGGTAACAAGTTCGACTTCATTAAATTGGCAGAGTCCTCTTTTATATATTTATATTTATGTAATGTCTATATTCCTCCCCTCTACACACACATAAACTTACATTGTTTTAATTTTGGGTGAATTTTTTGTCCTCATTAATTTTATATTCAAGTGCTGAGATTAAGGATCGCTTGAAAATTTTAAAAAGCACTTCAACTACCTAGTGCCAACAATGAGCGCTCCCAGCTCAAGTCTCGTTGCTGAGTAAAGCTGGCTCTACTCTCCCCCGACCTTATTGAAACACCCTCCACTGTTCTATTATGGATTTTTCCTTTTTCCTACACCAGCCACTCTCAATGTGATTGAAAATTTTTGGGGCTAAATTCCACCTGCCAATAAATTAACCAAAAAATTCAGTCAGAGTACAAGACAGAAATCTCATTTTGTACTGAAGTCGACTTTTTGCTTAGAATTAACAGGAGGGATTTAATTGTCTTTGTTTTTTGAATCCTTCCCCCAATTTAATTTTAAAAAGTCCTTCCACTTTACAATTAAAACAGAGTGCGTCAGTAGAACACGGTGTCCAAACTTCGACCCAAGGACCATACCCTGGAACGCAAGACGTGGCAATCTTTCCCAGGGAACTCAGTCTTACTTCTGCTTCTGAGGCTGAAATTCCACTCCTGGGCACCAGACGCAGAGGGAGAGGAAAGTTGGTCAGTGAATCAATGTGCCTGATTTATGTTTATCATGTGTTATGGTTTTTTTAACGCTGGAGGTGCTACACAGCTCAAACCCTCGTTACAACATTCATTTAGGGGAGCTGATGCCTCTAATCCATCATGCCCTTGAAATGAGGACAACGCTTTAAAAGTTGTAGCAAAGCACACTTCTGCAAAAGGACAGTAACCAGGAATAGTTTTAAAACATCTTAGTTTTGGTGAGAATAGTCCTCGTTTTGTTTTACTGTTTTTGGTTCCTTGGCATTGCACCATAGCTTGTTTCTTTAAATTGGATATTTGCTTGTTCCCTTTTATTTAGTGCCCACTTCACTGCTGGACCCCAGCATTTGAAACACGTGGCCTGACTTAGGCTGACCTGTCTGCTCCCTGGACATTAGCAAGCCCCTGCCTCATCTCAGAACAATAAGTATCAGAGAAAGACCAATCCCAATCTTTTCTGCCAACGGGAAGCGCAGGTGTGACTTTAAAAAGCTGTACCGGAATTTTTCTGGGTTGTGCCCAAGAAATCTCGACCTCTGTGCTCCAAGTGCATGATATAAATTGCACTGGAAGAGCACCAGCACTATGTAAATAAGGGGGCTGCGGAAAATCCAGGAAAGCCCTGTCTGTGCATCAGCAGCATGAGAGGCGGAGGGCAGAATGTGCTAGCACCATCCAAACAGGAAATGTGCCCCAAAGCTTCTTACTCGCTGGTTTGTCCTGTTCGTACTTAATGGGCCTGCACGCTTGGTAAGTTCGATTCTTAACACAGTTGTCTGATGGGTGGATAAATTCTAAATCAGAACACATACCTGTTAGTATCAGCAATTTGTGACGTCTGAAAATTAATGTGAACATGGCTTTAATTTTTTAATTGGCCCACGAGGGTCCATTATGCGAGTTTAAACAGTTCATAAAGACAAAAAGCTTGAGGCATTCCTGCACTGAAAAAAGACTTTGATTTCTTTTTAAGAACAGGCCACATTTGATACACGTTGGCCTGTCTAATGAGATTCATTACATGAATTATAAATGGGTGCCTGGATTCAAGCGCAGCAGATGCTATAGAGTTCAGAGCGACAGTAGGTAGAATGTAGAGGGATGCACACTCTATGGTAGTATGTGGTGTGCGTTGTTTTAAAGTACCATTGTGAGAATTGGTTGCGTAGGTGGAAAATGGCAGCCAGCAGGAGGCCAAGGACAACAAAAAATTAATTTGCTTGTGGAGAGAAATTTAAAGACTGTTTTACTCGGCCATTATATTTGTATGCTGCTTATGTTTCGAGTAGAGGAGGGTAAGCAGGAGTGTACACAGACAATTCCTTTAACAATTCCCCAACAAAACACAGACTATGTGCCAACACTCCGTCTCCAGTGCCAACCACAACCCAACAAGGTTAGTTATACAACTTTACTGGCAGGAGAACGCCTGCGACATTCATCCGTGCGCAGACAGTGAATTTGTCGTCTTTAAAAGGCAGTGGCTCCGCAATTTTCTGGCACGAGTGCCAGCATCATCATCAGGCTCCCCTTAACAAAATAAAATGAACCTAATAAACATCTTGACTGACTATTTGAGACAATTTCTTGAGTGATTTCTTGCATCCTTTCCAAACTGTGAAGGGAATATTAATAAGGAATTCAGTGCGACAGTAATGACAGTGAATAATAGTCTGCATATGCCAGTATACATCACTATTATACTCCCGCTGTATATTTGTTACCAATGGCATTCATTTCAAGTTTCTTTCAAAACCAATTTAACGGACCATATTGAAAGAGTCTTATTATTTATTTTAGGGCAGGGCAACATAAACAAGGGATGCAGTCCACTATTGTGTGCTCGACAGTTGAGTAATGAACCACAAACTGCATCGATTGAATCTCATTGTACTCAGCAAACACAGATATATGGTATACTAACTCCAACGGAAACTCAATGAAAAGGGCAGTGTATCTCCAGTTCCAGTTAACACGTTGCTGTCAAAGACCTGTAGGGGTCACAGTTGGATCACACAGAGAACATCAGTAAATTGTTCACATAGCAAATTAGGAATGTTATGGTTCACTTCCTCCTTAAACTGTACATCATAAAGCAGCACGAGACTAACAACATAACGAAGCACAGCAAGCATCTTGTTATCTTGTTACCAAACAGCATGGATAATTACATCTGTGTATCTATCACTTTAACGTGAACACAAAATGTATATGTTCAGCATTTGAATGTATTTCTTGCACTTCAATGCCCCTAAAATTAAAAGGTTTGTGGTTAATTTGATTTTTATCCCTGTTTCATCTCTTGTATGGGAAGCGTTGTGTGTTTGAAATGTTTTCATTTGAGGTTGTAAAAGTCAAATTGTACTTTCCTAATAGCTATGCATTACAACAACTTGCATTCATATAGCGACTTGAGCATAGGAAATTATAGCAAGGCACCTCACAATTCAGCATTAGACACAGGCAGGAATGAGAGGTGGGGGGGTGGGGGGTAGAGGGAGTCAGGGGGGCATAGAGAAAAGGTGACCAAAAGCCCAAGGAAGTTTTAAGGAGGCTTTTGAAGATGCAGAGAAATGAAGCAAGATGAAGGGGTTTAGGAAGAGAGTTGTAGAGTGTGAGGACAAGATGGCTAAAGGTTAGATTGTTAATTTCCCACTCCCTCAACTCCCCCTTGTTCCCAGGTTGTTCAGCAAGGGCAGAACAGAAGGGTCCAGGTCAAGGTATTATTCCATAATGATCTCGGAATGCTGTCTTGTGTCAGCTGATGGAATGTGTTTCTGCAGAGAGGAACTTGTCCTGCAAGTTCTTTCACCTCCCCAGAGCAGTAATAATTCATTATTGAACTCTGATATAATCAGCAGTTCAGCCAAAGGATACACAGCACTGGTCTAGAGTTAACTATGGCCAGGCGAGGAGGAAAGGATATAGATCCAGATCCAGCTGATGAAAGCATGTAACATGCCAGTTTTTAAGTATTGTTGATTCGTCATTTTCTTTCTGCCTTTCACTTTCCCATCAGAAAGTGATGTATTAAGGATCCTTTGGAGTAGATTCAGAAACAGAACAACAGTTCTGAGTTCCTTCTCTTACAGTTTCCATGTTTCTCTCCAGTCTGGTGTTTTCCTCGGAAATGGTCCTCACCTGACTTGCACTCACTCAGCACTCCCCCTCCTGGCCCTTTCATACATTGCTCAAAACTGACTTAAAACCTTCAATAATAACTGGAAAACAGTACAGCAAAAACTGCCTGAGGAAGGAAAGTTGGTCCCTGCCAATGCCACTCTATATTACAGTTGCTGAGATATGCACGAGAGACATTCAAAATAACCCACTCTGATGCTCATTGACCAAGGGAACAATAACAAAACAACTTGCATTTACATGGCACCTTAAATGCAGAACAATACTCCAAAGCACCAGTCCTTCACTCCTGGCTTCTCGCGGAGCTCGGTTAAGGTTGTGGGTTTTCTATGGATGGAAGTAGTGAGTATAAATTTGTGCCCTATGATCCCATAGCATCTGTTTGTGATTTTTCCCAATTTTCTCCTCATTTACCCTGAAGGCATTGACTCTTGCCGGAACTTCCACAAGGACTGGCCGCCCATGTGAGGACATGCAGTGTCAAACTGGATACAAGCTGCTGGGGATGGGGGGAGGGGAATTGAAAGGAAGACACTCTCATTGGATTGAAGTGGCCATTCTTGTATGGTGACCATCAGTAAGCTGTTCGACCAGCAAGGGCAACATAGCCAAATTGGATCAAACTTTTCAGACCTATTTTCCCCTCCTTAACCCTTGGGAACAATGGTCAATTGTAGTAACCTAACTCTGAGACCTTCTGGCCTGCATGATTTAATACAATACCATGTGCAGGAAGTGCCGCCAACTGCTCGAGCTTGAGCTCAGAGTTTCTGAGCTTGAGGGGTGGCTGGAGTCACTCCAGTGCATACGGAAAGCTGAGAGTTTCGTGGATAGCATGTTTCCAGAGGTGATCACCCCACAGCTACAGAGAGTTCAGGCGGAGAGGGAGTGGGTGACCACCAGACAAACTAAGAGGAACAGGCAGGTACTGAAGGAGTCCCCTGGTAATGTGGCACTCACAAACTGGTATTCAGTGTTGAATACAAGTGAGGGTGTTGACAACTTGGGGGAGTGCAGTCAGGAGCAAATCTACAGCACCGTGGGAGACTCAGCTGCACAGGGGGGCAAAATAAATGCAGTTGTTATGGGGCATGGTGTGTTGCCTCCCTGGTGCCAGGGTAAAGGACATCATTGAGAAGGGGCAGAATATTTTGTGGAGGGAAGGGTTCAAAAGTCGTGGCCCACGTGGGAACCAATGACATAGGAAGGAAAAGGGTCAAGGTCCTGCAGTCAAAGTTTCAGGTGCTAAGGAGGAAGTTAAAAAGCAGGATCTCAAAGGTAGTAATCTCTGGATTTCTGCCAGTGCCACGCACTAATGAATATCGGAATAGTAGGATAAGACAGGTATATGTGTGACTGGAGCAATGGTGCAGGACGGAGGGTTTCAGATTCCTGGAACATTGGGACCAGTTCTGGGGCAAAGGACGGGTTGCACCTCAACAGAGCTGGGACCAACGTCCTCATGGGGAGATGAACTAGTGCTGTGGGGGAGGGGTTAAACTAATTTGGGAGGGGGATAGGCACCAGGATGAAACAGTAGAGAGGAGAAACAAGGTGCACAGAAGACTGGGAGGGACAAGTAGCACTCGAATAAAGAATAGTTCAGAAATAGGAGGGATCAGACAGGAGGCAAATGTGAGGCAGTCGAAGATGAGTTTGGAGTGCATGTACGTATATGCATGTAGCGTGGTAAATAAGGTTGGTGAGCTGCAGTCTCAAGTTGCCAAATGGGACTATGATATAGTGGCAATAACCGAGACCTGGCTCAAAGAAGGGGATAATTGGGTACTTAAAATTCCTGGCTACCAGGTATTCAGTAAAGATAAGGAAGGAAAGAAAGAAGGGAGGTGGGGTTGGCAGCATTGATCAAAGAAATAATTATAGCACTGGAAAGGGATGATGTCGTTGAGGGGTCAAAGACAGAATCTATTTGGTTAGAATTAAGGAACAATAGAGGAGCTATTACGCTACTGAGTATATTATCGGCCACCAAATAGTGGGAAGGAGATAGAGGAGCAAATTTGCAGGCAAATTACCGAAAGATGCAAGAACTATAGAGCAGTGATAATGGGGGACGTCAAGTATTCCAATATAGACTGGGACAGTAACAGTGCAAAGGGCAAAGAGGGGGAGGAATTCTTGAAATGTGTACAAGAGAACATTCTGGAACAGTGGGCTGTTTAGCGCCCGTTATTTCGGCACTACATGGGCTCCCAAAGTGCCAAGATGGCATCTTGGCTGCGCATGCATGTTTCTAGCGGGACAGACACCGGACGCCATCTTGGTAAAGGTAGTAGCGTATGTGCAAATAACGAACTCCGGCAGCATGTAAAGTAAGGAGAAATTGCATACAATCAGTATGCAACACTGATTTAAAGTGATAGACACCATTTTGGGACTTAACGCTCCATTCAACGCAGTCTTAATCACGACCATCTGAACATGTCTTAGAGTGCCTGGAGGACCCCCCACCAGTGCTATTTAAAACGACCATGCAGGATTTACAGGTTAGTTGCAAGATTGTTGCTTCTGGCTGCTGATGCATTTGTAACTGTTTTTGGAGGTCTCCTATACTTGAATATTAGGACGCGGGGACATAGCCTAACATTTGGATAGACTGGAGAAGCTGGGGTTGTTCTCCTTGGAACAGAGAAGATTGAGAGGAGATTTGATCGAGGTATTTAAAATCGTGAAGGGTCTAGACAGAATAGAGAGAAACTGTTACATTGGCGGAAGGGTCAAGAACCAGAGGACATAAGAACATAAGAAATAGGAGCAGGAGTAGGCCAGATGGTCCCTCAAGCCTGCTGCACCATTCAATCAGATCATGGCTGATCTTCGACCTCAACTCCACTTTCCTGCCCGATCCCCATATCCCTTGATTCCACTAGAGTCCAGAAATCTGTCCATCTCAGCCTTGAATATATTCAACGATCAGCATCCACAGCCCTCTGTGGTAGAGAATTCCAAAGATTCACAACCCTCTGAGTGAAGAAATTCCTCCTCATCGCAGTCTTAAATGGCTGACCCCTTATCCTGCGACTATTCCCCCTAGTTCTAGACTCTCCAGCCAGGGAAAACAACCTCTCAGCATCGACCCTGTCAAACCCTCTCATAATTTTGTATGTTTCAATTAGATCACCTCTCATTCTTCTAAACTCCAAAGAGTATAGCCCCATTCTACTCAACCTCGCCTCATAGGACAACCTTCTAACCCCAGGAATTAATCTAGTGAACCTTCGCTGCACCGCCTCTAAGGCAAGTATATCCTTCCTTAGATAAGGAGACCAAAACTGTACGCAGTACTCCAGGTGAGGTCTCACCAAAGCCCTGTACAATTGTAGTAAGACTTCCTTACTGTTGTACTCCAACACCCTTGCAATAAAGGTCAACATTCCATTTGCTTTCCTAATTGCTTGCTGTACCTGTATGCTAACTTTTTGTGTTTCTTGTACGAGAATGATGAGGGGAGATTTGATAGAGGTGTTCGAAATCGTGAACGGTTTTGATAGAGTAAGTAAGGAGTAATTGTTGCTCGTGGCAGAAGGGTCGGTAATCAAAGGACACAGATTTAAGGTGATCGGCAAAAGAACCAGAGGCAATACGAGGAAACATTTTTTTACGCATTGAGTTATAATGAACTGGAATGCACTGCCTGAAAGGGTGGTAGAAGCAGATTCAATAGTAACTTTCAAAAGGGAATTCGATAAATACTAAAAGAGAAAAAATTTACAGGGCTATGGGGAAAGAGCAGGGGAATGGGACTAATTGGACAGCTCTTTCAAAGAGCAGGCACAGGCATGATGGGCTGAATGGCCACTTCCTGTTCTGTACCTACTATGATACTGGAACTGGTGGTGAGTTTTCCCACCCGGCTGTGGAAGAGCTCCCTTTTTAGGCTTGAGCGGCAATTTTACATGGTGACCTGTCAAGTTTTAAAAGCACTTGGGCTGAAGTTCCACAGAGGTTCCATCGGTCTACTTTCGGAGTCACAATGGGAGAGTGATAGAGCCCTCTGCAAAATTTCAGTATAATGGCACAAAATCTTGAAGCTGCGCTTAATTGAATTGGACAGACGATGGTGTTTGACTGATTTCAAATTGGAGCTTTGAAGTGCTTTCTCACTTGAAACAATTGAGTTTCAATTTCAGTAAATAAGATCATAAGAACTAGGATCAGGAGTAGGCTACACGGCTCCTCGAGCCTGTTCCACCATTCAACAAGATCACGGCTGATCTTCTATCTCCACTTCTCTGCCCTATCTCCATATCCCTTGATTCCCTTAGTGTCCAAAAATCTATCAATCTCAATCTTGAGCATCCACAGCCCTCTGGGATAGGGAATTCCAAAGATTCACAACCCTCTGCGTGAAAAAAATTTTCCTCATCTAAATGGCCGACCTCATATCTTCAGACCAGTTCTAGACTCTCCAGCCAGGGGAAATAGCCTCTCAGTATCTACCTTGTCAAGCCCTCTAAGAATTTTATACGTTTCAATGAGATCACCTCTCGTTCTTCTAAACTCCAGAGAATATAAGCCCATTTTACTCAATCTCTCCTCACAGGACAACCCTCTCATCCCAGGAATCAATGTATTGAACCTTCGTTACTCCCCTTCTGATGGGAATATACAAAATATGTAGATTCACCATTTTGCAACAAAACCGTGATCTGAACCACAGGAGCAGCAGATGATTTTGGTCACTTCTGCAAACCATGAACAAATTTCAGGCAGAAATGGCAACATTTAGTAATGGAGGAGTAGTGGTGGGGGTAAGGGTGGGGGGTTCGGAGCAGTCAGTGAAGGTGTTGTACTAAATAAGGTGCTGAGAAATTTGGGGAGCAGATGAAAGGAAGATACCACAGCCCAACAGTCAGTGGGAGTTCACGTGTTGTTTGAGGAACTAGGTTTTTAAGAAAACAATCGAGGCAACACACCTTTAGAAAGTGCCTCTGATTTTGGAGCAGCAGCATATTCTCTAACTTGCCAAGAGCTGCCCACATGAATGACCGCATTACATTTAAGACTACCTCCCTCTATTGGGCCAGTAGGCAGTTACACAATATAACCTCAAGCACCATAGGAGAAGGGGATGACAGGTTATGTGGGAAGACGCAGTCTGTCTGAACAATGTTCAACTGACCTGAAGCATTTTTTTCTCCATGGTAAAACAAGATTATATGGTCTGATGAATTTTAAATAAATTCAGAGTGAATTTCTATTGATACCACTTTCAGCAACAGCCTGAAAGAAAGGCGCCACAAGCATGAAGGGGAACATTTCACCCTAACTTTCTTTTCCATAGAGAAATACTTAATGTGAATCATTTTGCAATAGCTATCTTCAAAAATAAGGGGCATGATTTTTACCCCGAGCCGGGAAGGGGGCGGGGGGATCAAATTGTGGACGGGAGACCCGGAAGTACGGGTTTCCCGGATGTCCTTACGATTTTGACTTAAGGACGTCTTTTAATTTTTTTGTTGGTTTGCCATCCGACTGACTGGCCTGATTGACAGGCTGGCCTCAGTCGGAAGGGAGACCAGCCAGGGAGAGGACGTGTTCAGGTAAGTCTTCAGGCAAGTCTTTGTTTGTTGGATGGAGGGGGCATGGGGGCATGGGTGGGCACAAGGGGGCATGGGTGGGCACAGGGACATGGATGGATACGGGTTGGCACAAGGGCATAGGTTGGCATGGAGTTCGTCAGTGATAGGGGGAGGGATTGGGGGTCAGTCACGGGGTGGGGGGATTGTCCGGATCGGGGGTCATCGCGAGGGTCCGCAATCATTGGGGGGGATTGGGATCGGGGGCCCACGATCAGGGTCGGGGGTCTGCAATCATTGGAGGGAAGGATCAGGGATCGGGGTTGGGGATCTGCGATTGGCAATGGGGGTCGGGGTCTGCGATCAGTGATTGGGGTTGGGGGTCCGCGAACGGGGATTGGTGGGGGTGGGGGGCACTGCAAGTAGGCTTGCTGGGCTCAGGGGAAGCAGTCCTTCTCCTCCCGGCCCACAAGCTGTGCCAGAAAGGCACCTAATTGTTAGTCTCGGGCCTTCTCACCTCCTTTCATGAAGCGTAAAAGAGAAGGCCCGGGAATCCCGCCCCCCCCCCAGGATTGAAATCGGAAACTGTGGGAAAATGGAGGCCTGAAGCCTCCTTGATAGGTTTTAAGGCCCGACCCTCCTCCTGGGAGCAGGTTAATCGCTCGCCTCTCATCCTGCGCCGGTGAAAAGCGGGAATGGGGGGGTTGGAGGCGGGTTAGGGGCGGGTCTGAAATGGTTGAAATTTTGAATGCTCCTCGCGCCCAACCCACCTGTTTCTCACTGTTAAAATCCTGCCCAAAGTGTGGGTATATAAGGTATCTGTTTCTCACAGTAGTGACTGTAATTTTGTTTAAGCTTTGATTACAGCTCCTTTTAAATGGGTTATGTAAAGACTCGCGTCTCACCGGCATGACACCTTAATGATAAGGTGGATATGTGAATGGGACGTTGATGTTAAACAATAGAGAGCATCAGGTAACAAATGAACTCCTGGGACTGACTAAAAGGTGTTAAATGTAAGTGGTGAACTGTGGGAAGTGAATGAATAGGCACTTTTACACTATAGTACGGTTGACTGGTCTCTCTCCGTTGGCTGCATTCCATACAAGCTTGTAATTCCATACAAGCCCTGGGCTCCAGGAACTAAACTGTCGGAGTAGGATTCTGCTGTTGGGATAAGGGAACCGGTTTCAGTGGTGCAAATATCCCGTGCATAAGCTCTCCGTGAGGAGCCACATAAAAGCTGAGTCCAATGTTTCTACAGAGACCGTTTTCCATTCTCGGTGTAAAAGTGGGTCGACCAGAATATGAAGCTTGCTCTCACAAAACAGGATGTGCAAGTATAAACCCACCTAGAATGTAAAAATTGCCTGGTGGAAGACAAGTCGGTCAATTGATGGATGTGGGAGGGGTGTGGAATGTCCAATACCATACTTATAATATCCTCATTATTATTTATTACTTCTCTTGAAAATAACTTGCAGGTGAATTTTTGCTCCTCAAGCTGAAAATGATTTGTGCTCAGAAACAGAAAACATTGCTCCTTTTGGACCCCAGCATCAAGCATTCCTGGGTCATATTTTTGACAGCACACTGATGCAGCTCAATGCACCTTAATCCCAACCTAAAAGAAGCATCTTTTATTGAGTCGATGAGGCTTTTCTACTCATTATACCAGCCACGTTTACGTCATTCTGACAGGCACTACCAACGATACTTAATACTGGGGAGGTTTCTGCTATGCAGGCGCATGCATAAATAAATTCACTTGAGGCTCCTTTATGTTATTTCGCACAGGACCTTTACACATGACAGTGAGACTTTCAGCTCTCAATATGGGCTGGATTTGAATCCAAAATCCCAGAGGTGAAAGGGCGACATTCCGACTCACTTTACATTCCAGTCCCCACCATTCCTTTTGCAATTCTAACATTTAATTGGTCCCTTAATACAACTCAGGATAAAATTATATTTCTGTTGACTTATCATGAATGTCCCATCTGTGCACCACAAAAACAATGGCGATGCCATCTATTAGCAGTGCCAGAGCAGCTCTGTGCCATTCCAATATACACTGTCGTGTAGAAAGGGAACTGATGGCAATTTTTTTAAATGTATGTTTTTGTGGTCTTAACCAGTTGGAGCTGATGACGCAAACTATAGTCTTAATTGTTAGAAGTTCCATTCTTCTCCAAAAAGATTTTACAAATTTACCACACAACCCAAGCACATAAAAATTAAGGCCTATATATTCACTCAGTGATACAGTACTCCTTTGTTACAAGCAACAATTTTTCATTGTATTGCCATGACTTCCTGTTAAGGTTCATGTTCGTGTTAATATAAATAAGTAAAATTAAATTTTACCCCCTATGTTCAATATCTTGAATCTGCTTTTTTTTTCTCCTGGCTGCTCAGTTTCCTTCACTCCTCTCCTGAAGACAATGACATGGTTACTTAGACATAGTTGCAACCACTGGGGGACATAAAAGAATGAACTTACATTTTATAGCACATTTCACGACCTCAGGATGTCCCAAACGCTTCACAGCCAAGTAAGTACTTTTGAAGTGTAGTCACTGTTGTAATACAGGCAACATGACAGCCAATTCATGCACAGCAAGGTCCCACAAACAGCAATGAGATAATGACCAGATAATCTGTTTTAGTGTTTGAGGGATAAATATTGTCCGATGCAAGGGGGAACTTCCCTGCTCTTCTTCGAAATAGTGCCGAGGGATCTTTTACGTCCACCTGAGAGGGCAGAAGGGGCCGCAGTTTAACGTCTCATCTGAAAAACAGCACCTCTGATAGTGCAGTACTCCTTCAGCACTGCGCTGAAATGTCAGTCTAGATTTTGTGCTTATTTCTCTGGAGTGGGACTTGAATCCACAATCTTCTGACTCAGAGGTGAGAGTGCTACCCCTGAGCCAAAGCTGACACTGTGGATTTCACTTGAGGGTCACTTACCTCCCCCCTGCTTCCCCTTCCCAGTTTTTTTTCAATGTGAGTTAAGTGCCCCCAGAAGGATAATGCTGCAAAAGCACAATACTTATTTATAATGCTCAAGCCATGCAGACAATTTTGAGCAGGCACAGATTTACGGTTAATTGGGACAGGGTCTGATTTGGCAGCCTTAGCAAAAACAACAACAACTTGCATTTATAGAGCACCTTTAATGTAGTAAAACATCCAAAGGTGCTTCACAGAAACGTTATTAAACAAAATTTGAAACTGAGCCACATAAAGAAATATTAGGACAGTTGACAAAAAGCTTGGTCAAAGAGGTAGGTTTTAAGCAGCGTCCTTTAAGGAGGAGAGAGAGGTAGAGAGGCCGAGAGATTTAGGGAGGAAATTCCAGAGGTTAGGGCCTAGGTAGCTGAAGGCATGGCTGCCAATGGTGGAGCGATTAAAATCGGGGATGTGCAAGAGGCCAGAATTGGAGCAGCGCGGAGATCTCGGAGGGTTGTAGGGCTGAAGGACGTTACAGAGATAGGGAGGGGCGAGACCGTGGAGGGATCTGAAAACAAGGATGAGAATTTTAAAATCAAGGCGTAGCCAGACCAGAAGCCAATGTAGGTCAGCAAGTTCAGGGATCATGGGTTAATCGGACTTGGAGCAAGTTAGGATACGGGCAGCAAGTTTTTGGATGAGCTCAAGTTTATGGAGGGTGGAAGATGGGAGGCCGGCCAGGACAGCGTAGGAATGGTCAAATCTAGAGGTACCAAAGGCGTGGATGAGGGTTTCAGCAGCAGATGAGCTGAATTGGGGTGGAGAAGGGAGATGTTACGGAGGAGGGAGTAGGCAGTCTTGGTGTTGCTGCGGATATGTGGTCGGCAGCTCATCTCAGAAACAAGCATGCTGCTGGAGAAAAATCACTGAAATAACTTCGAAGTGTCAGAAATCTCAGGTTCAGATTACACCTCAGGTTACACTAACCTTAATAAATGATCCAAGAAACATTTAATTAAATCAGAACAAATGAGCACCAGTTTAATAATAAAACTAAGAAAAAGACAACAATCCAAATATCTGGACTAAAACCTGTATACATACATGTAGCATGTGCTGGTGTCAGTCCAGTCCAACATATAGGTCATTTCTAGCAGAAATTGTAATATAAATTGAGATTAGTACCCATGTGATTGTTTACAATACTGCCTTGACTGGACTGCAGCGACATATTATTTAAATGATAATGTTTTAATGGCAATATTATAGGATAACATTTCCTAAAATGACTTTTGTTTCTGAAGATCTACGGCATAAGCCTGCGGGATCTTGGAATTTGATAAATATTTGTGCAAATGTGTGTTTCTACCCTTCACAGGATAGGTTAAACTGAAGCTCTCTCTGCATGTTCCAATGGATCATCTGCACCTTAAAAAATCCAAGGGATTTTATGAAAAGGAGCAGAGAGTTCTCCAGGTACCCTGGCAACATTCCTCCCTCAACCAATACCACGAAAGCAAACAGATTAATTGGTCATTGATTGCTTGTGCGATATTGTCATGTGCAAAATGGCTGCTGCATTTGCTGATGTAATAGTCAAGGCACTTCAAAGCCGTTGGAATTGCAGAAAGCATGGATGAAATCAGCTGCTTAGGCCCCACACTCTACAATTCCATCCATACACTCCTCCTTCTCCTCCTTTAGGACTCTCCTTAAAACCTATCTCATTGACCAAATTCCTCCAGATATCTCAATTTTTGGCTCAGCGTTTTTTCCTCTGCCTCTATGAAGTACTTAGGTCATTTTTCTATGTTAAGGGCATTGTATAAATGCACATTATTATTATTGGTATACGTAAATGATTCAGACTTGGGTATAGGGACCACAATCACACAATTTGCTGATGACACAAAAGTAGATGGTTTGGCAAAAACTGAGAAGGACTGTAAATGACCTCAGGAAGATATAGACAAGTTCGAGTAATGGGCAGTCAAGTGGAAGGTGCGACTGAATGTGAAAGGGTAAGGTAATACATTTTGGGAGGAAAAATCCAAGAGTGAGAGTTTACATTCAATGGAAAGACACTGAAGACTGTGAATGAACAAAGCGACCTAGGGCTTCAAATGCATAACTCTCTGAAAGGGCAAATGTAGTTAGGTAAAGTTTTTTTTAAAAAAAGGCCAACAGTATTTTGGGTTTTATAAATAAAGTCATAGAGCACAAAGTAAAGAAGTGATGATAAATTTGTACAAAACATTAGTTAGGCCACAATTAGAGTGTGCATTTTTGGGTGCCCCACTATAGAAAGTCATGCAGAGTACACAGTGCAGATTCATAAGGATCATGCTCAGGATGGGAAACTATAGTTATTAGGAGAGGCTTGAGATATTGGGACTAATTACACGAAAGTGGAGAAGGCAAAGAAGAGATTTAAGAGAGGTTTTTAAATTATACTTTGAATGGGGAATGACTATTTCCTGTAGTTGGGGAATCAGGAATGATGGGTCATCAATTTAAAATTGCCACTGAGATTAGCAGAAGTGTCTTTACATAGAGGGTTCTTGGAGCAGAGAAAGCTTTACCACAAGGGAGCTGTCCCGGAAGAGACTGTTGTATCTTTCAAAGCAAAAAGTAAAATATTTTGAAACAGAGCAAGGTACAGAGCTGTGAGAAGATCGCAGGGCACTGTGATTAGTTCTGGACTGCAGTATCAAAGAGCTGGCACACACACGATAGGCCAAATGGCCTCCTGGTGTGCTATAAATATTTATGGCTCTAATTCATTGCATGTGGAGTGCTTTGAGACATTTCTGAGGCATAATAATGTGCTGGAAAAATACGAATCCTTCTCTATTTCTAAAGAGAAAAACGTCAGGATGTATGTTGACAGGTGCAACATAAAAATCTGACCATCTGCGCTGTGAACATGTTAAACTAGAAGTAAAGAAGAAATCCTTTCAATAATGTTTTCCATCATGATTAATCCCATTGGGCTGGATGGCATTTGCAGCAATGCATTTTACATTAATTCTACCACATTCATTGTGCCTTTTGGTACACAGTTCATAATGGATGCAGGACAACATATTAGAGTTTCCTAAATTTCGCACCTCTCTCATCGACTTATTTCTTCCCCTTTTTATATCCACAGCCTCCCCATCCCACTACAGAATGATTTACATGTTTTACAGTCCCCTGTCATGTTGTCTGCATCTGTTAAACAGAATGTTGAATCACGTTAATAATTGCTCTTGCCTTTGTGCCTTCAGCTTATAACCAGTAAAATGGAAATATTTCTCTCCCCCACTTGATTGAACCACAGTCAGTTGTCTTTCTCTTGAGGGAGTCCTTTCTTTGTGTTAGGACAATGAAAGTTAAGTGATGCATGGAAGAAATTCCTGCCCCGACTGGAAAAAAAAATGATGAGTTTGATTTGTTTTTGTGCGCATCAAGCTCCACATGCCAAGTATGATCTGTTTCTGTAAAGTTGCATTTTTTCTTACTTAAAAACAAGACCTTGAACCACAAAATGTGGAAATGTTCAATTCACACATTTAAACAGCTGGAGCCTGACAAAGTCAATTGGAAGGGAATTGAAAGCCATTCAATTCATATACTGCCTTGGAGATCCCATTCCAAACTTTATTTATCCGAGTCAACTCTGTCACTGCGGCTCTCTAGTTTCCCGCTTTCGTTTCCAAGATTCCGTCCCACCTCCATTTTCACACACAGACACACTCGCAGACAGACACACTCGCAGACAGACACACTCGCAGACAGACACACTCGCAGACAGACACACTTACAGCTGCTTTGAAGCCCATTACTGTAGAAGGTGTTTTACAGGTGGACAACTGGAGGACCCTGAAAACCTGAATACCAAGCTGTCCTAAATTGAATTTCTCTCCCTTGTGTGTGTACATGGGAGGCAGAGATGGACTGTATTTATTGTTGGGATTCCCAATCGTAATCTCAAACCCTTTGAAACACGAAGGTGCTGATGACCACACACTCGTCACGTAGGTGGACGAACACACACTCGTCACGTTGGATGAAGAACACACACTCGTCACGTCAGTTGAAGAACACACACCCGTCACGTCAGTTGAAGAACACACACTCGTCATGCAGATTGAGGAACACACACTCGTCATGCAGATTGAGGAACACACACTCGTCACGCAGGTTGAGGAACACACACTCGTCACGCAGGTTGAGGAACACACACTCGTCACGCAGGTTGAGGAACACACACTCATCACGTCAGTTGAAGAACACACACTCGTCATGCAGATTGAGGAACACACACTCGTCACGCAGGTTGAGGAACACACACTCGTCACGCAGGTTGAGTAACACACACTCGTCACGTAGGGTTGAGGAACACACACTCGTCATGCAGATTGAGGAACACACACTCATCACGCAGGTTGAGGAACACACACTCGTCACGCAGGTTGAGGAACACACACTCGTCACGTCAGTTGAAGAACACACACTCGTCACGCAGGTTGAGGAACACACACTCATCACGTCAGTTGAAGAACACACACTCGTCGGATGATGAACACACACTCGTCACGTAGGTTGATGAACACACACTCGTCACGTAGGCTGATGAACACACACTCGTCATGTCAGTTGATGAACACACACTCGTCACGCAGATTGAGGAACACACACTCGTCACGCAGATTGAGGAACACACACTCGTCACGTCGGTTGATGAACACACACTCGTCACGCAGATTGAGGAACACACACTCGTCACGTCGGTTGAGGAACACACACTCGTCACGCAGATTGAGGAACACACACTCGTCACGTAGGTTGAGGAACACACACTTGTCACGCAGATTGAGGAACACACACTCGTCACGCAGGTTGATGAACACACACTCGTCACGCAGGTTGAGGAACACACACTCGTCATGTAGGTTGATGAACACACACTCGTCACGTAGGTTGAGGAACACACACTCGTCACGCAGATTGAGGAACACACACTCGTCATGTAGGTTGAGGAACACACACTCGTCACGCAGGTTGATGAACACACACTCGTCACGCAGGTTGAGGAACACACACTCGTCACGCAGGTTGAGGAACACACACTCGTCACGTAGGTTGATGAACACACACTCGTCACGTAGATTGAGGAACACACACTCGTCACGTAGGTTGAGGAACACACACTCGTCACGCAGATTGAGGAACACACACTCGTCACGCAGATTGAGGAACACACACTCGTCACGTAGGTTGAGGAACACACACTCGTCACGCAGGTTGATGAACACACACTCGTCACGTAGATTGAGGAACACACACTCGTCACGTAGGTTGAGGAACACACACTCGTCACGCAGATTGAGGAACACACACTCGTCACGTAGGTTGAGGAACACACACTCGTCACGTAGGTTGAGGAACACACACTCGTCACGCAGATTGAGGAACACACACTCGTCACGTAGGTTGAGGAACACACACTCGTCACGTAGGGTTGAGGAACACACACTCGTCACGCAGGTTGATGAACACACACTCGTCACGTAGGTTGAGGAACACACACTCGTCACGTAGATTGAGGAACACACACTCGTCACGTAGGTTGAGGAACACACACTCGTCACGTCGGTTGATGAACACACACTCGTCACGCAGGTTGATGAACACACACTCGTCACGCAGGTTGATGAACACACACTCGTAACGCAGGTTGATGAACACACACTCGTCACGCAGGTTGATGAACACACACTCGTCACGCAGATTGAGGAACACACACTCGTCACGCAGGTTGAGGAACACACACTCGTCACGTAGGTTGATGAACACACACTCGTCACGCAGGTTGATGAACACACACTCGTCACGCAGATTGAGGAACACACACTCGTCACGCAGGTTGAGGAACACACACTCGTCACGTGGGTTGATGAACACACACTCGTCACGTCGGTTGAGGAACACACACTCATCACGTAGGGTTGAGGAACACACACTCGTCACGCAGGTTGAGGAACACACACTCGTCACGCAAGTTGAGGAACACACACTCGTCACGCAAGTTGAGGAACACACACTCGTCACGCAGGTTGATGAACACACACTCGTCACGTAGGTTGATGAACACACACTCGTCACGCAGGTTGAGGAACACACACTCGTCACGTAGGGTTGAGGAACACACACTCGTCACGCAGGTTGAGGAACACACATTCAGCCAGGATTGAACCACAAACATGTAAACCGACCGAACGTCCCATTGTCTTCAATGTGCGTGATATATTTTTTCTTTCAAATATTAAGCTCTTTGTACACTTTGACAGCAAGAACAGGAGAGATATCATCTCCGCAATCCAATGGACCGAGACGGCCCTGTTACACAATTACTTCAATTCAAGTGAACCAGTAAAGCATTATGATCCATCTATTACTACGACAGAAATGTCATATTCATAATGCTAACACCAATTCAAAAGGATGCTGCTGTGTAAACAAACTGGTATTTCAGTGTTAGCTGACAGCAAACAACATGCATCCTTAAAAACTGAGTGTTCTTCAGCTTATACCACCAAAACAACAATCGACCTGGAATAGTATGACATTTGCATAGAATGCCTGAAAAACATATCAAGTAATTTCAAATCTTGACGTTATTTTCAGGCAGTCTATGAAAAATTAGATGATCTTTAAATCCCCTTCGTGGCTTAAGGTTGTCAGAAACCCTCAATTGTCCCTGATGTTCCCCCAACTCTTTATACGTGGCTGTGGCTCAGGCCATTGGCACGAGGTGTACTCCCACACCTTGCCCAAGGAATCATTCTTCATGTGCGAGCCTGGAAATTAATAGATCCAATACAGTTTGCTTAGTAAGTGCTAGTTATCTGAACGCTACCAACTGTGATGATTGTATCTCAAGGGAACCCAGCAAGGTTAACTTACTTTGAAAATTGACCTTTTTCAACATTGTTTGGAACCAATTAGTTGTGACCAGCTGTACAATCATTAAGATACACATTTTCAGCCCTGGCACGCAGTGGACAAGTTTAAATGGGTGTGCACTTCCTCCCAGTGCTGCTGATGAGTTTCTTTATCTGATTGAAGCTCTTATCCCTTGACGCAGAAAAAATATGTCAAAGATTGATGAGGTAGTGTCTGCGGTCAAACTGCTTTTTCTTTAATATGTGTCATTGTGCATGAGCTGAAAAAAGACATGAGATAGATTAGTCGAAGGTCGACACAGGTGCTCCTGAATCTGCCGCCATTCTAAGGGTTAAGGAAATGGAAACCCCAGAGGAGAGAAGAGCATGTCCCTGAACAACCCAAAAATGGCCATTGCAGCCACAACACAAATTTAAAAAATATTGGGCCAGAACTTGTCGCAAAAATAACGGTGAGTTCACAGCGCACGCCATTATTAATGTGTCAAAAACCCAGCAATTTGTGGTGAGGAAGAGATGTGGCATGAGTTGCGAATCGCCATAAATTGCTGGATGTTAGACGTGCTAAAACAGGAGCTTGCCGTCAACCTTCCCAGGAGTGTCAAGAAATTGCTGCATTTGTGCGGTAAAAACGAATTAAACTCCCCGCAGAAAGTTAGGGCTGGTATTTCACGGCGTAAGGACCCAGAAAATGGGGTAATTTATGTTTGCAATGGCCGTTCACTTTGAAACCAGCTAGCAATTAATGATAATTGTTCTGCACATGCCACATAAAGCACACAACCGGGATGCAAGTTAAACTGGGGAAATTATAAAAGGAAGTAAATCCTTCACAGAGAAAAAAAAATGCATTGGAGAATACGACTAAATGATAGAACTCAAAGGAAATAAAGAGAGTACAGATTGGAAAGTGCTTTACTGGATGCGAATGTTGCTGATTGAGAATACGTGGGCTAGAAACTGGCTGGCAAAGCAAGAAATGTTCCTGACCTGCAGAGAGGAAGATCATTAAATTTGATCTGTTGTGAATTGCTATAAAATATACAGCTTTCGTGTGTAGGCGACAGCTGCCTTCGGTTCCTGAATTTCATGAATTAAAAAACAATCTGAACCCTGGGCGGAAGGCTCTCTTATTCATATGTTTATGTATCATGTTCCATGGGCATGTAATTCGGTGATATTTTAATAAACTTCCTTTAAATAATCAGATGTTCAAGCTGCCACTTCAGATCTTTGCTAACCATTCAAAACCTTTAAATTTCATTGGTTAAGGAGATAGACTGTTGATCCCATCATTCACCAAGGTCCCAGAAGTCCTGTTGCCCTCATCGCACCATTATCAGCTCGCACTTGCAGCAATTTGCGGAGCAAAATTAATTGGAGCTGAAGGATGAAGCAAAAAACCCAACTCAGCTCTCATTGCAAGATGCCCTGCTCCAGCAAATTCTGAATAATTATAAATGATAACTGGCTACAGCACTGAAAGAGATAAGAGATGAAAATTATTTTACTCAAGATATCAAAAAAATTGAATCAAAATTGCATTGCTAATAAAATTAAATTAGCAATTCACTTCACTGTTGCACTGTTGGTGTAATGTAGAAGCCCAAAGGACCTGCTGTGCTCGGAGCAGGAGAAGTAAATTACACTGATGTATGAGTTAAACTCTTCAGTTAAGTAGTGTCATTGAAAGGCTGTGCCGAACTTGCTGCCACACTGGGCACTGCCACGTGGCTAGTTCATTTTGCATCAAGAATTTCAAGTGTGCAGAAATCCTTGATGAAGCTGCCTGGTTACAGCCAAGAAGCAGCCATGATTTTGTGCAGAAAGAAATGCTCTTGCTTTGCAAATGATTCACTCAGAACCTCAGGGTGGGTGGGAGGGAGGAGAGGGAAGGCCAGTTATCCATTATAAGGGGCAAAAATTTTACTCGACAAACATACGGAAGAAAATCCCGGGCAGGGTAAACGACCATAAAACCATGGAAAATCCTCGATCGGAGTATCTCACAAAATTGTGCTTCAACACGACTTTCCCCCATTTGTTAGGCAAGAGGAATGATCTGACGCGAGGACGCACTGAAAACAGAGACAGTACTCACTCTTTAGAAACAAGTAACCTTTGTCTGGAACCCTGGGGTAACAGAGTTGGGTACAAATGCAACCTTAAGATAATCTGTTTTATTATATTGGAATTGATTGGTGTACCTAACACACACAACCATTTATTAACACTGCGCAACATATAACTTCATACGGAGGAGACACAAAATGGTGAATAAGGTGGTAGCACAGTGCAGTCCTCATCTTTGCCCCCTTCCTGAGGCACCCGGAAATGACCTCCATCTGTCATCAGATCAAGATTTTCTACTTGTTTGATTCAAAGGATTCTAATATTCACTCATTGGTTGCCAGAAAAAGAATATTTAAACATGTTCCACATTCATATTATTTACCTTCACTCTGTGATCTAAGCAAAGGGCTCACTTTACAATTAATATTTAATTATCAAAATAACAATAATTCTTGAAGTGGGTTTGTAAGGTGTTGGGGCTCTTGGTGCCATGCAATTCAACCCCTTTATTCTGCAGGATGACTTTCACAGCCTTGCAGTAACAGAGAAGTAACTGTACACATGCAATTGTTTGAAAGTCATCCGTTTGACTTTGATTTATGGCCACCAGGCCTGCTCCAATATCTGGGCAAAGAAATAGAAGTTAAAGTCACTTATTATATTCAACAAAACATTTCATGATCTACCCTGATTTGTATAATCCTCTATCCTATCCTTAAACAGACTCTTATCCAGCTCTTTTTAAAAGCTATGAATTGACAAATTGTTAATTGCTTTGGTCAGTAATGTATTTTACAGAGGAACTACTCTAGTTAGAGGCTCATTAATTCTGTGCTCTTGTCCTCTACCTGTATAATTGTAATCCGAGTTCACCAACCTGTTTGCCTGTGAGTTATATTATCTATGCTTATCGTTATTTGTAAAACTAGAATCATAATCCCTGCCTATAATCTTATCTCCATGAAAACAAGTCTCAAATGTCCTGGAATCATTTTGTGTACTCTTCTCTGAGTCCTCTCCAATACATCTATATCCTCTGGAAGGTATTGTGCACAATTGGCATTTAAATAACACCTTTCACATCCACAGGATGTCCCAAAGCTTTCCACAGCCAATTAACTATTTTTGAATTGTAGTCGTGGACGTTAAACAGGCAAACTTGGCAGCCAATTTGTAAATGAGATAAATAACAAATCTGTTTAGGTGATGATGCTTGAGCGATAAATGTCAGCTTGGATTTTAGGAAAATCCCCATGCTCTGCTTCAGGCAATGCCATGGGATCTTTGGCACCATCTAAACAGGCAGAAGGGCCTCAGGTTTAACTATCAATCGAACAACAGCACCACCAACAATGCAGCACTCCCTCAGTCCTCCACTGAAATGCCTGCCGAGATTATGTGCTCAATACCTATTTTAAATATGGTTTTACCAGTTATGCCTGGTTAAAATAAGCAGTTTCAACTTTCCTCTGCTGTTGAGTTCAATTGGACTGTCTATCCCAATGCAGTCAATACATCTCCAGGAATGGTTCCTCATCTTGCCCTTGCATAGTCACTTCTTCCCCAAGGATCGAATATCTACCTCTTCCTGTTTCTAATCTTCATGCTGCTCCTGATAACATCTTTCAGCTTGGGGTTAGATTCTATATGTATGCTAATGACACTCAATTACATTTTCTCACTGCTTCCTGCGATCCCACAAAATCCTCTGCACTGTCAGACTGCCTGTCTGATGTTAAGCTGTAGAATTTAAGCCCAAATTTCCTCCAATTATTATCAGTTCAACTGAAGCCACTGTTCTTGGCCCCTTTCAAAAACATGGCTCCCTTTCGTCTGACACCATCCTCCTCCCTTTCTCTTCACTCAGGTTGAAACCTTGCCATTCTGGTTGACCCAGAGCTCAGTTTCAAACACGATATCCTATCCTTCACCAAAACTACCTCCAGCTTTGCAACATTTTCTACCTCTGCCCTGCTGCTGCTGAAACCCTTACCCACATTTCTGTTGCCTCCAAGTGTAATTCCTTGAACCTTTTACATGGCAGCCTCCCCACCTCCACCCTCTACCAACTCCAATTTTTCCAAGAACCCCACCACCTGTATCCTGTCCTACTGATCTATCGCTGGCTCCCTGTACACAACATACTGAATTTAAAAACTCTTGTTCTCATCCGTAAATCCTTCCATGGTCTTGCCCCGCCCTACTCTGCAGCCTTGCACCACCTTCCTGTGCCTTCTGCTCTTCTGATTCAGGCCTTCATTGCAACCCCCCCCCCCCACCACCCCCCCCTGCCTTTGTCTGTTCCACTATTGGTGGCAGAGTCTTAAGCCACACCTCAGCTGCACTTTTTGGAACTCTTTTCTTTAATCCCTCCATCTTACTATTTCTCCCTGCCTTTAAAAGCCTCCTGAAAACCCATCTCTTCGAACAAATCTTTGGCCACCTCTCAACTCCTGCTCATGTCTGTTCTTTTCTTCCTCTGTGAAGCACCTGGAGATATTTTTCTGCATTACACATAAAAGCAATTTGTTGTCGACAAATGCTCAAGTTGAACCCCAGTACTTGATGAGTCTCATTGACAGCATCTTCCCATTACCTGGATTCTTTCAGTACGTAGAGAATAATTACATAAAAATCTTTTGCCTCATCAGGCATAGTTCAAGCCCCATTCCAGGACTTGAGCACATAATTCTAGGCTGACACTTCAGCTGCATTGTCACAGGTGCCATCTTTTGGATAAAACGTTGAACCAATGCTCAGTCTGCTGACAACATAATCCCAAGAGGTGCAGGGCCAACATTCCTTCCTCAACCAATTCCACCAAAAACAGATTAACTGATCATTCCTCAGTGCTGTTGCTTCGACCTTTCTACACACAAAATATCTGCTGCGTTGACCCAGATACCAAGAGTAATAGTACAAAGTAATCTATTGTAGATAAAGCACTTTGGGACATTTCAGAGAGATGTCATTAATTCTTTCTTTTTCTTAGTTATGGATACTGATACATTGTGACTCTTTGCTTTGGGCTTCTTTTGCCCATGCAGTTCGTGCTCACTGGATTTTAGTTTCCACAAGAACAACCTTTGAAGAGGATGGCAAGGTGGCACAGTCTGTTGAGCCCCAATATGTTGCATCACTGGGTGCATTGTTCTGCCCACCATCATTTTAAAGTAGTTCCTAATCATAGCTGTGCCATCATGGAAACATGTTAATTGCAGTTCAAGCATTCTCCACCAGGATGGAGGGTAGGGGTAGTCTCTTCTGAATACTTTCTGACCACCTTAGCAGCTTGCTGAAGTGTAGCATTGAGGAAGGAGAGTCTTGGCCTGGCCCATCCTTCTGGCCTGTGACAGTGGCGAGATTTAATTCAGTTGCCAAGGAATTGAAACCTTTCATAAATTACAGTGGGGTAAAACTTCCCAACAACCAGGATGTGAAAATAAGCATCAAATTCTGACTTGCACTGCAGAGCCATATTATATTCAACAGGTCAAGATTAACAGAAAACTTAGACATAATCAAACTTGTATGTAAGAGAAGTCACCATTTTTCATTAATGAACCAGGGGTTCACATTTGCGTACATTATCTATTTGCATGCATGAGTTATGAGTGGCTTCACTTACTCTATGTGAACTTTTACTGTCGTTAACATTTTATTTGAATCCTGTGACTATAATTAGTAACCCTAGCCTATAACTCCTGCAGTGTAAATTAGATGCAAGTGGAACAAGAAAGGAAGCAACTAAAATAATATTTTGAGTATTATCTCACTGAAAAAAACAAGGAATTATAAAATTCAGACTTGCATCTTACAATAGAGGATGATGATTATTTTAATAATTAGGGCAGCTCACATATTATTTATTCCCAAGATTGTTGGTTAAGGTTGCTTTTTGATCTCAAGACACATGAAAACTTTTTCTATTTTTAAATAGAATCGTAGAAATTGCAGCACAAAAGGAGGCCATTTGGCCCATCGCACCTGTGCTGCTGCCAACTGGATCTCTTCATTCTAATTTCATTTCCCTGCCCTTACTCTGTATCCTTGTTTATTTTTCAAACACTTATCCAATTCCTGTTTAAATTCTGTCATTGTCTGTCCATTGATACCAGATGCAGTAAAGCATTCAACATTCCAATAACACTGGGTGAAAACCTTTCTTCGAACTTCCCCCTTCATTCTTCTCCTGATAAGGCGGAGTTTATGCCATCTTCTTACCAATGCACGAACCAATGTAAACAATCTTCCGTAATTTGAGAGCCTCGATCAGGTTCCCATTTGACCTCATCTGATCCAATGAGAATAGCCCCAGTTTAAAACAAAAAATAAAATACTGCAGATACAGAAAGCTGAAAATAAAAACGGAAAAGCTGGAATTACTCAGCAGGAGGAACAGCAGTCAATATTTCATTATAAAGGAACGTGACAAGGGAAAGGGGGAAGGGAGAAAGAAAAAAGACAGAGACACACATTAAATGAAATTGAGTGACTTGTGAGGTGCTTGGTGGGGGGGTAGACAGCAGGGGATTAAAAGACAGATGTGATATTGGCAGGAAACAAAAGATGGCATAATGAGAGAAAGCAAAGAAATATACAAGACACTGTGGGGTTCAAAACCCCTTTAACAAAAGACATTTGAAGGAAAGGGTTAACTGTACCCCTTTTAAACAAAGACCTTTGAAAACTTGCAAACACAGTAATGTGGTAAACTGTGATCTCGCAAATACTGTTTTTGCCTCAAAGACGCTGATGGCATTGGAGACGTATGAGTTTCAGGATAGAAGACATTGTACTGCGGATTGATATCTAGATTATTAAATCCATAAGCTAGATGGATAATATTGAGCTTAAAGTGTTGTTAAGCTTTCAAAACACATAGGCTTTTGGAAACACAAGCTTTTCAACACAGCAGGGGGTAATGTAAGAAAAGGCAACAAGGACATACATCAAAGGCTTCGGATCAGGAAAGCAATGATAGGTGTGAAAAGGCATTTGCCCTCTCATTCCTATCTGGTAGTATGTTCAAAAAAACTGGGATTTGTAAAACATCAAATAGTATTGCATCCAGCATATGGTCAAATGGTACAAGGAATGGATTTGAAGCTGTTGAAGCAATCAAAATTGGAGATGTAAGGACCATTAAGAATGTCTGGGTATAGAAATGTCGGGCGCTATCTCGACACGAAAGGCCATAAACAGATAATAAAGGGGCCTTTCACAACCCATCGTTTGAGCACATTGTCAACATCAAAAGGGTTTCCAGTCACATGATCAAAGCCCAAGCTGTCAATCATTGAAGTATGTTAATGATTGAGACATAGCAACAGGGAACGATTGGGCAAAAAGAATGACCCGCCCCAATCCTACGTCCTATTGGCAAAAACAATATAGGAAGAAGGCTGAGAGAGAAGAACAGCCTCTTCACCACTCAGCAGTCACAAGGAACATACATTCCAGTTGAACGTCACGCAAGATAAAGAGGACCTCGAGTTCTGAAGAGCTGATCAACCTTTAGGCCTGATGAGTAAAAGCCTTGGTTTTAAGGTTGTATATGTCTTCATGATTTGCCTGATGTGTGTATGAATTGTCAAGTCATTACATAATAACGTTGTGAATTATGAAGTGTATAACGGGATTTTATAGAGGAAAGTCATATGTATGGTTTGATTTTGCTTCATGAATGCTCGTATGAATGATATCATTAAATAATTACTTTTGATGAACGAAACTACCATGAGTGAAGGTGACTTTCTTTGCTTGACTATTCGTCCAGTGTCCAAGAATCACACAAAATAAGGAATTCCCTACAATACAGAGGGGGTAATTTTGACTTGGCAATCGTGTAAAATGGCCGATATTGGATCAGACCTCCATTGACTTCAATGGAAATGAAAATCGGGAGAGATGTTTAATCGCCTGTTTTGCTCTATCGCCCAAAGTCAAAATTTCCGCCAAGGAGTGCGTGACTAACTAAAGAGGGATAGGTAGAAAGAGAAGCATGAAAAACCGACAGGCAGAGTGGGCTCCAGTGGCCAAGGGAGAAGAAAAAAAAATGAAGCAGGTCGACATCAAGGGCATAGACCACCCACCACTAATGTTCTGTCAAGGAATGTCCACCCAAGGTACCAATTTATTTATTTTTGCTTTTTTCCCTAGCCAGCACTCCTCCTAACTTTCTCTTGAACTTCTTTTAATAAAAATGAATAGAGCTTCTAAACAACTCAGCCAATTGGACTGAGTCCAAAGGCATGAACTTCTTTTTGAGGAGGAGGCTCCCTCTTTTATCGGCTAATCTCCGATATCCTTCGCAGGATGTGGAGCTAGACGTGGAGCAGTTGACCTGCTCCTGATCTTTTAATATTGCATCTTCAGGGTAATTTTATGAATCTTCGCTAATGGTGGCAATCCTCACCCACGGGCAACGCATATCGCAAATGTGGGTTGAATTTTTCATGTTTAAGTACTTTTGGTGGGCAAGATTTCCCTGTCAGTAATATGGAATCATAAAATGCCCCTCTTTTGCCAAATCCAAAATGGAGAAAAAGCAGGGCTGTTAAAAAAATAAATAATCTCAGCATCCATTCATATTCTCTCTCTCACAGAGAAGGTACTTTACTTCCACACAGCAACTTCTTTTTTGTTTATTCGTTCATGGGATGTGGGCGTCGCTGGCGAGGCCGGCATTTATTGCCCATCCCTAATTGCCTTGAGAAGGTGGTGGTGAGCCGCCTTCTTGAACCGCTGCAGTCCGTGTGGTGACGGTTCTCCCACACTGCTGTTAGGAAGGGAGTTCCAGGATTTTAACCCAGCGACGATGAAGGAACGGCGATATATTTCCAAGTCGGGATTGTGTGTGACTTGGAGGGGAACGTGCAGGTGGTGTTGTTCCCATGTGCCTGCTGCTCTTGCCCTTCTAGGTGGTAGAGGTCGCGGGTTTGGGAGGAGCTGTCGAAGAAGCCTTGGCGAGTTGCTGCAGTGCATCCTGTGGATGATACGCACTGCAGCCACAGTGCGCCGGTGGTGAAGGGAGTGAATGTTTAGGGCTGCTTTGTCCTGGATGGTGTCGAGCTTCTTGAGTGTTGTTGGAGCTGCACTCACCCAAGCAAGTGGAAAGTATTCCATCACACTCCTGACTTGTGCCTTGTAGATGGTGGAAAGGCTTTGGGGAGTCAGGAGGTGAGTCACTCGCTGCAGAATACCCAGCCTCTAACCTGCTCTCGTAGCCACAGTATTTATATGGCTGGTCCAGTTAAGTTTCTGGTCAATGGTGACCCCCAGAATGTTGATGGTGGGGGATTCGGCAATGGTAATGCCGTTGAATGTCAAGGGGAGATGGTCATTGCCTGGCACTTATCTGGCACGAATGTCACTTGCCACTTATGAGCCCAAGCCTGGATGTTGTCCAGGTCTTGCTGCATGCGGGCTCGGACTGCTTCATTATTTGAGGGGTTGCGAATGGAACTGAACACTGTGCAGTCATCAGCGAACATCCCCATTTCTGACCTTATGATGGAGGGAAGGTCATTGATGAAGCAGCTGAAGGTGGTTGGGCCTAGGACTCTGCCCTGTGGAACTCCTGCAGCAATGCCCTGGGGCTGAGATGATTGGCCTCCAACAACCACTACCATCTTCCTTTGTGCTAGGTATGACTCCAGCCACTGGAGAGTTTTCCCCCTGATTCCCATTGACTTCAATTTTACTAGGGCTCCTTGGTGCCACACTCGGTCAAATGCTGCTTTGATGTCAAGGGCAGTCACTCTCACCTCACCTCTGGAATTCAGCTCTTTTCTCCATGTTTGGACCAAGGCTGTAATGAGGTCTGGAGCCAAGTGGTCCTGGCGGAACCCAAACTGAGCATCGGTGAGCAGGTTATTGGTGAGTAAGTGCCGCTTGATAGCACTGTCGACGACACCTTCCATCACTTTGCTGATGATTGAGAGCAGACTGATGGGGCGGTAATTGGCCGGATTGGATTTGTCCTGCTTTTTGTGGACAGGACATACCTGGGCAATTTTCCACATTGTCGGGTAGATGTCAGTGTTGTAGCTGTACTGGAACAGCTTGGCTGGAGGTGCAGCTAGTTCTGAAGCACAAGTCTTCAGCACTACAGCTGGGATGTTGTCGGGGCCCATAGCCTTTGCTTTATCCAGTGCACTCAGCCGTTTCTTGATATCACGTGGAATGAATCGAATTGGCTGAAGACTGGCTTCTGTGATGGTGGGGATATCGGGAGGAGGCCAAGATGGATCATCCACCTGGCACTTCCGGCTGAAGATGGTTGCAAATCCTTCAGCCTTGCCTTTTGCACTCACGTGCTGGACTCCGCCATGATTGAGGATGGGGATGTTTGCAGAGCCTCCTCCTCCCGTTAGTTGTTTAATTGTCACCACTAGTCACGACTGGATGTGGCAGGACTGCAGAGCTTTGATCTGATCCGTTGGTTGTGGAATCGCTTCGCCCTGTCGAAAGCATGTTGCTTCTGCTGTTTAGCATGCATGTAGTCCTGAGTTGTAGCTTCACCAGGTTGGCATCTCATTTTTAGGTACGTCTGGTGCTGCTCCTGGCATGCTCTTCTACACTCCTCATTCAACCAGGGTTGATCCCCTGGTTTGTTTGTAATGGTAGAGTGAGGAATATGCCGGGCCATGAGGTTACAGATTGTGCTGGAATACAATTCTGCTGCTGCTGATGGCCCACACTGCCTCATGGATGCCCAGTTTTGTGCTGCTAGATCTGTTCTGAATCTATCCCATTTAGCACAGTGGTAGTGCCATACAACACGTTGGATGGTGTCCTCAGTGCGAAGAAGGACTTCATCTCCATGAGGACCGTGCGGTGGTCACTCCTACCAATACTGTCATGGATAGATGCTTTTCTGACAGGTAGATTGGTGAGGACGAGATCAAGTAAGTTTTTCCCTCATGTTGGTTCGCTCACAACCTGCCGTAGGCCCAGTTTGGCAGCTATGTCCTTCAGGACTCGGCCAGCTCGGTCAGTAGTGGTGCTACCGAGCCACTCTTGGTGATGGACATTGAAGTCCCCCACCCAGAGTACATTCTGTGCCCTTTCTACCCTCAGTGCTTCCTCCAACTGGTGGTCAACATGGAGGAGGACTGATTCATCAGCTGAGGCAGGACGGTAGGTGGTAATCAGCAGGAGGTTTCCCATGTTTGACCTGATGCCATGAGATTTCAGAGTCAATGTTGAGGACTCCCAGGGCCACTCCCTCCTGACTGTATATCACTGTACTGCCACCTCTGGTGGGTCTGTCCTGCCGGTGGGACAGGACATACCCAGGGATGGTGATGGAAGAGTCTGGGACATTGGCTGAAAGGTATGATTTTGTGAGTGTGGCTATGTCAGGCTGTTGCTTGACTCGTCTGTGGGACAGCTCTCCCAATTTTGGCACAAGTCCCCAGATGTTAGTGAGGAGGACTTTGCAGGGTCGACTGGGCTTGGTTTGCCTTTGTCGTGTCCGGTGCCTTGTGGTCCGATGCCGGGTGGTCCGTCCGGTTTTATTCTTATTATGACTTTTTGTAGCGAGATTTTACAACTGAGTGGCTTGCTTGGCCATTTCAGAGGGCAATTAAGAATCAACCATATTGCTGTGGGTCTGGAGTCACATATATGCCGGACCGGGTAAGGACGGCATGTTTCCTTCCCTAAAGGACATTAGTGAACCAGATGGGTTTTTACGACAATCCGGTAGTTTCATGGCCACCATTACTGATACTAGTATTTTAATTCCAGATTTTTTATTTAATTAATTGAATTTAAATTCCCCAGCTGCCGTGGTGGGATTTGAATTCATGACTCTGGATTATTAGTCCAGGCCTCTGGATTACTAGTCCAGTAACATAACCGCTATGCTACCGTACCCTTATTGAGATCAAGAAGCAGGAGATGGAACTGACAGTGCTGTACTCAGCAATACTTCACTTGGGTGCTCCAATGCACAGTACCACCATGGATTGATTGATCATCTTCAGTTCAATAATGGACATCTTCGGAGGGATTTCCACTTGGGCTAGACTTCTGCCTGTCGCAATGGTCTGCCATGGTCAGTTTTCCAGGGCGAGCCTATTTGAAGAATTCCAGCAGCTATTTTGTGCATAGCAAGATTCCTTAAATAACAATGAGAGGAACAACCAATTAATCTGTTCCTCCAATGTTATCCTCAATTATTTACTTGGTTAAATATGCTACAATGCCTTTAATGCATGTTTGCGCTCCACTTCAGTGAAACTGGTCAAATCAAATTCTGGATTGTGTTGCTTTTCAAATTCTGCTGCTACTATAATACAAACTGTAAAATAGTAATTGTTAAGCAATTAGCGTCGATTAAATATTCTCTTGCTCAAGTACTCTGTACTCTGCAACAAAAACCTAGTTAATGAAAGGCCACGTTCCTTCTGGAAGAAGGAAATATGAGTATGCATTTCATCATCGATTATATGATATTTCAAAACCAGTTTCTGCTCAAAATTAAGGATCCGTATAGCCACCCTCACTCTCTAACATTAATTTTTTAGAATTGGCGAATAGTTTCAGGCATTTTAATCAGACACTTTGACTCCTGATTATATTCCATCAAGTGAAAATATAATATATAGTTGTGTTTCAAATAAAGGAAGAGCAAAATTTTGCTCATGAAAAAGATTCAGTGTCATTTGTTTAAAAAGCTTAACTCTCCCATCGTTTCATTAATATTTCCCACATCAATTAATGTCGACTCAATTCAAGTTGCTCAATTCAAATCATCTGATAATTCAAATTTTTTAGCACTAAATTCCAATTTTGCTGCATTATTCACACCACTTAATTCTAATTATTGAATAATTCACAAAGTGCAAAAAATTACTTTGAATTATCAGGAGTAGGCGGTATCTTTAAGTTCTTGACAGAGATTGTGAAGTTGTGTCAAATGCTCTAGATTTGTGTCAAGGGACAGAGGCTAATTCCACTTTCTACAGCATCATATTTCGGCAGTTGTTTTATTATCTTTCTTTTCAGTACACCAGCATGTTCTCATCCTTTCAGTTAGATTTAGGAGTCAGCCAGGTGTGGTTAAAAACAACTTTTATTCACTACAGAAGTGGCTTCATTGATGTTATGAGCAGAATGAGTACAAATTATAATACATTTCAGAGATTAAGAAAGAAGTCAAATTCAGCAGTCTGACCGACAGACACCAAATAAGAAGACTGCTCCATTGTTGGTGAAAGGTGGATTTTTACCGAAAGGTTCAAACATCCAAAACTTAGCATGTATTCTCAATACAACTGTAACGTTAGTGCAAAGCAGTTTGGCTTTACGCCAATACTGCAGTCGCAATATAAAAGCAGGCTGAAACCAGAGTCAGGATTCAACCTAAGAACCAAGCTCAGTGAGACCCTCTGCTTGGTTTCAAAGTCACTTTGGGCCTTCATACCTGATTTACATCATAACTTTGTGAAGTAGTTTCAGCTTTGCACTGATGCTGAACTTGTCGAGTGTGAATGCACCTTTAAAAAATTAAACTAACTTGCATCTTCTTCACCAAACATCTCAGCAACAAGTATTTAGTGTTACCAAACGGTACCTTTTTATCCAGAATTCCTCGCTTTGCTCAAATAATGGTACAGTCCTTCCAAGTTTTCCCTCCATTTTTCTGCTGTTCTTGTTTTGTGTTCTCCCTCAGATATAGACAAATAAGAGAGATCCAACTATTCAAAACATATTACAAAATAAGAGATTTTGATGCAAAACTTCATGCTTGAAAGTTTTTACTCAACATACTTTGCACGTGGGCAAAGACTTTGCCAGGACATTTGCATTCTGGAATGGCTTCTTGTGAAGTGGTTCTGCAATGTGGTAATACAGTTGCCAAAAATACGGAATCTACCCCATATGCATTGAAGGGACCTTTCAAGAGCACTAGCAGCAATGGAGAAACAAAGGTGGAGTTGGAGTTGGAGTTGCGATCGAGACTTATCAAGAATTGTGCAAACAGTTGCTAAAGAGTTGTCAGTATAAATCCAAAAGATTCAAATTATATTCCAGTTCCAACTATCAGATAATTCAGTATGTTGCTGAACATTTCTTCAGGCTCATGCCACAGCACATTAAAGATATGAAAATGCTAATATGTTTGATAATAAAACCCTCTGATGCTGCGCCCAAGATAAATGTACTGTTGGCCATTTTAGATAATTATACCAAAAAGCTAATATTGCAGATACACATGATTTATATTGAAGAATGCAGTCACAACTATACTCCAGAGGGACAAAAATAATAAACAGCTGAGCTAACGTTAATGGGCCAGCTTTTCACAGTAACTGTCACCATTATCATCCGCACTACGGTGAAATTGCTGCCACTGATGTCCAAATGGAGGAGCTAACTGGCATAGAGGCAGAATGAGTGACAAGTGGCAGTACCCAGTTAAATTAAGGAGCAAAATCATCGAGCCATTATCCTGCTGTTTAACTAATAATTTATAGTCCCCATTAGAGCTCATATTAACAAACTGACAAAATCATTTTGAATATTAATATGCTCTTTCTCAGCCATGACATTTTGGAAACATCTCACCAGGGTTTCTGATATTTTAGATTAAAGAACAGAGTAGAAAAATGAGGACACTAAAGCACCAAGTAACTCAATACTTAGCGATAATTCCAATTATTAAAACATTTATTAAGTTATCACTTAAAATTTTCTATGTTTCATTCATTTCATTTGTTCCAATGTGCTGGTTACTGTTGCTGCATTCATGCAGTTGGATATGATGACTTTCTGTTGTTTACTAAAAGGCTCTAACACCATAAAAAATGTCCCAACATTGACAGTATAACGTAGGTATTGAATAGCCTGCTGTGTTTCCTAGGATTTTATGTGCTGCAGGTCTTCTTTACCCATTGCCTGGGTAATGCATATCTTCCCACATAAGTGCAAAGAAGGGATGAAGCAGTTTGAGGATTGTTTTATCATTTATAGTATTGTTTCCCCCAGGGAATTTTCTTGAAGCACTGCTGTTCAGTAATATGTAGTGTTACGAATTTGTTTCAAATCTGAATAAGAATTTGACAGTCAGTCAACAAAGTGCTCGTTGCAGCATTAACTTTTTTGCAGTAGACATTGGTTCAGTTTTGCACTGAAGTTAAAACAGAAAATAGTTGGGCCAAGCACACCACCGCCAGTCAACATCACCACACACACCTTCATTCCATTGCTGGCAAAAACCTTGCAATGCATTGCACCAGATTACAATCTTCCTGAAATCTCTACTGGCCAAAAATGTGCAGATAGATACACCTACTTTAGCATCAATCCACCAACTGTTACGTCCTTATTAACACAAAAGAAAAGTGCATTGCAAACATAATTTTGTTTGTGGAATGTGGGTGACACTGGCAAGGCAAAACTTATTGCCTATCCATAGGTGCCATATTTGCCGGTGCCGGAATTGATTAAAGTGGACTGGGAAAATAGATTAAAGGGTAAGATGGTACATGAGCAGTGGTGTTCATTCAAGGAGTTATTTTACAACTTTCAAAAAATATATATTCCACTGAGGGAAAAAGGGTGTAAAAGAAATGACAGCCATCCATGGCTAAGTAAAGAAATTAAGGATAGTATCCGACTAAAAACAAGGACAAATAAGGTAGCCAAACTTAGTGGGAGGATAGAAGATTGGGAAGTCTTCAAAAGACAGCAAAAAGTAACCAAAGGATTGATTAAGAAAGGGAAGGTAGATTATGAAAATAAATTAGCAAAAAATATAAAAACAGATAGCAAGAGTTTCTATGGTTATATAAAAAGAAAAAGGGTGGCTAAGGCAAACGTAGATCCCTTAGAGGATGAGACCGGGAAATTAATGGTGGGAAACATGGAGATGGCAAAAATGCTGAACAAATATTTTGTTTCAGTCTTTACGGTAGAGGACACTAAGAATATCCCAACACTGGACAAACAGGGGGCTCTGGGGGGGGGGGGGGGGGGAGGAGCTTAAGACGATTAAAATCAGTAAGGAATTGGTACTCAGTAAATTAATGGGACTCAAGGCGGATAAATCCCCTGGACCTGATGGCTTACATCCTAGGGTCTTTAGGGAAGTGGCTGTTGGGATTGTGGATGCTTTGGTAATAATTTTCCAAAATTCTCTGGACTCGGCAAAGGTCCCGGCAGATTGGAAAACTGCTAATGTAACACCCTTATTTAAAAAGGGTAGTCGGCAGAAGGCTGGAAATTATAGACCAGTTAGCCTAACATCTGTGGTGGGTAAAATTTTGGAGTCTATTATTAAGGAGACAGTAGCGGAACATTTGGATAAACATAATTTAATAGGACAAAGTCAGCATGGCTTTACGAAGGGGAAGTCATGTCTGACAAATTTGCTAGAGTTCTTTGAGGACATAACGTACAGGGTGGATAAAGGGGAACCAGTGGACATAGTGTATTTAGACTTCCAGAAGGCATTCGACAAGGTGCCACATGAAAGATTATTGCTCAAGATAAAGAAACACTGGATTGGGGGTAATATTCTGGCATGGGTGGAGGATTGGTTATCTAACAGGAAGCAGAGAGTTGGGATAAACGTTTCATTCTCGGACTGGCAACCAGTAACCAGTGGTGTTCCGCAGGGGTCGGTGCTGGGTCCCCAACTCTTTACAATCTATATTAACGATTTGGAGGCGGGGACCGAGTGTAACATATCAAAGTTTGCAGATGATACAAAGTTGGGAGGGAAAGTAGAGAGTGAGGAGGACATAAAAAACCTACAGGGGGATATAGATAGGCTGGGTGAGTGGGCAGAGATTTGGCAGATGCAATACAATATTGGACAATGTGAGGTTATGCACTTTGGCAGAAAAAATCAGAGAGCAAGTTATTATCTTAATGGCGTGAAACTGGAAAGTACTGCAGTACAAAGGGATCTGGGGGTCCTAGTGCAAGAAAATCAAAAAGTTAGTATGCAGGTGCAGCAGGTGATCAAGAAGGCCAACGGAATGTTGGCTTTTATTGCTAGGGGGATAGAATATAAAAACAGGGAGGTATTGCTGCAGTTATATTAGGTATTGGTGAGACCGCACCTGGAATACTGCATACAGTTTTGGTGTCCATACTTAAGAAAAGACATACTTGCTCTCGAGGCAGTACAAAGAAGGTTCACTCGGTTAATCCCGGGGATGAGGGGGGCGGACGTATGAGGAGAGGTTGAGTAGATTGGGACTCTACTCATTGGAGTTCAGAAGAATGAGAGGCGATCTTATTGAAACATTTTAGATTGTGAAGGGGCTTGATCGGGTGGATGCGGTAAGGATGTTCCCAAGGATGGGTGAAACTAGAACTAGGGGGCATAATCTTAGAATAAGGGGCTGCTCTTTCAAAACTGAGATGAGGAGAAACTTCTTCACTCAGAGGGTAGTCGGTCTGTGGAATTTGCTGCCCCAGGAAGCTGTGGAAGCTACATCATTAAATAAATTTAAAACAGAAATAGACAGTTTCCTCGAAGTAAAGGGAATTAGGGGTTACGGGGAGCGGGCAGGAAATTGGACATGAATTTAGATTTGAGGTTAGGATCAGATCAGCCATGATCTTATTGAATGGCGGAGCAGGCTCGAGGGGCCGATTGGCCTACTCCTGCTCCTATTTCTTATGTTCTTATAAGGGCATTAAGAGTTAACCATGTTGGGTGAAACTGGAGTCACATGTCGGCTGAAACTGGAGTCACATGTCGGCTGGACCAGGTAATGGTGTCAGGTTGCCTTCCCTGAAGTGACTCGGTTGGGTTTTTACATCAATCCATAAGCTTTCATGGTTTTTTTTTGGTGCAAGCCCGCAAGTGATCATATCTTTAAGTGAATTCAATTTTTCAACTTGCCATGCATTGGATTGCTAGTCCAGTACCACTAGGTTACTGGCCCCGTACATTATTATTTCTTCATGTGGCCAAGCAAAAAACTCATTTGCTGGAATCTCAGGTAGCTTAGAGTTTTTACTTGTGCAGTCAGTCATTTGATGAAATGACCGTGTGAATACAACACGGAGAATGGCCATTCGAGTGAGGTTCTAGTGAAACTGTGATCCAGATCCAAAGCCCTCTGACCGTTTGTATATTCAGTAGTCCTGTATGTAATGTCGCTCTGTCTGAACACTATTCGACTCCTTTGATTGCCTTGACAACGGGCAGTTGGAAAGATTATTTGTAATCACCAGGCATTGTTCTCTGACTATATATGCGGTACCTTCCATGGAATCCCACACTCACCTGACGAAGGAGAAAGCCTCCCAAAGCTTGTGATTTTCAAATAAAACTGTTGGACTATAACCTGGTGTTGTAAGATTCCTTACATCAGTTAATTTTAGGAGATGAATTGGCCAAGATTAGAAACAAAAACAAAAGTCACTTCTTGGTTCGTTTTTTCTAAAAAAGCAGTTTCCATATAAAATGAACATGATCAATCAAGTGTCTGCAGTACAGTGTAATCAGTAATTTACAGTGACACAAATGCAATGATTTATGAGAGGGTTTGCAGGAATTACCCACATTATTGGATTCAAATTATCCTCAAAACCATTTTTACAGATGATTGTTTTGGATGCCGTTACATAATATTTGACTTTGTACCAGTTGCAAACACCAACCAAAGCCAAACTTGCAGCGGTTGTGCAAAGATATGAATATAGCACGTTTAGCATAAATGGGCACCATCACATCTGGTTAGTAGCTGGCAGAGGCTTTTACTGGTGTTTGTACACATGTTGCTGACATCATTTATGCCTACATGAGAAAAGATGAAATCATTTTTTTTTTAAAGTAGATGTGTAAAAGATGTGTCCTGGAAAAGAATTGCAATGCGATGGCTGCTTAAATAAAATTTAAGAGGCTCAGCCGGCAGTATTCTTGGTTGGGTGACAATGTCCCTTTCAGGCTTTATGAACCCAGTTGGTTTTAAATCCAGATCTTTGGTTCTTTCAGATTTAGATTGTAACCAGCATTTACCTGCACACGCACAAAGACAGATATTGTGGGAGACTTTCCTGTTCCCTGCGCCTGGGGCTATTGGACCACCTGGTCTCAGTGACTGCAGGAAAATTAGGCAGGGAGGAGTGCACTCCGGCTTAATTTTTCCACCCATTTAATGTATTTGATGGAAAATCGGGTGGGCTTTGCTTGAATCGTGTGATCTTACCTGCCTGATTTTCCTGTACTTGCTGAACCCAGTTGATCAATAGGATCAGGAACAGGAAAATCTAACCACTGAATTCAATTTAATTGCTGTTAATGCAGTCGGACTTGGTCACCATTATCTGATCTTAACTTAGACTGCAGAAAGATAACATTTAAGAAAAAACGTATTTGTTCTTCCAAAGGCCAATTCCCGCTGTCTTTAAAAGATGGTAAATGCAGACAGATTGTCTCAATTTGAGACTGCTGCTCTGCTGTCTTTGGTTTCAAGCTCACATTCATCCCAAACTGTCTCATTGACCTTCACCGCTAAAAAGCAGCTCAACAACAACAAGTTCAATTATTGTGCTCTATAATTCAACACATTTTGAAGAGTAAATGTTTTTCTGTAGGGAAGCATTCTTACCTATAATACATTATGATTAAAAAAAACACTTGTACTTATACAGCACCTTTCATGACCTCAGGACATCCCAAGGGGCTTCACAGCCAGTGAAGTACTTTTGAAGTGTAGTCACTCTTGTAATTCGGAAAAGCGGCAGGCAATTTGCGTACAGCAAGATCCCACAAACAGCAATGTGACAATGACCAGATACTGGGCTGGATTTTGCTGCGAAAATAACAGCGAGCCTAACAGCACTCACCGTTATTTCAATGCAAATGGTCGAGCAACTTCTGGTAACTGCACATGCGCAGCTAAACGTGAAAAAGTTGGTGTAACAGATGTCCTGCTCCTCTGTAAACTTTGCGAGAACAGCATCTCACTGGCTGACTCACCGTTCAAATGAGTGGAATGGCGTGAAGTTCCTGCACCGACCTAATGGATACGAACTAATCTCAGCAAAAAAAGGTACGTCAAGTTATTTAAGTCTAAGCACACTTAACGGTGTGGTAAGTCTTAAATTACTGCCAAACTACATCTCTGGCACTGAAAATTAACTTTTACAAGTGTGGAGTCTCATTCCTTCAGATTTTAATTGTTGCACATTTAAAAAAAATCTTTAAAATTTTTCTTTCTGTCTCTTTTATCTCTGTCTCTTAATTCAACATTTCCTACCCCCTCTTTACTTTGCTTTCAGTACCTGATCTGACATTGAATTTACTATTCTAGCTTATACTATCTGGTTCTGACTCTTCGTTGCTCATCAGATGTTTTAATCCGATTGATTAAGGGGTTAGACAATTGCTTGTCCCTCGAGGGGCGAAATGGCCCACTCCTATTCCTATGTTCCCCATTCGCATCGGTCCCAGCTGCACTGTATAGAGGGTGCCATTTTGGATTCAGTGCCCCACGAGAGGAACTTGCCATAAAATAAAAACAAGAAACGTTTATGGGTAAGTGCAAGTCTAATGAGAGGCAGGCGGCCTTCATTTGTCGCTCAGAGGAAAATCCAGGTCAACCGTTTTTTTTTAAGTGATGTTGGTTGATGGATATTGGCAAGAAAGCCCCTGGTCTTCTTTGAAATAGTGCCAGGGGATCTTTTACATCCACCTGAGAGGGTAGGTTTAATGTCGCATCCGAAAGAAGGCACTTCTGACAGTGCATCGTTCCCTCAGTACTGCACTGAAGTATCATCTTAGATTATGTGTTCAAGTCTTTGGAGTGGGACTTGAAGCCAAATCCTTCTGGGTTAAAGGCAAAGTGTGCTACCAACTGAGCCATAGCTGACATCTATCATTTTGATTCTTACAGAGTTGCTTGGACTGTTGAGCAAATACAAATCGGCTTTTGGATTAGCAACTGAATGTGAACAAGGGTGACAAACTTCTTAACGTTATTGGTGGATTTTTTCCCACCCATTGGGGTCAATTTTAGGATGGCCGAGCGGGTGTGTTCGTGGCAGGGGAGGGGGGGTTCCTAAAATTGGGAATCCCAGAGCGGGTCCTGAGCCCGGCTCCAACTCGCCCACTTCCGGGTTCCCCAATGAATCGGTGTGCGCGCAGCCCCCGCATGCGGGACTCCCAACGGCAATTAAAGCCGGCGGGATGACAGTTTAGATAGTTAGAGGGGTACTTGAGGTCATTGACAGACCTCATTGGGAAGAGATTTTAGCAGGGATGTGATTTTGGACTCTCCTCAGCGTGTTTCCCATGCTGTGGGAAACACTCCCTGTTGGTGCAGACATGTTTCAGTCAGCAGCCATTGGGAGATGCAGAGGATTCCTTGACAGTTGGGGGGAATACCTCATTCATTGCAGCCGGGCACTCTGTCACCTCAGACAAAGTTTTGTCTGCCACACCATTGTCTCCACACTCAAAATTATTAGATCATACCCTAAACTCTGCTGTCCAAACACATTTACCTACTTTGCGGACCCCCTCACACTCACACCATCAAGTTGGGGGGGGGGGGGGTTCCATAGCTGCATTCATCACTCCATTGGAGGACGAGCATCATCACCAGCCTCGCCAGGCACGCCGTCCACCTCCATCTCTGTGGAGCGACACGACACAGTGCTGCGCAACAGGCACCTGCACAAGTCATCGTGCAACTACACATACACCCACTGTAGGGTGACCCAATGGGTGGCATCAAGGATGTTAAGTGGAGAACCTCATGAAAGGGTCTTATTTCACAAGCCAGTCAAGAATGGCCAAGGCGTGGCAGTAGTGGTGACAATATAATATGTAATGTGAATTGATCAGAATTCAAATATAAGTAAAAACCATGCCAAACCCTCAAACACCCTTGTGCATCCCCTTCGTGCTCACGACATGTTTGCCTTACGCTTCCTACTACACATACGTGATGCATGCCGTGTGGCTGCAGCACAGGTAGTGGCAGGTTGAGTGAGGCTGACCGTGAAAGAGATGCATGAGAGGGTGAGTATGAGACAGAGCCATGAAATTGTATGAGGATTGGGTTGAGTGGTAGTGGTGGGATGAGTACTGGGGAGGTGAGGAAGTGCAGGTAAGATGAGGATGAGGGTTCAGTGGGTGTGAGGAGTGATGTGATAGAGTAGTGTTGGCAGTGCAGAAGGAGTTGTGGGGTGGGGGCGGTGATGTGGCAGACGGAGTATCGGGGAATAAGTAAGAATACTCACTTCGGCTGACCTGGTTAGGTCATTGAAGCGCCTCCTGCACTGTAGGCAGGTGCGTGATATGTTGGTGGTGCTGGTGATCTCCTCTGCCAACTCGAGCCAGGCCTTCGTGGTGGCAGAGGCAGGCCCACTTCCTCCAATTCACCGGATGGATGATCTCCCTCCTCCTCCTCCTCCTCACCCCATCCAGTAAGACCTGGAGTGAGGCATCATTAAACCTGGGAGCAGCCTTCCCCCTGGGCTGCTCCATGCTGTAATTTTGCCTATTTTCTGCAGCATCAGTCAGTGCCCCTTTAAATAGGGCTCCTTCAGCTGACAGCCTATGATGCGGGTGTGCAGTCCGCCTGCTGTGCAGCTTTCCAGCGCGAAACCCGAAAGCCAAGGTAAGTGGCTTCAATTTACTTACCCACGCGCCCAATCAAACCTCTGCTGCCAACCCACCTCCCTCCTAATATCGGGCCCATTGACTCAGGACAGATTGTAAATGACAATGCCGCCCTTGTGTCAAGTTGGTGGATGGCAAAGAAAATGATGAGAGCATTAATGCAACACAAAGGGTGCTTTACTTGTCATGTAACCCATGCTATGACTGAGCAGGGAATGCTTGCTGCTGGCACTGTGCACAAAAGGGAAAACTTATCATGTTCTGGCACTAACTTCACTCACCTAATCTGGCCTTAAAAAGAGCTGTGAATCTTCAGTTCATAGCTGTGGCTGCAGAACAGGCCCATTTATTTCTGGCAAACCTGCTATTGAGAGAAAGCAGCAGATTGATGTGCTGAGATCCCATTGGAGCGAAACAGAAAGTCCAAAAATTAGTTCATAAAGGGATCCATCAGAAATATCTGTCCAGAAATATGTTTTGCAAATGACTTCATTCACTGTTATTTTTACAAATGTTAGGCACAATATCTGCTGACTGTGTGTCCATAGTTCATGCCTGGTTGGACAGAGGCAGAATTTAACATGCGAAATGATGCAGAGAAAATCCAACAGGACTTAGATGAGGGTATTGAGGTCATATCAATATTTTAAGGTAATTCAGAATCTGAGGAAGAACTGATATGAAGAAAGGAATTTTGGGTGAAGCGCATGATTTAACTGATGTGATGATGCAGCTGTTAGAAAAGGGTGAAAGATGCGCCTTTAAGTGTTTACAGCGCAGAAATGAACAAGTTTCAGTATTGGACCAGAACATTTACAAAACCATTTCACTCTGAATAAAACACGGGGATCGAGAGCTTACAAATCACTTTTTTAATATTCACTGATCTCAATTGCAGAAACCAGAAATGTTTTTAAGTACTTTATTTATAATGAATTCTTAAAATCCAGTAATTGTTATGTAGGAAACTGGTAACCATTTTGTACACAGCAAGATAAAGCAATGAGATAAATAGCCAGCTATTGAATTTTTGGTTGAGAGAGAAAGGTTAGGTCGGACACTAGGAGGTCACAAGCATGACCTTCAGGAACCATTGGAACAGGCAGATAGAGCCTTGGTGGAACATCTCATCTGAATAACAGCACCTCCAACACTCCTTCAGGACTGCATTGACGAGTCAGCCTAAATTATTCAAGTCCTGGAGTTGAACCCACTACCTTCCAACTCACAGGCAAAAGCATTACCAACAGAACTAAACGGACAGGTTAGATGTCTGGAATAAGGTTAGCTATCCAGACTAGTAATACTTTTCTGTCTTGTTCTTCATTCTACTTTACCCCCAGAACTGTCCGAGTTAAGGTTACTTTAAATAAAATCTGGCAATGCTTCTGCTTTTAATCTCTGCAATTTTTTTTGGCAGTGTAATCTTTTGACATTGGCAATTCAGGAAGGCATTGAAGTGGGAGCATCTCTGTTATTGACAGTAAGAGTGCATACTGGCATCAGTATACATGTATGTTGAGTGCCAAACCATTAGAGAGCTAAAACAATTAAATGCACTCCTTAGCACTGCTTAAGTAATGATGTGGAGATGCCGGTGATGGACTGGGGTTGACAATTGTAAACAATTTTACAACACCAAGTTATAGTCCAGCAATTTTATTTTAAATTCACAAGCTTTCGGAGGCTTCCCCCTTCGTCAGGTGACGAAGGGGGAAGCCTCCGAAAGCTTGTGAATTTAAAATAAAATTGCTGGACTATAACTTGGTGTTGTAAAATTGTTTACAACTGCTTAAGTAAAGTTGTCATGGGCGTGCCTCCTGACTGTTTTTAACAATACGTCCTCAGTTACAGGGTTTTTAAAATGACAAAGACTTCTGGAGATACCTAAAAGCCAATGCATGCATTAAAGTACCTCACAGTTTTGCAACAACCCACCAAACAATTCAATAGTTTTGAGAGTCTGGTCTCTGCTCATTGTATAAAACACGCACCACTCCTGTTGGTTAACATAAAGCTATGTTACAAAATTTGGCAGACCCAATGATGTCACTTTGGAAAGGCGCAAAATGCCACTGCAAAATTCCCAACAGTGAAATGAGAGATCTTAATGTGCTATCAATAATAAAAGATAGCTGGGTGGGTTTTCAACACTCGAATGCACTTCACTAAATTGGATGCTGAAAATTGCAACGGCCAAGTTCAGTCTCTCTCTCCCTCTCCGCTCTACAATGGGGCCACTGCTGTATCTGTCCTGGGAGCAGACGATGGCCTGGTTGCAAGGATAGTGAAAGCCTTATATTGAAATATATCACCTGTTCAGTTTTTAAAAATTCTTTCTTGGGATATGGGCATTGCTAGCAAAGCTGGCATTTATTGCTCATCCCTAGTCGCCCTTGAGAAAGTGGCGCTGAGCCTTCTTCTTGAATTGCTGCAGTCCATGTGATGAAGATACTCCCACTGTACCGTTAGGTATGATTTTGACTGGGATTTTGACCCAGCGGCTGTGAAGGAATGACGATATATGTCCCAGTCAGGATGGTTTGTGACTTGGAGGGTAACTTGGAGGTGATGGTGTTCCCATGCACCTGCTGCCCTTGTCCTTCTCGGCGATGGAGGTGGCAGATCTGCGGGGTTCAATAATGCAAGTCACACGAGTATAGAATGAGAAGACCTGTAACACCTCAGCTGACTTTTTTCTTTACCCCCAGAGTATTCAGGCACCCTGGTGACCAAAAATTAAAAGGGACATGCGGGCAGTATGTACACATAATTATTTTTTCTTAAAAAACCTGCCCTTAGACTTCCAAATACCAAGATTATGATGAACATTGAGACGGTGTTAAGTTCCAAGACTTCCTCATGGAAATATCTGATCTATTTTGTTTGGTTCCTTCTACATAAAAACTCCAGGAGTTCCACTCTCATTAAGGGGAGAATTTTAACCCCCCAGGATGGGTGGGACAGTGGCGAGGGATTGGGGTTAAATTCTTAAAAATGGGAAACCCAACCCCAACCCGCCGCGAACGCGCCTATTTCCGGTTTAACCGGGACAGCTTGGGGGTTGGGCGAATGATCTACTCTCAAGAGGCGGGTCAGTAGTTATAATATGCTAATGAAGCTCCATGCCACAGATTTTGGCAACCATTTGGATTTAACGGCTGCGGGCTGGGTTTCCTGAGCCTTGGGAAACCCGGCAGCTAAAGGGAGGCGAGAACTGCCAGGTCCAGCAGGTAAGTACTTTTCCAGCACTGCTTGTGGGCGAGGAGGAGCAGGAGTGCTCCCCCCCCACAGCCCCCCAGCAAACCTGCCGTGATCTTCCAGCCCCCACCACCCTCCCCGACCCACAATCGGCCGACCCCCACCCAGCGACGTCTCCGCCCCCCCCCCCCCGTGATGTCTCCTCCCTCCACAATGTTTCTTCCCCGTGATATCTCCTCCCACCCTCCGTGATCTTTCTTTCCCTCCTCTCTGGTCTCCAGCTGCAGCCTTGTGCAATAGGCTTTCCCACCTGGCAGCCAGCCAGCCTCTCGATCTGGTCAGCTGCCAGGCAGAAAACTGAGTAAAAATATTCTAATAAGGTCCTGCCATTAAATTGGGCAGGCCCTCTGCCTTTCCCTTATTTCTGGGTTTCCCGGTCGCTGTCATGCACTCCCGCCCGCTCCCCGCCTCCCCGTAAATATCGGGGCTCAACTGTCTGTGAGATTAAGAAGTGGCCAAGAGCAATACATGGTTTATACACAAAGGGTTTAACCTGCGATATGTTACTTGTTACTAAAGAGCCCAGTTTTATATTTACTGTTTGTCCATACAGTGAAATGTAACATATGCCGATGACACACAATCCAGATGTCGAAGACTTGCAGGAGAGGCTTGCCAGCCAATTTAAGATGCACCGTAAGAAAACCCTCAACATAAGAGTATTGCACATGATTGAGCTAACATGCACCAAGCTTCATTATAATTCCACACCAGAATAGCGATGCCCATCGCATCTGTTTCTAGGCCCCCTCACATTCTGTCTTTGTCTCAATCTTTGACAGCTAGTAACAGTGTTAGAATGTGAAATCAATCGAATACTTTATCCATGAGGTAGAAACCTCAGTGATAATTTAGGTGTGCAGCCCAAATCTTGGCCAAATTTAGTTGTTCAGCAAATTAAGTCAAACTGGCCCTAACTGCCTAAATTTATTTGGTCTTAGGCTAATCTCAACCAGCCATTTTGGGGTAAATTATCCTCCAGATTTCAGAAGCAAAATAATGGCAGAATACAAATAATTTCATGGATTTATTGCTCCATTGCTTATCTTTCATCATTTCATTTTGCACGTTCTTTTGCTCCAATCATGCCTTTCCATTGCTTCATTACATTTATCTTTTATATTATCTAACAGTCTCCAATTAAGCAGTTTGCAGGCCATTCAACCCCATCAATTCGCTCCCTGTATTCTGAGTATCTCTTGTTTCATAAGAACAAAAGAACATAAGAAATAGGAGCAGGAGTAGGCCAATCGGCCCCTCGAGCCTGCTCCGCCATTCAATAAGATCATGGCTGATCTGATCCTAACCTCAAATCTAAATTCATGTCCAATTTCCTGCCCGCTCCCCGTAACCCCTAATTCCCTTTACTTCTAGGAAACTGTCGATTTCTGTTTTAAATTTGTTTAATGATGTAGCTTCCACAGCTTCCTGGGGCAGCAAATTCCACAGACCGACTACCCTCTGAGTGAAGAAGTTTCTCCTCATCTCAGTTTTGAAAGAGCAGCCCCTTATTCTAAGATTATGCCCCCTAGTTCTGGTTTCACCCATCCTTGGGAACATCCTTACCGCATCCACCCGATCAAGCCCCTTCACAATCTAAAATGTTTCAATAAGATCGCCTCTCATTCTTCTGAACTCCAATGAGTGGAGTCCCAATCTACTCAACCTCTCCTCATACGTCCGCCCCCTCATCCCCGGGATTAACCGAGTGAACCTTCTTTGTACTGCCTCGAGAGCAAGTATGTCTTTTCTTAAGTATGGACACCAAAACTGTATGCAGTATTCCAGGTGCGGTCTCACCAATACCTAATATAACTGCAGCAATACCTCCCTGTTTTTATATTCTATCCCCCGAGCAATAAAAGCCAACATTCCGTTGGCCTTCTTGATCACCTGCTGCACCTGCATACTAACTTTTTGATTTTCTTGCACTAGGACCCCCAGATCCCTTTGTACTGCAGTACTTTCCAGTTTCACGCCATTAAGATAATAACTTGCTCTCTGATTTTTTCTGCCAAAGTGCATAACCTCACATTTTCCATTCTTCCCATTTTTCTTTTCAACTTGCATGATTATCTTTTAGTTATCAAGTCTGATGAAGGGTTACACCTCAAACACTTAGTTTTCTCTCTCATACAAGCTGATGGCGATGACCTTTATGTTTCCAACATTATCTGTTTTTCATTCACAATTTCATTCTGTTTTTTGTCGTATCAGATCAGTTTCATTTTTTCTACTTCACTGTGGTGCATTGTGAAATTCCTGCATTCAAACCCCATTTCAACTGCAGATGCAGGTTAAATTAGCTCAGGGTAGGTCACTTCAAGAGTATTTTTTTATTCGTTCATGGGATGTGGGCGTAGCTGGCAAGGCCAGCATTTATTGCTCATCCCTAATTGCCCTTGAGAAGGTGGTGGTGAGCCGCCTTCTTGAACCGCTGCAGACTGTGTGGTGAAGGTTCTCCCACAGTGCTGTTAGGTAGGGAGTTCCAGGATTTTGACCCAGTGACGATGAAGGAATGGCGGTATATTTCCAAGTCAGGATGGTGTGTGACTTGGAGGGGAATGTGCAGGTGGTGTTGTTCCCATGCGCCTGCTGCCCTTGTCCTTCTAGGTGGTAGAGGTTGCGGGTTTGGGAGGTGCTGTCGAAGAAGCCTTGGCGAGTTGCTGCAGTGCATCCTGTGGATGGTACACACTGTAGCCACGGTGCGCCAGTGGTGAAGGGAGTGAATGTTTAGGGTGGTGGATGGGGTGCCAATCAAGCGGGCTGCTTTGTCCTGGATGGTGTTGAGCTTCTTGAGTGTTGTTGGAACTACACTCATCCAGGCAAGTGGACAGTATTCCATCATATTCCTGACTTGTGCCTTGTAGGTGATGGAAAGGCTTTGGGGAGTCACGAGGTGAGTCACTCGCCGCAGAATACCCAGCCTCTGACCTGCTCTTGTGGCCACAGTATTTATATGGCTGGTCCAGTTAAGTTTCTGGTCAATGGTGACGCCCAGAATGTTGATGGTGGGGGATTTGGCGATGGTAATGCCGTTGAATGTCAAGGGGAGGTGGTTCGACACTCTCTTGTTGGAGATGGTCATTGCCTGGCACTTGTCTGGCATGAATGTTATTTGCCACTTATCAGCCCAAGCCTGGATGTTGTCCAGGTCCTGCTTTATGGGGGCACGGACTGCTTCATTATCTGAGGGGTTGCAAATGGAACTGAATACTGTGCAATCATCAGTAAACATCCCCATTTCTGACCCTATGATGGAGGGAAGATCATTGATAAAACAGCTGAAGATGGTTGGGCCTAGGACAATGCCCTGAGGAACTTCTGCAGCAATGTCCTGGGGCTGAGATGATTGGCCTCCAATAACCACTACCTTTGTGCTAGGTGTGACTCCAGCCACTGGAGAGTTTTCCTCCTGATTCCCATTGACTTCAATTTTACTCGGGCTCCTTGGTGCCATACTCTGTCAGTCACTCTCACCTCGCCTCTGGAATTCAACTCTTTTGTCCATGTTTGGACCAAGGCTGTAATGAGGTCTGGAGCTGAGCGGACCTGGCAGAACCCAAAAAGAGCATCATTGAGCAGGTTATTGGTGAGTAAGTGCCGCTTGACAGCACTGTCAACGACACCTTCCATCACTTTGCTGATGATTGAGAGTGGACTGATGGGGCGGTAATTGTCCGGATTGGATTTGTCATGCTTATTGTGGACAGGACATACCTGAACAATTTTCCACATTGTTGGGTAGATGCCAGTGTTGTAGCTGTACTGGAACAGTTTGGCTGGAAACGCGGCTAATTCTGGAGCACAAGCCTTCAGCACTACAGCCGGGATGTTGCCTTTGCTGTATCCAGTGCACTCAGTCGTTTCTTGATATCACATGGAGTGAATCAAATTGGCTGAAGACTGGCTTCTGTGATGGTGGAGATATCGGGAGGAGGCCGAGATGGATCATCCACTCAGCACTTCTGGCTGAAGATGGTTGCAAATCCTTCAGCCTTGTCTTTTGCACTCACATGCTGGACTCTGCTGTCATTGAGGATAGGGATGTTTACAGAGCCTCCTCCTCCCGTTAGTTGTTTAATTGTCCATCATCATTCATGACTGGATGTGCCAGGACTGCAGGGCTTTGATCTGATCCGTTGGTTGCGGAATTGCTTAGCTCTGTCTATAGCATGTTGCTTCCGCTGTTTAGCATGCATGTAGTCCTGTGTTGTAGCTTCACCAGGTTGGCACCTCATTTTTCGCTATGCCTGGTGCTGCTCCTGGCATGCTCTTCTACAATCTTCATTGAACCAAGGTTGATCCCCTGGCTTGTTGGTAATGGAAGAGTGAGGAATATGCCGGGCCATGAGGTTACAGATTGTGCTGGAATACAATTCTGCTGCTGCTGATGGCTCACAGCGCCTCATGGATGCCTAGTTTTGAGCTGCTAGATCAGTTCTGAATCTATCCCATTTAGCACGGTGGTAGTGCCACACAACACGTTGGATGGTGTCCTTAGTGTGAAGATGGGACTTTGTCATGGACAGATGCATTTGCGACAGGTAGATTGGTGAGGACGAGATTAAGTAGGTTTTTCCCTCGTGTTGGTTCGCTCACCACCAGCCACAGGCCCAGTCTGGCAGCTATGTCCTTCAGGACTCGGCCAGCTTGGTCAGTAGTGGTGCTACCGAGCCACTTTTGTTGATGGAAATTGAAGTCCCCCACCCAGAGTACATTCTGTGCCCTTGCTACCCTCAGTGCTTCCTCCAAGTGGTGCTCAACATGGAGGAGGACTGATTCATTAGCTGAGGGGGGGGGGGTGCGGTAGGTGGTAATCAGCAGGAGGTTTCCTTGCCCATGTTTGACCTGATGCCATGAGATTTCATGGGGTCCAGAGTCAATGTTGACGACTCCCAGGCTGTGGGAGGCCTGACTGTAAATCACTATACCGCCACCTCTGGTGGGTCTGTCCTGACAGTGGGACAGGACTTGCCCAGGGATAGTGATGGAAGAGTCTGGGATGTTGGCTGTGAGGTATGATTCTGTGAGTATGGCTATGCCAGGCTGTTGCTTGACTAGTCTGTGGGACAGCTCTCCCAATTTTGGCACAAGTCCCTGGATGTAAGTGAGGAGGACTTTGTAGGGTCGACTGGGCTTGGTTTTCCTTTGTCGTGTTGGTGCCTCGTGGTCGGTCCAGTTTTATTCTTATTGAGACTTTTTGTAGCGAGATTGTACAACTGAGTGGCTTGCTGGGCCACATACTTCGTTCATTATCTCACAGCTTCACCACTGGAATAGCGAGACTGCTGGTATTCCTATATTTATTACAAAGACTGCTTCTAGTGCAAAGTCTTCCTGCTAATAGATTTACAATTCTAAGTTACAGCATTAATAGATTATATTATTGCTGCATTAGTTGTACAAATTACATCAAGTGCATGAGATATGAGACATGAAACATTCTCAAAGTTGAGAAGGCAATACCAGTTTATATTAAAAAATCCTTAGCTCAATGTAAAAGCGAAGGCTGTGTTAAATGAATTGCCACTGAATAATATATTATTAAAATGACTAATTGCATAACAGGATTCATTAAATTACAAGAAGCCAGGTTAGTGTCAGTGAATAATAAAAGCAGTTCATTTCTATAGGTTCCATTTACACTTTCCCACATCTCTGCCCTTCTTTTACACACATTCACTCTCTTTCTCTCTTACACACACAGTGGAATCCTCTCGCTTCCTTGATCATTTGCCTTCATTAACAACCTTTAGCAATCATCCTCCTACAAAAATGGCCATCTGTCTCCGACACAATGAGAATAGTATGAATCTGACTGTCGGTGGATGGCATTATGGGTGAGAAGGCAGTTTAAAAACATTACATTTAGGAGATTGTTGAAACAGCATTGGTGAAGCTGTGAGATAATGATCTGAAGTATGTGATAAAATACAGAGCATGGCTGTTGATTAATGCCAATGTCCTATTAATTCGTGCTGTCTGCCGAGGTTCTCATTTCCAATCAGAGCCCTGCTTCCAATATAGGTATTTGTAAGAAAGATATGAACTGTGGACCTTGTTCATTATGGTAGAATTATAGTACATCACTCACACTCCCTTTCTAGGCTATCCTCCAAATATGGAGAGGAATGGTCCATCATTTTCATGTTCTCAGAGGACAGTTTGAGACACTAACCCAGCCATTTCACCTGCCATCAATCCCAGACATGATAGGACAGCTGAGTAGCTTTAACCGTCCTTTTGTTTTCCTTGTCCGCCGCTCACCCTACCAGATTGACAAGTCTCCCGTGATGTCACTGTTTTTTGCATGCTCATTGACAATGGGTTTATTAAATCCTTTTGTGTCCCTAGCAGTTGTAAATTAAACATTTCATAACTAAATGGACTAATTGGACCATGTAGAAATCACAGTGATTTAAAAAAAAACTTCTTTCATCTAACTAAGACACAACAGAACTAAATTCAAGGGATTATTGAAAGGAAGATTTGTTTCCATGTACCCAGAAAATAAACAAACGGCAAAAATAATCCAAGAGAGTCCTGAAGTGAACTCTATCCAACATTAATTCAGAGAAGCAAGACCAATCCAATGATGGTTGGGACTCGATTTGTGAATTCAATTCTCCATTAGAAACACACTGACCCACCTTTATTGTTGCGACTCAGCAACAGTCTGTAACTGACCATGACAGCAGGATGCAGTTGTTTAGGGAAAAGGTCATGGAACTTATGCAAAGGGAAAGATGTGATTGCACTAGAGAGGGCGCAGAGGAGATTTACGAGGATGTTGCCAGAACTGGAGAATTTTAGCTTTGAGGAAAGATTGGATAGGCTGGGGTTGTTTTCTTTGGAATAGAAGAGGCTGAGGGGTAATTTAATTGAGATGTATAAAATTATGAGGGGCCCAGATAGAGTGTCCAGGAAGGATCTATTTCCCTAAGCAGAGTGGTCAATAACCAGGGGGCATAGATTTAAAGTAATTGGTGGAATGATTGGAGGAAAGCTGAGGAAAATGTTTTTCACCCAGAGGGTGGTTGGGGTCTGGAACTCACTGCCTGAAAGGATGGTAGAGGCAGAAACCCTCATCACATTTAAAAAGTACTTGACTATGCAATTGAAGTGCCATAACTCACAAGGCTACGGACCAATGCTAGAAAGTATGATTAGGCTAGGTAGCTCTACTCTAACCAGCACAGACGCGATGGGCCGAATGGCCTCCTTCTGTGCAGTAAATTTTCTATGTTTCAATGATATTTCCCGCTGCCCTTGAATGGTCCGATCTTTCAAAATGTTGACGAGACCAACCTAAATTTGCAGTGTCTGAATTGGGCTTGGATACTGGAAGTCAATAATTTGGTTCAGGGCTGATCACCGTCAACTAATATTGACATGAGTAACCTTCCGCCTTTCAGGGAAAAAAAACATGCTAGTTGATAAGTGACATGGTACATTTAGTCATCCATTTCTAAACCTGCATATTTTGTGCCTCATTCCTTGCTTCCTTGGCACATTTGTAACACGTTACATATCTACTTGACTGCACTAAGCAAATCCATATCAGTGGCTTATTTCTACACGAGTTATAATGTAAATAGAAAGTACCAACTTGCTCACACCTGACAGGAACCTCACATAAGAGTTCATGATCCCCTGTCTATGAGGACAGCGCTGGTAATTGCTTCTCTTGTTTTCTCTCACTGGACAATGAGGGGAAACCAGGGATAGGCAGAGAAAGAGATAGCCAGAGGTGAGGCTAATTTCAAGCACACTGAACACCTTCTATTGAAAATGTAGGTCCAATAGTTTTAATAGAGTTTTTTTAATTGTGGGCTGTTGAGAGAGAAAAGAATAGACTGCCTCCAAGTCCTCCTGCGCGGCCCATGTGACAGGCATTTCTTATTGTTTTAAGCCATGAATATGTTTCTGGGGCCAGTTGGCAGCTCAGTATATGTCTTACGATTAAAAATGTAACCATCGAGATTATTCCAGTGTTGTGGAAATGTAAATGGATTGTTAGAATGATTTTAAGACCAGGATTTCTGTGTTTGCTTCAGAGTGAATCATTGCTTAAGGACTCATTTTTCCGTTGTGTTATTTTTGACTACGTGTAGTATTTTATTGTATTAATGGCAGACAAAATTGGACTGAATATCATCGCAGCAAAGGCTGAAATATGAGCTGAATGATAAAAGTTCCTTCCCTTGAACCTTCTTCAAACTTGTAGGTTCAGCCCGGTGCTACTAAGCAGACAACACAACCACATCCAAGGGAACAATTGAAATAAAAGGAAAGAATGTTTTTTCATTTTAAAGTAAAAATGTACTGCAACATTACACACACAGCACAATTTACATACATCCTGGAAATAGGATTCCTTTGCAGCAGTATGCATCACCAAAGCAAAAATCAGGTGCAGAGCCACGGATGGTGATAAGCCCATGAATTGCAGGTCAGACACACAACTCAATTACTATAACTGAACCGTACAGCTGTCAAAGTTCCATTTCAGTAAAATAATCTGCTCAGCCTCAGGCAACACTTTCAGAAAGTGCAAATGATCTTTCTCAAATTGAACTTAAAACTGCATTCATGCACAATTATTTTTTCATAAAAATCAATAATACTTAGCAAAATATATCACTCTTACATCTTCAGGGCTTCATCAGATGTTTCTCACATGCTCAATGCCAAAGGCCACTCATGTGAGCGAGTCTTTGCTCCACATGAACTGGAGGGATTTTATGCCCACATTGGTGCAAACTGGGTGAGAATATGATTAAAATGGTGGTGCAGCACTTCCCACCATGTCTGTAACTCTGTTACAGCTGTCGCCATTTTGAAAGGGGCCTACTGCTGGGCGGCTGAAGCATCTGCCTGTTTCAGGTGGTAGCTGCCATTTAATATGCAAATTGGGGTCCTACGATGTACACTCCAGAGACTTGAGCACAAAATCGAGGCTGACACTTCAGTGCAGTACTGAGGGAGTGCTGCACTGTCAGAGATGCCATCTTTGGGATGAGTTATTAGACCAAGGCCCCATCTACCCTCTCAGGTAGACTTAAAAGTTCACATGTCACTATTTCAAAGAAGAGCAGGGGAGTTCTCCCCAGTGTCCTGGACAATATTTATCCCTCAACCAACATCACTAAAACAGATTATCTGGTCATTATCTCATTGCTGTTTGTGGGAGCTTGCTGCGCGCATGTTGGCTGCCACCGCTCCGACATTACAACAGTGACTACACTGCAAAAAGTACTTTGGGACGACCTGAAGTTGTGAAAGGCGCTATATAAATGCAAGTCTTTCCTTCTTTCTTTTACTTAGAATCCCGATTGCTTGATAGATTTTTGTTATCAAGGGGTATGGAGCAAAGGCAGGTAAATGGAGTTGAGGTGCAGATCAGTCAAGATCTCAATGAATGACGGAGCAGGCTCAAGTGGCCTACTCCTGTTCCTAATGTTCCTATGTGAGAAAAAATTGTTTCTTTTTATTGTGTCAGATGGACGATTAGGTGTACATACCAAAGGCAGATCCCTCAAAAATTCAAGCCTGGTTCTTGCCAGGATTTCAGAAAGACTTGAAGAAATTGTACTGAGATACTGATGGGTGATCACAGATTTATAATAGTCTAACAAAAGTCCTGGTAACCGTAGGTGGGTAATGGTATTTAATTTTACATTCTGCAATTACCATGTCAAGAAGCTGAATGTTTGCAAAAGACGGTGGTGCACAAGTTTACGGTCCATTTTTCATGACTTAGGTCTTCTTGGCATTGAGGTAAACAAAGATTTGTTGATTTATTGTCCAAGTCTGTCTTTATTGGTCTGCGTGAATCACTGTTTGCTGGTACCTCAGATGAGGAGTTAAACATGACGTAGAGAGAGTGTTGTAATCAAGGATGAACACTGGGCTATTAAAAAAAAGTGCAGCGGGATTTATGTACAAAGATTTATTAAGAAGGGGCATCCATTTATTACGACCCTAGTGTTTCCCTTCCCCTGAAGAAACGTCATATCCAGTTCATGCCAAATTCACTGTTGAAAGCCCTCAAGGTGTTGAGGGCTACTGTTCTAATCCAGTGTTGAGCATAAAAAATATTAGTACATTGAGGCTTATGTAAACTGAGCAATTTGCTCGAAAAACAAAAAGATAACATCTCAATCTCGGAACATGTTGCAGCACCTTTCAGTTTTCAGTGTGCTTTAATATAATTAAATATGGGAATACTGGTCCGTAATTATCATTGACTTTGATCCCTCATTTAGCAAGGCAGGAACATTTGCGTCTTTCCACATAGATGAGATAGCATCGTTTTCTTGATTGTGTGAGTTTGTCTAATTTTTGCCAGTTTTTTGGGGTTTACAAATTTAATTTCTTATTTTATTCCATGCATTTGTTCTGCATTTATTTGTCAACAATGCAATCAAACTGTCAAATAATAGGACAGAAATCAGAAAAGTATTTTGCCGTATTCAAGTTACTGAAAGAAAATACAGTTTCCCTGCTGTTGACAAAATGGACTGCTTGAAAATAATGAGCCAGAAAGTAGCTAGTATCTTAGAGAAAGCTTTGAGAACTGAAGAAACTGTGCCCTTGAGACCAAGCTTTTCAGCAAAATATTTAACTTTCCTTTGCCTGTATCTTTACTCAACAGACAGGAGCCTAAGGTACCCATCCTCAGATGAGCCTTCAGCTGATATGTTGTTCATTGCCTACTCCTTGTCCACTTTCATGTTTCAGGATTTTTTTGGCCATTTCTCCACAGAAAGGATTTGGAAGAATAATTACTTTTAACGTTCTGTTTTAAAGTATCGTGTATTCACACAATTTTTTTAAAAACATCTCCAAGACAGTAGATAGTTAAGATGCTAATGAGCTAGTTTTGATGTTGTGAATAATGAACAGTTCATTAGCTAGCCTCAGTAATCAATAAACAACTTACATCTATTGTGGGGGAAGAGTTGCTGACCAAGGCACTTGGGAGGAGGGTCTGGTCGGTCTTTCTTATGGCTGTGAAAAGCGAGAGATCAAACACAGATACAGACACAGGCAGTTAGGTTTTTGAAGTTCATGTCACAAGGGGGTGCTATTGTTTTGTTACTGGGTTACACTATTTTGAAAGTAGACAGAGAGCAGAGAGTCAACTTTCATAAAACAAAGTCACTCAGACCACTTTTGGGAGCGACTGATGCCACTGAACCCGAGAAGTTATCACTGACAGACCCAAATTCATAACAGATGTGGTTCATAATTATGTCAGGAGAAGGATTGGGCCCTGTGTAGAAACCAATATTTAACAGTTCCAGGCATAGGTCACTTGGATATTTGAAAATTTGATCTGGCAACTTTGGCTTGTCAGCTGTACAATGGGCCACAGGAGGCAATAATGGCACTTCACAGAAGGGGAAACGTGGCAGCCTTTATACAACCAACGTCTGACCAGTTTTGGATTGCAATCTTATTCTACCTCATAGCACAGATGTTACATTCCTATCTCTCCAGATGAAGAAAGATGGGTGAGGAGAAGCAACTGTTGAGAAGAAAACTTGTGGTAAGCACAAGCACATAGCATTTGTGCTGAGGTCTCTGGTGGGAGATTGGCGGATTGCCCATAGGTACAGCTTAAATGGCTAAAAATGACCATTTACGCATTTCTAAGGGATTTTTGCTGATCTCCCACTGAAGTTATGGTCAGAGATCGGGAGAGCCCGATGGAAATTCAGGACCGAGTAATACGACAAAGAAAGTCTCACATCTTACAATGAACTGTTATGTAACATCGGCTGAAAACAGATTCAATCAGGCTGTTTCTTGACTGGGCGAGTTGTCTGATTTTTCTTTGGTTTACAAATTTAATTTCTGGTTTTATTCTACATGCTTCTTCATGGAACATTTGGTCAATAACTATTGTTAAATTCACAATTGAAAAGGGAAGGGGAGATTGGAACTGATGCAGAAAGCATCAAGTGTTCTTTTATGTTCTTCATTCACAGACTAAGCTGAAAGAATTTAACTGAAAGATTGTTGTGTACTGAGCTGCACAATGTATCTGAGTTGCTGCAAGCAAATGTCTGGTACCTGTTCTGCACTGTGTTGACCTCCTTCCTTCCAAGGTTCACCACAACACGCTTCGAGTAAGTACAAGACACTTAATAGTGAAATATACGGAACAGACTTTACTGATATATAGTACAGGTGATCAATCTACACAGTGTTCAGGAGTAGATTCGGGTCCCTCTCTCTTTTGAGCTCTCCCAACTATCTCTGGAAAGACCCCCCTCTTCGTATACACAATTTGCCTACTTCGAAGGTATACTTCACAGAAAAGCCTTCATGATTGATATGTTCTTGGATTCTTTCAAGAACAACTAATTTACTTAAACAGTCTTGGTCGAGTATATTCCATAAACAAGACTTCCTGACAAACTGTTCTCAGAACCTTTCAAGAACAGTTTATTGACAGCTTATTTACCTAAACATCCACTCTATGCCATGGTTAATTGATCCCTCCACCTATGTTTATTACATTAATCCTTAAAGTTAAGCCTTAATCACTCATGGTCGATGTCATCCCAAACACTATCTCTTTGCAAGCATCCCTTGTAGATCGTTATTTGAAGTAGGCCATAAAATCCTTCCTTTCTTCTCCCAGAAACCCTGCTGGTTTTCTCTTTATCTTTGAAAGCCTGTTGCTTCCATGGCCTTCTGTAGTGATACAGGTTAGTTCGATTATTAATCCCTTAACTCTCCAGCATGTCCAACATACCCCAGGATTGCATTTACGCTGCAGGGTTAGTGTCGATCTGAAGTAACTTCAACTTCGCATCGACTCTAAACTGGCGGTGTAAATGCTGGAGTCAGGGCCCAACCTGACTGCATGGCTGAGTGGAGAGAGACTCTCTGAGGAAGGTGGCTTCACACCACTTAGGTTTGACATCACATGGAACGCAAATCCAATATGGTGTCAAAACTGGTCTGCAAAATGCTCAGGAGGTCCATGGGCCCAAAATTCTGAGCTTGGACAAGGTGGAATCCTGGCAGAATTCCTGGATGGAGGCTGACAAATGGGGTGGAACATGGTTCTGCCAATATTTTAGCTTCAAGTCAATGACCTGACTCCTGAGAGCACCAAACCACAAAGGTGTTAGATCTTGTCCAATGGGGAGTCTCACAGGGCTTGGGCTGTGTACCAGATATAAATCAACTGTAGCTTGGTGCAAAATCATGTTGAAACCATTCCCAATAGACTGCTTGGTGATATTTTCATTTTAACGTTGACTGTTTTTAATGGTAGCACAGGTTAGACATTCCTGAGGGCATTCCCGTCACATTACCAACCTGTCAAAAGAGCTCACAAAATATATGCAAAGCTCATTTATTATTTGGCAGAGTGCAGTGGGCTATACTGCAGGTAGTTGGCTCAGATCAGTTGTAGCTGTGTCATAAAAAAGCACCCATAAATGCACAATGAACAATGAACACTAGTTCAACACATTTTAACTTTAATAAACCAAAGATTTAAAAAATTGGATACTTTTGTGTGAATTCACCATCCCAATTCTCTGATCAACTTCAACCACTCACAGCTCATCCCAGCATTGAGTTGGCCCTTGCAGCTTTCTGCCTCACTTGTGCCCATTGTATTATCCATGTTACACCATGTATACTGGGCTCCTTTTGGTGTTCTCTGAAACTCACAGCATCACTGTGTATGTGCAAGTATATAACCACTGAGTTTCAAAGAAAACTAGTGCATGTGCCATTATGGTAACCCAGTCACACTTGTTACTTCCCAACTTGTGCTAGTGTTCGTTCAAGATGTGATTCACACCATTACATTGGTGAATGAAGACAACATTAAGCATTAAACTAGCAACAGAATTAGTTATCACAGAGCAGAGATTCCTATTTTATAGGGTCATCGAATGCATCGATGATGCACAACATTTCATTTTAGTAGATTACTGTAACTGACATCAAATAGTGAATGACTCACAACTTCCTCCAACTGAACATTGGCAAGACCAAAGTCATAGTTTTTGGCCTCCTGGTATAAACTCCACTCCCTTGTCATGTTCCCTTGCCCCTAACTCCATCCCCCCATCCTTACCAGGCACTCAGGCTCAACCAGGATGTGCAAAACTTTGGTATCCTGTTGGACCCAGAGTTGAGATCCTATCCGTCACCAATATTAACTTCCACTTCCACAACCTCGCCCGCCTTTGCCCCGTCTCACCCCCATGACCACCGAAACCCCTGCTCCTGTGCTCGTTACCTCTTGACTCAATTACCAAACATTCCACTTGCCTTCTTCCTATCCTCCATCCTTCCAACTTGTTCAAAGCGAATCCATGTCCCACTCGCTCGTTACCCATGTCCTCGCTGATCTACAACTGGCTCCCTATCCCCCAAATCATTACATTTGAAATACTTGCCCATATATTCAAATTCCTCAATAGCCTCCCCCTGCTCTATCTGTGCAACCTCTTCAAGCCTTATGTTCCCTCTTGTACCCTTAGTTTCTCCAACCACAGTCTTTGGTGTATTCCCTCCCCATCTTTGCCCCACCACTGGTATCAGAGCCTTCATCTGCTTCAGTTCTACTCTCTCCGAAACCTCTCTGCCTCTCTAATTCTCTCTCCATCTTTAAAAACCTTCTCAAAACCCATATTTTCGATCATGCTTTCTGTTAACTCTCTCACTTTGGCTCAGCTTTATTCCTTCCCTTCTGTAAAGCACATAGGGGCTTTTTCTCTCCCCATTAGAGCTGTATAAATGCAAGTTATTTTTATCAGCTATACTTTGGACTTCAGATAACGGGACTTCCTTCTGTTGATCATGTTTTCTGAAGCTTTCGACAGCCATAAAGAACAATCACCGAATATAATCAGTGTAGTCTTCACTGGAGTTACCAAATTCCACACAGTGCAACCACCTCAAAAAAAGAAAAATCTAAAATCTAGATATATACAGAACAACCATAGAACCATAGAAAAGATACAGCACAGAAGGGGGCCATTCGGCCCATCGTGTCCGCGCCGGCTCGAAGAACAACCAGGTGCCCATTCTAATCCCACCTTCCAGCACCCGGTCCGCAGCCCTGCAGCTTACAGCACTTTAGGTGCAGGTCCAGGTACTTTTTAAAAGAGTTGAGGGTCCCTGCCTCTACCACCAATTCGGGCAGCGAATTCCATACACCCACCACCCTCTGGGTAAAAAAGTTTTTCCTCATGTCCCCTCTAATCCTTCCGCCAATCAGCTTAAATCTATGTCCTCTAGTTTTTGAACTCTCCGCTAGGGGAAACAGATACTTCCTGTCTACTCTATCTAGGCCCCTCATAAATTTATACACCTCAATCAAGTCTCCCCTCAGCCTCCTCTGCTCCAAGGAAAACAACCCCAGCCTATCCAATCTCTCCTCGTAGGTGCAATTTTCAGCCCTGGCAACATTCTTGCAAATCTTCTCTGCAACCTACTGGAGTAATTTGGAAGCATTATATGCCTGGGTTGGAGTTAATTGGCTACTTGGATGTGGGGTTAAACAGAATGCCATTCAGCAAATAAATAAGGTAATAAAGTAACATTAATTATTTAGCAATCTGTCCTGTTCTACAGTGGTAGACCAAGCAAGTATCTCTCATCCACACACGTGCACACACATTATCCCTCAATGAATAGAATAGACAAATATTGGCACATGTAATTTTGTTGCATTGTGAGCAGAGAAGGAACCAAGCATCAACATACATATTTTAGTCAATTGATTTCAATGGAACCTGCCCTGTTCACTCCCCAGTCGTATTCACAGAGCTGTCTTCTGTTTGATATTATGGTTTGTTTCCGGCGTCACAACAAGAAAGAATCTCACAGCTGTGGGAGGTGCCTAATGGAATAACTACAAGTGAGCTTCATCTGGTCCATAACTTTTATGACATTACCATTACTGACAGTGCCCAAAAGGAACAGATGTTCCTGTTGTTCAGAAAAGCAACACTCAGATTTAAAGCCATATTTTCAGACAGAGGTTCTCAAATTTTATGTAGATTTATAAAAATGGACAATTTGATTGAAATTAATAATAGCGTGGTAGAGCTTGGCAACAGCAGTTGCAGAATAACTGATCCTTCCTTTGAATATTGTACTTGTTGGTAAATTGATGAATGGAGGGAAGGAAGGAAGGAAGCAAGAAAAATAGAAAGAACTGACTTGCATTTATATAGCATCTTTCACAATCTCAGGACGTCCCAAAGCACTTTACAACCAATGAAATACTTTTGAAGTGCAGTCACTGTTGTAATGTAGGAAATGCGGCAGCCAATTTGTGCACAGCAAGGTCCCACAAACAGCAATGTGATCATGACCAGATAATCTGTTTCACTAATGTTGGTTGAGTGGTAAATATTGGCCAGGGGAGAACTCCCCTGCTCTTTTTCAAAATAGTGTCATGTGATCTTTTACACCCACCTGATAGGGCAGATGGGGCCTCAGTTTAACATCTCATCTGAAAAACACATTTCCAACAGTGCAGCAATCCCTCAGTACTGCACTGGGAGTGTCAGCCTGGATTATATACCCGAGTGGGACTTGAACCCACAACCTTCTGACCTCAGAGGCGAGAGTGCTACCAATTGAGCCATGGTTAACACCAAAACAGACATGGCTGACAGAAATGGGGTGGGGTGGGGGTAGAAGGGAGGTGTGAGGTTGGTGTAGTGGCTGCACATTGAGAGCATGGAGTGTAGCATGGCGGCACCATTTTCCCCAACATTTCCGCATGCTGCCATCAGATCATGACAGGGCTGCTAGGTATTACCGAGGCATTGAATGAGATGAACTCTGTTATAGAAGAAAGCCTTTGGCTTAGTGGTAGCATTCCCATCTCTTAGTCAGAAGGTTCAGGCTTCAAACTCTGCTTCCTACAGTCCCGGAGAGTGAAGCTGTGGCTCTGAATTCTGGGTTGACAACCAGCAGGTAAATTGTGTCTGGGAAAAGAGGCATCCCTGCGGCCCCCCCCCACCTCTCCTCATCGTCTGGTTATGGGTTCAATCCCCCTCTTGCCGTATAGAACTAACCACCCTATCAGCTGGTGTAAAAATGGTTGTGGCCATGGAAGGAGTGTTCACACGACGTGTCAGACTGTTAATCAGTCTGAGACTCTTTACACTATTCTCCACCACTTCGCACTATTAAATTTATATATAATACTTCAATTTTATATTATTTGTAGTTAAATGGCAAAACTTAGGATAATTTAGGATGCAGCGAAAGAGAGTTCATTGGAGGACAGGAGTGTCTGCAGTACAGGTGGAGCGGCTGGGAGATGCAAGATGGAAATGCTATGGAAAAAGTTAACAAAAATGTGACAAAAATGTGAAGGAACTAAGATTTTGTAGACAGGAAGTGTGTGCAAATGTAATATTTCTGATATATTATATACTGGATAGATAGGTAGATAGATAGATACCATATGGAGTAATAATAGGTACAAATATCTTTTGCATATCAAAGTCCTTAGTCTTATGGGCTCTATTTTTCAACTGTTTTGCTGGAAGGTCCATTGCAATTTTCCTTTGAGTGGTTGAGGGAACATTGTGTGGCACAAGTGCGGAACTTTGGTCAATTTATCACTCGCCGTTTTGCCTCTCTATTTCCTTCAATGCATGTGGATAAGTTATCGGCTATAATATAACAAGCTCTTGACAATAACCATACCTGTTGACCGCACCCTAAACCCTCAACATTGGCAGATGCGAGACCACACAGGTAGTCACTCAGCCTGTCCTGCAGATGGCTCTGTATTCACATTAAATATCCTAAGTTTGCTGTTTCAACCCAGCAATTCACCTTGTTATGATGGTCATCTGCCCTGCATCCTTTATCCCTGGAACTGGTTGCTGCAGGATTGACATGAGGCACAATGTATTTTAGTACCAGCTAAACAATGTAACTGTTCCCTTTGAGGAAAAGACAATGTGACAAGTTCGCCATGTAGTTTCCAGCACTTCAGGCTCCCAATTGAAAGTTACTCGTCTGATATTAATTTCCTCCTGGAAAGGGAGATATCTTTATAACAAAGAATGCAGAAGAAAGGAAACCGAGAAGAACCAATTAAATAAAAAAGAAATTTCATGAACTTTCACATCTTATCATTCTTAGAAAAAGTGATTAATGTTTAAGAGTTCCCAGCAGATCTATTTCCCATTTGTATTCTCAGTGAAGTCTCAAGTAGCTTCTTGTGTTGCGGTTTCTTTCACCAGACTCAGACTCGTGCAGTAACAAGTAGGTGAGCTTTAATAACAGACAGGAAAATTCAACTCTCTACCATGCACTGTGCCTGTCTGCTTCTAACTCCCTGTTCTCTGGAGAAGCTGTCTGCACTCCATGCCCCCTGAACTAGCAGAAAAAACATATAGCCTTAAGTCTGGATAACCTGGCACTAATGACCTCAGTGAATGTCATCTAAATTTGACCTGAGAGCAGACATTTTACCTGCTGTCTATCGTTCTGTATTTTTCATTCATGTTCTCTTTTACTTCTTAACAACTTTGAGGGCTGCAAGCAGCATTTCTGTATCCAAATTAAAAATATTCCTAAAACTTTTTAATCCTTCATCATCTTCACATCCAGATCGCTGATGTCCATGCATTCTCTTCCATTTCAGAGGTCTCAATGGTTTAAAGGCTTTGAACATGGTCCTCCTCATGGCCAGCATCAGTGCAGCCCTGCAATCAGCCAGCAAGAAGCCACAAGATGCTATTCTCTTTTTCCCTTCTGAATGCCTCACTTCTGCATGGTCCTTCATTTATCAGCCTGGCTACACATGGACAGAGCTCATCCAAGTGAAGCAGGCAGGTGTGAGAGGTAGCAAGTCCTTAATGCCTTCTGAATCAGGGTCAGAAATCTAACAGCTTGAGCTCCTTTGCAGTCCGAGATTAAAGCATCACCTCATTTGACTAAGAAAAGACGCAAACGTATATATATGAAGGGCAGGAAGAGACCAGTCGACTCATCGAGTCTCTCCTGTATGGTCATGGTGTGTCTTCTACACACCGTCAACCCCATCTGTGTCTCCCACCCACCAGCCACGCAATCTCAAGAGACACGATAAAGTCTTTGGTTAATTTCGAAAAAAATTTTGGGAAAATCCTCTCTGAACTCTTAAGGCAATCAAATGACTTGTCTGAAACTATGATGACTGGGAGACTCCAGTCCCCGTTTACCCTCGATATGAATTACACATTTAATGGCTCTGTATATCTTTTCAATTTTACTTTATAAAATTCACCTTTAAAATTTTATAGAAATTCATTTTTACAGATGGTCCACATTCCAAAAAAGAACAAAATATATTTTGACAAGTTTTCCAGAATTCACAAGAATTAAGGCCAGTTCATCTTGAAAAGGATTGCAACAATGAGCTTAAATACTGTAGAGCAGAGTGCAGGAGCCAACCTTGAAAGGTCAAACAAATGGCAATAGCAGAGAAATAAGTTTCTGTTTTTGAGTAACTAAAATGGCTTAGCTTGAGCCTGTTGCAGATTGTAGATTGCATCTTTCTCAGCGTCTCAACGTCAGTCAATAGGACTCAACACCCACCAACCCTGAATAGCAATCAGAGAAAAGCTCTTGAACTAATAGGGTATTTCTGATAAGACTTTCCTTGCCTGACAAATAAACTTAGTTGTATGGTTTTACAACATACTACACATATCTAACAGCAAGATATCATTTTAAAAATATGCCTTTCAACATTTCCTTAGCTTTTCTCAGTTGTTGCTGAAGCATCATTTTCATAGACTGTCTCAAACCTTCAGCATTTGAAATTTTCCTGCAGTTTTTTCTTTAGGGTAATCACACCCTGATTTCTCTCCCATTCCACTCTGAACTTCCAACCTTTTGTATCTGACACTGCTCCAAAAATATTCAGTGTGAGCTTCTGGAAAGTTGTTTCATCTTCCTAAGGGCACTACAACCTGCTGGTCTGAATATTGACTTCAACAAAGTCAGATCCTAGCTGACTCTTCCATCTTGCTAGGTTCTTGCAGCACTCACAGTCTGCTTTTTTCCTCATAGGAACCGCAATAGGTAATTCAGTCCCTTGAGCTTGTATTACCATTCAATTAGAACATGGCTGATTTGTACCTCAACTTCATTTTAGTTCCCTTCTATCTCTGGTATTTTGTCCTCTTCCTCCAGTATGAAAACGATACAAAGTACTCATTTAACAAGTCAGCCATTTCCTTATTATTGATTATCGTCGCTCTTGTATATGTATTTAATGGCCCCACACTCTCCTTTACCACTCTCTTTCTCTTAATATATTTGCAGCCATGCCTGACTTGCCCCACCTCATATCTCTCCAGCAGCTTGGTTTTTCAAATATTTTTGTGTATTGCCTCCATCTGAGGTGACCTTTATATGACATGCAGTACTCTCACATTCTTTCCAGCATCTGAAAAGGTCATCAAACTCACTGGCTGCCTCTTTGTCAACGCAGTTAACAAATTTGTACTCCGATTCTCCCAATCCCTCTGTCTTTTTGGTTATCCTCATCGATGCCATGAAAGGGGCTCCTTCACCTTAACAATGGGCATTCTGATAAGGGAGTCACATCTTAAACATTCACCTATCTTGATCTTTCAAGTGCCGAGCGACATGTTATGCATTCCCTGTCTCTATCAAAGTAATTTTTATTGAAGACAAAAACTTTTGGAGATCATATCGAATTATCGGTACACAAAGAAACTCTCTCATGCCCTACACTATGTAATGACAGCAGATGTAAGTACGCACACATGCACACTTCTTTCTTACAGCAAAATACAACTCCTTTGATCAGTCACAACATGCTGTGGTATTGAAGAATTAAATATCACAATTCACAATCAAGGTCATGGGAGCACAGCGACACAACACAATGGTAGAACACTTTGTAGTAACAAAGAATGGCACAATATGGATCCATACCCACAATTTCCTACACAGCAAGATCATCAAGGAAAAATATTGTTGCTGCATCAAGGAAATTGCCCCTCTGAAAAGATGTTAGCTACATCCTGATCTGATGAGGTGGCCATTGCAAATTTAACTGCCCTTTGATTCAGGGAAAGTCACAGCACAGGTCCGTATTACACAAAACCCCTGCTCACACTGGGTGAACATGTTGGATATAATATTCGGGTGCACATGATACACCTTTGCTTAGGTCCAGGAATTACATTTTCAATATTAATTTACCCGAGGTGGGGGGCGGGGTGGTGGTGGGAAGAGAAGAAGGTGGAGATGGGAGTTAGATCCAAAGCGAACATTTCAACACAACAAATACCCGTTGTCGTCCTATTGGAGAGGATGAGAGTTATGAAACAGGACAAAACAGCCCAAGTTGTTTTCCAGACTTAGAGCACCATGTAGCATTAGGGTACAAATCTATCTGAAAGTACTTCGAAGAGGCTGCAACGAGAGAGGAAGAATCAGGAAAACCCAAAAACCAAAGGTTCACATGCAGAAGGGTTCAAATTAGACCGGAACAATTCAAATTCTTTTTTTCTTTTCCTATTCTCAAATAAATCTGTCAAATAACATTCAAATGCACTGGAACAGATTCGAAGTCATCATAAAGAACCTTTAATCCAAATCAAAGTTCAGGAATTTGTTCCATTTGGAATGGACTCCAAAACCATTTCCTGTCTTAAAAGCGGGCAGCGTATTTTGACTGAAAACTAAGGGAATTATTCAAGGTTCTGGGTAAGTGAGGGTTATTTCAGAACAAGAGATGCTATGGATGGAACTGTGGAAATGTTTCATTTAAATAGATTCTCACACATTCTATGGGTCAGCACTTTGCATTGCCTTGTCTAATCCACAATATTGATATCAGTTCTCCAAGTGGCCACCAGAGAACTCAAAATGGTGATACCATGCTTAATTTTCTGCCAGCTCAAATTACAGAACAAAGAGGTTTAGAAGCATGCCATTTTTAGGCACCGTAAATTCGCAGGTACTTGATTTTTATTGGTCAAAAAGAATCCCAAGTTCACAGTGATAAAGCATTTGAGGCAATATTAATTTTCTCTTCTGCTTTTCATCAAATTTTTCAGCTTAATTTATTTTTCTTCCTAGAAGTGAGCTGTGTTCTGGAATATGAAGTGACTGAAGGTCAACCTGATCCCAGATATTTCAGAAAGTGAGAAATGTTACATTTGTATCACAGATTTTGCTCCTCTGCGAGAGACTATTGAAACTACCAAAGCCTTTCAGGTCCTTCAAAGGTGCAGCTGATGGCGCAGAAATTCCCCGTGCCTAAATGGTGAGGTCCAAGCCGAGCCAACGCAGAGGTGAGAGCTCGCTGGTGAAAAGGATTGCAAGGTCGGGTCACTGCTAGCGTTGCAACTTAAGTGGGTCCTGGGGTCAGGTCTAGAGGTCGGGACAGGGATGGAGGTCGGGGCTTGGGTCCAGAATCAGGGCCGGGGTCAGTCCGGGTCGGGGACCAGGTCAGGTCCAGAATTGGGGTCGGGTTGCGGATCAGGGCTGGTGGTAGGGACTGGGAATCAAGGGGCCAGGGATTGGGAGGGGGATGGTGATGGGGAATGGGGGTTGGGGGCGGTGGCAGTGATGCGGGGGCAGAGTGGCGACAATCATTTCCTTTAATGTGGAGCTGGGAGATGCAGGAGCGACTTACCTTCTTGGTTGTGCCTAGCAGGCGATCCTGAGGCCTTGTTTCCCTGAAGGCCGATGCCGACTGCCTCAGGGCAAGCCAATCTTGGAGAAGGGGCCTCTGCATATGCAAATAAGGAGCCTACTGCTTGTTTTAGGCGTGGGTAAAGGACGCATATTTTTTGTCCTTACCCAATATGGTGGGTGGCGTATGCTTCCTGCCTGCCATATTGGGGTCTTAGAAGTCCGTGTAGCGCCTAAAAGTCAGGAGTTGCATGGACCAATTTCTAGGCCGATGTCTCTATAGTTTGTCCCCCAGTAAAGTGCACTATTAGCATTCTGCAAGAGTGCACAAAAGGAGCTGAGGGGCACCTGCAAAGAAATTAAGAATTCAATATTGAGAGAGAAATTAGGTGGACAGTTAATCATCGGATAAAGATGTCCTTCCGGAGGGGAGGAATGCGGCATCTAAATCCAATCACAGACCTTAGAAAAAGAGATTCCTCAGACAGTGAAACACTTTTATTACTTTCTTCAACAATAGAATGGCAGAAAGCAATATCGGATCTCAACAAAATCCTGCTCGCCTGTATCCTTCTTCAGCAATCTTGCAAACACTTTCCCAATCTTCACCAGTAATTGGACATTACTGTTTTTCAGCTTATAATATTGATCAAACAGAGGAAGGGGAAGATAGGCTTTGTAAGCTCTCAACGGATACAAAGGGGGCAATTTTCACAGTTACTCCAAGAAAATTACAACTTTGGTACAACAGGCTCGTGACACTTATATGAAAAGATGCTATTTATATTTGCTATTTCTATTAAAATTTTAGCTATAATGCAGTGCGTTCATATTCACACAAGCCACACAGTAGTATTTCAAATATTATTCATGAGCATTATTGTCACTTCAGAGCACAAGGTTATAAGAAAGTTGCACCTGGTCAAACATAAGTGAGGGGGATGGAATCCTGGGTCTCTTGTACTAGCATCAGGTTTCTATTACTTCTTTGATAAGGTCACAAAATGTGCTTAAATTACAGGGCTGAGGTACTTCCTACAAGGCCTTTGTGACTGTACAACTCTTCAAAGTAACTTTTAAATGATAACATTAGAAGAGTGATTTGCAAGGCTTCCCCTTGTAATTTAAATACCTAGGAGATTCCTACTCTGCCCCTTTATAGAACATCCTAATCAGGACTACTGAGAGCAACAGAATAATTGCTGAATTTATTGACTGTCTGGTGTACTTTGTCCCAACAGGGAGCACCACTGAAATAGAATGGAGGTCAGAATCTGTGATTCTGCACATGATGAGTTCACAGCAAGAGACTGCCGAGTGGCAGAGCAGAGTAAGGGCCAACAAATTCTCTCACAAGGTGGAGGAGAATAAATGAACTAGTCAATCCAAGCTACTCTCATGCACCTTTGAGCAAATGATTACAGCGTGGAGCCGATCACCAGCCTGCAGTCTTGGCAAGGAAACGGCAAATACTGTGAGAACTAAAAGGAGAGAAAAACAAAGAGGTTAAAAATATTGTTAATTATAATATTGAAAGAGCATACTTGCATCTGAAGAAAAGAAGAAAGCAACAACTGTTACGAATTTTAATTTTGTTAATGGACATAAATGGATAAAAAGGGATGTATGAATTTATACAGTACATTTTCTACTCAAAATCAAACTTGTCCAATTATGAATTTGTAGAGTTAGGAATTACACTCCTTGTAGAGACTGCAGTTATTCGGTCGACACAAGAAGGCCATCATTACTTTGGCTTCCCTTGATTGTCGACATACTGCACTCCTTCCTATTTTATGAGGAGCTCCCTTAGAAATTTGCACATGATGATGAAATGTGTGCTGCAGTGAACATCCCCTACCATAAATACGATGCAAACATATTACATGGACGTCTTTAGGACAGTAAGTAGGAGATGTTCAAGGCATTGTTCCATGTGTCAGTCATCTTGGGTAAATCAACTTTTGACGCTTAATACACAAGTGAAAAATTCCACAGCAATTTTAATATATTTATTACAGTATTTTACAGTGAACTCCCATGTTATGGGATCGTGTTTACTGGAGATGAAGAAAACAATTCTGGTAAAATTGGTCAGTTATCCATTTCAGCTGCAGAACTAGGAGGCATAGTCTCAGGATAAGGGGACGGCCATTTAGGACTGAGATGAGGAGAAATTTCTTCCCTCAGAGGGATGTGAATCTTTGGAATTCTCTACCCCAGAGGGCTGTGAATGCTTAGTCATTGGGTATATTCAAGACTGAGATCAATAGATTTTTGGACTCTAAGGGAATCAAGGGATATGGGGATTGGGCGGAAAGTGGAGTTGAGGTCGAAGATCAGCCATGATCTTATTGAATGGCGGAGCAGGCTCGAGGGGCCATATGGCCTACTCCTGCTCCTATTTCTTATGTTCTTATGTAACTTTTCAGTTAATTATAGCCCTGAATTGAGTTTCAGCAAGTAAACAATTAAGGCCATGTTGAAAGGCCTTCTTAAGGCAATTGTCTGTGTCAGGCAATAAAGACAGGAAGATGTTAAACTGCACTAATATATTGGGGTTCCCCCCGCCCTGTTAACTTGTACAAGGGCTGCTGAGATTTGAGTTCTGCATGAGTATAGCAGGCAAACAAGACCGAAAGGAAGTAACTTACAACATATTTCACACCTGGGTTAATATTTCAACCTCACTTCAAACATAAGCACACCCAAGAACTCTTACACAACACTACACTAAAAGTACAGTTAAGGATGGCTCATATGTGTACATCAAAACGAAATGTCGGAGTTTGAAGCTGCTGCAGAATTCTCCAAAGGCTGTATTATAGTTCGGGATGTTTTCCCCCCACCGAGGCTTTTCTTGTGACCAGTCCTAGGCTAGTTTCCATTAGCAGATTAAGGGCATGATTTTCAAATGCCGGCGGGATGGCAGCTGGGGTGGGGGGGGGGGGGGGGGTGGTCAATTGGCGCCCGGGTAACCTGAAATATAAAATCATATCGTTCACCATGGGATTGCAACTTAATTGATGGCCCTTAACGCGGCTTCCAGGTTTGCCGTCTGAAAGCTGCGCAGTTAGCGGACTGCACCCCCGCATGATCTGCTGTCAGCTGGAGTGTCTGTATTTAAAGGGCCATCGCATCAATGGCTTTTGCTGGACAAAGGAGGAACCAGGCAAAATGGAGCAGCAGAGGGGCAAGCCAGCAACAAGATTCAGTGACGTCTTACTCTAGGTGCTGCTGGCCGGGGTGAGGAGGAGGAGGGAAATATTTTACCTGGTGGACAGGAGGAAGCGTCCTGCCTCTGCCATCAAGAAGGCCTGGCTCGAGTTGGCTAAGGAGGGGGCTGGTGTTGGCGCTGCTCTTTCCAGGTGGTCTGAGGACTGGACCACCCTCACTTTGCAGATGTCCTTATGAGAATCGTTCAAATCATTGTGACTCCCTGGTCTCATGAGCAGCCAGGTGAGCCGCTGCTCGGCCAATGGGTTCTTTCTTGTCTTCCGCTTCCTCCTTCTCCTCAATGTTGACGGCAGATGTGGATGCTGGATGAGGGCATGGATCCTCATCAACCGGTACCCATCTCTGTTGCACCATGTTGTGCAGGACACAACAGATGACTATAAATCTACCCACTCTCGCTGGTGCGTATTGAAGCGTTCCCCCAGACCCATCCAGGCACTGAAATTGCACCTTCAGCAGTCCTATCGCATGTTCAATGACAGACCTGGTGGCGATGTGACTGTCATTGTATCGAAGCTGTGCCTCGCTGATGGGGTTTTTCACAGGTGTCATGAGCCACGTGTGCAGAGGGTATTCCCTTGTCCCCGAGGAGCCAGCCCTTAAGGCTGTTTTGTGCATGGAAGAGGGCCGGGATGTTGGATTCCTGCAGAATGAATGAATCATGGCAGTTGCCAGGGAATCTGGTGCACACGTGAAGAAATCTTTTCCTGTGGTCGCAAACAAGCTGCACGTTGATGCAGTGAAATCCCTTTCTGTTGATGTACTGTTCTAGCTCGTATGGAGGTGTTTGGATTGCTACAGGTATGGAATCAACTGCACCCTGTACCCATGGGAAGCCAGCCACAGAGTGGAAACCCACTGCCCTCTCCATCTGGCTGAGGTCGTCCATGGGGAAGTTCACGGAGTGGGACACCCTGCGAAACAATCTATCCGTCACCTGTCGTGTACACTTGTCAGCAGACGACTGAGAGACCCCGGTGATGTCACTGGTGGTGTCCTGGAAGGATCCGGAGGCGAAGAAGTTGAGGGCAGTGGTGACTTTAACTGCCACGGGCAATACGATGCCACCAGGCCCAACTGGGAGCAGCTCTGCATGAAGGAGCGTGCAGATGTCTGTGACCACTTGGTGACTCACTCTTAGCCTTCGTAGGCACTGCTCCTCAGAGAGGTCCAGGAAGCTCAACCTTGGTCTGTAGACCCTCTCACGAGGGTAGTGCCTCCTGCAGCATCGGTCCCTCTGTTGTTCCCCTCTCTGCTCTTGCGAAGGTCCCTGTGGCACACCTCTGTGTTTTGGAGCTGCAAGTGGCAGAAGTGCACGCCGTGCCTACCAGGATGGTGATGTTCCTCCTCCCCGGATGTACTGGTGAATGCAGCCATTGCGCCCCCCATCCTGATGTTGTCAGTTTGAGGGGGTCCAAAAAGTAGGTAAATATGTGTAAACAGAACAATTCTGAGTGTGAAATTTCAGCCTAAAGACAAAGAAGTCCCAGCCAAAAGTTAGTCTGAAAGAACTGAGTGCCCTGCTGCCTTTACTCACCTTTTATCCTCATCTGTCAAACAGGGATTTAAATGGCTAAACGGCTGCCGGCTGCAACTCACCTTGTTTCCCATAGCGTGCTTCACACATGGGAAACACGTTGAGGCAGCATTGAAATCGTTTCCCACCATGAATAACAAGATTAATGACGATATCATTAAGTATAAGTACTTTAATTGCTGACTTAAATATCATCCCACCGGCTTTAGACTTCTGGGTTCCTGAACCGCGCACGCAGCCAGGTGGGTCTTGGTCCTGCACGTTTTTCAGCGGGTTGGGAGCCAGGATTCCTTCCCGCTCCAGAAATCCCCGATTTTGTTTGCCCCCCGCCCCCAACTCATCCGGACTTCAAAGTTAAAATCATGCCCTAAGTCGCTTACAAACTAAAACTTACATTTTAATTCTCTGCCAGGTACGGGATAGTATGCTCAGTTTTAAGAATTAATCTCAGCTTGCTTCCTTGGAAAATACATCATGATGTCCATCATGTTCTCCTGTTGTCCCAGAGTACAGAAAAAAAGTCCACCAGTAGACCACTGTGTACAGGCTCAACTGCTTCATCATATTTATTTAAAGTTTTAAGAAATAAAGGGAGCAAAAAAGATAATGCAGGATACCAAACAACGCAATATTTATACAACAGAATTGGAATCAGTCAAATGTTAATACTCCCTTTTTAATCCACCTGCTTCTTACAGTCACTTGCATGTTATACAATGCATGTGCCAGGATGTCTTGGCTAGAACTGGAAAGCAGCAGTGAGAACTGTAGTTTTGTTCCATTGAGCTTCTTTCACATGAAACCATTTCTTTGGAAGCAGACAAGCAAACAAAATTGCTAACAGTCTTTGTATCTCGCTGAGCAAAATGGCAATGGGTTGAAATTACGGACTTACTTAACATAGTCCGGGTATCACAACTGATCATGACAAGAAATTAGAATTCCATCTGTCAATCACATACATAAACATTTCGAACAAGACTTTTCCAGCCATCAAAGTTATGGCTCAATTGATGGAAATCTCAGTCTGGGTAAGAAGGCTGCGGGTTGAATCCCAATTCAAGACTTAATCAACAATGCAGTACTGAGAGAGCTATGCATTGTCAGACGTGCTGTTCTTTGGATGAGATATCAAACAGAGATCCAGGTGGTTCAATGGACGTAAAGACCCTATGGCACTTTTCAGCCAACATCATTCATCTCATTGCTGTGTGCAAAATGGCTGCTGCATTTACTTGTGGGACACAATAACTCCACAATGTAATTCATTTTATGTGTAGTGTTTTGGGATGTTTCTGAGAGACATAATAAGGCCTACCTACAAGTTTTTTCTTGGTTTTTCTTTCCTTAATTATTTCTGAACACAATATTGCCCCATTAGTTTAAAAAAAAGTGCTGATAATGCGTTGCTCATTTTGAAAGTTGGTGAAGAAAGGTTACCCTCCATTTAAAAAAAAGGAATAGATTTTCAATTTGCTGTCTGGGAGTAAAAACAACATTGCAAACGACCATTATAAAAACTATCTGATTTTCATTGCCCATTGATTTTGATGGAAATTAAAATCGGGCGGTTTCTGTAAAGGGTGCAATTTTACGTCTGGGGGCAAATGGAAAATCTACACCGACATATAAAATAAAGACAGAAATTCACCATCTTCACAGATTCTTAAAAAGGCAAAAATCAGGGGGAAAAAAGCCCTTTAACTTCTACAAATTAAGTTTCTCTGGGTTTCAGAATGATTGCCTTTAAAAATGTCAAAACTATTGAAATAATTTTCAACAAATCAATTACCTCAAGAATTATCCTGATCTCCTGCTGGAGAACGTTAAATCAGACAAATCAATTGAAATATCTTGAGAAAAACTGACGACCTCACAGAATATTATTCCTCCACAAGACATTACATTGAGTCCTATTAAATGCACAAGAATGGATATATTTAATTAGTATTGATCACTGGCTGCAACACTACAGCTATCACCATTTTACATTTCAAGGTCTCATAACAGGATTTCAAACAATAAATGAAGCCCTTACAATAAAACAAAAAGTTACGAAAGAAGTAGACAACAAGAAGGAACAATTGACCAGTAGCAAACTAACCATAACAGTCTAGGGTGACAGGGTTAGGAAGAATCTGTCTGCACTGGTTTTCAATATTGAATTACATTTTGTTTTGAGACTCAAAATCACTGCAACCTGAAATGGGGGATTTGTTATTATCTAGGATTCTGAAGCCTCTGAAGAATAGGGGGGTTAAATTGGATAACTCCTGAAAACAGGTGTGGGGATTGCGGTATGGGATTAACCCGCGCCTGATCATAGCGATGCAGGCAGCATGTTAAATTGGTACCGCTTGCTGCGTGCAGCCAACATTACCTGCGCTATTTATTAGCTGTATGGATCAGCCAGGGTTCCAGTATCGCGAGTGGCTGGCGCTACTTAAAGGCACCCTCTTAAAGGAGAGGTGCATTATTCCTGCAGGAAGAGGTGGAAGTCAATTGTGAAGTGATTCTGTGCTGTGATGTACTGGAGAATGGCTTAACATGTGAGACAGCATGCACCAAGGTTCTCTGATAATGCACTGGAGGCCTTGTTGCAAAAGCTGGAGAGAAGAAGGGACTTCCTGTATCTGCAGAGGGGCAGGAGGCCCTTCAGATGTATGTTCAATAGGCAACTGGGAGGAAGTAGCGGAGGAGGTCAATGCCAGGAACATAGCTCCAAGACCATGGATGCAGTTTAGGAAAGAGTTCAATGATCTGACATGAGTTGTTAAGGTGAGTGAGTTCAATCTTCAAATGGCATATCCTACCAATTGCACCACTAGCCTCATCCACTGCTCAATTCACTACACCTCCATCAACCACCTACCAACAATCTCCATCAATCAGTATTCAACCCTTTAATTCATATGCTTTACCTCACCCTCACACACTCAGCACTGATGCAAGCCTCATACTCACAACTCACAGATCACACACATACTGGCAGCTATTCAACCATGACAGCCACATAACCCAAACATCTTGCAGGACACTCACTGGCACACTTCATTTTTTCTTGCAGTAGAAGGTGACGGGTAACAGGAGGCAGCAACAAACAACTGGAGGAGGACAAGAGCGGCCACACATTTTAACCCCATGGAGGAGACAGTGCTCGGCATCATGGGAAGGGGCATCACTGAGGCCGTGGCCTCTGGCGGCGCTGAAGAGATCGATGATGAGGGTCTCTACATACCTAATCCTCCTTCTCTGTTCGCACTTCTCCCCCATCCCACAATCTTCTCTGACTCACAAGCTGCAGATGGTGTAAGCCCGCTCTTCTTACTTTCTCCTCTCCTCTCACCACAACTCAACCCTTGTCCCTTTTTCATTTCTGATACCCAAGAACTGGAACCTTCCCCGTCAGAGGAGGCAGTGGAAGAAGGCAATGATGATGAAGAGACACCATCACTCGATCTTACACTCGCAGCCACCAGCTCATAGATTGACACTTCGCGTACTTTAGAGGCTAGGATAGAGGAAGGATTTGCACATGGTGAGACACCGGGCCTAAGTGTGCAGGAGCCAGGGTGGGGGGAATGGATATCGCAGGTGCCAGCTCATCAGAGGGTGAGGACACACACTAGTTCTGCTGCAGAGGAGTTAGATGGGGATTTCGATGGATCAGGGCTACAGAAGAAGGCTGATGGGCATACACAACAAATGCTTGGTGCAATGAAAAGCCTGCCAGAAAGCCTGCACACAATGTCAAGAAGCATGGAGGAGTCCAGCTCCAACTTGGCACAGGGCTTTGTGCAGAGCTTGGAGCCCATCCTTTCCAACATGGAACGGGTGGTCACCTCCATCAGCACACCTGTGGAACCCACCATGATGCAGCGTCTGATGATTGATATCACAGCTTCCATCAAAGGTCTGACTGCTGATTTGCAAGCTCAGACTGCTACCATCATGGCTCTGGATGCCACTGTTTAAAGGAGCTTCCAGTGTGTCACAGCAGTCCAGCAATCTGTTCTCCAATACATCACCAGGAATGCTGAGGCGCCACCCCAGGAGAGTGGCAGTGGCTCCATGGAAGAGGAACCTGCTATCTGCTCTCAGGATGACAGCATTCCTGCTCCCACCCCTGCCACTCCATCAATGGCCTTGCTGTTGCGTGTCAGCCAGCCAGACCAGACTGCTGCAGCCCAGTCCAAGGTTGTGCAGTCTGAAGCCGGGCCTTTTAGGCCCAGAGCTGCTCAACGTCATCCTCCTAGGCCATCTGCAGTCTCCTCAATTGAAGGTCAGCAGCCTTTCACCACCCATGCTCCAGCACATGGAAGATAGGCACTAAGGCAATGCACAAGGATGAATAGTTTCATTTTGTATGCATTATTTTATGAGTGAATTCATAAATGTGGATTTGAATTTGCATTTGGTGGTGGTTTTTATTTCTGCGGCAAACTAAGGGAGGAACCAATGAGTGTTGTCACAAAAAGCATAATGTAATGGTTAGTGAGAGAGGAAATTGTGGACTGTTGGTGAATCGGGAGGTGTAGTTGAGGTTGCTGGTATCACTCATGACTATTCTGATCACGTAGAGCCCTGGCAGAAAGGGCCTGTACCTTATAGCCTCCCTTCCTCCTCCTCCACATCCTCCTCAGGTTCTCACCTGATAGGCGGTGGCAAGGGCTGTTCCCTCATAATGGCCAGTTTGTGCAGCATGTAGCCTACTACTACAAATCTCAATACCTGCTCAGCTGAGTACTGCAGGGCTCCTTCAGAGCAGTCCAGGCAGCGGAAGTGTTGCTTGAGGACGTCCATGGTGTGCTCGATGATGTTCCTCGTGGCAGAATGGCTCCCACTGTCGGCCTGCTGTGTACGTGCGCATGGGTTCCTGACCGGAGTCATGACGGGAAAACCCTTGTCACCCAGTAGCCAGCCTTTGACTTTCCATGCTTGTTCAAATATAAAACGGAGCAGAGGACTGCCGCAGAATAAAAGAATCATGACTGCTGCCAGGATAGCGGGCGTGGATCTGCATGACGCACTGCCTGTGGTCGCACACCAGCAGCACATTGAGGGAGTGGAATCCCTTTCTATTGATGAATATGCCTGAGTACAGATGAGGAGCACGCAAGGCAACGTGCGTGTAGTCAATGGCACCCTGCATCATGGGGAAGCCTGCAATCCGAGCATAACCTTGTGCTTGCTTCTCCTGCTTGTCTTTGGCAAGAGGGAATGAGATCGATGTGTTTCTCGTTGTATACAGAGCCTTAGTGATCTCTCTTATACAACAGTGCACTGCAAACTGCGAGATGTTGCTTGTACCTCCAGCAGCAGCCTGAAAGGAGCCAGAGGCATACAAATCAAGAGCCACGGTTACCTTGACAGCCACAGCCCTGTTTTGAGGCTGCAGCTATAGCTGCAGTAGTTGACAGATTTCAGTCACGACCTCTTTTGTGAACTGAAGACGTCTGATGCACTGGTCGTCGCTGAAGTTGAGGTAAAAGAATTGCTCCCTGAAGACCCTCTGCATATATGACCTCCTGCTGCGTGACTTGCTCCTCCTCCTCTTCCTCCCTCTTTTAGCAGCTTGTCCTGCTCTACATGGCCTCTTTTCATTCTCCCAGTAATGTTCAATTCCCAGAGGAAGCCCTACCAGGCCACCCATGTCTGGAAGCAACTGTGCACAGCACAATATTTTAAATGACACAAAAAATACTGCAAGACCAGCCAGACCACTCACTGAAACTTTAACCAAGTCTAAGAAATCTCCAAAAACGTGCACAATTGCACCATCAGCCAGAAGAAATAATCCAGCAACTAACCAGTAAGTATTTCATGATCCCTTTAAATAGCGCTGATGGGGGCTCCTTCATGCCATTTAACATCGTGTTCAGCTGATTGAGATTAAGACAGGGCATTGGGTGGAGAGTAGAGTTGTAAAATGGCAGCGGTAGCTTCAAATCAGCGTTGCACATTGATTCGTATCATGATCTCACTACTCTGCCTGCTGCCAGCGGTCGTTAGGTGCACATGCTAACGCCTTTACCAAGATGGCGTCCTGCGCACTTCTTGTCGAAAGTGTGCGCATGCATCTCGGACCCCATTTTTAAGTCTTAGGTGTCCGCGTAGCACCTAAAAGATGGACCTTCTGCTGACCAATTTAACCACCTAGAGCTGGAAAATGCACCTTTGATGTGCACCAGGTAAACTCGAGGCTGTACATCAACACCAACGATTCAAAAATCTTAGTACTGTGTGAAATTTTGAAGATGTAGTGAGGAAGGCAGTGCAAGTGAAAGTAGGAGTCTAAGGCAAAGTGCACACTCCTGGCACGTTGGCAAAGGGAAAGCGCTGCAGAATTAATTTCCATCGATCAAACTGCATTTGAATCCACACTGCTGTTGTTTTCAAAGTCAAAACTCCCACCTTATAGGAGAGCAAGGAATGGAACAGATGGTTCCATGAGAAACTTTCAACTAAATATAAAGTGAAGTACTTCCTACAAGATCTTTGTGACTGCATAACTCTTCAAACTAACATTTAAATGACAACATTTGAAAAGTGATTTGCAAGCCTTCATCTCGTAATGTGCTTTTGAATAAACTCGGAAGATTCCTACTCTGGAAGTATCTCTTACCTCTTATATCCCCTTACCTCATTTACTTTTGAGTCCATCTCTGGAAAAACTCTCCTCCAAGTCACTAACAACTTCACTTTCTAAATCCCAACTGTCTAGCCTTTGGCCTACCATTTGCCACAATATATCGGCAGCCAGCAACCTGCTTAACCATTCACTTGCATCCACCTTTACCATCGTCCCCAGCAAAATCTATACTCGCTCCCATCCCGGTTGATTCCCCTGGTACGGCCCCCCATTTTCACTCCCTCAAGTCCACGGGGTGCAGATTCGAGTGCATCTGGCACACAACTCGTTTCGCCATCCATCACCAAATCTGTCTGGCTTGCTCTCCTCTGCGAAAACTACTCACTACTTACTCCAAGATCACCATCTGCTGCTTTCACCCCACTCCCGCCTTTTTCCTTGCTAACCAAGCTAAACCCCCCCCCACCCCCACAGGTGGGCCTCTCTGTCTTAGTTCTGAACCAGTATCTTACTCTAGTTTCTCTTCTATCTACACTCATGCCCTCTGTGACCTCATCTTGTCCTCAAGACCCACCTCATGCTCCCTTGATCTCATTCCCACTAATCTTCTGGCCACTCAGTTTCCCTTCCTAGTCTCCATGCCAGCTGACATTCTAAATGATTCCTGCTCCTCAAGTACAAATCCCTCTCTTTTAAAACCACTGCAATCAACTCCCTCTTCAGAAAACCCACTCTTAGCCTGTCTGTCCCTGCAAACAACTTCCTTTCCCTCTCCAAAGTTCTTGAACATGTTGTCGCCTCCCAAATCCATGCCCATCTTTTCCGCAATGCCATGTTTGAATCTCTCCAATCAGGTTTCCATCTCTGCCACAGCACTGAAACGGTTCTAATGACATCGTCTGTGATTGTGACCATGGTCCATTTTCCTTATTCGTTCTCCTCGATCTCTCCGCGGCCTTTCACGGGTCCACCACACCGTCCACCTCCAACGCCTTTCCTTCATTGTCCAGCTCAGTAGGATTTCCCTTTCTTACCTATACAGTCGTAGCCGGGGCATCTCCATGAATGGTTTCTCTTATCACCCAACACCGGCACCTGTGGAGTCTCCCAAGGATCTGTTCTTAGCGTCCTCCTGTTCTTCAAACACATGCAGCCCTTTGGGAACGTCATCCGCAGACATGGGGTCAGCTTCCAAATGTATGCTGACGACACCCAGCTCGACTTCTCCCCTGTCTCTGTGTTGTCAGAATGCTTGTCCAATATTCAGACTTGCCCAAGCTGCAATTTTCTCCAGCTAAACATTGAGAAGACTCAAGCCATCATCTTTGGCTCCTGTCTCAAACTCTGTACCCTTGTCACCGACTCTATCCCCCTCCAAGGTCATTGTCTCAGATTGAACGAGACTATTCGGAACCTCAGCGTCCTATTTGGCTCCAAGCTGAGCTTCTGACTCCATATCCTCTCGAGCACAAAGACCGCGTACATCCAATTCACTCAACTCAGCTTAACTGCTGCTGAAACCCTCATTCATGCCTTTGTTACCTCCCATCCTCCACCTTCTCTAAACTTCAGCTCATCCAAAACTCTGCTGCCTGTAACTATCCTGCATCAGATCCCACTCACCTATTACCCCTGTCTTTGCTGACCTGCATTGGTTCCTGGTGCACCAACATCTCCAATTCAAAATTCTCACCCTCATGTTTAAGTCCCTTCATCGTCACAACCCCTCCTTATGTCTGTAACCTCCACAGCCCTACAATCCTCCCTTCTCCACCAAACTCTCCATTTCTCTGACTTTGGCCTTCTGTGCAACTCCTCTCCTTTTACCCCACTATTGGCAGCCGTGGCATCAGCCGCCTAAATCCCTCCATCTTTCCACCTCCCCTTCCTCCTTTAAGGCACTCTCTAATCTCCTAATAGCTCAGCATCCGGTTTTGTCTGATTATGCCTCTGAAGCCTGTTGTGACTTTTGTCTACCTTAAAGGCACTATCTCAATATAAGTTGCTGTTGTAATAGAAGTGCAGTGCTCAAAGGTGTTGGGTTGGAGGAGGTTGGACATGTGTGTAGGCGAACTGGCACTTACCATATTAATCACATATTCTATGATTTGTAAGCATAATCATTTTGCACCAATAGTTCATCCAATGACAATACAATACTCAGACAAATGTATGTACTTATGTACTCATTAGGTCCCATCTGGTCTTTTCACAGAGCGAGGAGAATCAAGTAGTCTTCAGCACACAGTTACTAATTTCTGTGAACACATTTTAGGAAGGCAGGAAGACTCAGACAGTAAGCAAATCATAGAATCATAGAAGTTTACAACATGGAAACAGGCCCTTCGGCCCAACATGTCCATGTCGCCCAGTTTATACCACTAAGCTAGTCCCAATTGCCTGCACTTGGCCCATATCCCTCTATACCCATCTTACCCATGTAACTGTCCAAATGCTTTTTAAAAGACAAAATTGTATCCGCCTCCACTACTGCCTCTGGCAGCTCATTCCAGACACTCACCACCCTTTGAGTGAAAAAATTGCCCCTCTGGACCCTTTTGTATCTCTCCCCTCTCACCTTAAATCTATGCCCCCTCGTTATAGACTCCCCTACCTTTGGGAAAAGATTTTGACTATCTACCTTATCTATGCCCCTCATTATTTTATAGACTTCTATAAGATCACCCCTAAACCTCCTACTCTCCAGGGAAAAAAGTCTCAGTCTATCCAACCTCTCCCTATAAGTCAAACCATCAAGTCCCGGTAGCATCCTAGTAAATGGGTAAATAGTCCATTACTACTTTCTGCAAGTCTTGTACACCCTTTCATGCACATTTTGTTTGTCATGATTAATATACAATAAGCTAATACAACCCTAAGGGACACCTGAAAACTTTCACAAAAACTTCCTCAAGACAAACGAATCCACCAATCACAGTTGAAGGGCCCACAACTCATCTCTGTCAACAGTGAAATTGATAAATAGATCACAGTCCATTTCATCTTTCAGCCGAATACACTCATGTACCAAAACATTGATGTACAAATTCTTACTGATAATTCAGCGCTTCCCCCTCACCCCCCAACCATCCCCCTCCCATGCCCGTAAGACCTTTTAGGCAGCTTACAATTGGATGAAAGACATTATAGCCCAGAAAGAGTTACTGTACAGGTGCTCATGTTAGGTCTTCAATTGGAGCCAACTACTCTAGTCCCATTTTCCTGCCCTTTCATCATCTCCTTTTATATTCTTCCTTTTTAAGTAGTCATTCAATTCCCTTTCAAATTATGTTACATTCTCTGACTGAAAAGATACTTTAAGTAAAGCATTTCTTGTTCAAATAACTGAAAACTTGCTTTTTAAGCTTGCACTTTATTCTTCTAGTCGTAACCCTCGGTTTATCATTAGTTATAATACCCAGAATTTTATTTGTTTTTTCGATGTACTTTATTACCTGCATGCCTGCTTTTATAGATCTATATATCTCCACATCTAGATCATTCTTCCTCTACTCAATTTACTCCCTTATCATTTAGGGGATACTTACTTTTTTTGACCTTGTCTCCCAAAATATACTATTTCACATTTCTGTGCCTTGGACTGTATCTGCCACTGATCTGCCCACTCCACCAGTCTATGTCCTTTTGCAAACATCAGCATTCCTCGATACTGTTTGTCATGCTCACAAATTTGCATTGTAGAAAGAATTCATTCAAAAATCAGAGAGAAATAATTGGATCAGAGTTTTATATTTGATGCTGTTTGGCTTGGGAAGTCATCCCACGTAAACCAACTTAAAGAAACTGTCACAGCCAGTGCTTAATGTGAGTAAAATGCAGTATGAAAAAGATTTACTATCAACTCTCACCATACCTAGAACATCTCAAGAACATGACACAAAAGTCAAATGCTAACTACTTCACCATAACTACACCTCTAACACTACAATCATAATGTTCATGATCAGTTATCGCAGTGAAAGTAGCACTTTGTACAAAAAAGAATAAAAACTTGCATTTATGTAGTTCCTTTCACGTCCTCAGGACATCCCTAAGTGCTTCACAGAAAATGAATTACTTTTGAGATGCAGTCACTGATAAGCAGATGCAGTAGTCAATCTGCACACATTAAGGTCTTACAAACAACATGGAGATAAATGACTAGTTTATCTGTTTGGGTGGTGTTGGCTAAGGGAAAAATGTTGGTCAGGGCACTGGGAGAACACCCTTGCTCTTCTTTGAATAGTGCCATGGGATCCCTTACATCCATCTAACCAGGCAGTCTGGGCCTTGGTTTAATAACTCATTCAAAAAGTGGCAACTCCTATGATGTAGCAGTCCCTCATTAAAATATCAGTGATGTGGAGATGCCGGTGATGGACTGGGGTGGACAAATGTAAGGAGTCTTACAACACCAGGTTATAGTCCAACAGCTTTATTTGAAATCACAAGCTTTCGGAGGCTTCCTCCTTCGTCACCTGACGAAGGAGGAAGCCTCTGAAAGCTTGTGATTTCAAATAAAGCTGTTGGACTATAACCTGGTGTTGTAAGATTCCTTACAAAATATCAGTGTAGATTATGTGCTCAAGTCCCCAAGGGAAGCTTGAACATAACCTTCTAATCACAGCTGAAGCCTTCTAATCACAGGTGAGTGTTCCACCACTGGACCAAGCTGAGACTCAGTGTTCGCAGGGTTCTTTTCTGCATCCTCTCTGTGGCTTTCACATCCTTTCTTCCCAGATTAAGCAAAATATTCTAATTGTGATCTAACCAATGATTTCTCTGCCATAGGAACATAGGAAATACAGTGGAACCATCAAAGCTACAGGAAAATAGTCACAACCTGCACACTGATAATTTATAGTCGAGTTATTATCTAAATATTGTATTCCGTGAAAGACTGCACAGAAATCATAGAGAATTTACGGTACAGAAGGAGGCCATTCGGCCCATCGTGTCCACGCCGGATGAGAAACGAGCCACCCAGCCGAATCTCACTTTCCCACATTTGGTCCGTAGCCCTGCAGGTCACAGCTCTTCAGGTGCACATCCAGGTATTTTTTTTTAATGAGTTGAGGGTTTCTGCCTTTACCACCCTCTCAGGCAGTGAGTTCCAGACCCCCACCACCCTCTGGGTGAAAAAATGTTTCCTCATTTTCCCTCTAATCCTTCTTCCAATCGCTTTAAATCTGTGCCCCCTGGTTATTGATCCCTCTGCCAAGGGAAATAGGTCCTTCCTATCCACTCTATCTAGGCCCCTCATAATTTTGTATACCTCAATCAAATCACCCCTCAGCCTCCTCTGTTCCAAGGAAAACAACCCCAGCTTAACCAATCTGTCGTCACAGCTAAAATTCTCCAGTCCTGGCAACATCCTCGTAAATCTCCACTGCACCCTCTCCAGTGCAATTACATCCTTCCTGTAATGTGGTGACCAGGACTGTGCGCAGTACTCAAGCTGTGGTCTAACTAATGTTTTATACAGTTCCATCATAACATCCGTGCTTTTATATTCTATGCTTCGGTTCATAAAGGAAAGCATTCCATATGCCTTCTTAACCACCTTAACTACCTGTCCTGCTACCTTCAGGGATCTGTGGACATGCACTCCAAAGTCTCTCACTTCCTCTACACCTCTCAGTATCCTCCCATTTATTGTGTATTCCCTTGCCTTGTTTGCTCTCCCCAAATGTATTACCTCACACTTCTCCAGATTGAACTCCATTTGCCACTTATCTGACCAGCCCATTGATATCTTCCTGCAGTCTACAGCTTTCCTTCTCACTATCAACCACAAGGCCTATCTTTGTGTCATCCGCAAATTTCTTAATCATGCCCCCTACGTTTAAGTCCAAATCATTAATGTATATCACAAAAAGCAAAGGACGTAGTACCGAGCCCTGCGGCACCCCACTGGAAACAGCCTTACAGTCGGAAAAACACCCGTTGACCATTACCCTTCCTACCACTGAGCCAATTTTAGATTCCCTTGGATCTCATGGGCCTTTACTTTTTTGACCAATCTGCCATGTGGGACCTTGTCAAAAGCCTTGTTAAAATCCATGTAGACTACATCAATTGCGCTGCCCTCATCGATCCTCCTTGTCACCTCCTTGAAAAATTCAATCAAGTTAGTCAGACACAACGTCCCCTTAACAAATAGTGTACCAGACTGAAAAAACCAAATCAGTTCAACAGAAGTGAAAGTTAATCCAATGAGACCAACATGTAAGGATGCCATCACATAAAAAACAGGGAAATAAACTTGTATATTTACCATCACCTCGCCTTTTGTACTCAATGTTATTATTTGTAAAACCAAGGAGCAAAATAGGGTAGTGGTGGTAGTTAGAGAAACCTATTTTGTTAGGAACACAAGATTGGAAGCCGGGGCTGCATTTCCTCATGTCTTTCTGCCAGATTTGGATTCTTCTGGCATATTCAGTCTGATGCTCCGCATATCCTGATCAACTGTAACAAAATTGCATAGGAATGAGATACTGCATGTGGGAGTGCTGGTGGGAGCAGAGTCAATACTTCAGCTGAAGAATGCATGAGAAAGAATTAATTCTAAGGTAAAGTAAGTTGAAATATATCTTTTCAATTACAGAGCACAGAATTATTAGTTTTAGAAAGAACATTTGATTCATGAAGATGACATTTTTTGTAAGTGTAAACTTGCACCGTCATTATTCCTACAATTAAAGCGATCTCCCATTGAAGTCTTGCCATAGCTTGAAGCAACATGTTAACAGGTCTTCAGGTGACTGGATCGAAGAAGTGCAGACAACAAGGGTGAACAATAAGCAAGGTTCAATTCGCCATAAATACTTCACTTGGAGGGCGCTTTCTACAGGTCAGTTTCGTGTACTGGTGAGATTATACTTCAAATTCAGACAAGTAAATGAATAATTGCCTGAGGGCTGGCTTACACTAAAAGAGTTTTATCAACTTTAGACAGCAGCACCTTGCATTGTCTCTGCACGGTGCTATATCATGGAATGGATGGGCACATATTTCTGGCTATTTCCGCTGGTTGGTGACGAGAGAACATAAATTTAAGATCGTCGTCAGAAGGATGAAGCAAGAGGTTCGCAGAATTTTTAAAAAAATGCTGAGGGTTATTAAGAATTTCAATGCCCTACCAGAAACAATGGTGGAAGCAGAATCCATAACAGCTTTTAAAAGGAATGTGTTTGAAAAAGAAAAAAAGATTAAAAGGGTTTGGGGAAAAGGCAACAGACTGGGACTAAGTGAGTAGCTCTTGCAGAGAGCCCAGCATAGGCGTGATGGACTGAATGGCCTCTGCCTATGCTGTAAAATCTGTGATTCTCTGAACAACTGGAAGGCAAATCACCCCAAGTCACTCGTGCCCATCAGATATCTCAACAATGTCTGGGAAATGGTCAGACATTTCCATTCTTTGCTATGTAACAGTATGTGGTGCCATTAAAAAAGGGAGAAAGAGAAAAAAAGGAAAATGGGGCAACTTGGAATCAGCAAAGCTCTCTGCTTCCCCTTCCAACTAAAAGAACCCATCAAATATCAGTATAAATATATTTTTGTGAGCTATGCTATAAAACACAGAGTCAAACAGATATTACAATGTGCAGAGTTATTCATTGGATACAATATTAAGTTAATTGGTAGATTACACTAAATTGCCAATATGTAAGTTGTGGGCCTTTTGCTTTAGCTTTGATGGCTCCACTGTGTTTCCCACATTCCTATTGCGGAGAAAGGGGTGTCCAAACCTTTGCCAGAGGGACTGTTATGGTCTCCTCTGGTGTTGTACATTCTTACTATGATAAGATTTTAAATCTTATTTAAATTTTTGAAGCAACAATGTAAACTGTTCCAGGTAGATATGTTTCCAAAGGTTCCATACTTAGTGCAATGCGTGATTATTATATCTGTGTGATATATTCTGCCTTTTTGTAGAAGTTAGATTGTTGCAATACACAATGCAGTGTTCCTACATAAGGCGGCATTTTGAGATGTGTATTTGTTCTAAGCTTATTCAGGTACCATTGAACCTTTGAGGTGACATTCTTCCTGCTTTTGTCACTGCTTGGTGTCTCAAAGCATGAGTGTGATTCAGTAGTTTAGCTGTTGCCATGGCAACAGATGAGGGCGGTTTGTGTGATCTGTCGAATTTGACTGCTTCATGGGAACAGCCAGTACATCTGTTGAATTGGATTGCCTTTTGGGAACAGATATTAGATCACTGGTTTCTCAGTTTCTACATTTGATGCAGAAGTAGCAATGTTAAACTTAAACAGCTAGAGTAATGACCAGAGAACCACAGTCTAAAGTTTGTTTTGGCTTAACTGGAAAACACTATGGAAAACCAAATCAGTTTTGCAGATGTGGAAGTTAATGTAATGATGCTGTCATGCATGGATGCCATCACAAAGAAACAGGAAAAGAGACTCGCAAGTCCTTCTTAGGAAAGGACACTTGAATTTTGTTTGAACTTCTCCCATGTTACCCTAAAGTGTCAGAGGGAGAAAATTTCACAGTTCCAATCTTATTGAAGTCTGCACACAAAAACAATACTTCATCACAAATATAAAGCACATCCAATGGCCTTCAAAACCAGCAAGATGGCACAGAAAGCAAAACATCAATTTGTATGCAACAAACTGCAACCACATCTGCAGTAAGTGTCTGCAACTCGAGGAACTTCAGCTCAGAGTTTTTGAGCTGGAGTCTGAGCGCAGACGTTGCGATGCATCTGGGAGGGGGCGAGTTACCTGGACCCTTTGATCTAGGAGGCAGTCACACTCCTTGGGTTAGGTAGTAGTTTAGATTCATTCAGTGATCAGGGACAGGAGGGTGTGACTGTGAGTGAGACAGGTATGGGAACCCAGAATGTAGTGATGGAGGAGCCTCAGCCCTTGACCTTGTCCAACAGGTAAGAGGTACTTGCTACCTGTGTGGATAGGAACAAAGACTGCAGGGAGAATGGGCAAACTGACCGCAGCACCGTGGTACAGGAGGCCATTCAAGTGGGGAGAGTGAAAAGGAATGTGGTAGTGGTAGGGGATGGTATAGTCAGGGGGATAGATACTGTTCTCTGCAGCTGCGACTGAGAGACCCGAAGGCTGTGTTGCCTGCCTAGTGCCAAGGTTAAGGACATCTCCTCGTGGCTGGAAAAGAACTTGGAGCATGAGGGAGAGGATCCAGTTTTCGTGGTCCATGTAGGAACCAACGACATAGGTAGAACGAAGAATGAGGTTCTGCTGAGGCAATTTGAGGAGCTAGGGTCTAAATTAATAAGCAGAACTTCAAAGGTAATGATCTCTGGATTACTATCTGAGCCACACACAAATTTGCATGGGGACAAACAGATCAGAGAAATGCGTGGCTGAAAGAGTGGTGTGGGAAGCAGGGGTTTCGATTCACAGGGCACTGGCACCAGTGCTGGGGAAAGAGGGAGCTGTTCCATTGGGACAGGCTCCACTTAAACCAGGCTGGGACCAACGTCCTGGCGAATCGAATAACTAGGACCATAGATAGGTCTTTAAACTAAAAAGGGGGAGGGGGGGGTTCAGGTGGGGGGAAATTTAGAAATCGAATGAGAAAAGTCAAGGCAACAGAGTAGTGTCGTCATTTGGGTAAAGACAAGCAGAGTGTGGCAGGAAGGGACAGAGAGTTTACCAATAATAGTGCATCAGCAAATAAGGTCAAAGCAGGAAAAAAATGGTAAAAAGTCAAAACTAAAGGCTGTTTATCTGAATGCACGGAGCATTTGTAACAAGACAGATGAACTAGTTGCACAAATAGAGATAAATGGGTTTGATCCAATAGCCATTACAGAGACATGGTTGCAAAGTGACCAAGGTTGGGAACTAAATATTCCAGGGTACATGACATTTAGAAAAGACAGGCAGATTGGAAAAGGAGGGGATGTAGCCCTAACAATAAAGGATGACATAAGGACAGTGGTGTGAAATGATTTTGGCTCGGAAGATCAGGAAGTAGAATCAGTATGGGTGGAATTAAGAAATAACCAGGGGCAGAAAACATTGGTGGGAGTAGTTTATAGGTCCCCTAATTGTAGCTATATCGTTGGACAGAGTATTAATCATGAAATAATAGGAGCTTATAACAAAGGTAATGCAGTAATCATGGGGGCTTTAATCTTCATATAGACTGGGCAAATCAAATGGGCAAAGGTAGTCTGGAGGACAAGTTCATGAAATGCATTCGAGACGGTTTCCAAGAGCGATATGTCATGGAACCAACCAAGGAGCAGGCTATTTTAGATCTTGTATTGTGTAATGAGACAGGGTTAATTAATAATCTCACAGTAAAGGATCCTCTGGGGAAGAGTGATTATAATATGATAGAATTTCACATCGAGTTCGAGAGTGATGTACTTAAGTCAGAAACTAGAGTCTTAAACTTAAACTAAGCCACTTACATAGGTATGAGAGGCGAGTTGGCTAAGGTAGATTGGGAAATTAAATTAAAGGGTATGACGGTTGATAAACAATGGCAAACATTTAAAGAAAATTTCAATATTCTCAACAAATACACATTCCACTGAGAAATAAAAACTCCCTGGGAAATTTGATCCATCCATGGCTAACGAAAGAAGTTAAGGATAGTATTGGATTAAAAGAAGAGCCCTATAATGTTGCTAAGAAGAGCAGTAAGCCTGAGGATTGGGAAAGTTGTATAAACCAGCAAAGGGTTACCAAAAAATTGATGAAAAGGCAGAAAATACAAAATGAAAGTAAACTAGCAAGAAATATAAAAACAGATTGTAAGAACTTAGACAAGTATGTAGAAAGGAAGAGAGTAGCAAAAGTAAATGTTGGTCCCTTAGAGGCTGAGACAGGAGAAATTATAATGGGGAATCAGGAAATGGCAGATGCGGTAAACAAATATTTTGTATCTGTTTTCACAGTAGGAGACACAAAAGGCATACCAGAAACAATGGGGAAGCAAGGGGCTAATGAGAGTGAGGAACTTCGGGTAATTTATACCAGTAGAGAAAAAGTACTTGAGGAATTAATGGGACTAAAAGCCAATAAATTCCCATGACCTGATGGCCTACATCCGAGTGTTCTAAAAGAGGTGGCTGCAGAGATACTGGATGCATTGGTTATGATCTTCCAAAATTCACAAGATTCTAGAACAGTCCCAGCAGATTGGAAGGAAGCAAATGTAACACTGCTATTCAAAAAAAGAGGGCGAGAGAAAACAGGGAACTACAGGCCAGTTAGCCTGACATCAATCATCGGGAAAATGCTGGAAACCATTATTAAGGAAGTGGTAACAGGGCACTTAGAGCATAATAATATGATTAGGCAGAGTCAACATGGTTTTATGAAAGGGAAATCATGTTTGACAAATTTATTAGAGTTTCTTGAGGATGCAACTAGCAGGGAAACCAGAGGATGCTGCATATTCGGATTTTCAAAAGGCATGCGATAAAAGGTTGTTACGCAAGATAAGGGCTTATGGGGTTGGGGGTATTGGGGGTAACATATTAGCATGAATAGAGGATTGGATAGCGGACAGAAAACAGAGAGTAGGGATAAATGGGTCATTTTCAGGCTGGCAGGTTGTAACTAGGGGGGTGCCACAAGGATCGGTGCTTGGGCCTCAGCTATTTACAATCTATATTAATGACTTAGATGAAGGGACCAAGTGTAATGTATCCAAGATTGCTGATGATACAAAGCTAAGTGGGAAAGTAAGCTTTGAGGAGGACACAAAGAGTCTGCAAAAGGATATAGACAGGTTAAGTGAGTGGACAAGATGGTGGCAGATGGAGTATAATATGTGGAAATGTGAGGTTATTCACTTTGGTAGGAAGAATAGAAAAACAAAGTATTTTTTAAATGGTGAGAAACTCGTGAATGTTGGTGTTCAGAAAGACTTAAGTGTCCTCGTACAAGAAACACAAAAAGTTAGCATGCAGGTACAGCAAGCAATTGTGAAAGGAAATGGCATGTTAACCTTTATTGCAAGAGGTTTGGAGTACAAGAGTAAGGAAGTCTTACTACAATTGTACAGGACTTTGGCGAGACCTCACTTGAAGCACTGCGTACAGTTTTGGTCTCCTTATCTAAGGAAGGATATACTTGCCTTAGAGGCGGTGAAATGAAGGTTCACTAGATTAATTCCTGGGATGAGAGGGTTGTCCTATGAGGAGAGGTGAAGTACAATGGGCCTATCCTCTCTGGTGTTTAGAAGAATGAGAGATGATCTCATTGAAACATAAGATTCTGATGGGGCTTGACAGGGTAAATGCTGAGAGATTGTTTCCCCTGGCTGGAGTGTGTAGAACTAGGGGGCATGGTCGCAGGATAAGGGGTCGGCCATTTAAGACTGAGATGAGGAGGAATTTCTTTACTCAGAGGGTTGTGAATTTTTGGAATTCTCTACCCCAGAGGGCTGTGGATGCTGAGTCACTGGGTATATTCAAGGCTGACATAGATAGATTTTCGGAATCTAGGGGAATCAAGAGATATGGGGATCGGGCAGGAAAGTAGAATTGAGGTTGAAGATCAGCCATGATCTGATTGAATGGTGGAGCAGGCTCGAGAGGCCATATGGCCTACTCCTGCTCCGATATTTTTATGTATCATTACCTGAATTTACTTTCATGGATCAAATTTACTTTCATTATCTTTACTTTTACTAACAGGAGAAAGTCAATTCCAGTCATACCAAAACAATAAAGCATGATCAATGTACAGACTAATCTGGGATTGCTGATCAGTGTCTGTGGCTGAGATAATTGCATTATTTCAGTGCATACAGAAAATGAAGTGAGGAGATATAGACGACCACTCTGGCTCATCCCAAAGTACTTGATGGCGTTCATAATCCAATAGTTTCCATAGACCACTGTACAGCATTCTACTGAGGCCAAGCTAGTAGAAGAAAATGCTGGCACTAATTCCCTGTAGTTTAAAAAAAATTAGGGTACATGGTTCTGGAGGCAAAGCAATATCCAATAGTGTAGGGTGATGAGGTTGAACACAGGCAATCGGCATGAGACCCTCAGGAATTTTACAATCAAACAAGTAGCACTGCCGCAGAAATAAAACAAAAAATACATGTAACGTTAAAAAATGTACAGCACATCAGCCAGCATCTGAAATAAAAAGGTTAACATCCTGCGTGGGACCCTTCATCAAGATCCCAAAACACAAAATCATCTTTTTCTTTCAGATGCCGACTGACCTGCTATTCATTTCCGACACTTTTAAATATAAGTGGCAATACCGTTGCCAATTCCTTAGCCTACAAGCAGCCCCAAGCTATCATATTCGATAGATATACTGAATGGTTTACAAGGTATTTTATGGCATCAAGACATAACAGTTTAGTTCCTGGAAACAGTAAGCCAATGGTTTCATGATTCTGGGAGACAAGCAGCTGTGATATGGATGGGTCAAAACACTGACTGCAATTTTTTTTTATAGTAATGAACAGCTCTGCCCAAATTATCTTTGGAAAATTAATTTCATCTAAGACTTCAGTAGTGACTGTACCTCTGTGATAATTGCAATTTATCATAAGTTGGTCTCCCACGAACATAGGAATTTATAATAGAAAATGTTGACACAAAAATTCGACAACAGGAAGTAAGGTTTTGCAGGTTGGAAGTGCATGCAGACATAAGATTGTTTAATATATTATGGATATATAAACATTGACTATAGTTTCAGTCTTTGTGCCTTAAATCAAAATATGGTCTGTCTCCTCCTTTTGTTCAATGTCAAAGCTTTTGTACCAATGTTTTCAAATCAGGCTCTTCAAATAATAGCGGACAATACCTATACAAAAATTCCTTTATCCACTGTTTTAACAGAGGTGCTAACCAGTTTAAAATAAAAAAAGCAAATGTATCTGTTAAAATCACTGACAAAAGAATTTTATATGAGCGTGTTAACTATTTGTACGGCAATTTTCAAAATGCCAATTTCAAGGCACAGAAAGATGTCTTGCTCCTCAAAACAAGCTTCTCTCCAATCAAGGTGCAGCACCAACAGCAGACATCTGCACGATTCAGAAGCCTATTCACCCTCAGCCAGCAGAAGATTCCTGGACCAAATTGGTCAGGTTCAATAAAAATTTAAACTGAGACACACAATAAGAAAGGCAATAGGGCATATAGTCTTGCACTTTGTAGTCTGAAGGAGATATTCACTCCCAGGACTGACATCAATCATTTAAATCATTCTCACCTTGTGATCATAAGTTGTGCTCATATTTTGAATGTGCATGGAATTTTTTGTCGAGCTGATTCTGTTTGTATCAAAACGAGTCAATGCTGTCTAACTTTTATCTATCCAGTTCAAAATAGATTTAAGTTGGCAACTGTTGGCACATAAAGTGGCAGATAATTTCTATTTTTTTTGCTGCAATCCTCTATCACCCTCGGAGCTGTTTCATCGTAATAACACCTGCTCATTTTCATTAGCTTCAACTTCTCTCCCAGTCAGTCACCATCTTCCAATATCTCTTCTGTTCTTTAGAGATGCACAGGTTTCTCACGTGATCTTAAGAACAAATACTGAATTTTCAAAATGGACACATTCTAGACAAGATGTGTCAAAAACCAAAGGCTGCAATGTGCATTTTGTGACTGTGCCATCTGCTCAAAGTTTATGTCAACAGCCAAAACATTACATTTTATGACGTGACTAGAATATTTGCAATCATCCTTGATTTTATGTAATGTGTGCTGTTACAGTCCACAACTTGAACATATAAGGCCACGCAGAGGTGGGGGGGGGCTGAATTGTAAGAAATACTGTCCTTTTGGATGACACGTTAAACAAAGACCTGATCTACTTGTTCGTTTAGGTAATTGCTAAAGATCCCATGGCATTATTCAAAGAGAAGCAGGAATTCTTCTGTTGTGCTGACCAACAATCTTTTTATTTTCTTTATTCGTTCATGGGATGTGGGGGTCACTGGCAAGGCCAGCATTTATTGCCCATCCTGAATTGCCCTTGAGAAGATGGTGGTGAACCGTCTTCTTGAACTGCTGCACTTATTATGTCTTTTTGTAGCAGGATTGTACAACTGTGTGGCTTGCAAGGCCATTTCAGAGGGCAGTTAAGAATCAATCACATTGCTGTGGGTCTGGAGTCACATATAGGCAAGACCAGGTGAGGATGGCAAGTTTTTTTCCCTAAAGAACATTCGTGAACCAGATGGGTTTTTACGACAATCCGGTAGTTTCATGGTCACCGTTACTGAGACTGGCTTTTTATTCCAGATTTTTATTTAGTTAACTGAATTTAAATTCCCCAGCTGCCGTGGCCAGATTTGAACTTGTGCCTGGATTATTCGTCCAGGCCTCTGCTACTAGTCCAGTAACATAACCACTATGCTACCGTACCTTAAATACATAGAATTACATCATCTACATAGAATTACAGAGGATTTTACAGCTCAGAAACAGGCCATTTGGCTCAACAGATCTATGCCGGTGTTTGTGCTCCACACGAACCTCCTCCCACCTGACTCCATCTCACCCTATCAACATATCCTTCTATTCCTTTCTCCCTTATGTACTTATCTAGCTTCTCCTTGAATGCATCTATGCTATTTGCCTCAACCACTCCAAATGGTAGTGAGTCCCACGTTCTCACCATTCTCTGAGTAAAGAAGTTTCTCCTGAATTCCTTATTGCATTTATTAGTGAATATCTTATATTCATGGCCTCTAGTTTTGGACTCCCCCACGTGGAAACATCTTCTCTACGCCTATCCTGTTGAACCCCTTCATAATTTTAAAGACCTCTATTAGGTCACCTCTCAGTCTTCTCTTTTCTAGAGAAAAGAGCTCCAACCTGTTCAGTCTTTCCTGATAGTAATTACCTCTCAGTTCTGGTATCATCTATGTAAATCTTGTTTGCACTTTCTCCAGTGCTTCTATAGCCTCTGCTAACTTTTTCTTAGCTTCTTTGAGTATGGGCAGATGTAATCCATCCAGACCTGGGGTTTTATCCTCTTTAAGTTTGTCTTCTTTATCAATTATCTCCCTCCTATCTATCTTAAATGTCTTGATATCCTTTTCTTTTAATGTCATGTCCACCTTGTTTGTCTCCCTGGTAAAAACTGAGGCAAAGTAACGACTCAATATTTTTGCCATTTCAATGTCATTAGCTGTGAATCTTGTGCATCCCTTAATGGGCCTGATATGAAGATCAGAACTTTGCTCAGTACTCTAAGTGTGGTCATAGAATCATAGCCTAACCAAGGTTTCATACAAGCTTATCACAACTTCTCGGCTTTTGAATTCTATTCCTCTGGAAATGAAACCCAGTGCTCTGTTTGCATTTATTATGGCTTTGTTAACTTGCTCTGCTACTTTTAATGATTTGTGAATCTGTCCCCCTAGATCCCTTTGTGCCTCAACCCCATTTAGACTTATTTTCCAAGGAGCAGGTGGCCTCCTTACTCCTCCTACCAAAATGCACCACTTCACACTTAGTTTGCCATTTACATGCCCATTCTGCAAATTTGTTAATGTTTTCTTGCATTTTGTCACATTCTTCCTCAGTGTTAACTACATCCCCAATTTGGTGCATCAACAAATTTTGATATTGTGCTTCCAATTCCCGAATCCAAATGATTTATGTAAATGGTGAACAACAGCGGTTCCAGTACTGGTCTATATGGAACACCACTTCCCACTTTCTGCCAGTCTGAATAAGTACCTTTAACCCCTACTCTCTGTTTTCTGTTATGTAGGCAGTTTGCTATCCCCTGACTCCACATGCTCTGACCTTGGTTATGAGTCTATTATTCAGTACCTTATTGAAGGCCTTTGAAAGTCCATGTATATTACATCCACCGCATTACCCTTGTCTACTCTTTCTATTACTTCTTCAAAGAATTCAATAAGGTTGGTTAAGCATGACCTTGCCTTTTGAAATCCGTGCTGACTATTCTTTATTATATTTTCAGTTTCTAGATGTTTTTCTACTGCATCTTTGAGTAAAAATTCCAAAATCTTTCCTACCACCGACATTAAACTAACTGGTCTATAGTTCCTTGGATGTGTTCGATCTCCCTTTTTGACTATAGTAACAACATTAGCTAAACACACTTGTGCTTCTGCTCTCTTTTCCTTAGCTTCTTTGAGTATATGCGGATGTAATCCATCTGGACCTGGGGTTTTATCCTCTCTAAGTTTGTCTAGTTTATCAATTATCGCCGTCCTCTCCATCTTAAATGTCTTGCAGGCTCTATAGCCTTGGTTGCAGCCCACCTAGGAGAAGGTACACCGAAAATAAAAACTGTGAGGAAAGCAACAGGAAACCACCTCAGTTACCCTTCCCAAATAAGTGGCTCAGGAAACTCATGTGAGTTAAGACCTGCCCTAGGGCAGAATGCAACAGAATGACAGACTGTTAATGTTCCTGCAATATGCCAAACTGCAATGTGATTTATTGGTTACATTTTAGCTTGGTTAGTGATGGTATAATATTGCCCAGAGCTGGATGAAGTTACCTATGAATCTTGCAGTTGCAGAGAACCTCAAATTTGAACACCAATCAACTGTTCAGCAGTGCGAGAAACAGTGAAGCAACTTAAACAGAGAATTTTACATTTTAAACTGCATTGCTCAACATTCGGAAATTTTAGTAAAGATTTATTTTAGCCTTAACTTACTATATTAAATTTAAAGATTAAATGCCTACCCTGATGTCAGCCTTGGCTCAATGGTCATACTCTCACCTCTGAGTCAGAGGTGGTGGGTTCAATTCCCACTCCAGAGACTTGAACACATAACTGAGGCCAACACTTCAGTGCAATACTGAGAGAATGCTGCACTGTCGGAGTTGCAGTCTTCCAGATGAGACATTAAACCGAGGCCCCGTCTGCCCTCTCAAGTGGATGTAAAAAATCCCACTATTTGAAGAATAGGGGTATTCTCTCGATGTCCTGGCCAACATTTAATATTTCTCCCTCAACCGATATCACTAATACAGATTATCTGGTCAGGTATCTCATTGCTGTTAGTGGGATCCCGCTGCGCTCAAATTGCTTTCTCTACATTACAACAATGACTACACTTCAAAAGTACTTCATTGGTGGTAAAATGCTTTGGGATGTCCTGAAGTCATAAAAAATGCTTTATAAATTTAAGTCCTTTCCTATATGCAGGGCACTGATCAGCTGTTCAGGAAACACGGGGAGCAATTTATACAGAATATTGTTGGTCTGTTCAGGGCCTGGGAAACAGAGGCGCCTAACTGTCTTGTACATAATGGGCACTTATGGTGGTAAGGAGTAGGGACACATTACTGCAGTAAAAAGCAGCAGCTGGGAAGAGATTAGAGATGACTCGTTTCACAGAGGAAGCACCAAGAACAGTCTGAGAGTAGGAGAAAGAAAAAGGGAGGGCAACGGAGAGTAATAAGGGGAGTAATCAAGAAAACACAAAGGCAGAAAGTGCAAGAGAAGCACAGAGAAAGAAAACGAGAAAGGCAAAGTAACAGAGACATGGGAGGGAATGCTGAAATCTTCTTGTGTCTTTGCTTAAGAAAATGTCAGTTTATTTTTTCTTCTTAAGTTCAGAAAAAACAGGAATTTCAGTCCCAGGAAAAGAATGACAGAGAGAAAAATAGAAAGAAGGAGGACAAATAACCGAGAGACAGGGTAAGAATATAGGTGCATTTACACTGCATGTTTAGTTTTGGTACAAAGTGATTTTTTGCTTCTCATCAACACTAAACTGGCAGAGTAAATCCTGAATATCCAGAGACCTGAATGTGGAGCAAAATGAAATGAGTCTCCCTGGAGAGGGTAACATCACACCACTTTGTTTTGACATTGCTTGCAGTGTAAATTTGGTGCAGAATCATCGTTGCTTTGCAAAGTGCTCAGTGAGTCGATGGCTCCTTGGACACCTTCTAATCTGACTGGACCTTAATTTAAGTGTTTAGAGGATTGAGATTCTTCCCTACAATTTCTGACTTTTGGGAGGCAATTCTGCTTGTGCATCTATCCAGGTATGCATAAAATTCTCTGCTAAACAGGGCAGTTGAAGTTCCAAACAGGCAAGAACCATGCAACATAACTGGAGTCTCAAACCATTAGCTGCAACGTAAATGGTGAGGGAGAGGGAGATGGAGAGAGACAAATAGACTAGGAGACAGATATTGACCTCTTAAAATCAAGATTGAGGCAGTGTTTCATCCAGACCTCACTAAGATCGATGATTAAGGTAAGTGAAAATATAATTTGGAACCTCTGCCTTGTGTGTTTGTTATATTGTTCTGTGGAACACAATGAATAAATCAATTAATAGAACATAGAGAGATTGTACCTTTTTCCAAGTACATTTCTGAATTTCCTAAGACGTGTCGGAAACAAGTCACATCTTCATCGCTTGACTACCACAGTATAGGAGTCGGCGGGGGTGGGGGGGTGGTGAGGAGCCCACAGAGCAGCCTTTGCAGGGGCCCCAAACTTCTCGAACCAGCCCTGCGAGTGGCGAGATGAACTAAACTCCATTTACCTGCTTCCACACAGCATTGAATGAAGATAGAAGACGGCATCTTTATGGCACATCTGCCAATATCATCATTGGAATCATCATGATGTGAGCCATTTCTTGCAGCAGATAACGCAGCTTCAGGCCCCAAGTCATTCACGGCTCATTGCGAAATCCTATTACCCATTCATACCACCTTCCATCAAGTGCTATTTGGCCCAATTAACAGTCTGGGAGCAGCTGAGCCGAACCTTATGCAAAATATCGGAATAAATACATCGTTTTCTGACATTCTCAAAAAATTGACACCTGACAGGGCAATAAATGGAAGACCTATCTGAACACACTGCAGTTTGCAGGATAAGGATTTATTCAAACACTTGGCAAACCTAAATAAACCTCGATATTATTTTTATAACCTTAATTTAGACCTCTGAACCGAAATAGAATCGAAGGCAAGCCAAAAGCACATCGCGGCAAAATTATTTCAAATCTGTACGCAAATATCATTTCTAAATTCGACAAATAACCAAGTGATAAAAATTGCAAATGTTTGCTTTTCTATAAATTAATTTTTTGGGGGAGAAAAAAAACAAAGAGGAAGAATTACTCTGGTTGCTATGTGCACTTCTAGTTACATTGAAGGTGTCTTCAAAGAGAACACAAATACTACACTGCAGTGACAGCAAATCTTCCGCCCTTTCCAATTTACCATTTTCAAAGCTGGCAAAAATAAACCACTGCACATTTCTTCCACACCCCTCTTAAAAAAAAATTGCAAGCGCATTATCATTTGATCACCCATTTTCACTACAAAGGATCCAATTCATGGTCACTTGTTGTCAGCCCAAAATATAGTGCAGAAGGATGTTTGTTTTATTTATTTCAGTGCAGCCAACTGAAATTGTGCAGGATGAACAGAATTTTTTCCACTATTACACTTCAGTTGTTTGCACTTCATACTGCAGGGTTTGTGTGTTATCCCCATACACACAAAGCATTATATATAAAATGATAATATTGCAGGTTAATGCACCAGCCACACATTACTGGGTAATGGCATATCAGTAAATATATAATAGCATTGTAAAATAAATGCTGCAAGAAGAAAATACACCAGTTAATGGTCACATCAGGCGGCAGCTCAATAAGATCCAAGATATTGGTAGGCAGCAGTCCAATTGCGACTAAAGCAGTAAAACTGGAAATATTATCCAGAACAAAATAGTTTTTAAACCAATTTTACATTTATTCTTGTATAGACTGTCTCAACAGGATACCGCAAAAAGCGTGTTGTCCAGAAAATAACCCCTTCACTTACTTCAATACTCCAACTCTGATCATCTTTCCCTGTCTATCAGTTTTTCTTCTGTCAGTTTTTCTCCTCTCCATCTCACACAATCTTTCTCCTCTATCTCAGTCTTACTCTTCTCTCTCAAACTTTCTCCTGTGCCTCACTTTTCTCCTCTGTGAATCAGAAGCTTCCTGTTTGTCACATGCTTTCTGCTCTATTTTACTACAAATAGGATCATTGCTTCTCTTACTTTTTTTCTCTTGTTCTTCCTTAACTTCAAATACACTTACTATACGCTCTCTCATCCCTGTATTCTCAGTGTTGAAATTAAGACATAATCGCACTCTAATTGATGCTTTCTCCACCTCAGTCTTCCTTGCCTTTAAAAACCAAAAGATTTTAAAACCACAAACTTGATTTACCACGTCTTCTCTCCTACTCTTTTCAACCTTTATGTTGGTATTGCATTCTTGTTCCCAAGCCTTAATCTAGGTTTCTCAATTTAATAAAAAAAGACGTAAAGCAGAATAAGATTTGTAATGTAAAGTGTACAAAGTTAATTGAAACCCAAACTGAAACAGTTGCCTTTAGTCTTTCCCTACTTTTCTTCCATCTCTTTCACATACTCACACAGCAGACTCAGTCCTGGAATTTAAAAGATGAAGAAAGACTTGCATTTATATAGCACCTTTCATGACATCAGAATGTCCCAAAGCACTTTACAGCTAATTAAGTACGTTTGAAGTACAGCAGCCAATTTGTGCACAGCAAGCTCCCACAAACAGCAATGAAATAAATGACCAGGTCATCTGTTTGAGGTGTTGGTTGAGGGATAAATTATTGCCAGGACACCAGGGGAACTCCTCTGCTCTTCTTCGAATAGTTCCATGGGATCGCTTACGTCCACCTGAAAGGGCAGACGGAACCTCGGTTTAATGTCTCGTCCGAAAGACGGCACCTCCGACAATGCAACACTCAGTACTGCATTGCAGTGTCAACCTAGGCTATGTGCTCAAGTGTTTGGAGAGGAGCTTGAACCCACAGCCTGACTCAGAGATGAGACTGTTACCACTGTGACAAGGCTGACACCATAGTTATTTGCCAATTGACTCCTCTTCCTTCTTGGATCTCTGCAGTCCAATTACAGCAGCAAGGATTTCAAATTCCTCTCCACTGACCTTTGCTGGCACTCCTTGCTTCAAGACTTTTCCAGTAGCCAGTTCTACCTCCCACAAGAGTAAGTCCCAATTAGATTCTCCCCACTTAGACTGGTTGTAACCCTCCTGGTGCCCTGCATATTGGTATATCTCAATAGAACCATCCTTCTATTGAAAAGCTCATTGTTTATATGAATGGTTTAAAGAATAAAATGGAACTAATCTTTTGATATTAAATGTAATTGTTATTATACTGTTCACTTCCCAGGTATTTCACTGCTCAAAACAAAACCTACTTTCAGTAACTTAATCTGCTTTGATAAGAACTCAAATAATTGAGCTTTCAGCATTTATATTTGTATATAATATATGCAATGTTTGATATTTCACACCAACAGTCAATGGAATAAAAAGTCATCACTGCATTCAGAGTCATTTGATCATTGGACTATCTGCCGCTTCACTTTCTGGGAACACGTTGACCATCTCTGCATATTTATACACATATACAGGAATTTGTTTTCAGGCAGCAACACATTTTGGAATTCGGCGGTTGTTTATCAACCTCTGAAACCCTTAGGCATGTTATATTTGTTCTTCTGAAACGTGCAGGGGAATTTAAATCAGATATCTCTGCAGTTTCAATCAAGTAATACAGCAGCGCTTCAGGTTAAATCACATGATTCAAACATGGATACTCAAGATCTATGAATGCTCCCCAGTAGACCTGCAAGAATAAAACTGCAACCAGAAAAGATTGCCTTATCCTCAACTTATGTGGTCCTATCACAGACTAGAGTCTGCTTCAAAGAGTAACATGTTTCGGGATTCTCATTAAGTTAATAAGCCACAAGAAGACCATTCCCGCAATTTATGAAGCCACATGTTGCTATCATAGCCCACTCCACAGCATACATATTGGGCCAGAAATCGCTTCCGAAATAACGGAGGAGCTCAACAGCACTCTCCGTTTTTAGTAGCGAATTGAAGGAGCGAGTTCTCGCGTTCGCACATGCGCAGTGAAACATGGAAATCCGGAACTTGCTGCTAATGGTTCGCCGGTGATATCACAGCTTCGAATTAAAGGGCCATCGCCCGCTGCAATCAGAGAAATCATTGAAAAAGCGCCAACTTGCTTATCTGCCCAGCTGGAAAGTAACCAATTACGCCACCAGACAGGTACGCTTAAAAATACAGGTCTAAAGTAAGTTTTAACAGCACGGTAAGACTTAATGACTGCCAAACAACTAAAAATTAACTTTTAAAAATGTGGAGTCTCATATTACTCCTTATTTTAATAGTTCTTGGTCATTAAAAACATTTTTTTTTACTTTTCCTTCTGTCTCTTTAATTTAAATCAATTATTTCTTTGTTTTTTTTATAATTTTTTTTAAATTTACAATGACATACAGAATACTAACTTTAAATGAATGAAGTCTGCTTGCCTACTTGAGCAATGCAGCCTGAATCTGTGGGCGTGACTTCTCTTTCTGACAGATTTTGTGGGCGTGTCTTCTCGTCACACACTTTTCTAGCCCTGCGTCAACTCACGCTGCTCAGTGGCTGGGTTGATAGCGCACATTTTTATTTAATGTTCAATGCCACAGAGCCCGCAGTAAGTATTTTCATTAATTTAATTTGCAGGAGCTGCGGTGAGCGTAGCCTCGCTGCTCTGAGTGATTTCCAGCCCGTTGTTTTATATATTTGTATTATGCCAGATGTTACTACAGTATGACCATCATGGAGGGTTTGCAGTACCACATCTGAATCATAGCCAATTTTATTCAGTACTCAAGCAGAAATTTTACCATTTATTATCTATACAGTGAAACTGCTTACACACTGAATGTCTACAAGAAGCACTTTAAGTCATGCAGATGAATGTTCAGATTTGATATTAGTCATTATGCTGCATCACATCTGTATCAGTCACAGCAATGTCCTCATTGCTGTCATCAGCTCCATCAACCTCGATAAGCCGATGATTTTGTTATCACAAGGATCAGTGGTCATCATTCTTGCACACAAGCACATTCCCAGCAGGAGTTGCCTAGTCACCTGCAGAGGAACTGTAATGTTAAGATCCACAGATTCTATTTCCATCACCGGCAATTTTCTTGACAGCTCTTTGATAACTTTGCAGTTATCCTCACTCAGGCTACTTAGACTTTTTTCCTCTCCTTGCCAAACCATTAGGAATAATGGATGCCTGGGAGTGAGCACCAGACAGTAATATCATCTAAGCATTCAGGTAGTATCAAAATGCTTGAGCAAATCTTGAATGGCTTATAATGGCCAACTGCACCTGGAGACAAAATTGCTGTTGGAAAAGCACTCTTACATATGATTTAAAAAATATATATACTGTTCATATCATTTTTTTTGTGCCCATTGTCACAGTGGACATAGATGTTCTACAAAGTTGACACATGGCATCAATAATGTGAGAACAGAGCACTGCAGATTTATTAAATGATCATTTCTGTTTATCAACTGCAAATGAACATAGTGAATGTTACATTCAGAACACTGTTACCATATGAATTATATAGAATGTACAGTACAAAAACAAGCCATTCGGCCCAATAGATCAAAGCCTTTTCTCTTGGGTGGTGGGGAAGCGGGGTGGAGGAAGGGAGAGACTCTCCCTGCTCTGCTCACCAATGTGCCTTGATGCGTCAAATTCTATTTTATTCCTGTATATGGTGGATCCACAGTACTGACATCAAAAATCAACAGTGGTGAATTCCAGTATGTGGACCATACTGTGTCCAGTATGTGATGTCCAGATCAGATGTCAGTTGCTCCATTAATGGTTCTGGTGTTTTCCATTTCAAAGAAATTCTCTCTCCAAAATTCTTCAGACATTCAAGCAGGCACATCCCAGAAGAATAAAATCACCCAGCAATTAGACCTCATGAAATCCTGATGGAACAACTAACTAGCTCCATGAGGAGCTGTCAATCTAATCTTTCACAATGTAACAAAATCACTTCAACTATCCAATCCCACACTTGGTTCAAACTCTAGGAAAGCAGATTCTTTTCCACCACAGCAACATCTTTGTTACTTCTTGGTTGCAGTGTGATTGATTAATTATTTGTACACTTCTTCAACATTACCTCCAGTGATTATTGCTGTCAACATTTCACTTCATTGTCATTGCTGACTAATTTCCCCAAGTTCATTCAATTATTTTGAACGTCAACCTTTCGATATGTGTCGGAGAACTTTTTGGATTAATTTGTAATGCTATTGGAGACTGTTTCACTGTTATGTTATAATTTAGTTCATTCTCTAGTGCAGAGAGCACGGCAAATGTATGAGATCATTTAAATCTTGAACATCGTCTCTAATGCTTCCATTCGACACCCACCAGTTCTCCAATAAATAATGCTAAATCCCTGAAATTAAAATTAAGGTTTGAATGTACTTGCAGCTCCTATTTTAGTTCTTAATTTACTCTCTAATGTGTCTCGATGTAGGTTGCCATCACTGATCTCATAGTAACTGTCACAAGTCGTAAAATGTAAAAGAATCGCCTGCCAAGGGGACAATTCATCAATAAAATACAGGTTTCTTTTCTCCAGTCACACCACGGCTTAACGCTAAGACAGGGAGTGTTGGGCTTAACGTCCGGTGCTGTCTCACACTTGCATTATTCCTGATGCACTGAAGTGATCTTTAAAAAAAATTGAAAACACAATGGGGCCAATTTAGCAATTCCACACTGCTGCCTCACCACACAAATTAGAAATATGGGAACATACTGCCCACAATTTTCTAACCATTTTCTGACTTGCCTGCCCAAATTTCTGATTTGCGCTATTGGTGTGCATGTCTTCCAGCTGACAGCTAGGGCTCACATTACCTCCAGTGATTATTGCTGTTTTATCTATAAGTGTGATAGAGATGTCTGACAGAAAGTAAATGTTACACTTAAATGAACTGCACACTATATACAGTTCCTTCATTGTCACTGGGTTAAAATCCCAGAGCTTCATACCCAACAGCATTGTAGGAGCACCTTCACCATCTTCTTAAGGGCAACTAGGGATGGCCCATAAATATCAGCCTTGCCAGCGACAAAATGTGTGGCACACAGTTCAGGTAAGTGCAACATTTACTTTGTCACACTTAACTTGAGTATTTTTAGCCATATTTCTTCCAATTACCTCTGATTATCTAATTCTTCCAATCAAATTTATTTATTTTTAAAGTTATGCAAACCAATTAAAAAGTTCATCCAAACTCCTTGCAGTTGATTGATTTCTTTACTTGGTGACCGGCAAAATTATTCATTGGGATTCACTCATATTAATTTGGTAGAAGACCAGGAGGCGAGCTAATTGAAGCAGTAAAATTGCTCAAAAAATTCCAAATATTTTGGTCCATCGTTTTTCCTCAGCAACTGAAATTTCTGATGTCCAAAGTAAGGTTTCAAACTCCATAAAAATGTGAAACAAATCACCTATTTTCTGATAACTTGATTGAGCTGACATATAAAGTGGTCTTTTGTGTGCTTGAGTTACTCATTTATGTTTTTAAATGAAAGCCTCAGCCTCTGAAAAGTTTGAAGTTAATACTTCGATCCACAGATCAGGGAGATCCCACAGTGTCAGCGTTGGCACTGCGCACAATTTCCCATCACACCTCAGTCAGATTTTCTCACTGCAAGTGAAAGGCTGTTGGTCTCCTGACAGGATTTCTGACCGACCTTATAAGGAATAATTCCAAAACAAACTGGAGAACAAATTTCTTCAGGTAATGCTTATATTTTAACTATTACTGACTGCGGAACTAAGCAGCTTACATTTTACCTCGAAGATAATCAGGTAAAAAAGCTGTCCTTTGTCATTTATAGTTACAAAGCCAAATAGAAAATCCCCATCCCTCTTCATTTTGGCTTCACCACAGTTTAAAAAGAAGTCTTATCAGTCAAGTGAACACTCAGTGTTATGAATCAAAACTCTTTTTCCGAGGAAAGGTTTTTAGCTTTCTGATTAACCTTAAGACTGGTGCATCTGAGGGTGGGTGTGGGTGTAGGTTAACACAATGAGAATTACATATAGCAAAAAAAAAACATTTGCAAAATACTTATTTCGTGAAATGGTGCCTCTCCTTTAAAAAGATGCAGTCAGGAAAATGGTTCTGTGATTTCCAACAACACAGAATCAGCAGAGTGATTCAACTTAGCTTCACATCGCCATCAAAACAGCAAGATGGGAATGGCATCAGAAACAGTCACAACATGAAGCATTACTCAGTGCTGGACATCCACTCCAAGGAGAGTAAGCCAACATCTTACATTACATCGAATTTACAGCACATAAACAGGCCATTTGGCCCAACAGGTCCATGTCGTTGTTTATGCTCCACACAAGCCTCCTCTCTGCCAACTTCATCTAACCCGATCAGCATATCCTTCTGTTCCTTTCTCCCTCATGTGATTATCTAGCTTCCCCTTAAATGCTGGTCACCTCAAATACTCCATGTGGTAATGAGTTCCACATTTTAACCACTCTCTGGGTAAAGAAGTTTCTCCTGAATTCCCGATTGGATTTATCAGTGACTATCTTATATTTATGGCCCCTAGTTCTGGTCTCCTCTGCAAGTGGAAACATCTTCTTTATGTCTACCCTATCAAACCCTTTCATAATCTTAAAAACCTCTATCAGGCCACCCCTCAGTCTTCTCTTTTCTAGAGAAAAGAGCCCCAGCCTGTTCACTCTTTCCTGATAGGTATAACCTCTCAGTTCTGGTATCATTCTAGTAAATCTTTTTTGCACCTTCTCCAGTGCCTCTATATCCTTTTAATAATATGGAGACCAGAACTGTTCACAGTACTCCAAGTGTGGTCTAACAAAGGTTCTATACAAGTTTAACAGAACTTCTCTGCTTTTCAATTCTATACCACTAGAAATGAACCCCAATGCTTGGTTTGCTTTTTTATGGCCTTATTAACCTGTATTGTTAATTTTAGTGATTTGTGTATCTGTACCCCCATATCCTCTACCCCATTTAGACTTATTATCCAAGCAGTATGTGGCCCCCTTATTCTTCCTACCAAAATGTACCACTTCACCCTTATCTATATTGAAATTTGTTTACCAATTACGCACCCATTCTGCAAGTTTATTAATATCTTCTTGGGTGAGATGCAACCAAGCAACAAAACAATCAAGTAATATAGCAGGAGTGAATTTCAGGATTAAAACGGTTGATTTAGAAACAGAGATGGTGCAGTAATCCTAGACACCATCCTTATTACTGACCCTGACTCGAGCAAATAAACAAAGGTACCCTTTAGGAATGATGGGCTGGAAAATGTCAACAAGCATGCATTGTAAACTCTACTTATTTTATATTATTTGACTAAAACAAATTAAACTCAGGAAATCTCACTACGAATGCACATTTTCTCATGCCATAGACAAGTTTGCTCAGTCTTCCACTGGATTCAACTTCAGTTCGTGTAATGGTCACATTCTTCGTTCTCAAGACAGAAACTGGTGAGGAAAGCCATCGAAGCTCATCCATCCAGGAAGAACCTACAGACCCCTCACCGCAGCATCCAGCTGTTTTTTTTAAATGATTACAGGGGGTGTTTTTTCCCTGCACCACCCTATAAGAAAGTCCATACCACATGTTTAGCACTTCTTGTAAACTGCATTTCACCAGTTTTGCCTTGTCCTATAGTTTCTTTTGAAGTACTGTTCCAGATGTACTTTCAGTATACCATTTATTACCATATACATGTCTATAACCCCCGTCAGTTGACCCATTTCAGAAGCTATCTTAGCTATTTACTTGAGAAAGATCCTGTCATCAGTTTCATTAAAACGTATCAGTGTTAAAGGCACAATAATCATCACTTGTCAAAGTCACACAGAGGACTACAATTCTAGAAGAATAGCTTTTCTCAGCTTGATACGAGAGCTAACAATTTACTAGCCGACCTGTAATGAGGTTTGCACTCATTATCCTTTAAGTATTACAAGAGGCACTGGAACACAGATAGTCTTCACTGTTACAACTTAGCAAATCCCAGTCAACAACTAATTTTCTTGAGACATCCTTTTTAACCCATTTTTAAAGAGACACATTTTTAGAGGAGTCATAACTCAAAAGAAAATGTTTCCTCTGCACTTTTAGGGACATTATTTTCAAATAGAAATAGGCAAGCTGATTTACAATTGCAGAGGAAATCAAATGCAAATATAAGTTCCTGATCCAAGCAAAGAACTTAACTGATCAAGCCACTTAATTTATACTGGATGGTACTCCCAATTCGCTTTTACTAGGTTTCAATGGTCAGAACATTTCATATCCTGCAGGTACATCTAAAAATGACCTTATGAAAGCCTTAGGCCAGTGAGCCTAACATCAGTGGTAGGAAAATTATTGGAAAAAATTCTGAAGGACAAAATTAGTCTCCACTTGGAGAAGCAAGGATTAATCAGGGATAGTCAACATGGCTTTGTCAAGGGAAGATCATGTCTGACTAATTTGATTGAATTTTTTGAGGGGGTGACTAGGCGTGTGGATGAGGGTAACGCAGTGGATGTGGTATACATGGATTTCAGTAAGGCCTTCGATAAAGTCCCGCACAGGAGACTGGTCAAGAAGGTACGAGCCCATGGAATCCAGGGTGCCTTGGCACTTTGGATACAAAACTGGCTTAGTGGCAGAAGGCAGAGGGTGATGGTCGAAGGTTGTTTTTGTGAGTGGAAGCCTGTGGCCAGTGGGGTACCACAGGGATCTGTGCTGGGGCCCTTGCTGTTTGTGGTCTACATTAACGACTTGGATATGAATGTAAAAGGTATGATCAGTAAGTTCGCTGATGATACAAAAATTGGTAGGGTGGTAAATAGCGAGGAGGATAGCCTCAGTCTGCAGGACGATATAGATGGGTTGGTCAGATGGGCGGAACAGTGGCAAATGGAATTTAACCCGGAAAAGTGCGAGGTGATGCACTTTGGAGGGACTAACAAGGCAAGGGAATATACAATGAATGGGAAGACCCTAGGCAAGACAGAGGGTCAGAGGGATCTTGGTGTGCAAGTTCACAGATCCCTGAAGGCGGCGGAACAGGTAGATAAGGTGGTAAAGAAGGCATATGGGATACTTGCCTTTATTAGCCGAGGCATAGAATATAAGAGCAAGGAGGTTATGATGGAGATGTATAAAACACTGGTTAGGCCACAGCTGGAGTACTGTGTGCAGTTCTGGTCGCCGCACTACAGGAAGGATGTGATCGCTTTGGAGAGGGTGCAGAGGAGATTCACCAGGATGTTACCAGGGCTGGAGCGCTTCAGCTATGAAGAGAGACTGGGAAGATTGGGTTTGTTTTCCTTGGAGCAGAGGAGGCTGAGGGGGGACATGATTGAGGTGTACAAAATTATGAGGGGCATAGATAGGATGGATACTAAGGAGCTTTTTCCCTTCGTTGAGGGTTCTATAACAAGGGGGCATAGATTCAAGGTAAAAGGCGGGAGGTTTAGAGGGGATTTGAGAAAGAACTTTTTCACCCAGAGGGTGGTTGGAGTCTGGAACTCACTGCCTGAGAGGGTTGTGGAGGCAGGAACCCTCACAACATTCAAGAAGCATTTGGATGAGCACTTGAAATGCCATAGCATACAAGGCTACGGACCAAATGCTGGAATATGGGATTAGATTAGACAGGGCTTGATGGCCGGCGCGGACATGATGGGCCGAAGGGCCTCTATCCGTGCTGTATAACTCTATGACTCTATGAGTCAGATCAATTTTGTGTCAAATGACATATTAAAAGTTTTGCATTTTTGTTCATAATGAAAGTTGAGCTCTGTTGAAAAGATTTGCAAATGACTCATTGCTATCTACAACAGGTTGACAGGCTCAATTGTTTTTGCAAACCATTTCTGCTGTGATCAATATACAAATGTCTATATTTTGAGTTTTGTTGGAAAATGTTTATGAAATATAATATTATCATGGAGATATGAATGGCTTGGTTGTCAAAACTATGGAGAGTAGAAGAGGAAGAAAATGTATTTTAAGTTTGGCAGAAGAACTTAGATTCACTAAGTCAAATGTAATACTTACATCAGTATTGCATAGTGGGTGAAAAAAATTCACACAGTGAATAGAATAGAATTAGCATTGCATTGGGAGGCTAGATATGTGGGGAAACAATTAACAAAGCAAACAGATATATAGCACCCTCCCATGCAAGTGCAGAAGATGCAACATCTGCCCCTTCCCACTGTCCGTTCTGAGTACCTGACATATAAATATAAAGATGATCCAAACAGACAAATCTACAAGTATATTTTCAAATTACCAAACCTAAAACTTCTCAACATTGACAGGTTATATGGTAAAACGTCATTGATGATTTATGCTGTCCGAAATCACGTATAAAACAGAAATAGGAGACATTTGGTGACTGACACACTGGAAAAATAAAACAATAAGGGACAAATCAGGCTAGATGCAGAAAACTAGATTTAATGACTTTAGTGAGGTTTCGCCAAGGCAATTTAAAAGACATCTATCTAAGTGAACACTCACAGAGAAAATGCACATGGGCCAGGGTATAACTAGTAACATGGAGGTATAATGTTGCCAATTTTTATTATAGGTATCAGCTGTGGCTCAGTGGTAGCACTCTCACCTCTGAGTCAGAAGGTAGTGGGGTCAAGCCCCACTCCAGAAATTTGAGCACAAAATATAGGTTGATATTCGTATAGTACTGAGTGAGTGCTGCACTGTCAGATGTGCCATCTTTCTGACGAGGCGTTAAATCAATGCCCTCTCAGTTAGATATAACAGATCCCATGGCACTATTTCGAAGAAGAGCAGGGGAGTTCTCCCAGATGTCCTGGCCAATACTTAACCCCTCAACCCACATCACTAAAAACAGATTATCTGGTCATTATCACCTTGCTGTGCGTAAATTGGCGGCTGCCTTTCCTGCATTACAACAGTGACTATGCTTCCAAAGTACTTCATTGGCTGTAAAGTGCTTTGAGATGTCTGGAGATTGTGATAGGCATTACATAAACACCATTCTTTCTTTTTTATTTTTACATACATTAATAAAAAAAAGTTAAAATACACAGAACAAAAAAAACAATTGGGACTTCCTGAATGGCTTAATGGTAAATGTAACGAATGGAGTGACACTGAATCATATAATGCCAAGTTGGTCGCAGATGTTATCCCTGGTTTGTTCTGAGTTAACTGATGTCACTGACAGCAGGGATGAAACTACTACAATTGGCCTCAGTACCTCCAGATTTAGAGGGGAAAGGCAGGTAGGGTTTCTGCTCCTGATCACGATCTCGTGGTCACAGTTTTGGGCAAGGTCTGATCAGACTTGTCTCTGAATACTCCGCATGCTCAAAAAAGTCTTTGACACTTCTTCGTATCACACATGAAGAATGTTAATTTGGTTTAAGAGCTGAGCGGCTCCTGGCACTGTTCCCCAGCACGAGTCACACTGCCTTCAGGAGAAAAAAAAAGAGAAAATTAGAAAATGAATGCCAAAATAAAAAGCTCTCCGAAAGGCTGGCTCCATTGCAAATATAGCATTGCTACAGCATTTGCTAGAGCACAAACCAAGTTCTCCTGGGTGGCCAACAAGATGAGTTTTAGCTGACAGTTCAGCAACTGAGCCTGCTGATAGAACTCCCCAAAGAGATCCACTTCAACATCGATTGTTTTCAAGAGGCGAGAACCACAAAACATCTAAAATCTGCAAATAGGACATCCAGATTGAGGTGATTTGAACAACCATATTGTCTATGAGGCTGGAAAAGTATCCAGGTTGACTAAGATATGTAAGGGGACACATCAACCGAAAGTGTGCATCAAATTAGATCAAAATTCAACACTGGTGTAACTAAACGTGCTCAAGAAATTAAATTCTCCTGCGTCCGCCTTGGGCAGTAAATTAAACAGCTGGGAGTGCATCCAAAACCCCTACTAGTTTGAGATGCAAATGACAGCCATTACTGTCCCTGAGCAGTTTAGTTATGGGCTCTACATTCAGGATCGTTTATTTAAGCAGAAATGCTTGAGAACTTGGTAACATTGTACATTGTTGCTGCAATGTGCCATGTCAAGTAGCTTGATTCAGGTTTAAGTAGAGGCATCTTATCCTCAACCGCGCAAATCAGGAAGGGAATTGCTGAGTGGAGGTCAGGTTTTCCAACAACAACTACTGGTATTTAGATCGACCCTTTAACATAGAAAAGTATTTCAAGGTGCTTCACAAAAGCGGAATCAAAAAAATGTATACTGAGCAAAGGGAGTAGATATGAGGAGGGGTGATCAACAGTTGGGTCAAAGAGGTGGGTTTTAAGGAGGAGTGGAAGGTGGAGAGGCAGAAGTATTTAGGGAGGCAATTCCAGGGCATGGGGCCCAAATGGCTGAAGGCATAACAGCCAATGCTGTTCCGGGAGGAGGGATGCACAAGAGGTCATTGTTAGAGGAACGCAGAGTTACAGAGGAATTGTAGACCTGGAGGTGGCTAGAAAGATAGGGAGGGTTGAGACCATGAAGGGGTTTAAACATGAAGATGAAAATTTTAGATTTGAAGCATTGGGAGCCAATGTATGTCAGTGAAGACAGGGGTGATGGGTAAGTGGTGAGTGATACTTTGTTCATGATAGGATACAAGCAGCAGAGTTTTGGATGAGCTGAAGGTGGAGGATGGATGGCTGGCCAAGGAAACATTTGAATAATCAAGTCCATAGACGACAAAGGCATGGATGAGGGTTCTAAGCAGCAAATTGGATAAGATGGGGCGGAGGTGGGAGATTTCAGAAAGGTGGACGTCGGCGTTTTCTGTGACAAAGAGGATATGTGGTCAGAAGCTCAGCTTAATTCAAATAAGAGGAAAGGAGGTGAGAGATGGGATAGTTGTTTGCACGGACAGAGAGGTCATGGGTGAGTTTTTCAAGGAGAGGAATGGTGACGGTGCTTTTGTAAGGGAGTGGAATAGTATCCAAGGAGAGGGAACCATTTACGATGTCAGCTAGCATGGGGGCCAGGAAAGGAAGTTGGGTGGTCAGCAGTTTAGTGGGAATGAGTCACAGATCAGGGCCAAGTTGTCTGGAGCTGTCAGACTGTTTTCAGCAGTTTATTAATTTTAGGTTTTGTTAAGAATCAGGCGAAAGTTCAGACCTTCTGATTTCTGTCACGTACCTTGTACTGAGGCTTGCTTAAACCGCAGATGCACAGCATGGTAGTGCAAGAAGTACTTTTTAATTGGGTTCAAAATATTATGACAGGGAGTCGGTCTGAAAAATTCACAAGTCTACCATTTTGATGCACTCAATTTTTCGAAATTTTAAAAAATTTACCTTTATCTTAAGTGAATCCAAGCATGTGCTTACAGTACAATGAAATAGAGAGAGCAATAGAAAAAAGTGTTTTATCACAAAATGCCTGCTGAAGATTGAGCAGAGGATGAACGATTCCATCAAGCTAGGAAAGCAAGGCAAACACCCAGCATCTGACATTTGCTGTTTTTGTCACAAATATATCTGCCATTGATTCTTAAAATGCTGGGTGAAGGATATGTTTGCATAAAGCAAAGTCTAGCAAAGCAAATATTATGTCCAATCAAGTGAGAGATGTCCTTTTTAAACTCATTTGGACACTTCAAGTACCATCAGGGTGTAAGCCCAAAGTATAGAATTGTACAGGAATTACAAAAAGCAGCTTATGTTAATTGGTCCAGATTCACATATATCGTAATGCATTCAGAGCTTTTAAATCCTTCAACCAACTTTCTATTGTGAATAACCCAATATTTAGATAGATATGGATGAGTGTGAGGATCAAAACCCCTTTAACAAAAGACATTTGAAGGAAAGGGTTAACTGTACCCCTTTTAAATAAAGACATTTGAAAACCTGTGAACACAGTAATGTGGTAAACAGTGTTCTCGCAAGTCCTGTTTTTCCCTCACTGAAGCTGATGGCATTGGAGAAGTATGAGTTTCGGGATCGAAGACATTGTACTGCGAATAGATATCTAGATTATTAAATAAATAAACTAGATGGATGATATTGAGCTTAAAGCATTGTCAGGCTTTCAAAACACATGGGCTTTTGAAACACAAGCTTTTCAACACAGCAGGGGGTAATGTAGCGAAAAACAACAAGGACATACATCAAAGGCTTCGGATTAGGAAGGCAATGATAGGTGTGAAAAAAAGCAGGGGCCTCTCATTCCTATCTGGTAATCTGTTCAAAAGAACGTGGATTTGTAAAATATTAAATAGTATTGAACCCAGCATATGGTCAAATGGTATAAGGAATGGATTTGAAGCCACTGAAGCAATCAAAATTGGAGCGGCAAGGAGCATTTGGGCATAGAAATGTAAGGGGCTATCTCTACATCAAAAGCCATATCGAGGAGACAATAAAGGGGCCATTTACAAACCATCGTTCGAGCACATGGTCGTTTCTACATCAAAGGGTCTCCAGTCACATGATCAAAGCCTAAACTGTCAATCATTGAAGCATGTTAATGATTGAGGTTTACCAACAGGGAGCGATTGGACAAAAAGAATGACCATCCCCAATCCTATGTCCTATTGGTAAAAAAAAACAAAATAAAAAGACGTTGAGAGAAGAACAGTCTCTTCACCACTCAGCAGTCACAGGGAACAAACACTGCAGTTGAACATCACACAAGAAGACGACCTCGAGTTCTGAAGAGCTGATCAACCTTCAGGCCTGATGAGCAAAATCCTTAGTTTAAAGGTTATATATGTATTAATGATTTGCCTGATGTGTGCATGAATTCTTAAGTCATTGCATAATAACATTGCGAATTATTAAGTGTAGAATGGGATTTTATAGAGGAAAACCATATGTATGGTTTGATTTCGCTTCATGAATGCTTGGATTTAATAATTACTTTTGATTAACGAACTATCATGAGTGAGGGTGACTTTCTTTGCTTGACTATTCGTTCAGTGTCCAAAAAATCACATAAAATAAGGAATTCCCCACGAGAGGCCAGGAAGCCCTTCCGAGATCATGGGCTCAATTTTGAAACGGTGGTGGGTCTGCAGCGACGGGGTGGGGGAGGGGGATTGAAGGTGTGCGTGGCAAACCCGAATAAAAAAATTAGGTTTTCCGATGCGATCGCAATGTAATTGATGGTGATTAAAGTTGTTTCCGGGCTTTGCGCCCAGCAGACATGAGCTGCAATACCAAGAGAAAGAGAGAGAGAGCGGGAGCATCCGGCGCTGGAACAGAGGGTGGAGAGAGGGGAAGATCGGGGGGGCGGGGGGGGGGGGGTGCAGAGAGGGGAAGATCGGGGAGGGGAAAGAGAGGGGAAGATCGGGGAGGGGAAGATCGGGGTGGGGGGGGGAAGAGAGGGGAAGATCATAGAGGGACATATCAGGGGGAGAGGGGGATATCGGTGAATTTTTTAAACAGCCCCAAATAATGTTTTGTGAAGAACCCTTTGTACCTCGATACCAACACTACAGTTGTGAGAGTCCTGATTCTCAAGAGTCTCCCAAAATAATCCTCAATATTCACAGCGCCAAGGTCCCTGGATGAGTCCAAAGCACAGTTGCTTGGCAATGCTGTGGTTCACAACCCCTCCACAGAATTCCAATTTTGGCAAACACCGAAATGGTTAGAATTCTATTATCTCTGGAATTAGAATACTAATTACTTTCCCACATCTTATTGAAGGTGGAGCACTAATGCTTACTTTCATGCTGATAAGACTAAGGATCATTTAAAGATCAAAAAGATGACAATGAACATGTGGTTGATAATCCTTGAGTGGATTACAGATGGAAAATTGCTTCTGTGACACAAAGATACCAGTATCTTATTAAAGCATCCATGCATAGTCTTCTTATTACTTCGTGAAGGTGTAACTCACAAGAATGCCCCAGGATACAAAGTTAAAACAAAACAAAAGCTTCACAATGACATAAAAGGACAGCTCCTCATGCTTTATTTAAAACAATGATCATTACATTTGTTCCTTTTAATTGGGATTTCAGTTTAAATCCTTAATTATGTCTTACCACTAAGCTGGGACTTCAATTCCATTTTATAAACCAGTCTTTTATCAAGCCGGCCTGAAGAAAAGCATTATGAAGGGACAAGTAATCATGGACACAGTCTATGATGTATCATATTACTGGTTTCCTTCTTTCTGCCACAGTACATAAAGGGATAAAATTAAGGTTCACTCACAGAAAATAGACTAACCTGCTTTGATATACAATAGGCCCTGAATGTTGATGTTATACCTTTAACAAGTATCTAATGGAGAAGCAAAGCCATTAAATTGAAATGCAAATGTGTTTGAATAAATGTTCGATTGCCAGCTCTTTTTGGCGTAAAGCACAGATTATTAATTTTTTTTCAACTGGCCAAATTTTGAAAAGTAATTCTCAGCCTGTCTTGTTCAATTGGGCAGTCCATCTGAAGCCATCAGAGAAAGATATATATATATATATATATATGTACATACTTCACTAAGATTAATTTTCAGGGACCTTGAGATAGGTCCAGTTAAGATTGTAGTCTAGCCCTTCAGACGTGGCTGTTCGTTGTTTTCTATTTTATAATTAGGGATAGTTAAGTTTGTAACTCCTGACAACCTACAGTATGTCATTGCTGCTGATAACTTATACATTTACTGTTCCATATCTGTTCTGTAATTTATAGCCTGAGGCAGATTAGGTGGAATATTTATTCTACCATCTTCCGAAGTCAAGGAATGTCACGTGAGAGTGCCAGAGTAGAGACGTAGAGTTTCTGTTTGACCTTTGGGCTCGCCACAAATGACCTGGATATTGGGTAGATAAAGACACATGACGGTTTGAAGTAAGTAATGACTTGGCCACAGGAGTACTCTGAGATGACGCACCAGAGAAAAATAATTAGAGTAAAACCCCAAAAATATCCTCTTATTAGGGAGTGAAAGTTTAAGTCTGAAGAACTATCCAGGTTACAAATCTAAAAAAACCCTCTACAAAAGTATCAAAATGAAATAAAATGACAGGCCTCTAGCTTTTTTTAAAAATAAATTAACATTACATGTTTTTTGTATCTGTGGTCTTAACTTATGTCGTACCACTAATCTGGGTTTTGAATTACATTTTATACACCACCCTTTTATCAAGCGAGCTGGACAAAAAATATTATGTACTACCCCTGAAGGGACAAGTAATCATGGACACAGTCTGCTCAAAGTAGCAATGTTTCAAATTCACAATTTGCTCTGCAATCAATGAACACATGGGAAGCTGAAAGCTTTTTAGCAGTTTCCTGATGGGAAAGTAGTTCAGCTTTCTGATTCTTATGGCTTAATAATGGGCGATAATTCCTATTTGCATCTGACTCATTTCTTTTGCTTTGGGATGAATTGGAAATCCATAAAGTTATCAGAATTGGAAGCCATGGCAACTGTGAATTTTTTTTTGTTTTCAAATTTTGTCGCTGATCCTCCTCAAGGCGTTGGTTGTTACCTCAGTACAAAATGCTGGCATGAGAAATGCGACTTGGAATTTGAAATTTTGCACTGCTTGTTTATTTTGTTGTATACTCTCAAGCAGCCGGCAGCAGTTTTTATGTGTGTCTCTGGGATAACAACAAAGAAAAAGTTGAACTTAAAGGATTGAAAATGAGGAAGGAATGCACCATTATTTGAGTAAAGAGGGGAATTTTAGATATCAAGTCCTGAATTTATGATAGTATATAATCAGGAGCTCTTTTGTAACATTAAGCCCTGTTGCAGAGATATTGGCTCAAAAGGAAAGTTAATTTAATGTTTTCTTCAGTTTTGGCTTTTTGGTACTGACTATAAAAATCCAGTCAAAGTACCTAATCCCCAATACCCTTCAGGTACCTCATTATTATTCTTCCAGTTACATGGAGAGACTAGAGAAGCTGGGATTGTTCTCCTTAGAGCCCTTAAGGGGGGATTTGATAGGGGTGCTCAAAATTATGAGAGGTTTTGATTGAGTCGATGGCTATAAACTGTTTCCACTGGCAGGAGGATCAGTAACCAGAGGACACAGGTTTAAGATAATGGCAAAAAATCCAGGGGGGAAGTGCGGAGACTTTTTTTTATGCAACGAGTTATGATCTGGAATGCATTGCCTGAAAGGGTGGTAGAAACAGATTTAATGGTAACTTTCAAAAAGGAATTGGCTATGTACTTGAAGAGGACTAATTTGCAGGGCTATGGGGAAAGAGCAGGGGGGTGGGACTAATTGGACAGCTCTTTGAAAGAGGCCTGCACAAGACACGATGGGCCGAATGGCCTCCTTCTGCACTGTATGATTCTGTAAGTATGAACCCAGCCAGCCATTATCAGGGCATATTCATGTGTGGAAAGCATCCTAGCTGAACTGCATCCTCTCCTCACTCAAAATTCACATGCACACTTCGTAACTGGAGTCATTGGATAGCGATCAGGAGCAGGAACACTGGCTGATTGACTTTATCACCTCCTGGGCTTGGGAGAGAAAGAATGGTCGCACCAAAAACCATACTGCAGCTGAGATCAGCAAACTTGGTACAGAACATAGGACCTTCTGGTCAGCATAGCTCAGTACCACAAGGGGCAGTGTGCTGAGCCCCTGAGGTTGCTGTTGTCCATATCGAAAATATTCAAAAGCTAAGCGATGTCTGTCAACCAGCTAGACTAACGTATTTTCCCTTTGTAAAAAAAAAGCTCGCCCCTTGTTGAAAAAAAAGTTACTTCCCCCCCAAGTTCTTTCATACAGCTTTCTCCAATGGAAAGCATGCGAAGATGACCTACCACATGCTGATGCCAACACCACTTTGCAACAACATGTATTTATATAGCACCTTTAAAGTGGTAAAGTCCCAAAGGGCTCCAGACCATAAGTAGATGCGAGTGCAACTTGAGCTTATTTGTACTCTAGTTTTCTGTTTGAGTTGTAGAAGTACTAAACTGGTGCTCAGAAATCTGGTGTTGGGTCATTGCAGAGGCAAACACACAACCTGCCACACTGTCTGTTGGACTGTTGGTGATGAGCAATAGTTTTGACACCTACGTTTCATTGTTCAAATAATGCATTTTCATTTACAACACGGGAGGAGCACAAAATTGCAGCTAATTACCACTTAAAGGGGCCATTTTGTGCTGACACAGTAACAAATAATTTGTGTGGGTGGACAAGTTTACATTCTTTCGGTTACTAAAGTGTCTCTGTATATCACTGCGTTTGCAGTAATTCTTATAATAACTTGTCCGCATCAAATAAATGTAATGAAATATTAGATTTGCACCAATGTTGAGTTCAAATCATTCTGATTTCAAAAAGTTAAAATTAAAATGTCAACTTCTTACTGCACACAATTGTTTAGATAGTTTATACTGTGGATCAGCATCTCAGACTGGTGATTTCTAATGAGAGATACAATATTCTTCAAATCTTTAAGTCCCAATTTTACCTTGGGGTGGAAGTCTGCCGGGGTCGGGTGGATGGATGACAAACCATACAGACTTCCCCAGCATGAGGCCTGGGAAGTTTTAATTTCTGAGCCTCATCTGCATTGGTCTGCCGCCCGAACTAGGTGGGAAGCAATAGCTGGCTGGCGGGTGGGAGCAGGAATTTGGATGGCAGGAAGCCGCCATCGAGGACCTGAAAGGATGGACAGGTAAGTGGTTGAACAGAGGAAGGGGAGTGAAGCCTCCGAACCCACAAGGAAATGAGGAAAAATAATAAAATTCACTTACCTTTCTGGGCCTCTGCTGGCCCCGGCTCATCTTTGTACCAGATTGGCCTGGCGGGGAAGCTGCAACAACTTCACCACACAGGTCTCCGGCTAAATCTGCAGTCGGGCCCATGCTGGCCTCATCGGAACCCAATTTGCATATTTAAAGAAGAACCCCCACTGCCTTCAGGCGGGTATCCCCCTCGCCTCCTCAGAAGAGTAGGCCAAGATCGCAACCCATGGGCTGGCAGCGGGATCAGTGCGGGTATGTCCCACAGGCCATTTTAACTGCCAACCCAACCGGTTTCTGCCATGCAGGTGGGAAGGATTAAAATCAGCCTTTTTGTTTAAGAAAGAAAGGAAATTGCTGGAAATACGAGATCCATCAGCATCTATAAGAGAGAAACACTGCTTACTGTTTCCGGTTTCAGAACAAATTTGATTAAGGGTCTCCACCCAAAATGTGAACCTATCTTTTCACTTCACAGATGGGCTATGCATTGACAGGGTTTTCAGTTTTTGATAAGTGTTGGTTTTCTGGCTGGCATCATTTATATTGTCCAGAAAATATTAGTAAACACATCAATACATCATTCATCCAATTCAAAATTAATGTGGTGTCAAGTGTTCTGTCTGGTTGTGAGGAATTACAGGACTGAAGCTCGGAGTTTCACTGTTTGTTCAGATCCAGTTTTAAAGGATTGTTTCTGTGACCTTTTCTTATACATTTGAAGCCCTGCAGTCTAACATAAATTCATCAGGCAAGATGTTTGGATGTGATAAGACTCTTAATAAATTCACGTTTTTATAAAATAAATTTCTGTTGTTTGCTATCTATTCAAGTGAATGCAGGAAATTATATAATCTTGCAGAAGTGATTTCACAGGAGAGTTGAGATCAAGAACTTGCTGCATGAACCATCTTAGGTGCTAATCCTATCATTTCATGGCACACCATTGTACTGAAAGCTCCAATGGTTCACGACTGTGCAATAATAATACCATTGCAAAAAAATATTATGATGGTGCACTGATTTTTGCCTATTTGGCCTGAATGGGATTGTTGGTTTAATTTATATTATGTTTCCATTTTAAAGTCAGGTTCAGGGTGACAAAGGGTTAATTCCCCAGCACTGCAGCATACTTTTCTGCATTGATAGCAAAATGTCTGGATTCGTTGATCAATAGGAAGGCTGGAAATTTTGATGGGCTGTCCCAAGGAGAAATGGATTAGCCGATGAAACTGTTATCAATAGCACTTTTGAGACAATTCGGGGCATGCGCACAATTCAGGGAGGTTCGCACCTATAAAATTGAAATGGTTTCCAATCAGAAGTGCCAGCAGGGGGCTTAGCTAAGCAGGCAATGTGGCTGCTCTGGCTCCCACACCAAGTGAAGGAGGGAGTGGAGATTTCTTATTAAAGTTGGTAGCCTTGATTGGCACCTCAACAAGCAAATTCTAGACACAGGAAATGTCATAGGTCCAACTTTTGTCTTCCTCTCACTCTCTTTAGAGGAGCAAGCAAGCTTTTAGCAGTAGGTTTGAAGCTAGGACCGTTGGAGAGGTCACTTTTTAATATTCATGCCAGTCAGTTCAGCAAAGACTTGTAAAGTGAGGCAGGGCCATATCAAAGGATGAAGTTTGTGGAATTCATTATTTTGATATTACAAGGAGCAACAGGAAATAGGTAAATCTCACTGTGAAAACTTATGTTTATTGTTGGCTTACAATTGGCCTCGTCTCACTCGAGTGCTCATTAGTCCATCTTCCAGAAGAGAGGAGAAATGCATATATGGTGGTGTTTACAAGCACACAACGAGGGGGCTTTTTGTTATGGCCTCTGGGTCACACTACTGCTTAACGAGACCCTAATCATTGTGGACATGGGATCCGCTCACAGAAGTAACTAGTGACATTGAACTTGAGAGAATATCTGGTGCAGACTCAATTTTTAACAAGCATCATGGAAATACTTCACATGGAAGGCAATACTGATGGCAAATATTGAAATGCTGATGGGAAATATGATATCAACAAACATTGTAACATCATTGGGTTAACTGTCAAAGGTGCAAAGGCTTTCCTAGCATCTTTTACATTCTAAGCAAAAGTATAACGAAAAACTTGTCTGAAAGAAGATGCTTCTCTCCATCATAATCATTCTACTCTCTCTCTTTATTTTATTATGGTGATTGCTCCACTGAACTAATCTTTCTTATTCTTCCTAGCCTCCAGATATACTTCCCTCCATACATTTGCATGCTGTTGACCTAAGCACTACTTCTTCATTTTTGTCTTGTGGTCTCTCCCTCTCTTTCCAACCTTGGTGGGTATCTTCTCCTTCAGCCCTTAGCTTTTCATTTAGGGTTCACAATTTTTTTAAAAATTAATTCTAATCCCAATTTTTGTTCATCTGGATGGCTTCACTCGGGATGCAGCTGGAGCCAACTGTGATAAGGACAAGTGTCTCGCAAATTTAATCCTGATTTGGACTCGAGTTGACGAGAAAATTGTACTGGAATAACATTTGGCAAGGCCCTGTAAGATATGTCCCATTTTAACATTTACAGATATTAGATAAAATTCACTGCATTTTACTGAGCTCTGGATTCATTGAAAATCCACAGCAAAAATTTTTCATGTTTGAGATACATCACATATTGCACACAGATACATGTAGGAAAGAATGGGCCAAATAAATACAGGCTTACATCTCAAAAATAGTGCTAAGATGGGCAAAATAAAATCTCAGCGACTTGGTCGAGCATCAGAATCTTAGTGGGGAGATATGGGGAATGAAAACCCGCAGGCCGTCAATCTCGGCCTCAGTGCTGGGGTGCGCCGACTGGTGACCTCTGGCACTAACCACACCAGAGTTCGTGGGGTGAGGGAGTGGTCAAAAATTTGCAGGGTCTGAATGGACATATATGGTGCAACTGCTGGGGAAGCCGCATACTGTGGTAGAAGTGGCCAGACCCAGGGAGAGGTGCCAGATTTGCCAAGTTCGTCCCCAACCCCCTCCAAAAAGATTAATTTCCTGCTCTCTTGGTGCCCTTTTGAAGGGGGAAAAATTACATTAAACATGAGCTTTTTATAGAAGTTTATTAAATGAAAAGGATTTAATGCTGAGAGGCCGTTTCCTCTGGCTGGAGAATCTCGAATCATCATCTCAGGATAAGGGGTCGGCCAAATTAGGACTAAGATGAGGAGAAATTTCTTCACTCAGAGGGTTGTGAATCTTTGGAATTCTCTACCCGAGGGGGCTCGGTATACTCCGTTATTCAGTATATTCAGGGCTGAGATGGATAGATTTTTGGACTCAAGGAGAATCAAGGGATATGGGGATTGGGCAGGAAAGTGGAGTTGAGGTTGAAGATCAGCCATGATCTTGTTGAGCGGCGGAGCAGGCTCGAGGGGTCGTATGGCCTACTCCTGCTCCTATTTCTTATGTTGTTATTTGCTGCAGGCAGTATGACACATACAGTGGGACTATATAGTGGGGGAGGGAAAGAAAGCAAAATTCCTACTGGGAATGTGCCACCTCTCCATGGACCTATGCAAAACTTGAGAAAAGTACCGAAAGGAGAGTTTGAACAATATTATGGAGGGATGGGAGAAGAGGCAGGAGGAGTGACACACAAAGGGCTTGTAGAATTGTTAACATTTTCAGAGTTACAGATTCAGGCACAGGACAGTGTTTAATTCTGAGCTTCCTGTCTTTCCAGCCTGGTGTGTTCTTCCTGTATCCAGTTGCCACTGCTCTGCACTATCTCCTCCCCTGTTTACATTCACTCAGCTCTCCCCCTCCTGACCCTACAGTTAACCAACATAACCAGGAGGCACTGGGTTAGAATAAAGTAAAGTCAAATTCCGCTTTCATCACGAATTTCTCGGATTTTCACTGGTACTTTATCCATTTGACTGTGAAAATGGATATTGCCCGTCACATACAAAAGGGCTGCCATTCCCTATAATTAGGACTGCTGTTTATGACTGAAGAAGTCAAAATTCCATTGGGATTATGTAACGGTGGGATTTTTACCTGTGTATTGAGAATGAGATTCCATAATTCGGTCCCTTTTTCTGTGAAACCAATGGCCTTGCTTATAATCTGATGTCTTAACCAAATAATTCTACAATATGTCCAGGTTCTAGAAGAGAGGCAAGGTTGCTAGGAGGGAACCAATAAACGTGTGTGCGTGTGTGCGCGTGCGTGCGTGATCAATGACCAGTTGTAGGGAAACCTAACACAAATCCATGGTCTCAGGGTTTTGAGGCCCAACTCCCCGCTCATGCTTCAAAACCTACGTTGTGTGACAGTTACAGCATCACTGACTGCAGCAATGAAACACTTGTAAAGCAAGTTAAAAGTACAAAATCCACTTTAATGACTTTCTGATGAAAATTAATCTAATGTACAACATTTTTGCCATATCAGTGGAGCTGTCCTTGTTAGTAGAATTTTTGCAGTACAATTTAGATGCAAATTAGTTTTGAAGCGGTACCACCTAAAGTAATTTAATGAATCCTGGAAAATGTAATAATTAGAATCAGAAATGCATGATCTTAAGACTGTCAATTACCTCTTTAGTTGAAAAGAGTGGTTAAAAATCCCAACCTGAAATAACAAACTTTTTGTATTTCTTTTAAATATAATATTTTCATTATTTTGCCTTCTTGGTGAGTGATGTCAGCACTGGAAAACTTCTCCCACAACTGTGCTGGTATGGATCATTCTCAGAAGCAGGCCACAATCTCTCCATATCTTGCTCGAACAATCTGCTTCGGAAAAGCGAGCTACCATTATACCAGTGTGATATTTATTTTCCTCAAACAAGCTATTCCTGTCAACTGTCTGACTGAGAATACCGATTTAGCACTGAGTTATTAGCAGTTTTATACTCTGGTCTCATTTCCAACCAGAAATTGGGTTGGGGCTGACTAAACCCATTTCATATAAGCCGGGGGAAGAGAGAGAAAAAGATTTCATATCAACCTAAGACATATATAAGATATGTGCCACCCAGTACTCTCCCCCTCGCAAAATATACATTCTGATGGAATGCATTTTTCATAAATGTAATCAAGTTTGAAAGGTGAAAAAAATTCCTCAACTCAGACCTTGAACTTATCAGATTGATATTAAGTACTGCGCTGTTGGTGGAATATTCCACTAACATGACCAAAACGTTCAATCCCTGACATCTTTCCAACCTGTATTCTCCAGTGGAATAGTCCATATGAAAATGAGAAAACATCAGAAAACCTGCAGGTTTTGGATTTTAATAAAGAACTCATCAACTGTCAGAATTTTACAATTGTAACATTAGTTCTGAGAATTAACATACTCCCAACTTTCTGGTTTGATTTTTTTTAAATGGTAACAATTTATAGATTTCTGTTTGATGTACATGATCCAATAATTCATAAAAAGCCAAACTTCAACCAGACATGTGTTATAGTCACATCTGAGTTGTACAGTACAAGTGTTGATTTTTTTTTGCACTTTGAAAAATAATAATTATTAGGGCTTCTCACAGAAGCTTCAATTTATTCCTGAGGAAATCAATTTCCTCTCATCCTGTTAGCTGACCTCAGGAACACAGGAAAATAGGACCAGGAGTAGGCCATTCAATCCCTTGAACTTGTTCCGTCATTCAATTAGATCATGGCTGATCTGTATCTTAACTCCATCTACCCGCCTTGGTTCTGTAACCCTTAATACCCATGCTTAACAAAATCCATCTATCTCAGTAACCTTTAGTAAGGAAGCGAGAGGCCCACAACGAGCTCACAGGATGAAAGAATTATATTCAAACAGGTGTTCAGGAGTGGAGCAGAGAGGATACTTTTAAGGATTTGAGAATCACACATCCAGATGAGAGTTTTGTAATGGTTGGAACATCTTTGATGCTTTTCTGTCAGAGGAGAAAAGAAATGTTGGCAATGTCGATTCCACTTTCATGTCTCTATAAATGATTCAGCAGGTTTTAAGCATCTGAAAGATCCATGTGGGGATAGATGGGCTGTTACAAAACAGTGATAAACCATTAAAAATGTGGCATAAGTAAAGAGAATGTGATTTTATATTCAACCAATTTTCTTTCTTTCAACAACTGATATGGCCCAAGTAGCAGCACTATTTGAATCATTAACACTTCACTCCAACAGGAACAAGCTGCACCTTTTCCTTTCAAAGTTAGCACAAATCTTGTAAAGCTGAGGCCGTGCAATAAAATAGGCTCAATGGAAATCAAATAGAAGAGCATTTATTTCTTTCTCATCATAAGTCTGTAGTGTAGAACAAGAAAAATATTTCTTCACTCCGACTTAGTAACCCCCCCCCGCCACCCCCTTGCAGGCTGTAGTAAGCCCTGCCCACTGATCCAATCTTAAAGCTAAAACATCCCATTAATTGTGTTATAAGTGGCAATTTTGGGGAATGGAACATTGCAAGCAGAAGCTGCACACGCTCAGTTATGGGAAATCTGATTTTTATCACCATTACATCTGATTGGCATTGCAGACTGAACGCAACACCACAGCTAACCTTTGTATTCCATGTGGAAATATGATTTATTGGTTTTTTTTGGTATCGATTAGTTAGTTAGGTTTGGCCAGCCCTCCCAGCAATTGTTCTGGTATTTGTGTTATCTATTATCCATTTAATGCTGTGTGGTCCAATACATTATCCACTAGCCACATGTGGCTAATTGGGAATCCAAATGCGGCTAACTGCATTTCTGATCAGTGAATAGAAAATGTGCAATAGACAGTGTCGTTGGGCATGTGATCTTAATACTCATTTGCACAGCATCTGCATGCGCACTTTAACCTTTCTGTGCATGTCAGTAAAATGGTCAGATGAAAAGTGCAACTTTTTGGATCATGAGTGTGATACTTTTTGGTTTCTGTAGATGTTTTCCAAGTAAATATATACGTGAAGTACATTTACCTGTGACTGTATGTATGGCGTTTTCTACTAAAATTTGTGTAAGTGGTTAAACCAGAGTTGCCAGAGCCACGCCTATGGCTAGTCAGCATTTCCTGTTCGATAACACTGATTTAGTGATATGAACAAGTTGACTAGTTAAATCTCTCTGACACCTTTCCATCTTGTGATATTCTCCAGTGGAACTGTCCATATGAAAATAAGAAAACATCTAATGGCTGAATTGGTTTTACCACCATCTTGGGGACCTCGTTACATTCATTGTTTTCTCATTTTAATTAAAATGTTTTTTAATTTTGTGATCGCCCAGGTGAGGAACGGTTGTGTTGGGAAGTGAAGCTTTTCCCATCCTACGTACCTCGCGTCAGCATCAAGCATTCTCTGGTCAGATACAAGACAGCCAGATGCAAAGCGAAGCTCCTTCCACTCTACCCCAACAACATGCCTCAGTCACAACTTCAGGAGCATCTCCTATTGCTCCAAGTGTGATGTCTATTCCATTTCACACACTAAACATCCTGTGGCCTCTCAGAGTGACATTGCCAGTCAATGCCATAAAAGGGACTCAGTGGAGGGGTCGAGGGAGGTGGTGGTGAGGTAGAGCTGGGTGTCGTCAGCGTATGTGTGGAACCTGACATTGTGTTTTTGGATGATATCACCAAGGGGCAGCATGTAGATGAGAAAAAGGAGGGGGCTAAGGATCCTTGGGGGACTCCAGAGATAACGGTGCAGGAGTGGGAAGAGAAGCCATTGCAGGTGATTCTCTGGCTACGACTGGAAAGATAAGAATGGAACCAGGTGAGCGCAGCCCTATCTAGCTGGACCACAGAAGAGAGGCACTGGAGGAGGATGGTGTGGTCAACCATGTCAAAGGCTGCAGACAGGTTGAGAAAGATGAGGAGGGATAGTTTACCACAGTCAAAGTCACATAAGATGTCATTTGTGATTTTGATTGGGGCCGTTTCAGTACTGTGGTTGGGGCGGAAACCTGATTGGAGGGATTCAAACATGGAGTTGCAGGAAAGATGGACTTGAATTTGGGAGGTGACAACACATTCAAGGACTTGAGAGGAAAGGGAGGCTGAAATAAAAACAGAAAATGCTGGAGAAGCTCAGCAAGTCAGGCAGCATCTGTGGAGAAAGAAACAGAGTTAATATTTCAGGTTGATGATCTTTCATCAGAACTGTCGCATTTTCTGTTTTTTTTTCAGATTTCCAGCATCCGCAGTATTTTGCTTTTGAAAGGGAGGCTGGAGATGGAGCGGTAGTTTGCAAGGACAGAGGGGTCAAGCTTTTTTTTAGTAGGGGAGGGTGATGATGGCAGATTGGAAGGGGAGGGAGACAGTATGTGAGGAGAGGGAACCAAATTTATTTCTTCTTGGACCCTCACAGCCAGCAGATGGAGGACAGAGAAAACTTTCATCCCATCAGTCTGGTCTGGATTTGAAGGCAGGTCCCAGAGGTGAAAGGCCAAAGTCCAACTGCACTAATCACTTCCTCAGGGATATCTCCTCAGCCAGAATGAAATGAAAACCTTCTTCCTCTACTGGCTATGATTTTTCATAGATTTTTGAAGTTTCAATCCAGCTGTGGGCAAAATTCCACATCAAAAATGAGAAATATTACAATTCAATTGGGATTTGCTGCCCCAATTCTACTTGCTGCTTACACTGGATGTCCAAAATGGAAGAGGGTTCTCCAACACACAAATGTCTTGCTTTGATAAGCAAAGAAGTAAACCAACAGGTTCACATCAATAATGTCTGATCATCAGCCAAGAAACATATAACTTGCAAAGGTGAATGCTGACTTACATGTACAAATGCTGCATGGAACAGTCCAGTTGGTATGACAGAGTCATCACGAGAACTAAATTGGACAGGGTTCAAAAATCTTTTGTTCAATTTCTTCAGTGGTCAACCAGTTTTCTTTGTGGTTATCAGCTCTCTCAAAGCCCGGAGGTAAATAGAGCGATAGTTAATAACTGTGCAAATTATATATGGCCCATTGGAAGGGACAGCCAATATGCTTGACGACCTTTATCCCATTTTACATCTTTACGGGGTAGATTTTGGCCTGAGCCCATTTTTCCAGCCCAAGCGCAGTACCTGCATGCCCATCATGCATCTGAACTGAGAGACCCGAGGATTGATGGAATTTGGTCCTCGGGCCTCATCAACATACTCAGCATGAACTGTCGGCACTGATCACGCCTCCACTGGCAGGTCGCATGAGCAAAGACATCAATTTCGGGTCACCTGCCTCTTGTTTTGGTCTGGTAGATGTTCCACAATGACATGCTTGACAATGGAAGCTCGCAACCCAGTCAAGACCTCAACCAGATGGATGCACAGTATTACTAAGCAATGTTGTTGATTTGCGAGCCATCAATTTCGGGTCACCTGCCTCTTGTTTTGGTCTGGTAGATGTTCCACAATGACATGCTTGACAATGGAAGCTCGCAACCCAGTCAAGACCTCAACCAGATGGATGCACAGTATTACTAAGCAATGTTGTTGATTTGCGAGCCATGCTGGCTGGTCAATGGAATCTGGAGGGCGTGGACCCCTCCCTGGAGGCTGTGATTCTTTAGGACTAGTCTCCAGATGGCCATTAAAGCCAATGGCCCAAAGGGTAGGGTGGTCGTAGTTGGACAAGTAGCGGGAAGAAGGTCTAGTAGATGAAGTTGTTTCAACTGACTAAATGTCAGCAGTAATCCTGTGCAGTTTTTGGAGGTTCCTGAGCCTTGCCTATGCCAACTTTTGCTTAAGCTCTCTGTGGCTGGGTAAGTGTCCCCAAAGGGAGAGTGCATACTGAATATTGGGCAAACAGAAACTGTACCAGAAGAGTAGATGCTTCAGTAGCTTGAATTGGAGAGATGATGTGCTTCCATATTGTCAGACACCTGACAATGTTAGGTTGCTTTTATGTCGTGTGTATCACAATAATTTTTAAATTCAATATCCACTGCAAATTATAGCACATCTCAACGCTGAATTCAAAAGTCTTCTCTCTACTGTCTCAGTCCATTTCATATTTTTTGTGAGACAATTTTCAGGAAATCATTTTTCCACATGTACAAAACAAGCATCTGCATTTTTTGAATGCTGTAAACGTCACTTTGTATTTGAAGGGTTAAGTCAAGAACGATGGCACTTTGCTAATATCCCAAAGAGCCCTGTATTGTATACAATCATGTTTCTTCAGAGCAATTGGATTGACACAAACTTAATGAGTTGACCTCTATTCGAAAATGGGCTTCCTGGAAAGTGCAGCTCTGTGTGTACTTGTGTCCATAAACAGTGAGAGTTAATCGCTGCAGCTTGCAATACCTTTCAATCCAGAACAATGTTGTTCAGCACTGCTAGTTGAATTTTCTGTCCCTGTGTTTATGCTTCTACCCTTTTTGGACATACATTAACAAGGCATTTCAACGTAAAATAGGCGTCTCTACACAAAATGTGCATTGTAAGTATGCATGATTGTCTACTCCATTCTACAATGTTGCAGTTGACAGTGTGAAATATTAATGTAAGGACTGGCAAATCTCACAAGGGGAAATGGCCTTTACTGGAACACTGCAGAAAGAAATACTGCCTCAGGATCTACATACATCAAACTTGTTTTGATTGGTCTGGCATGAAACATTTCAGTCGGCTTCAATTTACTAAACGAATGTGTGAGGCGATCATGACAAATATAAAGCATTTCCATCTTATTTTGGTCTGGCAGATGTCCCTTTTAATCTGTCACGATGCACATGTATTTAAAAAGACATTTATGCCGCCTCAGCCGACATTTTTGCACCTGTTGTGAACTTTTCTGTTATTGTCTCCCTATTAACAGGTTTTAAAGGAAATCAAACATATTTTCAAATATATAGACAGAAGCGAAATACTGCAGATGCTGGAAATCTGAAATAAAAACAGGAAGTGCTGGAAACACTCAGCAGATCAGGTGAGAGTAACAGAGTTAACATTTCAGATCGATGCCATTTCATCAGAACTGGAAGAAATGAGAGATTTAACAGTTTATAAGCAAGTACAGTGTCAGGGAAAAAGGTGGGGGGAGGCAGGAGTGATTAAATGACAAAATGGATGATGGTGCAAGACAAGGAGGGTGGTAATGATGGGACAATATAGAAAAGGATGGGGCCAGATGAGGTATAAATGGTTCCAGCAGAACCATTACCAGCACCTGCTGTCCAAGAAAATGGGAGCAGTGGTTATGATCTAAAGTTGTTGAACTCAATATTGAGTCTGGAAGGCTGTAGAGTGCCTAATTGAAAGATGAGGTGCTGTTCCTCAAGCTTGCATTGAGCTTTGTTGGAACAGCGTAAGAGGCCGAGGACAGAAAGGTCAGAGAGGGAGTGGAATGGAGAATTAAAATGTGGAGGCTGGTGAGGTGGAAGGTGAGGACAAGGGGGAACCCCATTGTGCTTCAGGGAGGGAGGGGAAGTGCAAACACGGTTGACGCCCCTGTCAACCATAGTGGAGGGGAATCCTTGGTTGAGGAAAAAGGATGATATATCTGAAGCACTGGTGTGGAATGTGGTATCGTCAGAACAGATGCGAGAGAGTTGGAGAAACTGGAAGAATGGAATAGAATTCTGAAAGCAATTTTCCTCTGCTCTGTACATATTTTACATACAACTGCAGCTAATGCACCGGCACACCGTGGTATGTTGAGGTGCTACCTATGTTGGTTACCGTGATTTTAGAGAGAGAGAGACGGGGAGGGAGGGCGCGATAGAGGCGGGGAGGGAGGGCGCGATAGAGGCGGGGAGGGAGGGCGCGATAGAGGCGGGGAGGGAGGGCGCGATAGAGGCGGGGAGGGAGGGCGCGATAGAGGCGGGGAGGGAGGGCGCGATAGAGACGGGGAGGGAGGGCGCGATAGAGACGGGGAGGGAGAGCGCGATAGAGACGGGGAGGGAGAGCGCGATAGAGACGGGGAGGGAGAGCGCGATAGAGACGGGGAGGGAGAGCGCGATAGAGACGGGGAGGGAGAGCGAACGAGAGACGAGGAGAGAGAGACACACGCACGCACACCGAGGGGGAGGGGAAAAAAAACACACACAGATAGGAACAGAGAGGTTGAGAGACACCATATCTGTTTCTGCCCCTGGAAAAGAACATTTGGCTTTACTTTTAAAAATAAACTCGAAGATGTGGACAATTTTTACAGAGCTCTTTCTTTTTTGCTTCTTATCACATTGGAGCTTCTTTGATTACTTAAGTTGATGCCCTGATATTTTTTGGGGCGTTAATCTTACAGTAATTGAAGAACAAAGGAAAAAAGGGAAGCTTTCATTAAGGACCATTCTGCATTGATAGCTAAGAATTTAAATTTTCTTTTGAAAGTGTAATCATAATGAAGCTTTCAGATTTCCCCAGAAGCAATGAATTTTTTTTAGAAAAATTGAATCCACATGAAAAGCAGTTTTTTTGTCACTGACTCAGCAACAGCTCTGAGTGTTCATTTTCTTGCTTGCTTAAGTACATTATCAGTTGTAATGATAGTAAAGGACTGATTCATTACCTTTAGGCCCAGAGTAGAAATATAAAGAAGAAATAAATCCAGAAGGAAGACTGTGCTCCAGGCACTGCCTGGTGGTAGTGAAATTCTGAGGAATAAAGCGGGACAGATCAAAAGCATCTTCTACACTGCCGATGAATGCAAAAATGTAGAGAATAAAACAGCAACGAAATATCAATACACGGTCCACAGAATTGTTAGAAGTTGGACTATTTATATCCATTATTTTAAATATTGAGTTTCCAAATTTAAAAAAAATAATTGGCAAAAGAACCAGAGGGGAGACGAGGAGAATTTTTTTTTTAACACGCAGCGAGTTATTATTATCTGGAATGCACTGCTTGAAAGGGTGGTGGAAGCAGATTAATAATAACTTTCAAAAGGGAATTGGATAAATACTTGAAGGGGAAAAATTTGCAGGGCTTTGGGAAAAGGGCAGGGGAGTGGAACTAATTGGATAGCTCTTTCAAAGAGCTGGCATATGCACGATGGGCCGATTGGCCTCCTGTGCTGATATATTATATCTTTCATCCTTTTTATACATTGAGAAAGAAACTTAGAACAACAACTTGCATTTATATAGCGTCTTGAAATACTTCCCAAGACGCTTCCAATCATCAAATGGTCCAAGTAAAAATGCAAACTGTCAGGATACAGCAGGCAGGCAAAATACTCTGACAATTAAGTAACACTGGGGTAGATTTTCAACTTACTGCCTGGGCATAAAACTGGCAACCTGGATCAGTCATCTGTTATAGAAACTGCTCAATTTTCAGCTCCATTGATTATGGTTGGCAAGTTGAAAAATCTATTCCAGTGTGTAAAAAAACAGGTGCTAAACAAGGCAACTGGATTTGATAATTATAAATAGATGCGACTGTATACTAGGGAGGCACCTCACAATGATGGAACATATTGATTCAGATAGAGTATTTCAAATCAGTAGCCTTGAGTATGGCCATGGACAGTAAGAACTCTCTTCATTCTAAATCATTTTCTTTGAAGCTCGACCAGGCCATGAGGAACAGCACATGAGCAGTCAGTCAAGGCTTTCAGGAATTTCTTAAGAGAATGTGGAAGAGAATATTTGTGTTGACCTGGAATCATCTGTTTTGGTTTAAGGTCTCAAGGATCAATTCTACAAATCGTAAACTTACGTCTAGCTTTATTTTGGTGCTTAGGTTTGAGGCTTCCTATTTATGCTGGATAACATATATTGTGAAATGAAAAGATGTTTGAGGTTAATCAACAGATAAAATATCTGTTAACGTTGGATTAGTGACATCTCTGTGGGAGAATTCCTTTCGAAAATTCTAGGGGCGGTACCAAAATCTGATATTTGCAGAGGGGAGCTATGATCCCAGAGAGCACAGCCTGTGATTTCCCAACCTGCCCTCCTCGTAAACATGAAATCATTCCTTACAATATGGTTAGAAAAACAGAAATGATACAACAGATTGTCAGAGACTATAACCCTTGGTATACAATTCATTACATTAAGAACCCTCAGTGGCTCGTGCCATCAGTTTCTCTTCATTTGCACTAGTGAAGCCATTGGTTATTTCTAGATTTAATTGAGATTACTTTGTGCAAGTTGACAATATTTTTGATGAACAAAGGGATAGTTTGAGTTAACCGAGTGTATCAGAGGAATGAAATTTGAGGTGTGCATACTTTAAAAAAAGAGCCTATCTTTGCTGAGTGACAAAACAATCACAGACCGGGATATCACCTGATATTTACAGGCCTGTGTTTTTTATTACCCAATGTCAAACCACTCATGGCCCAGAAATTGCTTCTAAAATAATGGTGAGCTCAACAGTGCTCACTGTAATTAGTGGCGAAATTCAAGAACAAATTCTGGTGTCCTTACGTGTACAGTTAAATGCGGAAATCCGGAACTTGCTCTTCCTGGTTTGCTGGCAATATGACGGACTCGCGTTAAAGGAATATCGTCGGCTGGAATCAATGGACCAGCACCAACTTGCTCTTCTGCCCAGCTGGAAACTAAGTATTATCGCCACAAAAAAAAAATGCTCAAAAATAGTCTTAATGACTGACAAACAATTTCTCTGGGCCTGAAAATTAATTTTAAAAATGTGAAGTCTCATTCGTTTTGATTTTAAAACTTGTTGGGAAATTTAAATTTTTTACTTTTTCTTTCTGTCTTTTAATTCAATATTTCTTACCCTCTCTTTATTTCGCTGTTTTTGCAAGGTTTTTAATTTTTTACCTTTCACTTCCTGGTTTTGACTCACTGACTCTTTGCGGCTTGTTAAAAATGCTGCTATCAGATTGGTCGAGGGGAGAGCATGATCCTCACGTCACTCACATGGTGCTAGCTCCATTGGAGTTAACGCTGGACTCTTTTTAACTTTGAATGAGATGAACTTCACGCAGTTAATACTGCGGTAATTTTGTAGGTGAGAATAAATCTATTGAGCAGCGAGTGCCACTTGTTTGCTGCTCAGTGAGATTTCTGGGCCAATAAGTTTGCAACACAACATCCTAAACATAGGGATAACAGAGGGAAGTTAACATAAATTCATGAAAAGAACTTTCATCCATTATCTGCCTTCTTCAAAGTTCTTCTATGCCGTACACATGTCTGGAGCTGAAAAAGCTCAGGGGATAACTTGCTCCCAGCTATTTACCACTGCCATTCTCACCACACAGCTTGAAGGAACCTTTGAGCTTTCCATGTTGGCCTACCCTTTGATATTTGTTCTCTTCGTCCTATCTTCTAACAAGGCTTCAGTGAGATCAGTAATAAAGAATTCACCAAAAGAGAATCACAACCTTTTACTTCCTGGTGCAGTATATTGGTGAAGACACTCTATGTACCACTGGATGATTTATGGCAATGTTAAAGACAACAAGAAGTTAATAAAAATAAAACACAATTTTCAGAACAAATATTTTGGTTGTTTTCCTCTGTTTGACTGTTTCATTCAACATTGTTAACTGAAATTGAATACTTCTTAACATTGCATAGCAAACTAAATAGCCACAGACAAAGACGGATGTCTTTCAAAGATGCTGAACCAATAATGAGTTGACCTTTTGTTTTTGTATTTTGATGATAAAGATCAATTGCTCAGAATGTATCCAAAGACTAAATGAATTAATACTAGATCGGTGATTCTAGGAGTGGTTTCCTGTGGGGTTAAAGCATTCAGCCAAGAAAATTAACATTCAGAGATCAGCATTTCCGCTGCAGCTCCAAGGTCTACAACATGCTCCAAAAATCAATGCCTTTTCTGCTGCAGTTCAGTTGGAATGGGAGAGAAATTAGAACTCACTTAAATCCTCTGCATTGAGCGAGCACGAGAGAAATGCTCAACATCAGACCCTAAAGAACAAAGGATCTGAAAGATTTCAAAGCCTTATCTCTGCAGGAGCAAATGGCTCTGGGGAGTCAACAATTTGCTCCATTGGTTTGAAGATCTGTCTTTTTCAAAATAAGTGCTAATCTTGAGAAATTCAAAAGGTTTCGATCAGGTATTTGTAAAGAGCAATGAATTCTTGTTTGGGCACCACTGGAACAACCAAAACAAGATGCAAAAGTCTCCGAAGAGCCCACTTTTCGTATGCTTTATTTTACGGATAACCAGCTTCTCACAGAAGAAATGCTGTATGATTTATGGTTCTATATTCTGCTTGTTAAAAGGCATGATTTCCAATTCAAATAAGGGGACTAAATTGATTTTCTTTCAAAGTATCATGAAGGCTCACCATTCTCCCTAAAGCAGCTTTTGTTTTTTATTTAAAATTGATGAAGAGTTTCTATCTCATCCCAAGAACCAGGTTGGATGTCTCTTTTGTGCCTGACTAGAATTTTGCCACAGTGTCTTGCCAGTTTTTAATCCAGACAATTATTCTGACACCCATCTATTGCACAGAGCATAACAGGTAATTCACACACGCACAAGAACTTCCAACAATTTTTTGAAAATAAATTATGCAGGCAAGAACCATAAGCAAAAAGAAAAGGTCATTCACCCCAGCAGAAGCCCACTGTTTCCAACAGATCATATACAATTTCCACTGCCATGGACTTAACCCAGTTTATTTAATCTCCTGAAGGAGGTGTATAATTTAAGGAAGAACGTGCAGGATGATGAAAGTCTTCAGAAATTCCTTCCCGACGTCAGAAAGAAACTGAATGAAAATGGCAGGATACCAACACAAGATGACATATTTTCCACATTCCTCAAAATCAAAACATCTGTACTGCACAGAGACAATTCTATGGTCTCAATAAGGCAGACACAAGTCTTTCATTTTTGTATTTAACCTTTGACCACATTCTTAACCAAACATTGTTGGGTTTCTTTTTGAAAGAGTTTATTGATGCATCAGCAAAAAAGGACCAAGAGATTGATTAAGAGAGGAAAAATAGAGTATGAGAGTAAACTTGCAAGGAACATAAAAGTGGACTGTAAAAGCTTCTACAAGTATGTAAAAAGAAAAAAGATTAGTGAAGACAAATGTAGGTCCCTTACAGTCAGAAACGGGAGAATTTATAATGGGGAACAAGGAAATGGCAGAGCAATTAAACAAATACTTTGGTTCTATCTTCATGGAAGAGGACACAAATAACTTCCCAGAAATGCTAGGGAGCCAAGGGACTTGTGAGAAGGAGGAATTAAAGGAAATTAGTATTAGTAAAAAAAAGTGCTGGAGAAATTAATGGGACTGAAAGCTAATAAATCCCCAGGGCCTGATAATCTGCATCCCAGAGTACTAAAAGAGGTAGCCATGGAAATACTGGCTGCATTAGTTGTCATCTTCCAATATTCTATAGGTTATGGAATAGTTCCTGCAGATTGGAGGGTGGCAAATATAACCCCACTATTTGAAAAAGGAGGGAGAGAGAAAACAGGGAACTACAGACCCGTTAGCCTAACATCAATAGTAGGGAAAATGCTAGAGTCTATTATAAAGGATGTGATAACAGGACACTTAGAAAATATCAACGGGATTAGATAAAGTCAACATGGATTTATGAAAGGGAAATCGTGTTCGACAAACCTACTGGAGTTTTTTTGAGGATGTAACTGGTAGAATAGATAAGGGAGAACCAGTGGATGTGGTTTATTTGGATTTTCAGGAGGCCTTTGATAAGAGGTTAGTGTGCAAAATTAAAGCACATGGGATTGGGGGTAATATACTGGCATGGATTGAAAATTGGTTAGCAGACAGGAAACAGAGATAGGAATAAATGGGTCTTTTCGGGGTGGCAGGCAGTGACTAGTGGGGTACCACAGGGATCAGTGCTTGGGCCCCAGCTATTCACAATATATATCATTGATTTGGATGAGGGAACCAAATGTAATATTTCCAAGTTTGCTGATGAGACAAAACTAGGTGGGATCATGAGTTGTGAGGAGGATGCAAAGAGGCTTCAAGGCGATTTAGACAAGTTGAGTGAGTGGGCAAATACATGGCAGATCAGTATAATGTGGATAAATATGAAGTTATCCACTTTGGAACGAAAAACAGACAGGCAGAGTATTATTTAAATGGTAATAGATTGGGAAATGTTGATGTACAAAGGACCTGGGTGTCCTTGTACACCAGTCTCTGAAATTAAACATGCAGATGCAGCAAGCAGTTAGGAAGGCAAATGGTATGTTGGCCTTCATTGCAAGAGGGATTGAGTACAGGAGCAAGGATGTCTTACTGCAGTTATACAGGGTCATGGTGGGAACACACCTGGAGTATTGTGTGCAGTTTTGGTCTCCTTACCTAAGAAAGGATATACTTGCCATCGAGGCAGTGCAGCGAAGGTTCACCAGACTGATTCCTGGGATGGCAGGACTGATGTATGAGGAGAGATTGGGTCGACTTCCTGTATTCACTCGAGTTTAGAAGAATGAGAGGGGATCTCATTGAAACATATAAAATTCTGACGGGGCTAGACAGACTGGATGCAGGGAGGATGTTTCCCCTGGCTGGGGGGTCCAGAATGAAGGGTCACAATCTCAGGATATGGGGTAGGACATTTAGGACTGAGATGAGGAGAAATTTCTTCACTCAGAGGGTGGTGAACCTGTGGAATTCTGTACCACAGAAGGCTGTGGAAGCCAAGTCACTGAATATATTTAAGAAGGAGCTAGATAGATTTCTAGACACAAAAGGCATTAAAGGGGTATGGGGAGTGAGTGGGAATATGGTATTGAGAAAGAGGATCAGCCATGATCATATTGAATGGTGGAGCAGGCTTGAAGGGCTGAATGGCCTACTCCTGCTCCTATTTTCTATGTTTCTATCATTACATATGATACGGGTCCAGTCCAGATATCTTCAATTTAAGGGAGAAAAAAGCCAGTTCTTAAGTTCTGCACTCACAGCCTCAGTTAAATAACCTGCTTACATCTACATCACTGACGCCATTCAACATTTGAAGAACCGCCAATTTAATCGCTCTCAACTTTTTTTTGATTAAAAAGAACTGCTTCAATTCTGTGCTTCCCTTTTCTTTATAAATTCAAATATCAAATCGTAGAATCATCCTCGTCAATTCTTGTTGACATAATCAAATGGGCTGGAGATGCATCATACTACACAATTAACCTTCTGGATAAGAACTTCAAATTGACTCAATAGTCTCAGTGAATGATCGATAACCGCATGGAAATTTTCTTTTTTTGCCCAGGTTTGTCAAATGCACATCAGTTTCCTATATTAATGTGTATTATCGTACATTTATCCATATTAAAATCCATCTGTTGTTCCATAACCCATCTGCTTACTTTGTCCAGACTTCTTGGAATCCTTTCAATATCCCTTATAGTGGTCATCGAGACTTACAGGTTCACATCATCAACAAGTTTGACAATATTCACCAGCACTATCTTACTCCATGTTAGTAATGAACAGTGTAAGGAGCAGGAGGCCCAGAAAAAATCCCTGAGAAACTGTATGTCACTGGTCCCCACAAAAGCCTTTTTCCTTTATTATCATCGGCTTTCTATTGCCAAGATGCTTTGCAACCCATCTTACTATTTACTCCTGATGTGGGTACCTTAGGCAAGAGCCTCGACAGTCTTCCAGCCCAGCTGAGCCCCAGAGAAACCTATCAGCAAAGCTAAGGTACCACTGCACTCTCCATGTGACTAAAGTGCACAATGACATCACAAAATGAATACCCACTTATTGATGAAACTAAAGATAAAAACAAATTCTGGAAAATTTGTGAAGTTATTTGAAATAACTTAAGTGTACCAAAAATGTAAATGTATTGCATTATACCAGCCTAAATATTTCAATGAAGTACATACAGTGATGCATGGTTTTGTACACGACATTCTTCAAAAGTTCTTCATAATACTACTCTAAGATCTTCCTCGAATATCAATATCCTGATCAGAAGTATGACTGCTTGTTAACTGAATTGGAAAACCTCTGCCTTTCCCAGCTGGATAATCCCAATACTCACTTTGCCTTTCTTCCATCCAATATGATCTCATACTTATGAGGTACCAGAGAAAGAGATCTTTTTTATTCTGTTGCCAACTTATTTATTTCCAATGACTCTCAACTTGGGCCAATTTGAACTCAATGAATTCTCTGGCCGAGGCTGGTTGTCATAATTGCTAGGCTATCAATCTTTAATCAATCTTTTTCACTGGTTTTCTGCTGCTGTTCTTAACTCATTGCAGTAACTATCTATTTGCAAAGAAAATCATATTCTCCCTAATAGTAGCTCTGCTTTTGGTCATCAGCTGTAAAAGAAAAATCACTTTTTTCATGGCCAAAGTCTATACTTATGTTGACTAAATGCTTCACAACTGCCTTTTCCTTTTCTGTATGATAATCATTTATCCTTTACATTAAGTATATACCTCTTGACAGCCAATAGTTCAATGGGCATCAGAAACCCTCTGGTATTTTGTTGGTGGACTATTTGACCCTATTTGATAATGAACACCTTCAGAGCCAAACCTGATCCCGTTCTCACGTAATGTCCGCAAAGGTGTACATTCCAGCAAAGGTCACTGAACAGTGAAAAGAATTGGCAACTCTAGCTCACCCTTCCCTTCCCTAGCCCATAGGGGGCTCAAGCCAATTGTTGCAAACCCAACTGATGTCTTGGTAAATTCAGCTAATTCCACACACGCCAAGGATTGAAACTCGCACTGTCTAATTTTTAATTGACCATTAGTTGAATTTCATACCCATACACCGCCAAAAATACATTCTGAACAAATCCACCAGGTAGTTTGCCCACTAATAACAAACCTTTATCACTTGGCGCTTCCCACACGAAGTAGTGAGATTGTGGGGGGGGGAGGGGGAGAAGGAAGCACAAACATGGAAGTTAACACTGGTCCGTTGCTTAGCTAGTTGGATGCAGAAAACTATCCTTTCAGGACAGCCCTCTGATACATCAGTGGGTAAAATTCACCATCCAGTGTGATGCTGAGCTGCAAAGACCCAAAAGATCCCAGTCTTGACATTCAATCTATAAGGAGTTTGCTCTTCTCATCAGTTGGAGCAGTACAATTAATGTCATGAAGAATGACTACTTGAATGAGATACTGAAACTGTACTAGTGGGAATCAGTACCTCGAAGAATTAAGGAACAGGAGATTTTTTTTAAAAATGAGTATAGACGAAAGGTCATTAAACTAGTCTTATCTCTGTTCCTCAGCAGAGAAACACAAGACTGCAGATCTATGAGAGGTAAATGGCCAGTAAAACAAACACTTGTTTAGTTGAAACAATCTCAACAAAAAGAAAACCATAAACATCATTGAATTATTTGAATCAGGACAGACTCATTCTCTTTCTGATTCTCGATTATCAGAGAATAGGGACAATGTTTGTTGATCAGGCCTTACCTTTGAGTTTTTGAAGTCTTTCCAGCACTTTCATTCCTAGCTCTACCCAGTACAGGTGCCCTTAATAAAAGGTCTCAGCAACTTTGAGGTGTTTCTTTTTATGCTCAGTAACATTGAAGTTAGCAATTCAATGATCCATTGCCTGATCGAAAGCTCAATCATCAGGATGAGAAAACAAACCATGCACTCACTTGGGCTACTGTTTAACACAGATCGAGATAATCCATCAAATATAATGTCAAAAGCTACCTATTTAGTTGAGCAAAGCTGAATTAGTTCTTGAGTACAGCACAATGTTAGTACTTGGCACACCATCAGATGGTAATTATTTCAGTTCAGTTATGAAGTTTTCAATTATACTGCGCTTACCTCCTTGATTCTATCATCTTTTCTTTTTCTGCCTTTCACTTATTTATTCTCCTTTCACCTTTACTTATTCTACATTCCTCTCTTTATCTTTACTTATGGAATTGCTTCTTGTATTTCTTATGGATTCTTTTGGTTGTCTTGGCTGACGAGCAGGGGGGAGGCAAAGGTCATGAAGGAACCACTTAAATACAGAGCAGAAAGCAATGCCCACAAGAAAACATCACAAGCATAATAAAATCAGGCATGAGCAGTTTTCTGATGAGCGAAAGCTACAAATAAGGGTAATCGAATAACCAGAATTTGGTAATACTTCATAAAAATAAGCTATCCTTAAGGAAACATACCAAGGGATGAACATTTTAATTAACTTAACAAGCAGGCACTTAAAGGAGATGGTTTTGCTTCATTATCTAATTCCTTGTCACAATTTGAGTTTGTACAAATTCTGCAGAGGTTGCAAGTTTCTGCAACCTTGCCTAATGTGCTTTCAGACTCCTTTTTAAATCTAAATGCAATTCATATTTTACATAACAGTTCCATTTTATTTCCACAGCTGAAAGGTTTTATTATTGTCCTGCGCTTGTATGCAACCAGTTCCTGAAAGTGAGCAAAGCTTACTCACCTTGATAAATATATATGTTATTAAAAAGGTGATTAGATGGCATATAATTGTAACACATCGCGAAAGCTTAGGATATGGAATCACAAAAAATAATCACTGTTCCGCTCAATCCAACTGTGAATGGATATTTCCAGGCTGAAATACAAATTTATTTAGTAGAAAAAATAAGAACAATGAGTCACCAAAATTAAAAACAAAACATACATTCCCACTCCAACAATTCTTCTGCCAGGCTTCAGATGCCTGAGAAAGAAGGAAAGAACTTACATTTACATAGTGCCTTTCATGATCTAAGGACATCCCAAAGTGCTTTACAGCCAATTAGATACTTTTGAAGTGTAGTCACTGCTGTAATGTAGGAAACACAGCAGCCAATTTGCACTCAGCAAGATCCCGGGGGAGTCGACTGCCGTGATGACTGCTGGGGAAAATTTTGTATTACAAGTAACATAACCAATGGCTTTCCATTATTTGAACCACTGATTTCAATATATTTAATAATCAGTACACGAGGTGATGCAATTATTGCTTGGCAGTGTTATGTAAACCTTTATTTATTAACAGGGTTTTGTATTGTGTAAAAGACCAAGGAGTCTCTCTTTTCCCTTCTGTTCTCTTTTATTAATTGGCAGTCAGGTTTCACAATAAACTTCACTTGGAGTGAAAGGAGCTTTTGCTGGAAGTGAGAATGACTAATTATAGTAAGATAGCACCTTCACTGAATACCGACCACTGAATGTTTACACCAAGCATTTCTTCCTTGCAAGCCAAAAATTGCTGACGACAATGAATCGTGACAAACAAGTTAGTTGAGCATGATTTCACAGAGTAGCTGCTTACTTTTTGACTGCATGGTAGGTATTTCCCTATTACAATACAAATGAGACATCACAGACCCTCCCAATTACGGTATGGCGGTTACATTAATAATGATGATCAAGAGATCAATACAAATAAATGATTAGACTTAGCTAGTTCCCAAGTATAATTCTACGATTTTAATTATCTGTTTGAATTCATTGAATCTAAATCACATCGGCAAGATATATAGCCTTAAAATAATGAGTCTTAAGGACAGACCTGAGAGCATACAGCTAGATCAGGCAGTGTAGCCGAGAGACCCAAATTTAAAGAAAACAAATTAATGTTCCTGAATTATTCTGCAACAAAATTTCTGGATCTCCACCAAATTATATACTCCTTAGATGATTACCCAAGGGTTTATATTTCCAGTTCAATCATTTTACATAATGGCTATGCATATATCCCCTTTTCACATAGAGAGGTCAAGGTAATTTGGATTGATGGTATCCAAATTGACTTGAATCAGTTCCAGAAATAGCTACTAGACTACATTTATTCAATAGCAAGTCTCATTGTCTTTATCTAATAATGCATAAACCGTGACACAGGTAAAATAATTGCAAAGGTGCTCCGTGTTCATAGCCTCATGTGGTGCTTCACTGTTAAAAGTGGAGGAGGCACAAAGTCAAACAGTGGTTTCTGAAATAATACGAAGAATGCCATAACTGAAGGGTCACATGGTAAGTCACTGCCTGTGTTTGTATTCCAGCAAAGCACAAGATTTAAAAGGTGTTGAACCAGTCTATAACAGATAATCTAGGCCAACATTTGAGTACAGTACGAAGGGGTTGCTGCGTTGTCAGAGGTGCTGTACATAAAAATTACAACGCAGAAACATGCCATTTGGTCCAACTAGTCTGTGTCGGCATATACCCTCAACGGGAGCAAACAGTTCTAATCACATTTACCTGCCCTGTTCCCATATCCTTTCATCCCCTTTTCCTTCACCCACCTATCCAATCTACTCTTTAATGCTGACAGCTTCTGCGTCGACTACTAACTCTGGAAGTGAATCCTAGACCGTTCAACTACTGGAAAAAGTCAACTTCTATTCATTCTATCCGATCCTTTCATAATTTTAAACACTTTTGTATTACTGTTACAATGAAAAATGCCCCAATTTTTCCAAGTCTTTCTTCATACTAGTATTTCCTCACACCAGGTAGCATCTGACTGAATCTGCGATGTACCCTGCTAAAGCCGTAATATCCTTCCAATAGTATGGAGCCCAATACTACACATAATACTCTAACTGGGGTCTTATTAAGGTTTATATCGGGTCATCATTACCTCTTGGTTTTTTATATTCTAAAGGTTTGTGATAAAACCTAGAATTCCATTAACTTTTTTAAAAAAGAACATAAGAACATAGGAAACAGGAGCAAGAGTAGGCCATACGGCTCCTTGAGCCTGCTCCGCCATTCAACAAGGTCATGGCTGATCTTCAACCTCAACTCCACTGTCCTGCCCGATCCCCATATCCCTTGATTCCCTTAGAGTCCAAAAATCTATTGCTCTCAGCCTTGAATATACTCAATGACTGAGCATCCACAACCCTCTGGGGTAGGGAATTTCAAAGATTCACGACCATCTAAGTGAAGAAATTTCTCATTTGTCCTAAATGGCCGACCCCTTATCCGGAGACTTTGCCCCCTAAGGGAAATAGCCTCTCAGCATCTACCCTGTCAAGCCCTCTCAGAATCTTATATGTTTCAATGAGATCACCTCTCATTCTTCTAAATTCCAGAGAGAATAGGCCCATTCTACTCAATCTCTCCTCATAGGACAACCCTCTCATCCCAGGAATCAATCAAATGAACCTTCATTGCACCACCTCTAAGGCAAGAATATCCTTAGTTTTGGAGACTAAAACTGTACACACTACTTCAGGTGTGGTCTCACCAAAGCCCTGTACAATTGCAGCAAGACTTCTATACTCTTGTTTTCCAACCCCCTTGCAATAAAGGCCAACATACCATTTGCCTTCCTAATTGCTTGCTGTACCTGCATGTTAACTTTCTGTGTTTCGTGTACCAGGACACCCAAATCCCTCTGAAACCAACATTTACAGCCCTACTAAATTAAAGTGCTTCCTTTAAGGTCCTGTGAACTTGAACCCCTAAATCCCTCTCCTCTTGGACAGCACAGAGCCTACTTCCATTCAGAATATAATTACTGCCGCTTTATTTCGACAATAATCATCTCACACTTAGCACCATTGAATATCTATCTGCCATTTTATAGTCCATTCCTCCATCTTATCAATATCCTTTTCTAGCTTCCTTTGGTCTTCTGAAGAATTAATGATTCCTCCTATTTTGGTATCATCTACAAATTTTCAACACCACTCCTTCTAAGCCTATATAGAAATCATTGATATGCATAGTGAACAGAGGTGGCCCCAGAACTAAACCCTGTTGGATAGGATAAGATGTTAAACTATCTGCCTGTTCAGGTGGATGGAAAAGATCCAATGGCACTAGTCTTAGAAGAGCGGAGATTTCTTCTAGTGTCCAGCCCAACATTCGTCCCTCAGATTATCTGGCACTCATGGTACCTTGCTGTGTGCAAATTGGCTGTAGCATCTGCTGAAGTAACAACCACTGCACTTGAAATATAATCCTTTGTCCTTAAAGCACTCTGGGACAACCTAAGGGTGTAATAAGATGCTAAGTTTGTTCTTTCTTTCTTTACACCTGATCAAGCACAAACAGAAAACAAAGAGGTTGCTCCAATAAGAAAAAGATTATCAGTGAACGGATACCATTGTGCTTGAGCTGAAGAATATTAATTGCAGTTATATGGTGGGAGGGAGGAAGGTTTCCTTGCTCAGCTATGGGTAGCTAAATTGTAGATCTGTTTACTAATAACAGGTTTATGACTTTGTTACGTGCAGTGCACAAAAGAAATATTCCCCAAAGTTTCTCTGGCAACCTGATTTAATCCAGCTAACAAGTCAATAAAAGGTAGCAAGCAGCGAATGCCTTGCAAGCAAATCTAGTAACACACCATCCCAGCAGTTAGTAACAGGGAGCAAAGAGACAGGCACTGCTTTTCAGAATGGTCATCATACGACGACTGTTTGGTGTATAATAGTGTTTCTCAGTTTTAGTTTTAACTTAAAATTAATAATGAACATCTTTTACTGAATACCTGTTTCACCTCCCCTCACTTTCAATGAACCTATAATTCTTTTCAGTTCTTTCTCAAGCCCTCCCCTATTCACAGTTGCCTGTGGTCATCAATTTTCTTATTTTCATTTCCATTTTGTGTCTTTCTCAATGTTTCTTGACTAAAAGTTCTGCCAGCTTTCACTCCCTTTTCCTCCCCGCAATCTTGCGCAAGAACTCTTATTGCCCTGTGGCCTCATCTCATTATCTTCTCTCAGTCGTTTCAGCCTGACCCGTCAAGCTTTAACTAAATTACCAACTTCTATCTATTGTGCCGGTTGTATGTTGCCTTGTTTACGAGGTCAGGCAGTGACACATGGATCTTAAATCTCACATTGTTCATGTGCTCATATTATTCTACTATCTACAGCAAACTGATGATAATACTTCTAAAACACACTTAATTTTCAAATAATTCTATTTGCATAATTGCAGTAAAATAGGCTAACTGTGTCAGAAGTGTTCCTCTCAAATTTTACTAACTTACTGGACTTTTGACATTCACAGTGATATTATGCATGGGAACTCATACTGTACAGAACTGAATATATTGGTGTGAATGACAGAAGTAATGAGTGAGAAATGCCGTCACATTGTCTTACGTGAAGGACAAATGCTATCAGGAAGTGATATATAGCAGTCATCCAGCTAAGTGGAAATGAAGGGGATTGGTTGACACAAACATTACCGAACTAGTTTGAATCTACATCATTATTTTAAGATGATTTGCATCACTTTAGCTTCTAGCTAGGCAGATCTGTCAGCATCGTCTGATTAAAGCCTGCTGTCAAAACAGTTGAAAATTACAGCCGTAAAATTACTTGTCAAATAAAGAATTTGCAACTGCAATATTAAGATTCACAGCACTGGTAGGATGTAAACCATGAATACAGTACGAAGTTAATACTCAAATTATAATGAGTCAGGATTTGACTGCGTTGAAGCTTAGCATCTGGTAATGAAAAATACAAACCATGAATTAGGAGACTGCAGCAGAATGTACTCAAGATGTCCTGTCTCATTTTAATTGGGAGACCTGGTGTTAAAAGCATAACCGGCTGGCAGAATATAATTATCTGAGGTTCTGAACCCAAACAATATCTGACAGGCATTCCAATCCAATACCAACTACTGCACATGTGAAATATAGGTGCATACCAATGAGCTTTAGCTAGGCGCCAACACATTAGATCAGTAGAAATTGGACATCTTTCTCCACTCGAGTTTGTCACAGCGATAGTCTTTAGTAGCCTGTTTTGCATAATCTCAACTGCTTACAGCTGCATGGTCTTGAATAAATATACAAGACGTTACATTGGGATCAAGTAATGAGGGAAGATGGTGTGGAGTGAGAAAGGCATACAAGCGATAAGCCTTGTGGGGAGTGAGTGAATAAGCAACTATGGGCCAGAATTTACTGTAGCCGGTGAACAAACGGCACCCACTGTTCGTTAGACTTGCCCTTGCCCGTTTAAATTCCATGAGATTTTGCACTGGAAGTTGCTGTAAGTGGGAGATGGAAACAGTGCGGCGCCCTCTACAAGGCATCTGGGATCTGTGTGAACAGGGCACGTAACTGTGTATCTCCTTAACCAATGATATTGAAAGATTGTGAAATGAACAACGCAGAGTCTGAATCAGGAAGTGCAAGTTAGAATAGTGAATTCAATGTCAAATCAGGTACAGAAAGCAGAGTAAAGAGAGGGAAAGATTGGATTAAGAGAGAGGGAAAAAAAAGAGACAAAGAAAAAGTTTTTAAAAAAAATTAATTTATTTTTTTAAATCTCAAACAAAAATTAAAACATGAAGGAATAAGACTCCACATTTGTAATAGTTAATTTTTAGTGACAGTAAATAAAACTTAATCACACCATTAAAAAGGGTACTTAGACTGAAATAGACAAGCCCTAACCTTCTGTGATGAGTTTAGTTCGTATTTACCATGCAAGTGCAGGAACATCACACCATTCAATGTATTTGAATAATGAGTCAGTCAGCGAGATGCCATTTTCGCGAAGCTTACTGCGGAGCAGTGCGTCTCAGACAGTAACTTCCGGATTTTCATGTTCTGCCCTCACCTGAACTTGTTGTGCGATTTGCGCATAAATAATAGCGAGCGCAGTTAGTGTCACGGTTATTTTGACAGTAAATTCTGGGCTATTATATTGAATGAAAGAAAGAAGCATTTGTATACCACCTCATCACATCCTCAGGACAAATGGGAAAACTCCCTACTCTTCCTCAAATAGTGCCACATGATCTTTTATATCCACCTGATCTACAGGAATAGGCAGACAGGACCTCGGTTTAACGGCTCATCTTAAAGATGGCAATGCAGAATTGCCTCATCATTGCACTTAAATGTCAGTGTAGATTATGTGCTTTAGTTCTGGAATGGGGTGTGACTGGAGAACCTTCTGACTCAGATGACAATGCTACCGAAAGAAACAAGTTGACACTTAAAAAGGAACATTGCTTGGATATCTGGCAGGCACAATTCCTCTGAGATTGAAAAGGATACAATCTGTTAATACTTAAGATGCTTTAGCAGGGATGCAGACAATGACCCATATCCATGACATCGTGGTGCCACCACACCACATGTTTTTCTGTACAGATTTCAAACTCTTATTATGGGAAAATAAACATTGCAAAAGTTTGCACCAAACAAGCTATTGACTGTACTGCAATGCAAACTTACTCCTGTGAACAACACATTAACATCTTGCACAGTTATCACAACAGCTTATTCCTTACATTTTCAAGAACCTAGCTGGTTCCAAAACTCTTCAACATAGCCAAGCTTCTTTAAGTCTCTGTTCTAGCAAACCCACAGGTGCATTCAGGCAGTTGGTACATTTACAAATAACTTATGTGCGAAACCAATTGAAGGAAAAACATGCAGGGAAGTTCCTATAGCTGCATGTTTGTCATCAATCAACCTGTATTGTGTAACCTTCCACCTCCGGGAAGGTTCAGTACTCTAAGAAACTTGCACAGTATGCTGTTCAATTGTATTTTCTAAATATGCATAGCTGTCGAATTTTACATGATGTGCAAATTTGACAGTATAACTAACTGACGTTTTTCTACAGAGTACAGATCTAGTGTGGAGCAGCAATCCAGTCACCAAGGACAATCTAATTTAACTTAAACAGATGGAGATGATCCATTATTTCAAACAAGCTCTTTGTTGTTCAAAAATGAACTGCAAAGGTTTACTCACAAACAGAATCCTCTGCCCGGTGTTCTCATCAGCCTCACAGTGCTGGATTGTGGAGAAATACAGCTTTTATCAGTGAGCACCAATGTTGCAATACATTCTCCAAAGTATTTGGTTGCAGCCTACTACTTGATCCTACTAATAGCTCATTGGGAAGTAATAATGTAGCACCAATGGGACTATTTTACTGGAAATCCTGGCCACAGTGAAATCTGTAGGGAAGCAGGAAGGCAACAAAATACCACTGACCAGAAAAATATTGCGAGCTGAACTTGTGTCAGAACACAGCAGCTGCGATCCAATTTATTCTGCTGTGTTAAGATACATGGAAACCCAATTGTTTGAAGAAAAAGTAATTTGAAAGTGCATTTATACTTCAGCTTCACCGGTGCAGTAAAGTGGAATTGGTTTTGCTGCGATGCGAAAATTGGTGTGCCAACAGGGATTTACCTGAGAGATCAACAACAGATCACAGTAGAGCAATGGAAGAGAAACTCTGGCAACCAGAAGTGTCACACTAATTGCAAATCCTAGTCCACAGTATGAATGCGATCTTCACCAGTTTGAATTCAGAAATGCAGAGTAATTGGGGTCTGTCCGTAGAATTTTGAAAAGCTTCAAACCAATATCAAAACTGAAGTCGTATAGGGTTTGGAAAAGCCAATGTAAGTCAGTACTCCAAAACCACAGCAAAACCAACAGCGATTCCCTCTCAGTTCACTTTGTGAAGTATCAATGTACCTGAAAATTGCTTCGTTACATGTTATCCAAATATTGATTTGTTTATGGAAAACTTTATTATCCATCTCAACATTCAATCCTTTAGAAAGGTATATTGGAAAGGGTTCTGAAAAGATAAGGTGACTGAGAGGCAATCTTATAGATGCATATCAGTTGGTAAATGCTGTAGAAAAGATAGATTGAAAACACCATTTCACAATAAACCACAAAAGTAGGACAAGGAGGCACAAGTTCACACTAGCAAAAGGTATGTTTAGGACTGAAGTCAGCAAGGTCCTCTTTACGCAAAGACTGATCATCACATTGAATGGACTAATGGGTAGAGCAGTGGAGGAGAAAATGCTAGAATTATTCAAGTAACATTTGGATGTTGTAAGTTGGAGCTTCACAAAAAAAAAAATCAATAACAAATTAACCAAATTTCACAGCCTCCATCCAGAAGACTACAAATAAACCCAGTTTCTTCCACACCTTCTAGATTTTTTTTAGTCTCAATAGTTCAGGTATTATGAGTCATTAATGGCCTTCATTTTCTCAGCATCTTGGCATATCAGGACAGGAAGGCAGGATAATTGTTATTGTAGTTGTAAGTGAGAAAATTCAGCAGGCTTTAAAAAAAGCAAACTCAATCTGAAATGGAGCTACAAAAGGCAGCCATTTAAAAATGATTCCCAGTCTGTGGTGAGTTAATTAATCTCACCCAGGGTGACAGTATGAGCTCCAGAAATGCCCTCAGCGCCCTGGGATTAGGGAGGGAAAACCCAGCAAAGATTCCTGCTCCTGACTGTCATCCAATGACTACTGCTGGAAAATACACGAGGGTGGGAGTGTTGCAGGATAAGGGGGGGTGCAGGGCGATAACAGAATAGTGTAACAATACTCACTTCAAGGTGCACACACATGAATAGTGGCAACTTGGACAGGATGCTGGACGGTGTCTGTGGAACCCTATATCAGCACGAGTTAAATCCACCGGAAGAGGAGGGAAGTAAATGATAAAAACAAGTTTTATAAAAAGTGCATTCCTCATGATTAAAGTTATTGTTATTCAATAACTAACTCCATTTTTTACATCAACTAAGGCTTTTACTCGAAGTTTCTAACGAACAAATGTTAATCCTTGCTACCCTGCTCACCTCCACTGGCTGACCTGTTTCCTGAATTTCTACAAATGCTTCACTTTGTGCGAGGACGCAGAGATCTTTGGTCTGGTACTAACTCTCTCTCCAAATTCCCTTCTCCATAAGGAGCAGCATCTTGACCAGTAGCAGCCAACAGGAACGCAGCAAATTTACATGCCTTCAATGCATGGCACTCTGTGTTGTTGCTCCAATATGTTGTGACACCCTTCTCCTCCCATATTTATTACATTTAAATTCATAGTATATAAGCCTTTTACTGACCAAATCATTTAAAGGGAGATAACACAGCTGTGCAGATTTTTGAGATTCATGCAATTAAGTTTAATTTTTTTATTCTATGAACTTTGGTTTTCAGTTTCTATCACCTTTTCTTTTGTTATCTTGCGTTTTTGTTTTATATTTTAGTCACTGCACAGCTGTGACACACAGGGCTCGAATTTAGCAGGCCTGCGGGTTCCCAGCGGGTGGTCCTCCGGGAGCGTCGAAAACGCGGACGGGTAATTGTGTGCGTCCCCCACGCGATCGCGGGATAATTGGACCCATTAAGGCCTGCTTCCGGGTTCTGCGCTCCCCAGCTGCGTGCCGGCCGGCTGCGCATGCGCAGTACCGTCGACGCGATGTAGGAGCTCCAGTTAAAGGGGCAGTCTCCCAAAGCCCCTCCTGCTGCAAGCAAGAGGTCTGGGAGAATGGCTCAACCAAGGGGAAAGGCTGCGCCCCGTTTTTCAGATCTGGCACTGCAGCTGATGCTGGAGGGCGTGAGGAGGAGGAGGGAAACACTCTTCCCTGAGGATGGGCGCAAGTTCCCTGCCGCCGCAACCAGGAAGGCATGGGCAGAGGTGGCGGCGGAGGTGAGCAGCAGGGGCAACACCCCACGGACTTGGGAGCAGTGCCGCAAGCGCTTCAATGACCTGACTAGGTCTGGCAAGGTGAGTACACCAACGCACCCTCCCACATCCCGTCCCCACCATCACGCCAAGCAGATCACAACCCCCTCCTGCACAGCCACCACTGCGCTCCATCAGCAATCCTCACAGCCACTCATTCACCATCCTCGCCGTGCACGCAAGTACCCACCGTCCCTGACCCCACCCGAACACTACCACACACCCCAATCCCCATGCAATGGGATGGGCACGTGGCCCACACTTCCTCCCATCCGTTCCGCGCCACGCTCAACCCAACCACACCGATGCTCGATGCGTCTCACGATGCAAGACGCACCCACTCACACATCTGTGTTTTGCCTTCACAGGAGAAGAGGAGCAAGAACAACCGCGAAAGGGCACGCACCGGAGGTGGGCCGCCGCAAGTGGTGGAGCTCACCGACGCAGAGGTGGAGGCGCTCGACCTCGCCCGCACGCGACATTGCCTGTCGGTGGCCGATGGCGAGTGTGTCGCTGCCGAAACGGCCGGTAAGGGAAAGCTGACACTCAACACCCATGATCGCGAGTGACCGTATCATCACCTGCCATCAGGCGCACTGTCAAGTTGGTCCACATGCCTCAAAGTGCCCTCTGTTCTCTTGCAGGTGCGTCTTTGGATCAAGCGAGCATGGAGGGCGATTCCTCAGAGGACATGGCGGTCTCTGAGGGTGCATCGTCACATCAGAGCCAACCATCCACCAGCGCAGAGACACGCACCTCGGTGGGTCCCCCTCGCCAACTAGTTGGGGTAGCACTTGGTGAGTCACTGCGCACGAGTGAGCATGAGCAGACCCTGGTGGCAGGGGCAGCCGCGGAGGGTCCGCGACGGAGGGAGCACTCATCTCCAGGCTCTGCTCAGCCGGACCCAGATGCTGAACCCAGGGGGCCACCAGAGAAAAGGAGAGTCGTCGAGGGCCACCAGCTAATTGCTGAGGTGCTGGCAGAGGTGCCGCGCGCATTGTCCACAATAGCGCAGGCGATGGAGGAGTCCACCTCCTGCATGTGGGCATTGGTGGCGCAGGCACAGGAGGGTACCGGCGACACAGTGTCGCGGGTAGGTGCGGGACTGTCTGCGGTGGAGGACAGGCTGGCCTCCCTCGAGCGTCACGCACAGCTCCACTTCGAGTCCTTGCAGGCCCTCACAACGTCTGTACGGATTCAGGGTGAGCAACATTCCGACGCCACCAACAGGCTGAGGGATACACTAGGGGTGGCCTTGCAAGGCCTCACACATGCCATCCAAACTGCCGTCCAGCAGGGTGGAAGGGGTGATGTGGGCCGAGGCCAAGAGAGGGATGATGGTGACCGGGGACATGGAAGCGGGGACGCCTCTCAAGGCGTCCCCACGTCCCACCCGTCGCCCACCTCTCAACCAGCACCCGCAATGGTGCCTCCTCTCCAGGTGGCCGAGTCTGCCCCTGCCCCGGTGCAGGAGGAGCAGTCTGTGGAGGTGCCCTCACGGGCACAGAAACCCAGGGGCCGTCCGCCAAAAGCATCTACCCGGTCAAGGCAAGAAGACGAGCAACCTGCCACTACCTCTGCTGGAGCCACAGGGGTAGCACCACGTAGGGGTTCCCGGAGAAGAATTCCAAAGGCCTTATAATCACAAAGGGAATACACCAGGGTGTTTATTATTTTGTACTTTGTTTCTTAAATGATGTCACATTCCAAATATTAAATAGTCTATTCTCACCACTCCTGCCACCTCTCGTCCATTCTTCCGCGGCTTGTGCAGTAGTTGCGTTCCGTGGAGGCCATCATGACGGCGAACACCTGCTGCCACCCATTGGGCACACTGCTGTGGGTGCAGGATTACTGGCAGCACTCTTCAGTGGAGGGGGCTGGTATGGCCGCTCGCATGTGCAGGTGAGGAGATGCGAGCGCCTCGCAGTGTCTGACTCTAGGAGAACCGTTGACGTATGAGTGCGTCCCTGGCCCGGCGACCATCCCGGTGAGTCGCGGCTCGGCGCATGGGTCGTCCAACATCCTCGGGCGCGTCCTCCTCCTCCGCCTCCTCCGCCTCCGCCTCCTCCTCCTCCTCCTCCTCCTCCTCGCCCTCGCCTTCCTCAATGTGGGTGGCGGGTGTGGATGGGGCCTCCTCCAGCGGCACCCCTCTCTGTTGGGCCATGTTGTGCAGGGCACAGCAGACAACTATGATTCGTCCCACTCTGAATGGTGTGTATTGGAGCGCTCCCCCAGAACGATCAAGGCACCTGAAGCGCATCTTGAGAAGCCCTATGGTCTGCTCAATTGTAGACCTGGTAGCAGTGTGGCTGTCATTGTACCGACGCTCCGGCTCGGTGATGGGGTTCCTCAGAGGTGTCATGAGCCACGTGTGGAGGGGATACCCCTTGTCGCCGAGGAGCCAGCCGTTGCCGGCGTTGGGTGCCTGCAGGATGGGCGGGACGGCGGACTCCCTGAGGACGAAGGCATCGTGGCAGCTGCCGGGGTATCTGGCGCACACGTGTAGGAATCTCTGGCGGTGGTCACAGATGAGCTGGGCGTTCATGGAGTGATACCCCTTCCTGTTGATGAACAGCCCTGGCTCATGTGGAGGTGCCCGTATTGCGATGTGGGTGCAGTCGACTACACCCTGCACCCGTGGGAAGCCGGCCATGGCATGGAATCCAACCGCCCTCTCCATCTGGCTGCGCTTGTCCATGGCGAAGTTGATGTAGTGGGAGGCCCTGCGGAACAACCCATCGGTGACCTGCCTTATGCACTTGTGTGCAGAGGACTGACAGACCCCGGTGATGTCCCCGGTGGCACCCTGGAAGGAACCGGATGCGAAGAAGTTGAGGGCAGTGGTGACTTTGACGGCGACAGGTAAGAAGATGCTGCTTGGTCCATCAGGGAGCAGCTCGTCGTTAAGGAGGCTGCAGATGTCGGCGACTACCTGGCGATTGACTCTGAGCCTCCGTATGCACTGCTCCTCGGAGAGGTCCATGAAGCTGAGCCTCGCTCTGTACACCCTGTGCGGAGGGTAGTGCCTCCTGCGACGCATCTCTCTCTGCGGTTGCCCTCCCTCCTGCTGTGCAGGTGGGTGTGCCGCAGCACCGTGTTGGGGGGCCCCACCTCTCCGAGGCGGACGGCGTGGACTGCGAGGCTGCTGGGGCTGGTCATCCTGTTCGTCCTCCGACGATGTCAACGCACCACCCATCTGGCAGGTGTTGGTGTGAGGGGTTGTGCAGGGTAGGTGGGTGGGTCCTCGGACTGGGGCTGCGGTTTCGTGTCGGTCTGTCCTCTGGCTTGGCGGGGGTTGGTGGAGGGCAGGGGTTGCCCTATGTGACGCGGTGGCCTCCTGCGTGGGTGAGGGCGCTCCCCCGTGGAGCGCACCTTGGCACCTGGCACAGGCTGCTGGCTGCAACACGCCTGGTTTGAAGGGTCCTGTTTCCCCCAGTGTGGGAAACTGACTGCTTTGACCGTAAAATCCCACACTTCCTCTTTTGACAGCTGCTTCAGCTCATTAACTGACCACAACGAGCAAGTTAAGTGCTCTCAAGTGGAACCCCGCTGGCTTTAATTGCCTGCGGGATTCCCACCAGCGGGGCTTGCGCGCGCAGCCCCGCACGTCAGCGCGGTACCCGGAAGTGGCCGGGATTTCGTCCGAATCCGGTCACGTGATCGGAGATCGGGATTTTCGGGGCCCCCCCGCTGGAAACCCGCAGGTAACCCGACCCTAAAATCGAGCCCACACTGCCCATTCTAGTGACCTTCTCTCCATAATGCACCTCAGCTTTCTGAAAACCAAATGACTCACAACATTAGTGAATAAGACCTACCCAGCATAAAAGGTCAAAGGGCAAATGAATTGGGAGTTGTGTTGACAATAACAGAAAGCAAGATGTTTCCCAATATCAATTTTTGGCTTAAATAAAACCAAGTTTCAGCTGACATTAGTTCAGCATACAGGCGAAGAGCCACAATAGATTCCTGAGAATGACTGAGGGCTATGAGGTCTTGTACTGTCAGAGACGGAAGACAAGACTTGTTTTTAGCATGATCTTCAATCATTAATGTATAGATGCCGGTGATGGACTGGGGTTGACAATTGTAAACAATTTTACAACACCAAGTTATAGTCCAACGATTTTATTTGAAATTTACAAGCTTTCGGAGGCTTCCTCCTTCCCCAGGTAAATGTCAGGAACTCCTCGAAGCCTACGTATTTATAAATCACAGAACAATACACGGTGATTACAGATAGTCTTTACAACTGCCCGTTGCCAAGGCAATCACCGTGTTCAGACAGAGAGGTGTTACCTACAGAGCCCCTGAATATACAGTGAACAAAAAAAAACAAACAAACAGGAAAAAAAACAGAGAGAGAGAGGCAGAAACATCCGGAAGGCAGAGAAAGCCAGCAAATGACCCGTTATATTAAAAACAGATAGCTTTTGTTCGCTGGTGGGCTTACGTGTAGCGTGACATGAACCCAAGATCCCGGTTGAGGCTGTCCTCATGGGTGCGGAACTTGGCTATCAATTTCTGCTCGACGATTTTGCGTTGTCGTGTGTCTCGAAGGTCACCTTGGAGTACGCTTACCCGAAGGTCGGTGGCTGAATGTTTCGGATGTTTCTGCCTCTCTCTCTCTGTTTTTTTTTGTTAGTTTGGTTTTTTTTGTTCACTGTATATTCAGGGGCTCTGTAGGTAACACCTCTCTGTCTGAACACGGTGATTGCCTTGGCAACGGGCAGTTGTAAAGACTATCTGTAATCACCATGTATTGTTCTGTGATTTATAAATACGTAGGCTTCGAGGAGTTCCTGACATTTACCTGGGGAAGGAGGAAGCCTCCGAAAGCTTGTAAATTTCAAATAAAATCGTTGGACTATAACTTGGTGTTGTAAAATTGTTTACAATTAATGTATATTATGGAGAAGGTTGGGCAAAGTTCATCTTGTCACATTGCAGACAAATGGCATGGTGCAGTATTAAGTAATAATTCTTAAAATTTGCAGATTTGTAATAAAAACTATGATTGAAGTGTACAAAAGGGATGTAATTTCCACTCTAAGTATTTTCCAAAGAACATGCATCTCCAGGAACATATCCAACATCCTCCACCATAATACTTAACCACCAAAAATAGACTATAGGTTCAACTCCAACTTTTGAGATCTCACCTCTGACAAATTGAAAAACTTTGCACGATCAAATCAACTCCCAATTCATCTGTCCTTTGGCCTTTGTCATGCTGGGGAAGTTGTGTTTACCAATGGTGTGCGTCATTTGGATTTCAGACCGATGAAATGGATGATGGGGCACATGGTCAGTGGAAGGGTGCAATTTGGAAAACTGTGAGCATTCTGTCCAGGATCATTTGTCAAATGAAATCAATGGATGGTGTTGCCTGCATTTCTATAACATGTGGTTGTTGCAGGTGAGGCCGTGTAATAGTTAACACTTAAATATCCACTGTTCCTTTCAACGATCAGACCTTGAACTCTGCATAGGTTATCGGGTGGAGCTAGTGGAAGATTGAATTGGATAACCAGATGTGAGGGAGCTGTTTGACACTAGGAGCAATCTCTGGTGGTGTTGCAGAGATAATCCAGCCAATGAACTGGAGATGTGTGTTACTGTGGAGGCATAGAGGACTGAATAGAATCAAATGAAGTCCCTCTGCCTCATTTGAGCTGCACTGTGCCTTAGAACAGGGGCCATTAGTATTGACTGAGATTCAGCATTCGTCCCAGGATCCCAGATGATGATTGTTTTTTCAAATCAAACTGGAACATCAAAAACCAGCTAGGGGGTGGCAATATCTGCTCTGCTCAGTAAGAGCTGCCCAATGATAGACCTGTCACATAAATCAATGGATCAGTCATCTTTTAGCTTCATAATTTGCATTGCTGACAGGCTGCCTTTGAGGCAAATTAAAAATCAGAAGAGGAAGCAAATAAACCCAAAAAGCATGGGGAAAAAAGAGTAAGGAGAACAAAATCAATAACAATAATACTAGAATAAACAAGGAAAAAATCCTGTATGCACAGGAATGAAAATGTTTCCATCCAGTTGTCTTCTATTAATAAATAAACAGCTCATTTGATTTTTAATAAATTACTCATTGGACTTCGCATTCCTTGCATTTTTACAATAGTGACAACTCTAATATACTTCCTGGTCGCTTAACTCCAATCTCACTGTTCAACACACGAGCTCACAACAAAATGTTGCCTTGATGCATCACATTTGAAAGGGGAAGGGAGAGAGTGAGAGGAAATGGGAGGACAGGGAAAGGGAGAGGGGGAGGAGAGGGAAAGGGAGAGGGAAGGAGAGGGAGGACAGAGATTTGTTGCTATTACTTGAGAAGCTTTGAAGTAGTGTGAATACTATATGATTTAGAAACAATTTGCTCTGACACCTCTGTGGACTGCCAGGAATACATCGCCCTCCAGGAGATTTTTTATCTGTTGCAGCATACGTTTTTGCTTTCTTGTTACAATCTTCTTATTCACTCAATTGATGTAGACCAGATGCAATCAGTGATGCCATTACATTGCTGATTGCTTCTAGCACACTCCACTGTATATATGTGGTGTAGTGGTGTGCAAGAAACCGTATCATAGCAATTATGTCTTCTTAAATACAAATGAACATTTTCTCTACTTCCCTTACCCTGGCCACAAACCACTGCTCAAAAGAGAAAGGTGACCTTTTCCAAGGCCTCACTCATTGCTGCTTGTAAGCACGAGTCTGCTCGGATGTGAATCAGCTCTAATTTTTCCTCCCTTGCAGTGGAAATGACCGTGGCCTCCAATCAGTGACTCGGCTGAGAATGACTACTCTATTGTCTGTATTCAGGAGGAATTTCTCATTCAGTATGTGGATGGCCCGTCTAGAGAGGGGGCAAAACTTGACCTCCTCTTGGGAAATAAGGAAGGGCAGGTGACAGAAGTGTTAGTGAGGGATCACTTTGGGACCAGTGATCATAATTCCATTAGTTTTAAGATAGCTATGGAGAAGGATAGGTCTGGCCCAAAAGTTAAAATTGTAAATTGGGGAAAGGCCAATTTTGATGGTATTAAACAGGAACTTTCAGAAGTTGATTGGGAGAGTCTGTTGGCAGGCAAAGGGACGTCTGGTAAGTGGGAGGCTTTCAAAAGTGTGTTAACCAGGGTTCAGGGTAAGCACATTCCTTATAAAGTGAAGGGCAAGGCTGGTAGAAGTAGGGAACCTTGGATGACTCGGGAGATTGAGGCCCTAGTCAAAAAGAAGGAGGCATATGACATGCATAGGCAGCTGGGATCAAGTGGATCCCTTGAAGAGTATAGAGATTGCCGGAGTAGAGTTAAGAGAGAAATCAGGAGGGCAAAAAGGGGACATGAGATTGCTTTGGCAGATAAGGCAAAGGAGAATCCAAAGAGCTTCTACAAATACATAAAGGGCAAAAGAGTAACTAGGGAGAGAGTAGGGCCTCTTAAGGATCAACAAGGTCATCTATGTGCGGAACCACAAGAGATGGGTGAGATCCTAAATGAATATTTCACATCGGTATTTACGGTTGAGAAAGGCATGGATGTTAGGGAACTTGGGGAAATAAATAGTGATGTCTTGAGGAGTGTACATATTAGAGAGGGAGGTGCTGGAAGTCTTAATGCGCATCAAGGTAGATAAATCTCTGGGACCTGATGAAATGTATCCCAGGACGTTATGGGAGGTTAGGGAGGAAATTGCGGGGCCCCTAGCAGAGATATTTGAATCATCGACAGCTACAGGTGAGGTGCCTGAAGATTGGAGGGTAGCAAATGTTGTGTCTTTGTTTAAGAAGGGCGGCAGGGAAAAGCCTCGGAACTACAGACCGGTGATCCTGACATCTGTAGTGGGTAAGTTGTTAGAGGGTATTCTGAGAGACAGGATCTACAGGCATTTGGAGAGGCAGGGACTGATTAGGAACAGTCAGCATGGTTTTGTGAGAGATGAAATCATGTCTCACAAAATTGATTGAGTTTTTTGAAGGGGTAACCAAGAAGATAGATGAGGGCTGTGCAGTAGACGTGATCTACATGGACTTCAGCAAAGCCTTTGACAAGGTACCGCATGGTAGGTTGTTACATAAGGTTAAATCTCACGGGATCCAAGGTGAGGTAGCCAATTGGATACAAAATTGGCTTGACGACAGAAGACAGAGGGTGGTTGTAGAGGGTTGTTTTTCAAACTGGAGGCCTGTGACCAGCGGTGTGCCTCAGGGATCGGTGCTGGGTCCGCTGTTATTTGTTATTTATATTAATGATTTGGATGAGAATTTAGGAGGCATGGTTAGTAAGTTTGCAGATGACACCAAGATTGGTGGCATTGTGGACAGTGAAGAAGGTTATCTAGGATTGCAACGGGATCTTGATAAATTGGGCCAGTGGGCCGATGAATGGCAGATGGAGTTTAATTTAGATAAATGTGAGGTGATGCATTTTGGTAGATCGAATCGGGCCAGGACCTACTCCGTTAATGGTAGGGTGTTGGGGAGAGTTATAGAACAAAGAGATCTAGGAGTACAGGTTCATAGCTCCTTGAAAGTGGAGTCACAGGTGGATAGGGTGGTGAAGAAGGCATTCAGCATGCTTGGTTTCATTGGTCAGAACATTGAATACAGGAGTTGGGATGTCTTGTTGAAGTTGTACAAGACATTAGTAAGGCCACACTTGGAATACTGTGTACAGTTCTGGTCACCCTATTATAGAAAGGATATTATTAAACTAGAAAGAGTGCAGAAAAGATTTACTAGGATGCTACCGGGACTTGATGGTTTGACTTATAGGGAGAGGTTGGATAGACTGAGACTTTTTTTCCCTGGAGAGTAGGAGGTTAAGGGGTGATCTTATAGAAGTTTATAAAATAATGAGGGGCATAGATAAGGTAGATAGTCAAAATCTTTTCCCAAAGGTAGGGGAGTCTATAACTAGGGGACATAGATTTAAGGTGAGAGGGGAGAGATACAAAAGGGTCCAGAGGGGCAATTTTTTCACTCAAAGGGTGGTGAGTGTCTGGAACGAGCTGCCAGAGGCAGTAGTAGAGGCAGGTACAATTTTGTCTTTTGAAAAGCATTTGGACAGTTACATGGGTAAGATGGGTATCGAGGGATATGGGCCAAGTGCAGGCAATTGGGACTAGCTTAGTGGTATAAACTGGGCGACATGGACATGTTGGGCCGAAGGGCCTGTTTCCATGTTGTAAACTTCAAAAAAAAAAATTAGTCGATGAGGAATTGTTGGCAGAGGCTATGCTGAATGACTTCACAGTACAATGGACTTAGAGCTCCAATTCAAACCTGAAAACGTGGCTGTTTGAATTAAAAAGCTTTGTAGATTTTATTTGGCCACATTCATGGTCAGTACCTTTTGACACTAAATTCACAGAATTCTACTTTACTCCTAAACTCAAATTTTTTCAATCCTTGGCCATTTCACAACCAAGTGCTGATAGATATAGCTACAACCAGAACAGATACCTCAATAATAACTCTGCTGGCATATTAGAGCCCAAGAGGTGAAAAGTGCATGGCAAAACCTTTTCTGTGACTTCTGAACATTCTAAAAATCGCTCGCTGCAAATTCTGCATTTGTTCTTTGGTTCAGAGTTTCAAAGTCCCAGGAGCCAACATTGTCAGAGAGAGAATTCCACAAGCAGCAGTAGTCTGTAAAATCTTTGCAGCTTACATTCCAAACTGACCTTTTCTGATTGGTACAGAATGTTGACATGCAACTCCAGTCCTACTGTTGTAGATTCATCTTGTACAAGAGAGGCAGCTCAACCCCATCACTGTGATGTTGAAGGGGAGGAAGCTTCATCAAAATTCAAAGATCCTAATTGGTTTGAAATAGGGCCGAGCTTTGTTGAGAATTCTCATTCTTCTCAAGCTTTCCCAGTTATAATGGATGCGATTACCAAGCATAATTGGCCAAATATTTGCAACCTAAGAGAACGGGTATTCCAAATGAAAAAAGTTTGGTGGACAACATTACAGTTAAACTTTCTTGACATGTTTTGGCTTGGTCTTTTCAGCCTTGATGAAAAAGCATCATTTATCAGCCCAATATTCAATTCTGCCTTCAACTGCCTGAAGCAACTTCTACCTCCGCAGAATGGTTAGGTCCTCTTCCAAAAGAGCAGAGTATTGTGCTGCAGCAAAACGATTACAAACAACTGACAATTCTTTCTGATGTAAATCACTGTGAATGAGAGCAAACACAACTAAAAAGCACATTGTATCAATATTATTTGGAAACATTGCAGACTCTCTCTGCAAAACACAAGTTATGAGCAATGCAATTCAACTCTACACCTTGCATCAAAGGTGAAAACACAGAGACAATTACAGGCAGAACACTGTGCCCGCTCATTATAGAATCCGTCCCATTTTCTTGCCCATGAAAATGAAAATCAGGTGGGTTCTATAACGGACGGGTTTATTGCTCAAGTGGTGAAGGTGAAAATTGGACCCCTCCAACTTTGGCCATGGTGAGGAATATAAACAAACTAATTTGATAAAAGGAACCCATCCCACTCTAAATGGTGGTGGAGAATTAAACAACTAACGGGAGGAGGAGGCTCCGTGAAAATCCCCATCCTAAATGATGGCAGAGTCCAGTACATGGGTCCACAAAACAAGGCTGAAGCGTTTGCAACCATCTACAGCCAGAAGTGCCGAGTGGATGATTCATCTTGGCCTCTTCCCGATATCCCTACCATCACAGTAGCCAGTCTTCAGCCAATTCGATTCATTCCACGTGATATCAAGAAATGGCTGAGTGCACTAGATACAACAAAGGCAATGGGCCCCGACAACATCCCGGCTGTAGTGCTGAAGACTTGTGCACTAGAACTAGCCGCGCCTCTAGCCTAGCTGTTCCAGTACAGCTACAACACTAGCATCAACCCAACAATATGGAAAATTGCCCAGGTATGTCCTGTCCTCAAAAAGCAGGACAAATCCAATCCGGCCAATTACTGCCCGATCAGTCTACTATCAATCATCAGTAAAGTGATGGAAGGTGTCGTCGACAGTGCTATCAAGCGGCACTTACTCATCAATAACCTGCTCACCGACACTCAGTTTGGGTTCCGCCAGGACCACTCGGCTCCAGACCTCATTACAGCCTTGGTCCAAACATGGACAAAAGAGCTGAATTCCAGAGGTGAGGTGAGAGTGAGTGCCCTTGACATCAAGGCAGCATTTGACTGAGTGTGGTACCAAGGAGCCCCAATAAAATTGAAGTCAATGGGAATCAACATCCTGGGGGTCACCATTGACCAGAAACTTAACTGGACCAGCCACATAAATACTGTGGCGACATGATTTGGATGAGGGAACTAAATGTAACATTTCCAAGTTTGCAGATGACACAAAGCTGGGGTGGAATGTGAGTTGTGAGGAGGATGCAAAGAGGCTCCAATGTGATTTGGACAAGTTGGGTGAGTGGGCAAGAACATGGCAGATGCAGTATAACGTGGATAAATGTGAGGTTATCCACTTTGGTTGTAAAAACAGAAAGGCAGATTATCTGAATGGTGATAGATTGGGAAAAGGGGAGGTGCAAGGAGACCTGGGTGTCCTTGTACACCAGTCGCTGAAAGCGAGCATTCAGGTGCAGCAAGCAGTTAGGAAGGCGAATGGTATGTTGGCCTTCATTGCAAAAGGATTTGAGTACAGGAGCAAGGATGTCTTACTGCAGTTATACAGGGCCTTGGTGAGACCACATCTGGAGTATTGTGTGCCGTTTTGGTCTCCTTACCTGAGGAAGGATGTCCTTGCCATGGAGGGAGTGCAACGAAAGTTTACCAGACTGATTTCTGGGATGGCAGGACTGATGTATGAGGAGAGATTGGGTCGACTAGGCCTATATTCACTAGAGTTTAGAAGAATGAGAGGTGATCTCATCGAAACATATAAAATTTTAAGAAGGAGTAGACAGACTAGATGCAGGGAGGATGTTCCCGATGGCTGGGGAGTCCAGAACCATGGGTCACAGTCTCAGGATACGGGGTATCCTGAGACTGAGGAGAAATTCTTCACTCAAAGGGTGGTGAACTTGTGGAATTCTCTACCACAGAAGGCAGTGGAGGCCAAGTCATCAGATGTATTCAAGAAGGAGATAGATATATTTCTTAATGCTAAAGGGATCAAGGGATATGAGGGAAAAGCAGTAACAGGGTACTGAGTTAGACGATTAGCCATGATCATTTTGAATGGCGGAGCAGGCCCGAAGGGCCGAATGGCCTACTCTTGTTCCTATTTTCTATGTCTATGTTGCTATGTTACAGGAGCAGGTCAGAGGCTGGGTATTCTGTGGCGAGTGACTCACCTCCTGACTCCCCAAAGCCTTTCCACCATCTACAAGGCACAAGTCAGGAGTGTGATGGAATAATCTCCATTTGCCTGGATGAGTACAGCTCCAACAACACTCAAGAAGCTCGACACCAACCAGGACAAAGCAGCCTGCTTGATTGGCACCCCATCCACCACCCTAAACATTCACTCCCTTCACCACTGGTGTACCTGGTTGCAGTGTGTACCATCCACAGGATGTGCTGCAGCAACTCGTCAAGGCTTCTTCGACAGTGTCTGCCAAACCCACGACCTCAACCACCTAGAAGGACAAGGGCAGCAGACACATGGGAACAATACCACCTGCACGTTCCCCTCCAAGTCACACACCATCCCGACTTGGAAATATATCGTCATTCCTTCATCGTCGCTGGGTCAAAATCCTGGAACTCCCTACCTAACAGCACTGTGGGAGAACTTTCACCACATGGACAGCAGCGGTTCAAGAAGGCGGCTCACCACCACCTTCTCAAGGGCAATTTGAAATGGGCAATAAATGCTGGCCTTGCCAACGACGCCCACATCCGATGAACGAATAAAAAAAACTGTCCCTCCTGTTCATCAACACAGAACACTTTTAATAGAACTGCAAGAAACGATTGTCGTCCAGACTGTCCTGCCTTAGTTCGTGAGCTGAAAAACATACATAAGGTGAGACTGAAGATTAAAAAAAACTTTAGGTAAAATTCAGATGCCACACTGATGTTGAGGCTCGAGGTTTCAAAGTTGTTCAACTTGAGCAAACAGACACTGCATAGCTTGTTTTAAGAGCCACATGTGCTTTAGTGTAGCACCACCATAATAAGCAAGACATTTAATGAACTGCACTGCCTACACTTGTAAAACAAATTAATTATCTTTTGAAGTGCGTCTCACCTGGTTTAGTACAACTTTCACAGAAACAAGAACTGCTGCTGAATTGAGCAGTCTCATCTGGATATTTCTTATTATGAAAATGCCATGCAACAGTCATCAGTCATTAGCCTGAATTAAACAGAAATAAACAGATTGCACAGCAACATCTGAAGACAGCTGTTGCCTATTTAAATCAAGTACAGGGTACACAGTCCTCGTTACAAGCTGCATTTCTGGAGAACGTGAAAAAAAATGAAACTGTGTGGGAGCATTCAACATCTTTTGTGCCTCTGTAAATGTTGTAATTGTACAAGATCACACGAGATAAATACCACGAGAGAGGCCATCTTTGCTCATCTAATCATCTGGTCATCCATCTGCATCTTGAATGAATCAGAAGTTTTCATCTCCACAGACCATTCCTTATATAAGTCACTATGAACAAGTTCTTGTCGAAATCTGCCCTAAGCTGTCCTTTGAGCAAGTCCAACCCTCACCTCCCAAAGGTCATGAGATGTTTCAGAGAACTGAACCACTGCCACCACACATCCAACAAAACAATTCAGAACAGCTGACACACACACACCCTTTTTTAAATCCACATATAAAAGTAAAATGAGAGCAAATGCAAGATGAATCACCATTCCTTTACTTTATCACCCCTTTGAATAAAATAAAAAACTTTATCTCGTTACACTGTGTGGCTTGATGCAGAACTGCGCCTACAGTTCTCAAAGCTATTTTCTGGATAAGTACTATTCAGAAATTCTAATAGGAAACAAAATTGATTCACTCAGGAAGGTGGATTTGTCGGGCAATTCTTCAAGTCACTTGATGCAATTTTGCAAGCTGTGCACCCATCAGTGTGTTTTCGTGTGAACATCTGCCGACTCCTAACCTGCTGATTCCTTGCCCATCTCAAGGATTATTTTTAAAAAGCACTTCATGGATCTTGGAACATTTGGAATACTTTGTCCACCCTCTTTTTCTCAATAAAAAGTGAGAGGTGTAAATATGTTGAACAACAGAATTGATTGACTTAGCCGCAATTTCATTTTAATCTTTGAAGCTGCGGAACATAAGTTTTTAATTTTACCAAGTTTACTGTATTGCAGCTAATACTCGTGGGAAATGGTGCAACATATTTTTTGTAATGAAAATGTAGAGAGTCATCACAATCTCCTAATGGCCCGGTGGGTGAGGTGAGAACCTGGTTCAAGTCTAAACCATATAGACCAGGGGGTGGAATTCCCTGTGTATTTGCGCCCAGAGACATATATTGGGATGTAAAGCAAATACCCGGTGTAAAAGATTGAGGAAACTGGGAAGAAAGTCTGTTAAACACAAAATTATGTTACGCCCAAATTTCCTGCCTCTTTTATGACAGTCTATCAATCCTTGGTCCCAAACGCATCTCAGCTCATTATAATGGCACTGCACCCCCCAGGCTGAAGAGCTATTCATTAATTGTGTGCATTTGATTTATATCAATTAGTGTTAATTGTATTCAGGTAGTGCATATCAATTGGGAACTCTCTTGTACCTCTGTGAATAAAGGCTTGGAAGCAACTGAAGACCAGGCTCTAGTATTCTATCCTTCACTACCTGGCCACCCAGTTTAGAATGCCATACACATGAATTTCCTGCAATTACCCTGGTTCAAATTGGGTGTAAAACTAAGCCTAGAATTTTAGGCACAGCAGGAAACAAAGTCATTTTTCGAGTGTTTTATTGCTATTTTTTGAGCGGCTTCCTTATTTATCCTCAGTGAGACTTGCTCTATATTTTCTGCTCCTTTGAATGCATTTTTATGGGATCAGTATAAGTCAAATTAAAGATTGAAAAAATTCCACGATTGCAGTTTCTTAAACATGCTGTGCATAATGTGCATGAATGATGGATAGATGACTTGAAACTTTCACGCTGAAAGAAGGAATATATCGTGCTTGTTCGGACTTTCCGTGATTTCCCCTTCTTTATGCCTATGTTTACGTTCCGGTGTATGTTAATAAGATTGGCAGGAAATTTGGGTGCAAACAGATATTGGCAAAATGGGTGCATGAATGGACGTAATTTCGGGTGTAATTTCCCAATTACGCCCCCACAGGAAATTCCACCCCCAGGGGCCAATTCCCAGTCTGTGCTGGGTTTTTGTGAAATGATTTCAGTCGCACAGCAGGCAGAGAACTGCAGTTGGCCTCAGCTCCACAGCTGATGCTTCCCTTCTTCAGCTAGGAGTTTCCGCTTCTGGGTACTCCACAGTGGCCCAGCAGGAAAGTGGGTATGCCTGGATGTCAGGTCAAGACAGGATTGGGCTCAACCATTCTACCCTTTAGTCAACTAATCTGCTGATACGTAGCTTAAAGGCATACATATGAAAATACGCATTTGGGTGAGGAATTGGGGGGCTGGTGGCAATTGTGAACTGTACTACAAAGACTCAATACCTTCAGGAGAAGAGTAAAGATTGAAAAGAACTGCAAAAAATCAAGCACTCATCTAACATGTTGTATCAATGAGTACTTTCAATTCATTGCCTGAATGATTCACAACATATGTGCAATGATACAGTTATGCAGATTGTCCTTTAGAATTTTTTTCTGTTCAATGCAAGAGATGCAAATAATGGAGAGAGATAATCTTTACACTTTGACATCAAACACGTTGAAAGACAATGTGAATGTACAATACCAAATCTTCTGGATGTTGGGTACATAGGAACAGGAGTAGGCCATTCAGCCCCACAAGCCTGCTCTGCTATTCAATTAGATCATGGCTCAACTCCATTTAACCACCTTTGCTCCCTATCCCTTGATACCCTTAACCTAACAAAAATCTATCTATCTCAGTCTTTTAAGCTCCAATTGTCCTAGCATCCATAGCCTTTGTGGGGAGGGGTGGGGGGGATAAAAGAGTTCCAGATTTCTACCGCCTCTTGTGTCAAATTTTTTTTCCTGATTTTGTTCCTGAATGGCCTAGCTCTAATTTTAAGGTTATGTCCCCTTATCCTCAATTCCCTCACCAGAGGAAATAGTTTTTCTGTACCTAGCCTATCAAATCCCTTCAACATTTTAAACACCGTGATCAGATCACTCCTCAAATCTTCTACACTCAAGGGAATACAGGCCAAGTTTATGCAAACCGTCCCCATAATTTAACCTCCCGGTATCATTCTGGTGAATCTGCACTGCACCTCCTCCAAGGCCAGGGATGAGGAACTACAGTTCTAAGGGGATACTTGAGATACTTCCATTGGAATAGAGAGGGATATGAGAAGAAATCATATAAGTGTTTAAAATCAGGTTTTGGGGAGTCAACAACTAGAGATTAGCAATTTAAAATGGCCACTAAGAGAGTGAGAAGAGGGGTTCGGAAAAATTTATTTTTACAGAGATTTTTGGAGTACAGAATGCTTTGCCGCAGGTAATAGTTAAATCAGAGGCCATTGCATCTTTTAAAGAAAAAGTGGATCAAGATTTGAAGCAGAGGAAAACATGGGAAGAGAACAAAGCAGTGGTGGGGTGTGAATTTCTGGATCTGACTTTTGAAAGGAAACAGATTTGTTACAGAGACTTCAGAGAATGCAACAAGGATGATTTTGAGACCATAAGAAGATGGTCCACAAACTGATCTTCTTTTCATTGTAGAAAAGGACAGGGTCCAGATCATGAAAATGATGAGAGGGCACCAACAATATAAATATATGCAGGTTCTTCAACTTAGATTGCGACTGGAAATGCAGAATGGACCCCAGCAAAAACAGTGAATGCTTTCCATTTTCCAGAAAGGTAATGCCTTTGCCTCGTTGGATTAGATTTTGAACATTGCATTCTAAATATCATCTTGAAAAAAATCCAAGGACATTTGCAGGGTAAAAGTACTTCATCTGAATATTGTGTTTGAACTCATTTTCCAATGGACCTTTACAAGCATCAGAAGGAAAAGGCTTTCCTCCCATTATTCAATTCCAGATCCCAAAAGATAGAAGTTCAAACTTACTGTGCTTCCCTTTCCCATGGAATCTTCATTTGTTATTCAGTGGGCCATTGTTTGCTTTAGCAGGGCATCTGCCATTATTTAGACTGGCCCTGGCACGTATAGGTTTTTAAATTTTGTGCCAAGTTGCTGAAAGTGCGAGCTGATAATGTTGCAAAGGAAACAGGGCATCTGAGACCTGAGAGAATAGGGCAAGCAACTGTGTATATCCTTAATCAATCAGATTGAAGGATTGTGAAATTAATAGAACAAAGGCTGAGAAGGAAGTGCAACATAGAGCGGGCGAATTCAATGTCAAATCAGGTGCAGAAAGAGAAATAAAGAGCCCATTTGTCTATGGACAAAATAGATCACATTATATTCATCATGTGTAAATGTTTTTTTAATGTAATAACACTTAAGATGTCAAAAGAGTTAAATTATGAGGACAGATTGCATTGACCAAGTTTGTATTCCCTTGAATATAGAAGATTAAGGGGTGATCTACTTGAAATGTTTAAGATGATTAAAGGATTTGATAGGGTAGATGGAGAGAAACTATTTCCTCTGTTGGAAGAGTTCAGAACAAAAGGGGGCATAACCTTCAAAATAGAGCTAGACCAGTCAGGGGTGATGTCAGAAAGTATTTCTTCATCCATAGGGTAGTGGAAATCTGGAACTCTCTCCCCCAAAAAGCTGTTGAGGCTGGGGATCAATTGAAAATTTCAAGACTGAAATTAATAGATCTTTGTTAGGCAAGGGTACAAAGGGTTACAGAACCAAGGCGGGTAGATAGAGCTGAGATACAGATCAGCCATGATCTAATTGAATGGCGGAACAGGCTCGAGGGGCTGAATGGCCTACTCCTGTTCGTATGTCACCTGCCATAGGTTCTCCAAATTAAGACTGACTTCCAGTTTTAAGTATTCATTTTTTTAAAGTTATTCATTAAATACTCACTTACTCGAATGAATGAAGCAAATCCATTTATTGTCACTGTTCACATTATAAACTTCATATGTTGACCATGAATTTTAACTGGAAGGATAATCAGACACAGCATCTAATACACATTCAGCAGTGTTTAGATCTGATCACAGTAATTTACAACATTTGGGGATATTTGTTGGCCCCTCCATGAGCCCAAAAATCTTCACACCATGGGCATGATTTTAGCATGGTGGCAGGAACTCAGTGGGTGGATCAATTGGTGTGTGGGAAACCCAGAAATAATTTGAGCATGTCGGATTGAGCGATCGCAACTCAATTGAAGGCACTTAATTTTACTTTCGGGTTTCGCGTCTCCAACTACGCAGTGGGCGTACTGTGCATCCGCATGATGTGATGTGACCTCCACTATTTAAAGGGCCAGTGCAAAAATGGATTTTGAAGGAGAAAGGAGGAAACATTGAGATGGAAGAGCATAGATCAAAGGCAGCACCCAGGTGCAGGTGGAGCAGTCTTCGGAGGGGCCCTCACGGGCTCCAAAACTCAGAGGTCATAGACCACAAGCATCTCAGCAGTCAGGGCAGGTTGCTGAGCAACCTGCCACTACCTCCGCTGAAGCCATAGGGGATGCACCACGTAAACGCACAAGAAGGAGAAAGGCTTAGCAATTGTAGTTTACCAAGGGTATGCACAGGGGTGTGTGACAAGATATCATGATGTTCATTTATATATTTTGTCTGTTATGGCACATTAAATTTAATCATTATCACCACTGCCACGTCTTGGCCATTATTGCATTGCATGTATGATGTTGTCCTTTCATTTGCTTCATCATGATTGCCAAGGCATTACCATACCCATTGGACGGGTGTGCAATGGGTGTATGCGTGGTTGAAGGACTATTTTGTGCAAAGGGAGGGGGGGGTGGCGGTGGGGGAAGGTGGTGATGGTTGTTCCAGGCGGCCTGTGTAGCTCAAAGTCTTCGATTTGCACATCTCATTACGAGCACCTGTTAGAGATGTGGGAATCCATGACATCACGGGCAGCAATGTGCACCGCTGCTCTGGCGATGGGTTCCTCATCTTCATTTTCCTTCTCCTCCTTCCTCCTCTTCTTCAATGTTGCCAGCAATGAGGATGTTTGATGAGGGCATTCAACCTCCTCCACCTGTAACCCTCTCCGCTGAGCTCTGTTGTACAGGACGCAGCACATGACAATTGTTCTGCACACCCTCGCTGGCGAGCAACAAAGGGCTCCCCCAGATCTATCCAGATACCTTAAGCGCATCTTCAACATTCCTATGGCTTGCTCAGTGAGAGACCTAGTGGTGATGTGGCTCTGGTTGTACTGCTGCTGTGCCTCATTGGTGGGGTGGTGAGTCACATCCTTTGTCTCTAGGAAGCCAGCCCTTACGTCCATCTTCTGTGTGGAAGAGGGCCGGGATGTTGAACTCGCGCAAAATGAATCATGGCAGCTGCCAGGGAATCTGGCGCACACCTGCAGAAACCTCTTCTGGTGGTCGCACATCAGCTGTGCATTAATGGAGTGATATCCCTTTCGGTTTATGAACAGTCCTGGCTCATGTGGAGGTTCTCAGATTGCTAGGTGTGTGCAATCAATTGCGTCCTGCACTCTTGACAAGCCAGCCAAAGAGTGGAAACCCACTGCCCTCTCAGTCTGGCTGATGTTGTCGCAGGGGAAATTCACATAGCAGGATGCCCTGGCAAACAAGCCACCAGTCACCAGTCACCTGTCGTAAAGACTTACGTGCAGACGACTGACACACCCTGGAGATGTCACTGGAAGGATCCACAGGTGAAGAAATTGAGGGCAGTGGTGACTTTAACTGTGATGGGCAATGCATGGCTACCAGGTCCAGCCAGGAGCAGCTCTTCCTGAAGGAGGCTGCAGATGTCTGCGACCACCTGCCTACTCAATCTCAGCCTGCGTAGGCACTGCTCCTCAGAGAAGTTCAGCCTCTGTCTGTGGACTCTTTCACGTGGGTGGCGCTTTCTGTGACCTCGGCCCCTCTGTTGGTTCCCTCTCCGTTCTTCTCCAGGTCCTTGTCTTATACAACTGCAGATCTCAGAACTGCACGACATGCCTGCTATGGATGGTGATGCGCATCCTCCTCAGAGGAGCTGTGGAATAAATCCATTGCACCCCCCGTCCTGATCTTATCAGTTTGAAGGGCTCCAAAATGTTGGTAAATTTGTCTGAACACAAGAATTCTCACTTTCATCAAAGAAAGCTCAATCTAAACACAAAGAACTTCCAGCCAAAGGTTTGTCTGAGAGAACTGAGCTGCAATAGCTCACCTTTTATAGAGATGTGTCAATCATTCGTTTAAAGGGCTAAATGAGCTTTGGCTGCAACTCACCTCCGTTTCTATGGTGTGTTTCAGAAGCCATTGTAGACACATTCAGGAGAAGTTAAATCCATTTTGGTTTCAGAATACACAAACAGTTGAGCACCTCAAATGTTTAAAGTACCTAAATTTCCCCTTTAACAATTGGCCCGCCGGCTTTAAGTGAGAACGGAACTTCCAGGTTCCTGTTACGCATGTGTGCATCCTAACACATCTGGGTTAAAGTGGGCGTGTTGGAGCCGGGATGCAGTCCCAATCCAAAAACCAACTATTTTGTCCTCCCGCCCCCAACCCACCCGTTCTTGAGGGTTAAAATTATCCCCGATATCTCAATAATGGAGTCCAACAGGACATTCAAATCCCAATCATATTTCAGCCATTTTGAACACCAACAGTTTTGTGCTCTGCATAGATGGATTAACACACACGGTGTTAATTTTGGATTAAGAGGGAGACAGAAAGCAACAGAGACAGAAACAGAAAGAGAGACAGACAGACAGAGAAAGAGAGAGACAGAGAGATAGATAGAGAGATATCTGTTTCATTGGAATAAAATTTTGAGTTACGCCCATGCAAGTTTTAACTTAAAATTTTAGTCTTGGTGAAGACTGCACTGTCTTCAATTAATAATGAAATGGATACCTTGTCAAATGGCTTCTTTGCCTTTTTACTAATGCCATCTAACTGACTTGAGCAGGAAGCATTATGTTTGGTATCTGTTACACTGCTAAAAGTGAAAAAGAACAACTTTGCCAAGCTTGAAATTGAATATTACTATTATGTTGTATCAAGTTCAACCCCACTAATGTTTGCTGCTCTAACTCAAATCACAACATTCAACTGTTTGCCACGAGCACATTGACATTCACATTAATCTTAGCCTGCCTGGAAGTAGCAAACTATGCTGGTTGTTAATAAGACACCCAATTGTATCTCGTCAGACTTTCATACCTTGGGGGTGAGCAAAGAGTTGGTATACTTCAACCAATCCTTTATTATATTCTTACTGATGGCTAATCTGTGATTCACTTTTTAAAAATGATGCAGGACAACTTGAGTCAAATTATATATTGCAATCAAATCCTAAACAGAAATGAAAATTTTGATCCACTTCATTTACAGCCTGGGAATAACGGTGTGTTGTATAGCTGGTTGCATTTGCTAAATGAATATATTAATATCAAGCAACCTAATTTATATTAGTTCCATGCTGGTGCACGAGTAAAATGCTTTCTCCAACTATTATCTTCCCTTGTCCCTCATCTCCCTTCCCTCTTTTAAGGAAAGAAACACCTTACAGAAAATTGTACCTCATCAGCTTCAGGTTGGTTCTATTTTTTGACGGCTGCTCTTGGAGCCCTAATATTGATTTCACAGGCAATAAATCGCAGTGGTTTAAGACCTATTGAGGAGAGGTTACCTGATTTACAGATAAGGATTGCTGCCATATGACAATAAAAGTTTGATTTGTGAGGTAGCTGGATCATTACATATCAAATCTCAAGTCACTGTTGTCGATTTTGGTTACCTTGGATCACAGTAACACTATTCACCACCTACCTTGTTGGAAAATTAACGCTGCAAACTTGACACATGTCTGTGTCATTGAGCTAGCACGCATTTCTTCTTTTGAAAGGTCATTCGTCTGTTAATCTCCTCACTAATGCAAATTTATACTTTCAGGAGTCAGACACACCTCATTAATTGCTTCATTGACTCTAAACTCATGGTTTGAAAGTACCTTAATTCCCTCCCTGCATACTCCATCACTTGCTATACCATATGACACGAGAGTTAATGACTGCTGCGAAGAGATGGAGTTGATTTTGCTGGATAGCAGAGACAGAAAACCTATTTTAAGTTAAAATACGTGAAGCCTGATTAATTAGCAGCATGCCAACCATGCTGAAAAGGTATCTGTGTACTCTGCCTGGCGACTGGTATTTGTAGCATTTTGTTTTTAAGTTTGTGGGGGAGTAGGAGGGGTGGACTCATTTCAATTTTACTCGTCGAGTGTTCTATTTCTATCTGCCTTTCAAAATAATATATTTTTCTTCTATGAAACCACTGCAATAACATTTTTTGCAGAATTGTACCCATTATTATAGGAAAATCAGTCTCTTCAGGAACAAAAGTCATTGAGCTCAAATTATAAAAAATGCTTTTTCACATCGCACAGCACAAAAGGTCAGATGTTTAAGTGAGTGAGAGTGATCACCAAAAAATTCCGACTCTCAACCGTTTGCACAAACGAAGGCCTTGAACTTCACTGCAAGAAAGCAGGGAAAATCAGAAGCCCAGTGACGATGTGAGTAGGTGCTTTCAGAGTACAAACTAGTCGACCTCCTACACTGTAAACTATGGGTTCCTTCACTCCACCAATTGCGGCCGTGCCTTCAGCTGCTTAGGCCCCAAGCTCTGGAATTCTCTCCCTAAACCTCTCTCTCCTCCTTTAAGATGCTCCTTAAATCCTAACATCTCCTCATGTGACTCGGTGTCAAACCTTGTCTAGTAGCGCTCCTGTGAAGCGTTTTGGGACGTTTTACTACATTAAAGGCACTATATAAATGCCAGTTGTTGTTGGTCGTGAATTGGGAGACTCAAATGTAATGAAAGTGACTTAAAAGGGAACTTACCATCAAATCTTTGTTTCATGTTTTTATTTCTTTTGATGCAAGAGAAATGTAAATAATTTTAGAACATTTCCACATTGTCAGTCTGTTCAAATTGAAGTGAAAGGCCATATTTTATGTGTCATTTTACCACGCAAATATCATCAGCTTGCCTCAGTTTCTGACACTCTCAACCCTTAGTTTAGAAGGTTATAGATTCATGGCGTCCAGTCCAGGACTTGAGCAGAGAATCTAAGCTGACACTTTGGAAGTGACTCTCAATTTAAAAGTACACGGGTCACTAAAGATGGTTCATTCTCAAAACCAAATGCCATTTGGTGATCCTGCACTTTTAGCAGGAAGCCATCTTGAAGGGGGCATGTATTGTAGAATTGGTGCTATGTTGCTGTAGCTCCATCTCTGACCTGTGGTCCCTTCCATCACAGATCCTTGTGGGGAGCACACTGTTCTCTCTCCACCCAGCTCACACTTACAACAGTGCAGAAATCTTTTAAACCCCCAACTGGTCATGGCTGTTGATGGGGACAAGCTGAAGAAAGCTTACGGTTTTGATAAGAAAGAAAATGATACATGAGTAGTGGAGTAGTGTGATCATACACATTGTTCTGTACCGCTCACCTTACTGTGGAATAAAGCAGCTTTCAACTTCAACTAAACTTCACTTCATGTAGTGTTAACCCAGTCTGTCCTTGGAGAAACTGAAGAAATACACATGCAAAGAAGCATGTATATGCCTCGAGAGTGACGTACTTAAGTCCGAAACTAGAGTCTTAAACTTAAACAAATCCAATTACATAAGTATGAGGAGCGAGTTGGCTAAGGTAGATTTGGAAATTAGATTAAAAGGTATGACAGTAGATAAGCAATGACAAACATTTAAAGAAATATTTCATAATTCTCAATAAACGTACATTCCACTGAGAAATAAAAACTCCAGGGGAAAAGTGATCCATCTGTGGCTAACTAAAGAAGTTAAGGATAGTATTAGTTTAAAAGAGGTCTATAATGTTGCCAAGAAGAGTAGTAAGCCTGAGGATTGGGAGAGTTTTAGAAACCAGCAAAGGATGACCAAAACATTGATAACGAGGAAGAAAATAGAATATGAGAGTAAACGATCAGGAAATATAAAAATAGATTGTAAGAGCTTCTACTCGTATATAAAAAGGAAGAGATGAGCAAAAGTAAATGTGGGTTCCTTAGAGGCTGAGACAGGAGAAATTATAATGGGCAATAATGAAATGGCAGAGACGTTAAACAAATATTTTGTATCTGTCTTCACAGTAGAAGATGCAAAAAACAGACCAGAAATAATGGGGAACCAAGGGTCTAATGCGAGTGAGGAACTTAAAGTAATTATTAGTAAAGAAAAAGAACTGGAGAAATTAATGGGACTAAATGCTGACAAATCCCCTGGACCTGATGACCGACATCCTTGGGTTCTAAAAGAGGTGGCTGCAGAGATAATGGATGCATTGGTTGTGATCTTCCAAAATTCTAGAGATTCTAGAACAGTCGCAGTGGATTGGAAGGTAGCAAATGTAACACCGCTATTCAAGAAAGGAGGGAGAGAGAAAACTGGGAACTACAGGCCAGTTAGCCTGATAACAGTCATCGGGAAATGTTGGAATCCACGATTAAGAAAGCAGAAACAGAGCACTTAGAAAATCACAATATGAGTAGGCAGATTCAACATGGTTTTATGAAAGGGAAATCGTATTTGACAAATCTATTAGAGTTTTTTGAGGATGTAACTAGCTGGGTAGATAAAAGGGAAACAGTGGATGTAGCATATTTGGATTTTCAAAAGGCATTCAAGAAGCTGCCACATAAAAGGTTGTTACACAAGCTCATGGGTTTGGGGGTAATATTGGATAGAGGATTGGTTAACGGACAGAAAAAAAAGAGTCGGAATAAACAGGTCATTTTCAGGTTGGCAGGTTGTAACTAGTGGGGTGCTGCAGGGATCGGTGCTTGGGCCTTTACAATCCATATTAATGACTTAGATGAAGGAACCGAGTGTAATGTATCCAAGTTTGCTGATGATACAAAGCTAGGTGGGAAAGTAAACTGTGAGGAGGACACAAAGAGTCTGCAAAGGGATATATGAAAGTGGAGTCACAGGTGGATAGGGTGGTGAAGAAGGCATTCAGCATGCTTGGTTTCATTGGTCAGAACATTGAATACAGGAGTTGGGATGTCTTGTTGAAGTTGTACAAGACATTAGTAAGGCCACACTTGGAATACTGTGTACAGTTCTGGTCACCCTATTATAAAAAGGATATTATTAAACTAGAAAGAGTGCAGAAAAGATTTACTAGGATGCCACCGGGACTTGATGGTTTGACTTATAGGGAGAGGTTGGATAGGCTGAGACTTTTTTTCCTGGAGATTAGGAGGTTTCGGGGTGATCTTATAGAAGTCTATAAAATAATGAGGGACATAGATAAGGTAGATAGTCAAAATCTTTTCCCAAAGGTAGGGGAGTCTATAACGAGGGGGCATAGATTTAAGGTGAGAGGGGAGAGATACAAAAGGGTCCAGAGGGGCAATTTTTTCACTCAAAGGGTGGTGAGTGTCTGGAACGAGCTGCCAGAGGCAGTAGTAGAGGCGGGTACAATTTTGTCTTTTAAAAAGCATTTGGACAGTTACATGGGTAAGATGGGTATAGAGGGATATGGGCCAAGTGCAGGCAATTGGGACTAGCTTAGTGGTATAAACTGGGCGACATGAACATGTTGGGCCGAAGGGCCTGTTTCCATGTTGTAAACTTCTATGATTCTATGAAGATTAAGTGAGTGGGCAAGAAGGTGGCAGATGGAGTATAATGTGGGGAAATGTAAGGTTATTCCCTTTGGTGGGAAGAATAGAAAAACAGAATATTTTTTAGATGGTGAGAAACTATTAAATGTTGGTGTTCAGAGAGATTTGGATGTTCTTGTACACAAAACACAGAAAGTTAATATGCAGGTACAGCAAGCAATTAGGAAGGCAAATGGTATGTTGGCCTTTATTGCAATGGGGTTGAAGTACAAGAGTAAAGAAGTCTAGTTACAATTGTACAGGGCTTTGGTGAGACCACACCTGGAGTTCTGTGTACAGTTTTGGTTTCCTTACTTAAGGAAGGATATATTTACCTTAGAGGGGGTGCAAAGAAAGTTCACTAGATTGATTCCTGGGATGAAAGGGTTGTCCTATGAGATTGAGTAAAATGGGCCTATAATCTCTGGAGTTTAAAAGCATGAGAGGTGATCTCATTGAAACGTATAAAATTCTTAGAGGTCTTGACAGTGTAGATGTTGAGAGGCGGTTTCCCCTGGCTGGAGAGTCTAGAACTAGGGGGCATAGTCTCAGAATAAGGGGTCGGCCATTTCGGACTGAGATGAGGAGGAATTTCATCACTCAGAGGGTTGTGAATATTTGGAATTCCCTACCCCAGAGGGCTGTGGATGCTCAGTTGAGATTGATAGACTTTTGGACTCTAAGGGAATGAAGGGATATGGGGATTGGGCAGAAAAATGGAGTTGAGGTTGAAGATCAGCCATGATCTTATTGAATGGCAGACCCTGCTCGAGGGGCCATATGGCCTTCTCCTGCTCCTATTTCTTATGTTCTTATGTATACCTGGTTCAGGTTCTTCCCTGGTGTAATGCTACAGCATCAGAAGATAATAAGAAAGGGTAAGTAAATTGTCATATGACAAGAGGCACAGAACAGTCAAGGGAACCACTGTTGCCTGTGAATCCGAGAAGGTACCAATGACAGACCCAAGTTCCTAATACTTGTTAATTCACTTCAGCTCCTCCTTCACTCAGAACACAAGGGCAATTTGGGATATGAACGTATCCACAGTTACATCAATGCTATACCTTGGCTGGTTACCAGTTCTATGGTGTGCATGTGCTCCTCATCCTTCTCCTCTCCCTCCAGAAGAGAAGTTGCCCAGAAATTGCTTAAAAAAGAACGGTGAGCTCAACAGTGCTCACCGTTGTTAGTGGCAAAATTGAGGAGCAAGTCCCGGCGTTCGCACATGCGCAGTGAAACACAGAAATCTGGAACTTGCTCCTTCTGGTTCACCGGCAATATGAAAGCTTCGAATTAAAGGGATATTGCAAGCTGTATTCAGTGAACTCATTGTATCAGTGCCAACTTGCTCATCTGCCCAGCTGGAAAGTTGTAAGGAATCTTACAACACCAGGTTATAGTCCAACAGTTGTAAGATTCCTTACATTTGTCCACCCCAGTCCATCACCGGCATCTCCACATCACAGCTGGAAAGTAACTAATATTGCCACAAAATAAGTACGCTTAAAACTACCAGGTCTAAGCTAAGTTTTAATAGCACGGTAAGTCTTAATGACGGCCAAACAACTAAAAATTAACTTTTAAAAATGTGCAGCCTCATTACTCCTTATTTTAAAAGTTTTTGGTCATAAAATTTTTGTTTTTAAAAATTAAAAACTTTTCTTTTTACTTTTCCTTCTGCCTCTTTTATTTAATTCAATTATTTCTTACCCTCTCTTTTTTTCGCTGTCTATTCCTGTTTTTACAAATGATTTTAATATTGTACCTTTCGCTTCCTGGATTTCACGTTCCAGCCTGCAGAAACTCTTCGCCGCTGGTCAAAAATGCTGCAATCTGATTGGTCGAGGAGAGAGAGCGATCCACTCACTTCTCCCAGGGTCCGAGCTTCGCGGGAGCTAACGCTGGGCTCTTCTCCGCTTCCTATTCGGGGAAGTGCACCCAGTAAAGGCCGCGGTAAGTTAAGGCGTTAGTATAAATCTAATGGAATCCCATCTTCTTTCACTGGACAATTATTGGGCTGCTACTTTTCATCATTTGGAAACAAAAATCATTTGTTTTCACGTAGTCTGGCACGAGGACTCTGTTCTGCAAAAGTTAGATTAATGAAAGATCTAATGTTTCAGCTTCATTTTCATAAATTTGACAATAATAATAGAAGTAATAAACATTTCAATAATACCAGCACCAATACTCGTCAGCGCAAAGTATGTAACTATTTTTGCCAATCAATATTATTCCGTTATGCTCTGAATTGTTCATTAAGGTTGCAGATTGTGGCATTAAGACTGTGTCATGATACGCCAATAAGCAATTACTAGTCTGTTTGCAGTTTGTACTCCAGATAATGGCAACCATTGCTTACATTCGGAGTCCATGAAGAAACACAAGCTGAATTAAATGCAATCCAAATGAGAACTTGTCTTTTCTGAGTGAAATTATCATGTAGGGTAATCCAGCAAAGCATTAAGATTTTAACGTATTCACCCACTAAGCATTTTCTTTCTTCCAAAATCACTCACAAGACTGACGGACTGATAGACATTTTTATTAAAATGTAATACTGAAGTCAAATGCAGTAGGTGTGGGTAAAATACGATTTAACAAAGTGTTAAAGAGCTCAAAGTGACCTCAAACACGACTGCTTAATTACATATACAAGATATATAGAAAGTCTTCAGCCTCACACGCTAGTTGAGAAGGGATCACTGAAGCTTTCTTTCCAAATTGCAAATCCAATATCTAAATTCAGTGGAACATAGGTGCAAGAAATGTAAGTTAACAGAGCACATTTACATTACGCCTGCATCACCTTACATCCCCTCTACTGAAGCAATAATATTCAATTTAGTCAAGTGTATTTCATGATCAGTTCTGCAATGAGAAATGGATATTATAATTTGGTTTCCATGTCGAAACCACAATAATTGAATGCTGGGTGTCTCGGTGCCAAGTGCTGAGGTAAGAATCCCAGTCTTTATTAATATATTAAATGGCGACATGGCAAGGAGTGGGAAAGTGTGCGGGGCGGAGGTGGATGAGGACTAGGGGGGTGGGAGGGGGTATGTTATATTCTTAGAATTTCTTTGTGACAAGTGTATTGCTGACAACAACTGACTGAAACTTCTTGCCATCACCACTGTGCTGTCAATTAAATAATTGATTGCGAAGAAAGTGCTGGGCTGAGTAAAGAGAAACGATTTGCAGTATAAAGTGTCTCTGTGAAACTCATCTTACTAAGCAATTTATACTATTGATTATGTACATACTACAGAAGAAGTAAGAATTTCACTGATGGTGGCTACGAGGGCGTGCATTCACGCAGCTTGCAGAACAGTGGCTATTAACATTTGGCCAATATTGGAGGCATTCTTCTCACCCCAGTGGAAATCCAATTCTAAGTGTTTTGTCCATTTCCTTGAATGGACGTGGCGAAATTAAAGGTTGTCTCCAAAACAAATGAGTAACAATAAGTGCTGACTCACACACAATTTCCCCAGCGTCCATAATGCTTATGTACACATTAGTCAGCCAGTGCTGTTGATGGGTTTGTACTAAATGTCGGTATCCACTTCAGATGAACAATTCATTTTGCTACGCATTGGAGCAAATACTGGGAAAGAAATGTTGCAGATCTGAGTTCCTCTTTATTAAACTCTTTCAATTACTATAATCAAGAAAAGTACCATTTTCTCCATTGCCGATAATGCCAGTTGAAAAGTAACAAAGCAAATTTTAACTGCTCTATTTGCCAGATTAAGCAACTGCGATTAGCTATTTGTTATTTACCATAGTGCCTGCTCCAAGCACTTGTTTTCTTATTCTAATAGCAGATACCCGAAATATCTGCTGCATTCAGCAAATCGTACTGTGAAGAACTTTGTCCTGTAGATTTATAATGAATCTGGTGCAAACCACTCAGAAATATTCACTTCTTAGTTCACTATGGATGGTCCTACCTCTGGAGACCAGATTTCGATACTGTTCTGCATCAGGCGGTTTGCACCACCCAGATAGTTTAAATATTGGTTGAGAATCTTCCAGCTCCTGTTGCAAAGTTAAAAAGAAACAAGTGTCAGTTCAGTACTACTTAGTGCATAAATTGAATTCATCTCGGTACAAATGAAAGTGCTACAAGAGTTAATTCAGTTTGCATCAGTTTAACCTTGCAATGGCTATGTCGCTATATTACAATGAACAAACCTGCATTTATTTAGCATCCTATCATGTCCTCAGGATATCACAAAGGACTTCACAGCCAATGGCTTACTTTAGAAGTGCAGCCACTATTGTCATGTCGTCACATTTGTGGCCAATTTGCATGCAACAAACAAATAAATAAATTATCAGATAATCTGTTCTTAATTGCGTTAGTTGAAAGAAGAATGTCGGCCAGAATATAAAGAGAACGCCCTGTTCTTATTCGAATATGTCATGGAATCTTCTACATCCACCTGAGAGGGCAGACGGAAACTTGGGTTAACATCTCATCTGAAAGATGGCACCTCTGACAAAGCAGCATTCCCTCAGTACTCATTGGTGTCAGCCTTGATTGTCAGGCAATTGGGACTAGCTTAGTGCTATAAACTGGGCGACATGGACATGTTGGGCCGAAGGGCCTGTTTCCATGTTGTAACTTCTATGATTCTATGATTCTGTTGGTCCTGGTTTGTAGCTTGTATCTGAAACTTTCTGACTCAGAGGTAACAGGAGCCAAGGTGACACTTACATTCCAACTAAATGATAATAATTCAACCACATCTATTATGGGGTAAAAACATGTCTGTGTGTCAGTTCCTGTATGTACTGGGTCAAAAATTGACAATGCAGTCATAGGAACAGGAGTAGAGTATTCAGCCCCTCGAGTCTGTTTCGCCATTCAATGTGATCATGGCTGATCTGTATCTCAAACTCCATTTACCTGCCTTGGTTCCATATCCTTTAATGTCACCTCTCAAATCCTTGCCCATCACTCCCACAAATCCCTGTTTGAATGTCTTCAATCAGGTTTCTCCTCCTGCCACAGCACCAAAATGGCCCAAACCAAAGCAACTAAGAACATTCTCAGTGACTATGACTGTGGTGCATTATTCCACCTTGACTTGATTGCAGCCTTGGACATGGTTAACCACATCATCCTCCTCCTCCAACACCTCTCCTCTGTTGTCCAGCTCAGTGGGACTGCCCCAGCTTGGTTCCACTCTTGTCTATTTGATCATTGACAGAGTATCTCCAGTAATTGCTTCTCTTCCTGCCCTCACTCCTACCTTTGGAATCCCTTAAGAATCTATCCTTGGGCTCCTCTTCCTTATCTACAAGCTGCTCCTTGGCAATGTCAGCCCCAGACACGGGATTAGCTTCCAGTTCTACACTGATGAGACCCAGCTCTATATCTCCACCAGCTCGATTTCAACACCACTTCTCGACCCTTCCACTGCATGTGTGCAGTCAGACTGCTTGCCAGATGTGCAGTCTTGGATGAGCTGCAATTTCCTCCAGCTAAACATTGGGAAGACCAAAGCCATTATCTTCGTCCCCTGCCACAAGCTCCATAGCCTTGCCAATGACTCCAAACCCCTCCCGGCTACCGTCTCTAACTGAATCAGACTGTTCGCAACCTCATATGAACATAGGAGCAGGAGTAGACCATTCAGCCCCGCGACCTGTTCCGCCATTCAATTAGATCATGGTTGATCTGCATCTTAACTCCATTTACCCGCCTTCATTCTGTAACCCGTAGATAACACCCTTGTCCAACAAAAATCTATCAATCTCAGTTTCAAAATTTTCAATTGACCTTGCCTCAACAGGTTTTTGGGGGAAGAGTGTTCCAGATATCCACTAACCCTTGTGTGAAGAAGTGCTTCCTGATATAACCCCCGAACGGCCTAGCTCTAATTTTAAGGTTGTGCCCCCTTGTTCTAGACTCCCCCGCCAGAAGAAATAGTTTCACTATCAAATTTATTAATCACCTTAAACAACTCAATTAAATCACCCCTTAATCTTCTATACTCAATGGAATACAAGCCTAGTCTATGCAAACTGTCCTCATAATCTAACCCTTTTCGTCCAGGTATCATTCCTGTGAATCTGTGATGTGCTTCCTTCAAGACCAATATATCCTTCCTGAGGCGCGGTGCCCAGAACTGAACGCAATACTTGAGATGGGGTCTAACCAGAGCTTTATATAGCTCTATCATAACTTCCACCCCTTTGTATTCCTGCACCCTTGAGATAAACATTATCTGCACTATCACAGTTCCTAGCTTCTCACCATTTAGAAAATACTCTGATCTATCTTTTAGGCCCAAAGTGGATGATCTCCCACTTCCTCACATTGAACACCATCTGCCACAGTTTTGCCCACACACTTGATTTGCCTATGTCCCTTTGCAACTTTCTGTTCCTGTATACACTATTTACTGTGTCACCTAACAGTGCCATCAGAAAACTTGGATATACTTCTCTCTATTCCTTCATCTGAATCATTGATAAATAAAATGAAAAGCTGAGGCCCCGGGATACCAATTGCCACATCCTACCAATTAGAGTACATACCCATTATTCCTACGCTCCGTCTCCTACATCCTAACCAAATCCCTACCAGTCTCACGTTACTGTAAGGCTTGAGTACGACTTCCATACAGTTACACCGTGAACTGGATAAGTTGAATGACTGCTGGGCGAAATATTTGAATCAAGTTAACTTACAGATTTGAAGAGCAAGAAAATCAGGTAGAAAAAGGCACCAAAGTAGAGATAAACAGCCTTCCCTCACTCATCAGGGACTGTGACATACAATACTCCCCCTTCCCCACTGGAAAATTTCACTGACTCATAGGCCTCAAAATTAGATGACGCTGTGCCCATTTTACAGGCGCAAAACGGGTGTCTAAGCATCCAATATGGTGGGCGGGGTGCACACATTCTAAGCCATTAGTACATTGCCCACCATATTGGCATTGGCATCAAAAGAGGCATTCAGGATCTGCGTCAAAAACAGGTGTTCCCGGCCCTTTGCATATGCAAAGCCTGTTTGTGGGCCCCTTTTGTAAAAGTCGGCTGGCCTGAATGCAGCGGTCCTTAAAAGGGAATGCTGCAGACTGCCACTGAAAAAGTTTTTAAAAAATTGCTGACCTGATTGTGGAGCGGGGAGATGCAGGAGTGCTCCTCCTGGTGCCACATTACAACCACGGGCCACTACCAGCCACCGCTCACCCACCTCCATATCGTTGTCTCCACCACCCTCCCATTGTCCTAGTCACCTTCCTCTCTCCCGATTGCTTACCCACCACTCTCGGTCGCCCCCCTCGCTCCCGTTCACTCATCCCCCTCCCCTGTTCGACCCCACCTTCCTGATCACTCACGCCCCTCTTCTAGGATCTACTCGAGGGATACAAGGTCTCGTATGCCTCAGATGGATACTGATCTCGCACACACAGGTGGGCTATTCCTTCAGTGTATGCACTGATTGGCTTGTCAAGCCATATCCCTTGATGTGCATGGGGCATCATATTAAAGAGATATGTACTTTGTTAAAACCTGGATTTTAGTTCAGAGGCCCAATTAATCCAAAGAGTCCCAGTTTGGATCACAGGCACAATGGGCTGAATGGCCTCCTTCTGCACTGTGTCATTTTGTATGATTCTATATCAATTTGGCATTCATCTCTCGTACAAATCATACTAGAGTACATATTGTACAGATGATGGAGCTGACCCTCTTCGTCTAAGAGGCATCTGATCTTTATTAAGAAACAATTTGGATATGCTTCAAAGGTTAGCTTATTTTTAGTGTGGTAATGAAATTCTCAGTTCTCAGCTCAGCTTCCATTGTTTGACTATAATTGACCTCAAACAACCATGTCCAACATCAAATGACCTTTCGGCAGGTCAATCAGTGACTAAGTTCTTGCAATACTGAAGCCAAATTGCCCAACCATGAAATGGATCTGAAGTGCGTCAATTATCACTGCATTGCACCAAGAAATTATGCTACAATTACATCGCCACAGGATTTTGTACAACAGCGTAATTCACTGCCAAGGCTGTACGTCATTCGATGAAAAAACAATTTCACTGCTTTTCTCAATCTCATTTCATCATTGGAGTAATTGTACATGTGACTTTGAATTTAACTTCATCAAGGATCAAAAGGTACTCCCAGACCTGGGAAAAATTCAACTTTTCAGTCTTGGTCTGACAGAGGCAACTCGCTTTCAAGCAATGTAATATGTAATCAAAGTCCATTGTAATGTAAAAACAGTTAGGAGACATCAGTATAATTGACATTTGACAATGTGATTTACCTTGGGAAACAATTTAAAATGTCATTGCATTTTCCATTTGTATGTTACGAGATCATATAAAAACAGATCTGACAGCAAGTCTGTCGAAAATGTACAGACAGAAAATAAAAGTAAAAAAAAATACAGATCCCTCATGAAGTGAAGACTGTCAAAGGAAGGTCCAGGTCAAACGCTTCATTTCAAGAATTTTATTCTGTAATTTCTATTGAACACAATCTATGTTTGTACCCAAGAGGATGTCCTTAAACATAAATGATTCAACTTCCTGAATTAAAACTGCATGATTCATATTTCAAAAGGCATCCTAACTTGTTCCATGACTGAGATAGAGAGATATAAAGTCGATTATATTTATTTGCCGTACAGCTGTTATTGATGTAACCATGACCAAGTTTACAGGCTACTGTTGCACTGAAACCTCTGATCTCAATTTTACCCATGCAGATGGCTGACCCACAATTTCAAACAGTCAATTAAAATATATTCAGCATTACTACCCTTTACGAAAAGGAATTGAAGGGAAATTTATTTTCTTCAAATTATGATGACTTTGAGGATGCTTGTGCAATAGACTCATTCTCTATTCAGTAGGAATCACATTTTAAGAAGTTATTTCTTTCTATCTGTGATGCTTTAGATATAACTTATGTTGATGAAAACATTGGTCAAATCTGTAACTAAGTGAAGGAAGTTGGAATAGCTCCTTAGAGGAAAATGTCAAAGAAATTATTTAGCTCCCAATGAGAAACTTGTTCAATTTTGACATGTCACAGATCTCTTAAAATTATAATGTCCTCATAGGCATCATAATTTATGTATATCTTCCATTTCATGCTTAAATTTACATGCTCTCTTACTCTCAATGGATTGCACCACTGAGGGGTCATAGATTGAACATCAAACCTTGCTCATCACATGACTGATTTTAACTCATGTCTGCACCAAATTCATTTAAAATAATGGGAGCAAAAAAGTTGAAATGTAGATTCAGAATTTTAAACTTCTGAAAGTCGGCACAAATTTAACAAAAATATGAGGGGTAATTTTGACTTTTAGCGATAGCATAAAGCAGGCGATATCTGATTGGCCACCTGTTCTACTCCTCTCCCGATTTTCGTTTCCACTGAAGTCAATGGAAATGAAAATCTGGAGAGGTGTACAAAAAGTGATTGATTGGATATCACCTGTTTTTGCCCAAAGTTAAAATTATCCCCCATGCTGTTTGATTCGGGGCTTATCATAAGAGCGTGGCAGGATACTTTAAAAGGGAAAAGAACATTTGAGCTAGTTCACCAATTCATTCCCATCCAACCAACTTTATCAACTTCCTTTAAGATTCTGCCTTCCATCTATGTATCTCTATGTTCCTTATGTTACAGGAGGAGGATACTCATTTTTGAGATTACAGAAGTATATATATATTTTTAAATTGAGAAACCCAAGTGAAGGACCAAGGTTCAAAAGACTGTAGATTGTAACAGAAAGGGAAGACTGAAAGGAGCTTCTTAGTGTTTGAAAGCTGGAGAACCCGACACCTTTGAGCCACTGAACAATGGAGGTTTGTGAACATTTCCAGTGTTCCCTGATCATTTCCAGAAATTCCATTTTGGTATCCACATTATGGAACAATTTTTCTTTGCTGGACCTTTTCAGCAGAAGGGAAAAAATTGACCTTTTGAATCATGTCAAATCCTGATACCAGTTTTGATACAAATTTGGAATGTAGACACAGGAATGTCTCATTCTCACACCAAATGTGACTATAGGCTTAGACTATTGAGGCCTGGAGTTCAAATTTTTCCACTTAAGGCAAATGGTGGAAGAAATATCCGGCGCGGACATGATGGGCCAAATGGCCTCCTTCTGTCGGTAAATTTTCTATGATTCTATGAAATATCATCTTCAACAATAAAAGCTTTAAATCTATGGTGATTGCTCCCACGAATATTAGCTTGAGCAGAACGAAATGAAGACCCAAGGAGTAATGAATGGGTTAATATGCTGTCCCTTTGATAAATTAGTAAATTCAGGATGTAGCCACCAAGGAGTTTCCTTCACTTGGAGGTGAATGACGCAAATAACCAACACATGTACCTACATGGAGATAGGTTTATGTTTTATTGGATGAATGAGAGATAAGGAGATCCATAGTTTTGAGGTTCGAGGAAAGAATGAGTTAGAATAGGAGAGAGTGAGGGAGAGGGGATTTGATTTCAACAGTGAAGGGAGGAGAAAGAGTTTGCAATATTATGCCATTTATATATTAAAAAAACCTAATATTTTGTATGTCTAGCTAAAGTGTATCGAAACGCTTGCTTTACACAGTGATCACAAGCTTAATTTACATAAATAAAGCATGAAGACTTAACTTACTTACAGTGAATGTGATGAGGTGACGTACCATGTTACGTAAATGGAAAAAAAGTAACCCAAGCAGCATAGCCACCGAAAACAAAAGGAAGTTTATACATCTAATTTCGTGTGGTGGAATGAGTTAGGCTTGGTCATGTCCGTTCTGAGTTTCTGGAGGTTTTGATCCTAGCTTCCTGCAGCAAGTAAGATTCAAAAACACCTTTAATAGGCCACAAAAATCTTCCATTTGAAGATACTTAACTGAGCCTTGTGAGAAATAGCAATTTAGTTTTGTCTCATCAGCCAGACTTGAAAGGAGCTATCACAGAGTGAAATGTATGATTTGCGCACTGCCCCTTTTAAGTTCATATGCAGCCTAGACTGATGCAATGTAACTCTCTTTCTGGCAGTTATGAATATTTGACAAAAAATATGTTTGCGTAGTCGCAGCCCAATACAGCTCATGGATTGAAAACATGAATAATGAAATGAAATAATGACCGTGTTCCAGTGAAGCAGTATCTGATCTCACAAATGACCTCACTGCTGTTCCCTCCACTTTAAGATGATGTTGGACTAGTCACACAGCAATGTACATCTTTGGTAACACAAAGAAATGGAGTTTTTTTGTGGGCTGGAAGGCATTTGAGAATAATGATACAGATGATAAGATTGGTTTGTCCGATGCAGTTTCTTTTCTCTTGATCTCTAGTCCTGACACATGCAATTCCAACATGTGTGCTGCCAGGTCACCTGCTCACCAGGTCTTTACTATGCTGCTGTATGGCCACCATGGTGTGGGGTGACTCTCTTTCATATTTTCTCCCCTTTCTCTCTTCTTCCTCTGATAGTGTAATGGAAATTAGCAACTTGCAGGGTGGTACGAATTTGTTGCATGCTTGCATCTACTATTTAATTCAATAGAATTTAATATTGAAGGATATGGAACATTTGAGAGATCCACAAGTTCCTGCATTATCCTTCAGCATTTCCCTTCAACCGTGGGGATAAGCTTTATTACCCTGATGACCAGGTTGGAATCACAACCTTACTATATGGATGAATCACATCTTTATATTCACAGCTAACATTTTACAGCAAGTACATCAGGCAGCTTACATTTATGCAGAGATGGAGACAAAAACAATGCTGGAAAACTGAAATAAAAACAGAAATGCAATAAACAGCAGCTCTGTTAGCATCAGAAAGAAAAACATCTGTTCGGTGTAAATGGACCTGCTGTGTATTTCCAGCATTTTCTCTTTTTGATTTAAATGTGTTATTTTTTGAAAAGCAACTAAGTATTTTAGACAGACAGTTAAGTAACCTGCAAGTCATTTCAGGTTATGTGGAAATCAAATAAATTGTTTTTGAAATATATGAACTAAAATTCCAGAGGCCCATCATCACATTCTAAAACCTAAAATCATAACAAAAAATATCAAATCACAAAAGTATTTACACCATACATTTACAGCATGGAAGAATGGCAGATTATAAAATGCAGTATATTTCAATCAGCACCCACATCTCTACAGTTCATTTACACTTAGTCTAAACGTGGAGAATTGATTGAAAAAACATTTGGAAAAGGCTGATTTTCTGAGAATAGAATATAAAAGATCAACATTATTAATCAGTTCTGTGTATCTCCGAATATAGTCAAAGGAATCATTTCCCAGCTCAGTGTCAGATAGACTACAACAGTTGCATTTAATTCATAAAATGCACGACTCATCTGCATGGCAAAGCTTGACAAGCATTACCATTAAACTGTGTACCCATTACACTCATGAGGAACACAACCATGCTTCCCATCAGTGGATCATTTTACTCTGCAGCTCCAATACAATTTTGCTCATTTACAGTGCTGTCAAGTTATATTTTTTGACTGTCTGGAATTAAACAAAATACGAAGCAAAGGCCCTCGCTTGGGTTTTATGTAACTAACTTCCGCTAAATAATGTCTCCAACAACAATAATGTTGCCAACTCATAGAGGATACTTCCTTCCAAATGTGTAAATGGACTGCAAATGTTACCGTCTATTTAAAACCACAAAATCCTAATACACACTGTGATTTGACAAGCAAGTTAAGGCATTGGAGAAAGTATAGGGAATTTGACTGCATCCAAACTAAAATTATGCTTTACAGTTTTCGAAATTTGATATTGCATAATGCACTTTAAAGTATTTTAATTATTAGAAATAGTTTTGAAATGGTTTTTCTTCTTCCCTCTATTGCTTGGCCAAGAGAGGGTGCGAGCAGCCTTCATTCAGATATCTTTTGACATTGCTTGGTAGTGTGTAGAAGTCACAAGATCATAAGATGAAGCAGACCATTTAGTCTAACTTAATTCATAATCCAGAAAGATGCTACAGTCCCCCATTGCAGCATCCATTTTTTTTCTTACACTTGCCTACGGTTTGCACTTCCACTCGTCTATTTGAAAGTCTATTTCACGGTTGATCCCTCTTGGTATGAAGAATTTCCTGTAATCTTTCCTAAATTTACCTTTTACTAATTTGAACCTTTATCCCCTTGTCCTACTCGCAATTCAAAGTAATATTCTCCAATTACCTTTTCCAGTCCCTTAATTATCCCATATATCTCCTTACCAAGCTGTAAAGTCCATGTTTCTCTTATCATAACTCAGATCTTTCGCATTAGGGATCAGCCTCTTGGCTCCTCTCTGCACTGTCTCCAGTGCTTGACTGTCTCCCCTGCATCTTGGCAAGCAGAACTACACACAGTACTCAAGGTGCAGTCAGACCAGAGTGCTGTTCATCATTTGACCATGACTTCCTCTGACATATATTCTGCTGTTCTGCCTATGTAGTTCCACATTCCATAAGCTTTATTGAGTGCTATTCTGCATTGGTTGGACATGTTGAGCATGTTGGTCTCTTTCAACTTCATCCTTAGCAAACTTGAACACCATTCATGGAGTATGTATGTCACCTATTTTTCCTTCCTATGTGCAGTACTTCACATTTATCTATATTTAATTTCACCTGTCATTGTTCGGTCTTCTTACATTATCCAACACATTTTGTATTTCTTGAGCAGCCCCATGAATTCCATTGGCTCTTCTTCTTTGGCATAATTTCCACCCCCTCCAATTCATTCTCATGATGTGGGCATTGCTGACCAAGGTTGGTGTTTATTGTCCATCCCTAGTTGCCCTGAGAAGGCTGCCTTCTTGAACCGCTGCAATGTTTTAGAGTGATTTGATACAACCAAGTGGCTTGCAAGGCCACTTCAGAGGGCAGCTAAGAGTGAACCACATTGGTGTGGGACTGGAGTCACATGTAGGCCAGGTAGGCAGAATAATGTTGCAGATTTGCCATTTCTAATCTGCATAGTATCATGTATTCCTCCATAGAAGGCCTGTCCAAACTAAGGCCCATGGGTATCACTGTCTACTCCATTTCTCCTGCAAAAGATGGCTGATTGTAGTGTACAATATTAACTCATGCTACTGTGTAAATGGTTGGATTGGTTGTTACTCACTTTTCTGAACTTGTGTATGGTAAACTCCTCAGTCACTTGCTTTGCCTTCTCCAATGCTTTATCCAGAGAACCACTGGAGCCAGCTGCCCAGGGTGGGATTCTGGCTCCCCAGGCCCAAAGTGAAAAGTTACCATGCATTGTGCTAACCTGAGAGACTGAAGAGATAGCATGAACTTTCGTAACGTATTGGAAACAGAACTAAACTCATGTCCAATTGGATTCTAGCCACTCGTTCAGCACAGTCTTTAAAAAGGTAACAATGCAGACCTATGAAAATACTGGAAGACGGCTGAAAATGTTTGTTTGTAATGATACATTTAGAATCCCTCAATCAGACTTTTGTGATGTTTGTTTCTGCTGTGCAAAAAGCTGTACAATTCAGCAGAATTGGACTGTTTTCATATGTTTTTTAAAAATATAGAAACTCATTAGGAGTCCTGCAGAGTTTCACTGAAGAAAACAAAAGTGCAAAATATATCCTCCTCCCCCCACTCCTCAGGGGCCAGTTTCAGAAACTGACAACCCAACTTGTAACATGAATGTTACGATTCACCATGAAAATTCCTTTCATCCTGTGTTTCGTGTTGTAATTTTTTATTATTTGTGACTGCGATGCTCCGTGTTACACAGTTAAGTGAGCCAATAAAATGAAAGGTTTGCCTCTGTAAGTTTCCTTCTCAATCACCTCCTTATAACTTTGTGTGTAAATTGCAACTTTCCCCTCCAATAGCTTTCAAATACGCCCATCTCCATCAAATTTTTAAAAAGGAGGCTAATGGCTAAATTGCACCTAAATGCTGCCAAGTTTATTGCCAGGGGGCATTATGCTGGCCATTTTAAGTTAGTAATCTCCTGCTAGAATATTATTACTCTATTTAACTGCGTCCTCTTGACTGTAGCGGTTTTAGATTTTTCATCTTGTGGCTGCTAATTTTGACTCTTGCAATTGCTTGTCAAGTGATTGAAGAACTGATTAAATGTTCATTACAAACTCTAAAATACTGTGAAATTTGTATTTATTCCTCTTCTCTCATGGAAGAGCTGAATCACGCTGGCATACAGATCCACAAGTGGCAGCACATTCCATTACCTCAGCTGAATAGATATTATTCAAGTTAGCAAGCAACACACCTGAGCCTGATCTAGACACACTGGGCATGATTTTCACTTGGAACCGGGAACTGAATGGGTGCTTCTGGGTTTCTCGCATGACAGCCAGCCATGGTTGACAGGCTGGCTGTAGGTCGAGAGGGAAAGCAGCCGGGGAGCGGATGCCAGGTAAGTCTGACATCGTAGTGCGGGAGTGGGGGAGGTTGGGAGGGTGGTCTCGGCCATCGAGCTGGGTCTCGGGGTGAATGTTGGTTTAAATCCTAACCAGCAACTTCTGAGATGGGGATGGTTGGGGGTGAAAGAGAGTTTGTGATCCTTTGCCAGAATTGCTGCTCATTGGTGGGGAGAAGGTTTGTTGTCCTATCTTGGAATTTATGCTCTTTGTTCATGGTCCTATGGTGTGAGGATGCATTTGGGCTGATGGGTGTTTTTTGGGGAGTTGTTCTTGCATGTATATTCATTGGCTTGGTTCCCAATTTTTGCACAGTGGGTTGGATTTGATTTGTTTTATTTTGCTCAGTTGAGCAGGGGCCATGTTATTCTACCGGGGGGGGGGGGGGGGGGGGGAGTAGAAAGTGATGCAATAGTGGTGCTGCGGGGGGAGAGATTTATTTACATTGGTTGCACTTTTTGCTGGTTGATCTCCCATGGCATTGCACATGAACCAATGAAACTTTTCAGGTCAACCAAGGTTGAGAGAAAGGGAGAGAATGAGAACAGTGAAGGCAGAATGAGCGAGGGAGAGAGGAAGGGTAGAGAAGGGAAAGGCAGCGAGGGGGAGGAGAGAGAGGGCAGATAGAGGACAGGGGAGGGGTGGGGTGAGGGAGAGACGAGAGGAGGTTGGTAAGGGAGAGGAGAGAGGGAAAATGAAAGTGGAGGGGAGGAATAGAGAGGGAGCAGGAGGAGGGGAGAGGGAGAGAAGATGGTGAGGTGGAGGAGGAGGGAAGCATGTGAGGGGGAGAGAGGGATGAGTGGGGGAAGGAGCAACGAAGCAGGGGCTTGAGATTTATCCAATTTCTGGATGGGTTGTCTTGGTGCTTCCCAAGAACTCAGCAACAAGTCCGACTGGTCGTTTCCTCGGCAGGTTGGAAATTTGTCGACATTTACAGGACATGTACAGCCTCCGACAGACTCAAGTGTAATTCAAGTAGATATGTTAACCAACTTTTTCAATCATTTTTGCTTGGCTTCTGTGTTTCATGTTATTTGGGGTTGCCTATTGCTCTGAGGATTCTACAGTTGATTCTGTTCGTGTTTCCAACATCCTGAATTTCCACAGACGTTTACACTTTGCAAGTTACACATCTTGCTGTATTTTTACGGTACTCGACACTTTATGTTTATGAACAACTTTAGTTTTTTTTATTACTGACCATATATTGGTGGAGAGAAGCCTGCAGACAACATATACCAATATTAAACAAGGAAAGGCCTGCAGCCAACGTACTGAAGTTGAGCATGGAGTTAATGGAAACTACCAGCATCTCGCACCCAATGTAATACATGCCGGTCTGCATTGAGGCTGCACGGGGAGGAGGGCATGAAGAGCTCGCTCCAGATTCAGGCCAGGAATAAGGAACATATACCAGGGAGAGCTGGAGATTTGATCATCTGCGTAATATAAGCAACATTCATATTTTGAACTTCCTAACAGCACCAGCACTAGCACAAGCAATAAAAGATGAAAAGCATAATGGATGTCCATGGCAGTTACATTCTGCTGCACATGGGAAATGTGGTGAATTCAATCAATGGGCCTGTCAATCACTCCTGAGAGAAGACGCAGCTGAGGAAAAAGAACTACCTTTAAGAACTCTGGTGTGGAAAGTTATTAGAGCAGAAATGATAGAGAAGGAGAAAATTAGAGAAAGGGATGAAGTATTTACTGGAAGTGGGGTGGGAAGAAACACAATCCAAATAGTTGTGGGTGACTGAGCTTGTAATAAATATCTATGGAAAGCCTATTGCCAAAGATGGAGAGAGAGAAAGCCAGAAAAAGGGAAGCGATGGATCACACAAAGGAAAGAATGAGAATTGCAAACTTATTTGGAGTGTTATAATTTATATCAGCAAAACAGCCAAGTTCGTATAAAAATTTTATGATTCTTTCAAGTAACTTGGCTGCAGAATATTTCGATATTTCAGAATCAACAAAAAATTACCTACGTCAAGTATTTTAAGTAGGTAAATGGCCCCTTTAACAACCTGCCCACTGGCATTAATTGGGGACGTGACTTCTAAGTTTCGGCTGCACACGCGTGCGTTAAAGTGGGCGCGTTCGAGCAGAGTTGCGGTAACGCTGGAAAAACTTGTTATTTTAACCTCTTTGGGGTTAAAGTTATCCACACTGACACACACAGTTGCCAAGTCAAGTTACTGAACAATGATCAAGAACAAGATTCCCATTTTATTTTCTCCTCCTTAATCCAGCAGTGCAGAGTCCAATTATAAGACACTTAGCACCGGATGGGCTGAGGTCAGTTAATGCAGCACAGATTAAGGATTGAACCTATGACCTTCCTGGTTTGGAGGGGTAATTATCACACGTGAGCATGCCATTACTGGGAGGGCCACTAGGACATCCAATAAAATTGAAATGTAAATCTACTTTTAGTTTGAGTGGACCCTTCTGTAGCCTGCACATCTATGAAACAAGCATTACGAATTGTGGGAGTCATCTTCTTTCATTATAATCACAAAGTCTATTAATGACGAGGTACATGTGATTGAACACATTTTCTGAAATTCTTCTTTATTCCCCACAATATGTATGTTACTATGTTATCTTTTCAAATCGCATTCTCCTCCCCATTCCCCCTCCCCAGTCTGAATAATGGTCCCCCCAAACTTAAGTCTCCTACGTCAACTCATTCAGTCTCTCATTTGGGTCTCATACTCTCCACTTTTCCCAGTATATCTCTTAGTTTTTCATTTTACCACCTTACGTTTTACTAATTCTTTTTACCTTGCTCTTCAACAGTTCCTTTACACTGTTCCTTCTATTTTGATTTTTGCCATCAGTTATAGCATTGATTTGGTTCCATTTCTTGAGTTGTACATTTCAATTTCCCATTAAGTTCTTGTAAATCTTTTGCTTTTTTTTGCCTTTCATTTTTTGTTGGTGGGGTTGGGGCGTTGGCAAGAAAAGATGACAGGGGAGGAAGGAGAGGACCAAATAGCTTGGCTGATGAGATCATTTCAATCAACCTTATGTGTTAGTCTCCTGTAGATTGTACAGATGGATTGGTACATCCAACTTTCACAATACCTCTGGCTATACAGAAGAACTTCCATTAAAAAAGTCAATTAATAAGATAATTGCATCTTTCCTGTGGGGAGAAAGGAAATAAATAAACAAATACTTAAAAAAAAAATAACAGAAAAACACTTCTGGTGCAACATCAGAAAAATATGTTTTTAAATGGATGCTTTCACTCTAATTACGTAGGGACAAAGAGACTTTCAAGTGTTGCAGGCAGTGCAGAGAAAAGCTACAAGATTGCTGCTTAGTGTCAAAGGCCTGAAGATGTGGAAACTTCAGCCTGGAAAGATGGAACTGAAAGGTATCTAAGATAGTTAAGGGAATGGAAAAGGAAATCTGGAATATTACTTTGAGTTGTGAGAATAAGACCAAGGGACACAGGTTCAAACTAATTAGGATGGAATTCTTGTTCACACAGTAAAAGTGATCAAAATATGGAATGGACTTTTGGACAATTGGATGGTACAATGGTGTAGTTTCAGGGTCTTTCTGGATAGAAGAACTTAGATGGGCCAAATATCCTTCCTCATGTGTAACCATCTTGTGATGTGATGAAGAATTCCTCAGGTGTCAGTACAGTATAATGTAGTGACGTTATTTTTGAACGTATTCACAATGTCATTACACATAGTAACCAGAGCAGTTCTTCCCCAAAGTGCTAAACTAGCTTGCATTGCTAAATAGCTGCCTGCAACAATGCATTCTTTGCAAAATAATAAAAATTTGATCTTATCCAGTTTTTGAAAATGGAGACGAATTCATGCTAAATGATGTAAATGAACATGCCATAAATTGAGAGAGATAGAAGTTTTGGAACCATTTTTCAGATAGGAGATCATGTAATCCAATCTCTTGTACATTTTTAACTCTTAGACAAGTCAATTTAAGTTTTGAAGAACAATAATGGATAAGGCGAGCCTTTTTCACCTGTACTAATCCTTTTATGGGGCCAATTTTCTTAAAACCGCTTTCTCGCCAGGGCTGGACCGATGCGCCTGAATAAGCTGCATCCATATTTTGTGGGCTGGACCATTAACAGGGCCCAGTCATACCGCTGGCGTAGGCCCTCTCCCTGGCAGGGTCCTGCACTAGGAATGCTAGCAGAAAGAGACATTGCCCATGGGATCTTCTGGCAACTATTAGAGAAGGTCTCAAGACTTGAAGATCCAGTGGGTCACTGTCAAAAATGATTACCACCAACCCCTGGGGTCCTCTTTGACTGGCTGCCAGGCCTCCCTAAAACCCTCCATTCTGTGTGGGGTGCCAACGCAAGGCTCATCACCAGTTTCTTGGGGTGCTCTGGGCCACAATGTCAAGAAATTGAGGTGGGAGACTGGGAACATCGAGACCATGCCTATTAAAGGCGCCACTTGGGGGAAATCTTTGATATCCCAGGACAATGTAAAACAATGGAGAATCAGCAGAACTGCTCTCTACCCCCTTTTTTCTGACCTTTGCCCCGAGGCTGAAGGTCAAAGATTTCCTGAATGCACAGGTAAGGAAAATTGGCTGCTATAAAGTATTGGATAAACATTCAGGGTCTTCTTTCTTCTCCCTCCTGAAGGTCCTCACTCCTTCATGGGATGTGGCCTTATGATCTCCCTTGCTTCCATGTATTTAAAAAGGAGGCTAAAACAGGTAAAAAAAGAATCATCCATTCGCCCCTTCTTTTCTGTTCTCTTGAAGGTGCTGATTCTTGCTGGGTTACAAACCCATGGGCTCTCACCAAAGCAGCCGTTTTTCATGCAAAAACGCAGATATGGAGCATCGTCAACCAGTTCTCACAGCCAAGCTGAATCTGGTCCTTCCCCAAGATCCAGGAGTCTACTCAGAAGCAGGACTCCTGCATGACTTTTCTAGGTTGTGTCTCTTTGGAGGGATGGGGGTGAGGGGAGCAGGGTGGGGAGGGGGGAAGAAAGGGGCTGAGCCCAGTTACATTGGCCCAACCATTTCCCAGGCTGAGATCAACCATGTCAACAGAAAGCAGGCATGGAATATGGGTCTTCTCTTGTCTGTGCAGTTTTGTGTACTGGCACATGATGCATTACTCACTGTGTCAGCTGAGAAGCTGCCTTCATCCAGTCTTATTCTATCACCCGGCAATAAATTTCTGCTCTACTTGTTGATTATGGGAGTCTTGTACCTTATGTCCTTAGCCTACCTTAGAAAGTGCATTGTGGCACGATTGGAAATTGTACTGTTTAATATTACTTTAACACCTCTATTAAAATAGTAAACCAAGTATTTTTATGTGAACGCGTTAAGAATTCAAACAGAAATATTGTAAAGCATAATTCTTGGTTGATACCTTTATGAGCACAGGGCTTTTAAAAGGTGACAAAACCAACGGTTACTAAATTGAGTCCAAGTACCATCCTGAGAAGTGAGCAATTTGTTAAAAAATGAAAGTAATTCAGGCAATAAATCTCCTGCCATGCAAACGTCAATCAAATAGCATTTCTATTGTGCAGATTATTTTAAATAAAAGACAATTTGCTGACATCTTATCATTTGGTGGAACAGAGGTTTCCAGAAAGTAGAATATGCTTGGATTTTTGAAAAGGTACCAGACTGGCAAAGGCAAAGGCACATCATATTCATGGCAAACTCACTAGCTTCATCAGTAGTAATGAGTGGAATTCTGCAGGGGTCTGGTTCAGGTCTCGTCATTTATAATTGGTGTGAAGAGCACAAGAACTTGGGTTCATATTGTGACATTTTCTGCAAGCAATGATAAAGAGTGAACAGCGCATGGAACATTGACAGCATTCAGAAGTACACGAGTCCAGTAAGTGGAAAAGCTGATGATATATAGGATGTTCCAGCAGGTATGAGGTGGCCTATTTTTGTGGTTGCATTGGCACTTTATGCATTCCTGGGTAAGCTCTTTACATGTGGACAGTTAAATCTGGGCAGCTTCTTTAGCTATCTCCTTGGAGAGAGTTTCTGGAAGCTCAACCATTATTTCCAACATAAGATACATCACTGATTTTGTTGCCAGTGGTACGTCAAATAAAATAAATATATCTTGAGCAGATTTGCCCTAATTCAGGTGTCCTTCTGGCCTTTGGAGATTTAGGCAAGGAGCTCCAAGAATCTTCTTGTGAAGTTATGGTCAGGGGCCTTGCTTCAGATCCAGTTTTACATCACGTTTTAGTGCATGAGATGTGGCTATTTGTTATTTGCTATATTGAGTAGAAAAAGCAAAGTTCTGTTTATTACTGTAACATTGTTTGTCCTGGCTATTCTTTTGGTAACTACTGATTATGTTAATCGATGTGCTCTGTAGTTTGTAGAGTAAGCTTCAGTCTGTGGAAGTGTTATTGTACATTTTCTGAAGTCAAGCACATCATGTGAGGAGGAGGGCATGAAGAACTGGCTGCAGGTGATGCATGTGATATATCCAGTAAGCCATATACAGCAACTGTATACAGTATATACATTCTGTTTGATCACTGGGCTCACTAAAATTAGAGATTCTGGGTGTGTCAGGGCACATGCAGATTCATAGAGAGAGGGTCTATTTTGTCTGAACCAATGAAGTGGCATTAGGTGCTCCAATAGAGAGCTAGGGTTTGTTGAAAGGAGTGGTCTTCGCCATTGAGCACAAAGAAAGTATCAGCAATGTAATAACTGTATATGAACTGTGAGGACCTGCCCTGAGGAGTGAAATGGTTTGCAACTGTTAAATAAAAGTTTTCAACCCATTTCACAGGATTAAAATATATGAGTAAGCCACCTGTCTCATAATCAAGTGTCAGCTTGGCTTAGTGGCAGCATTCTTGGCTCTGAGTCAGAAGGCTGCGGGTTATCGTCCCACTCTGACTTAAGCACATAATCTAGGCTGCCACTTCAGTGCAGCACAAAGGGAATTCGGCACTGTCGGAGGTACTGTCTTTTGGATGGGATGTTAAACCAATGTCTGACTGCTCAGGTGGATGTAAAAGATCCTGTGACACGATTCAAAAAGCAGGGGAACTCGCCTGGTGACCTAATCTTTATCCCTCAAATTAACACCACCCAGAAAAATAATGCTGCACTCTGCTATACGCAAATTTGCTACAAAGCACTTGGTGACATAAAAGGCACTATTTAAATCAAAGTTCTCTCCTTTTTTAATAGACCTCCGATTTTACCTTACCTGGAGGGAGTGAGATAATGGAAAGATAATGTGAACCAGTGAGTGGGGGTGCTGGGGAAAGAGAGAAAAAAAACAGGACAGGCAATTCCACTTGTACATTTTTAAAATTTTTGTTAGCACCTTTAGAGTGCCAGACATGTGACTGGTCAAAATACTCAAATAGTGCAACAAAACTCTAAGCATAATTAGCATTGAATTTATTCTGGCAGAGAACTCCCATGCAATGAGAATATCCCACATGTGTAGTCAACAGTATAAAATGAAAGAGTGTTAGATCCCTTAAAATCATTAATACATGTGTGTGCATTTGTAATGATTTATCTCTCAGGTGAACGTGTGGCTGAATTTCCTTGCTATTTAGATTTCCATCATTTTAAATTTGTGGGTTTGAAATGTAAAGTGTGAATGAATCTTAATTTAATTTCTGTTGGTGACTAAGGATTAACATTAGGCTTGCACTGCCATTCAAAAGGTAATATTTAATGCCCAGTTAATCTCTGATCAAAAAGGATATTATACCATTAGTATTGGAGAGGGATTCTGATGTTTAATAAAGATGTTTGTACAGTGGTGAACTGGAATGAAGTTAGCTGCACCACAAGCATCCAGTGCCATCAGCAAAGCACCGCACACACCTAAAGAATGCTGATTTTTGACCTATGACCTGTACACTGCAAGAGACTGCATGCTTTGTTCTGCAATGTGCTGCCTTTCGATCTAAAGGAAGGGGCCATCTACGCTAATCATTTTCACAACACCACAAGGAATATTTTTGGAGGCAGAGGGATTAAAGCACTTGTAATAAATGACAGATCAGTCTCCATTTTATTCAAAAGCTCAAGGAAGGGTAGGCAATAAAAACGACAGACAGTTGGAAGAATTTATCGTTTGACATATAGTGAAACTTCCTTTTGCGAGAAAAATTGGAGTCTCTTTCAACAGAATTAACAGCCCACCAACAAAATAATAGGGATGTGCAGCTCTGAAATATCAAGATTTCTGAGAATCTGTTTTCTTTAGCAGGTCAATTATTTATTGCAAAGTCATATAGTCACACTGCCATTTTTATTGAGAGAAATTTCACTCTTAAAGATGGTGTTTAAATTTGTTTCATCTGAATGAACAACTTCGTTAAGGCACGTGGATCCCAAGTCACTGAATTTCTGCTTCTCATCACTATACGTCAGCCATTTGTCCCTTTTTCTTTCTTTCTGAATTTGGCAAGCAGGACTATTCCTGTTCATTTTTCCCAGTTACATTTCAACTTCAAAAGATAAAAAAGAGATTAAGTATACAATGAAGAAAAATCTGATAAATGTGCAATCAGTAAAGATTGTAGCTTAAATCGGCATTCTTATGAAATCCAAAAAGTTTAGAAATTTGAGATTAGTATTTTCACATTGATGAACATTCCCAAATCAAGTCATATTGCAAAAAGATCAGAATTTTATGCCTGTATAAAAACCGCTGACGTGTGAAATATTAGCTAATTTTGTAAAGTTCACCACGATCTACTTCTGAGCTCCTGTTCAAGTTCTGACATCTTGATCACTTACTTAAACTGCTGCTAACATAGACATCCATAAGCAATGAAGAAAACTCCTGGAAGTACTTACAACTCATTTGCCCTTGAGATGTTATAAATACTATTAGTGTAGTTATGTACTTAGAGAAGACTTCACTTCAATTTTATTGGAGAAATCCAGTGATTGACAAACAGTTTCTCAAAGTGCTCCAGAACACAAGAGATAACTAGCTAGTCCAGTTCCAGAACAGCTGGTCACACTTTGTCATGGATGCAAAACAATCTTTCAAAATAAAAGCCGGTGCTTCCAATTTTCAAAGTTCCCCAGCAACAGAAGACAGCTTCAGGAATCACACTTAAAATACATAATGAAAAAATAAATAAAGCAAGCCTCACCTCTAATAGATCAGGGGACGTACCATTCAGCTTCCAAATGAACTCAAGAAGGCACAGCAATTCTACTTCGTGGCATTAAATTATACACAGATATACTTCAGCAGTAAAAATAACGTCTATTACATGGTAGGACATTCTTGTTCTCCAATAACGCATCCTCCAATTTATCATGAGCAGTGTCACAAGACACCTACTAGTTTTGTAAGTACCTCCAAAAGGACCCAAGTCCTTAGAATCCATAGCTTCCTGGGTGATATGCATTTTAAATATTCTTCATAAAAGTTCCATCCGAAGTTTATGCTTTGGTTGACCTTTTACTGATGCTACCTTATGCAATCCGCATCTCTGAATATCTCCATGCAGTTATTAAAAACTACCTATTAGATCATTTACCCACAACTGAATACTCACCTTCAGAAGCTTGAAGTTATTCAGTGCATGAAGCGGTATATTAGGTTAGAGAAATAAACGGAATAATTATACTTTCCAAAATGAGAAACATTATACCCATGTATCAAAAGGGATTCATGCTTGAGATGACTTGGCCCAAGACTAATGGGCGTCTGAACATTTTGAAATGTTTCTAAGATAATTTGACCTTTGAAAATAGACACGGTTGAAGTGGATAGAAGAATTTAAATGAAGCAGCACATTGAGCTTAGGAAAAAAAATGTTACGGTCATTAGATAACTCCTGAAGATTTACTTTATTGTTGTAAAGATTGAAAGTACATCTCATTTTTTACATTTACCAATTGTGTTAAATAGTGGAAGATTATTTTGGGTAGTATCTCTCCAATTATTTGCAGTTTTCAAAATCATTTCTCTTGCCTCCTATGCCCTTCTGAAACATTTCTATTGTGAACAGTTAACATGGAATATTTACACTTGCCAAAATGCTCTGGCTTTATGTATAAGATATGACTTTGGACATCATTGGTTCAGCTTTTAAGTTCTCTATTTACACACGGCTAAACAGGATGTCAATAAATCAAAGTACACTCATACACAACCAAGACTGACAAACTCAGCAACAACCACAAATGTAAATTGTTATTGAGATCTAATTTTACTTCTGACATATTCAATAACTGTCAGTTCTGATCCACGATGAGCATTCTGATTTCAGCTTCGGGTCAATTCAATTTGATTTAAGTTGAATCTGAGGCCATTGTTCCCACATATACAAATCTGGTTATATCCAACTTTATTCATCATGATCGATTGCAAAAGACAGGATTCCAATATGATAAATAAAATACCAATATATAATTTCTGTGTTGTTCCACCATTAGAAATGTTCTCACTGTTGGTTTACTTTGTCCCTTCCCAAAACCCACCTGCTCATTAGGTCTTTTCCTTTGTACATATATTTTAAATCAATTTTGGTGCATTTTTATGTTGGCTGAGATGAGGAATGGCAGTGCTGTGCAACGGAACTCTTCTCCACTTTGGACATCCAATGTTGGCAGCAAGCACTCTCAGATGAGATGTTGCATAAGCTACACCTCTCTTACCCCAAACTGTAAAGAGCATTTTTCTACTTACCACACCAGGAATCCTGGAGGACTTTCAGATGAAGATTGCCAAATCAGCACTCCATAAAAAGGAGCTGGACTGAAAATATTTAATCTCATTTCATGTCAGCTTCAAACAGTCAGTTCGAAGCTGGGACTTCAATCCGATGAGGTTGGATGGATTTGAATTGAGATCTTGGAGGTGTAAAACACAACTATTTTAACTCAATCCCTCTTTTGCACAACTTTTAATAACTTTTTCCTGTAGCTTTAATATAAATGTCACCAACCAAGGTAAGGTAGTGTTGTGGTTATCTTACTAGACATTCCACCACATGGCATCTCACCCAATAGCTCAACGATGAGGTTGAAAAGACAGTCTAAAAGCATTTTTGAAACCCGCAACTAAAACTTTGATAGTCCTGAATCAGCCACATAGCTCATGAAGTCAGCACTTAATTCCACCACGACTGCACTTATGACAGGCTAGATTATGTGGGGTCAATCCCCACTCCAGAGACTTGAGCACATAATCTAGCCTGACACATCAGTGCAGTACTGATGGAATGCTGCATTGTCGGAGATGCCGTCTTTTGATGAGATGTCAACCCGAGCCTCTGTCTGCCCTTTCAGGTGGACAATAGATGCCGTGGCACGATTCAAAGAAGAGCAGGGGAGTTTTCCACATGTCCTGGTCAATCTACAACAAAGACTCAGAAATAAGAGTGCTACCACTGAGCCAAGGATAACACAGTTGTAATGTGATTGAAGGGTATGGCTCAGAAAAGAAAGAAAATCTTCCAGTACTACTTCTCAAATTCCCTCTACCAAACTCAATAAAGTAATTATTTTTATGGAAAACTCCATGAGAAAGAAGTTATTAAGGAATAACTTGCACCAGTCTTTAACTTTCTTTTGAAGGTTTCAGTGGAGGCTTAACATATATCCCTTAACAATATCTTTGCTGCTCTCCTCCATTTATTATATATATATATATATATATACGAACTTGGCCAATGTGCACAAAAAGTGTCACCAACAGGTTTGGAGGTAGGAAGAAAGTATGAAATTATTCAACTTCTGAACTGGTTTCACCTTGTTACCGAAAACAAAGCAAACGACCTGGGAGGTGCTGAGTAGTGGTTGATTATGAATGACTAGCAGTGGAGAGAAACCACCTGTATTCTCACATTAAATTTTCAGCTGTCTGATCCAGCAGTGGTGCTACTTCTTGCAAAGCAGTTTGAAATATCAATATATTAAGTCAATAGTCCTTGTAGAAATATGCATAAAGATGATTTAAGGGAGAAGCAGGTAAGCAGCCAGAAGAAACGTTGCTTCATTTCGGGGATGCATCCAATCAAAACAAATGAATAAGTCACTTGACATTTGCAGTTTCTCCAAGATTCTAGTTTGTGTGCGTTTCAGCTGAATACAGAATTGTGCAATATTAGATATACTATTGACAATAGTAGCACCATCTTAATCTGCAAGAGAAAAGGACAGAGCATTTCATGTGTGATAAAAGTTCCAAGGACACATCCTGTTTGAGTGTAATCTGTGAATCCAAACTACTCGTTTTAAAATTAAAAGACAAGAAAATTCACACAGTTGACAGGGTGACAGAAATATGGTTTTTCTTCACTTTTAATATCAACAGACAGTATAACCTTTATACCCATGTCATTTCAGACTGCTCAACTAGCCTGCACTACTTGCAAAGTTACTGTACCAAGAAGAAATATATTATTTTGGTGTACTCAAAAAAAGGGGTAATGAAATTGTTTAATTCAACAGCAATGCACAAACTGTAAATGAGTACCTCAACATTTTCTTCAAGTCAGTGAGATTCAATAAATAACGACCCACGAGGTCACAGCACTGAGCTCACTCAGCCAGCCATCCAGCCACCACTTGCATTTATATAGTGCCTTTCACAAACTCAGGACGTCCCAAAGCACTTTACAAACAAATAAATACTTTTGAAGTGTAGTCACTGCTCTAATGTAAGAGATGCAGCAGCCAATTTGCACACTTCAAACTCCCACAAGCAACCATGGGATAAATTACGAGATCATTTTTAAAAAAAATGTCCACCTGAAAGGGCAGATAGGGCCTGGATTTAACGTCTCATCTGAAAGAAAAATTAAGTTAATTGAGTGATGCACATTCAAATACATCTGGTCTATAGATTTTTGATTTTAAAAAAAATATTGATTTTGGTTTCTTGCTGTTATATGGCAATTGTGCGGAGATGCTGGTTGAGGTGGTGTCATGATGGACCTGGAATATCACTGATTTCTGACATAGGACTTGAATGTGTGCAGCATCACTTGACAGAACCAATACAATCACAAGCTCATGTTCAGTGGCTTTTACTACTTTATAAACTTAAGTGGCATTTATTAAAAAGATGATACATGTGGACTTTTAAAGAGACTGGTTCAGCATTCAACTTCAGAAATCCCCTTTAATCCTATTTACTCGTCCAGGAGATTAAATGCCAGCTGAATAAATCATTGTTAAAAATATAACTCATTTGGTCCATGTTGTCTTCAGTTAGAATTCTGTTCCATTTAAGAGTCTAAATATTACACATTCAACCAGTAGTTTAGAGACCAGCTTAGCTGACCAGCTGGGCTATAATTTATGAAGTACAGGTTTCATGAGTAATGCGATTTCCATGTACCAATTAGCATTTGGAATAATCACAGAGAGTAGATTATCAGTCCTTCGGGATTGATTGTAAATAGGCAAGGCCAAAAGGGTTTGAACTTTTATGGATCAGCTAATTTGTCTGCAGTATTACTTGTTAATCAATGCCAACAAGACAGCCAGGCAGCTTCCACACTGTCAGACAATGAATCCTGCAGGTCAATTACATTTCATTGTCATTTGCAGCTTCAGTGGAACTGGTCATGGTATCTTTTCAATTCTGCATCATAACATTTTAGATTTTTTTTAAAGCTCGTTAGCTCTTTACAAAGAGAGAGAGAAAGAGAGATATGAAAGGCAGGACAGAGGAGAATAGGGAGAGTAGAAGAGGAAAGAGAAAAAAAAAAGAGGAAGAGGAGAGAGGAATCAGTGGTCAGAATGCTGCTTCGGTGTGTTATTTGAAGTCAACATGCTATTTAGTGGGTGGGTGAGGGTCTCCAGGTTGGTATACTCCAGAATATTATATCAGTATGTTGTAGCATGCCACATGGACAAAAACATCTCAGTCTAACTGTCTCGCTGCTTCTTTCTCACTAAGTCTATATTCTTCCACGGTTTAGCCGATATCTTATTGTGGTGTCTATATCGCTGCCTGACTTAATTTTTTTAATCTCTCATTCTTACTGTAATGTCTCTCCTGCTCTTTTATAATGTCTCCACAGTCTCTGCATAGCAGTCACAGATGGGTTTTATTTTTCTGAAGCACTCAGCATCTATTTCTTACCCTTTTAAAGGACTCAGATATTCAGGAAATGGGAAGAAACATTTTGCAGCCAAGTATTTGTGTTTTTGTATTTTTAAGCCCACTTTCACATGGGGCTCATTCAAGGAATAAATTCTGGTCAATGAATATCAGCAAAATCTTTCTTGGGCAGAGTACCCATGCTGTCCTCATACTCAAGGAAACTGGTGTTAGTAATGAGGCAAAAAAGACGCCTTTTCTTTCCCTTCACGTTTTTTGTCTCTCCTCCTCCACTCGTGTCTATCTGGCTTCCTTCATTTCACGCATATTCACTCTCTATCTTTACCTCTTCTCTTTCATATTTTGGTGAACTGGGCTTGCAGTGTTTCAGTTGAGTCGGCAGGTCAGATAGACCAAGAAGCACTTGAGTTTACAAACATCAAGTCCTGGCACGATCTGTGAAGTGCCCCTCTTGCAGTTGATCAGAAACATTTCTAGTAGTTCCATGGTATCTATATCACTAAGTTAAACAAGTTGCAAGATAAAATCTTGGAGCAAGTTCTGGGCTATGTTAACAGCACCATCCAAGGAGTCCTACATAATTTTCATGACCGATTTTACATGTTTTCAGATAATAAAAACAATGTTGCATCTTTAAGATGCTCAAAAATTAACTGCTCTCAGTTCATAAAACAAAAGCTGGACCCATAGTTCTAATAGTTTTTCAAAATGATAGCCCCTTGAACTGTTTTCTTGGACATCAGGCCAGATGAAATGGAAACTGCTAAAGTCTTTGGGAGTGAAGGTATTATTATTATTATTGTTTCATGATTTTTTTTTAAAACCATAGATTTTTTTTAATGCTCAAAGATATAAAGATGCAGCTCCAGCCATACCCTGCAGAAATACACCTTCAACTAGTCAACTAAAGAACAGTAACAATGGCCAGTAAGTAGCATGTGGTTCAAATCATCCTACCCTCCTTGTAAATATCCAAAGTTTGTCTCCCATAAACATACAAATCAAAGAGAGGATAAAGCCTTATTCATATTCCCAAACTTCGATGAAAACTCATCACTGTGCTCAGTGCCATGTTCTTTCTCCTTTATTAGCGTTGGTGGTGCAGAAGAAGGTGATCATGTGCCTCCCAGTGCATCTGCATTGGGCCCGTTTTGTAGCTGCCATAATTTCCATCTGGCACAAGTCGGAGACCTCTGCCGCTTTTAGTTTTCCTCTTATTCCTTGAATGTGGTGATCATGGCTGTTTAGTCCATGCTACGCTCGTGACCAAACTATGCAACTGTTGCTTTGCAAATATCAGTCTTCTCTACTTCTAATTGTCATCTATTTGGTTCAGAAGTAAACCTTGTCACTTGAAATTATGTTATTGGCCGCTTCACATAAATTTAAATGCCTCTAGCCTTAGTTAGTCTTCTGCCTTCTGCGCCCGTGTCTCAGTACCACAGAAGTGACATTGAAGACATGCAGATCTGCAACAGTTTATTTGTGTTCTTCTGCATGGTGTTAGCAGCTTTCCAAACTGTCCTAAGATCAGCAAAAGCTGTTGTCAGTATATGTGAGACCATGCAGTTGTCCAACATTTTATAACTGTGCAATTAGTTAATGAAGTGAATATAGCCTTTCTGCAAAGCTTGCTCAGTTCACAAAGAGTTTACTCCAACAGGAGTTGTAGAAGAAATCAAAGCTTTTCCCCTCAAAAACTAAAGTGCAATGCATTGAAATCTGTGATGTAATTACATTAAATACAAGAGTTTAGAAATCCAATAGCTGCAAGAAACATTGAAGACACACATAATGCAATTTATTCGAGTTAAAAAAAACTTTAAAAATTTACTTGATGCAAGAGAACAACACGTTTAATCAGCAGCTTAATATAAATTTAGCATACGACCCAAAGCTGTCAGTTCAAGAGACAGTGCTCTGCCAACAGTGGTGATAGCTCTTGCAGACTTGCTTGCTGTACATAATATATGTAATGTAATGTACTGTAGATAAGGCTGAATCCCATTACATTCAGAACCAGTCGCTCCACAAAGATAGGTATTTTCGTTGCACTATTTGCCCTCCTCCACACTCACCAACTCAGAAACTGAGTCGTGTTTTTTTTTTGTTGCTGGGGTGTCACTCAAAAGGAAAGGAATGTAGAGGACAGCAAGGGCACTAAAGAAAAAATATTTCCCTGCCAGAATTGCTTTGTATTCCTCTTATAATGGAAAATGATAGGGCAAGGGTGAAAAAAAACAGCAAAGAGACACTAAATAACCCACAAAGGGAAAAGTCATTTTGAGCGCTACCTCTTACAAGTGGTAAGAATAGTCCCATTTGTCCAAGTTGAAATGACTCAGCACATAATCTGTCAAAATACATTATAATAAATAGACAAACAAAATGTGAAACCAAAGCTTTAGAACAGTGAGGCAATTATGCTATAACAACACTATTAACAATTTCCTAATAAAAGTTTTCCCAGGAGCACTGAAATTAGAAGCAAAATTGATTTAAATTGGGAAACAGATGAAACAGTTTATTTGTTACTTCAATAAATAATTGTTGGGGAAACTTGTAAGTGACAATAATCCGGGACAAAATTAATTGGCGCTTGGAAAAGTATGGGCTAATAAATTAAAGTCAGCACGGATTTGTGAAGGGAAAATAGTGATTGATTAACTTGATTGAGTTCTTTGCTGAAGTAACGGAAAGGGTTGATGCGGGTAGTGCAATTGATGTTGTGCATATGGGCTTCCAAAAGGCATTTGATAAAGTATCACATAATAGACTTGTTAGCAAAATTAAAGCCCATGGGAGCAAAGGGCCAGTGCTAGCGTGGGTACAAAATTGGCTGAGGGACAGAAAGCACAGGGTAGTGGTGAATGGTTGTTTTTCAGGCTGGAGGGAAGTATATGCAGTGGTGTTCCCCTGACATTGGTATTAGGACCACTGCTCTTCTTGATATATATTAATGACCTGGACTTGAGTGTACAGGACATAATTTCAAAGTTTGCAGATGACACAAAACTTGGATGTGTAGTGAACAGTGAGGAAGATAGTGGTAGACTTCAGAAATATAGTTAACAATGTGGAGGATACGAACAGACTTCATGAGGACACAGACTGGTGAAATAGGCAGATACATGCCAGATGAAATTTAACAGAGAAATGTGAAGTGATGCATTTTGGTAGGAAGAATGTGGAGAGGCAATATAAACTAAATGGTACAATTTTAAAGAGGGTGCAGGAACAGAGACACCAGGGGGTGTACGTACACAAATCTTTAAAGGTGGCAGGACAAGTTGAGAAGGCTGTTATAAAAAGCATATGGGATCCTGAGCTTTATTAGAGGCATAGAGTACAAAAGCAAGGAAGTTATGCTAAACCTTTATAAAACACTGGTTAGGCCTCAGCTGGAGTATTGTGTTCAATTCTGGGCACCACACTTTAGGAAGGACAGCAAGGCCTCAAAGAGGGTGCAGAAGAGATTTACTAGAATTATATCAGGGATGAGGGACTTCAGTTATGTGGAGAGACTGGAGAAGCTGGGGTTGTTCTCCTTAGAGCAGCGAGGGTTAAAGGGAGATTTGATAGGAGGTGTTCAAAGTCATGAAGGGTTTTGATAAAGTAAATAAGGAGAAACTGTTACCAGTGGCAGAAGGGTCGGTAACCAGAGGACACAGATTTGAGGTGATTGGCAAAAGAACCAGAAGCGACAAGAAGAAACATTTTTACGCAGCGATTATGATCGGGAACACACTGCCTGAAAGGGTGGTGGAAGCAGATTCAATATTAACTTTCAAAGGGGAATTGGATAAATGCTTGAAGGGAAAAAAAAAATGATAGGGCAATGAGGAAAGAGCAGGGAAGTGGGACTAATAGGATAGCACTTTCAAAGAGCCAGCACAGGCACGATGGGCCAAATGGCCTCCTCCTGTGCTGTACCATACTATGATATTAAAAAATAGTGGGAAACATTAAAAACACTGATTAAAATGTTGTTTCAGACTGCAACACTACCCTACCCAGATGCAAGTCATCATTACTGATCATTTTATCAGCATTGTTTTGCACTGGACAACATCTGCTGAAATAAATAGTTATCATCTTAATATAGTGAGTAGACTGGATTTTGAAATTGCACAGAAATGACCGCCTTGGTTGTAAAATCTGATGCGAACCCTTGGCCACAGCAACACTTTAGGCAATTAACTGCCAGCTTGCATATCAAATTAATATTCTGGTAAAGTTCTTTTTTCCAAACTGATTTTACCCATTAAATCCTCAAAACCTTTGAGCTTTGGAAACATGAATAGTCCTCTTTGAGCCAAAGCACTGGTGGCTTTGATGCAATACAGCAAACTCCCAATATTGGCACCTAAAGCATAAATGAATATAATCCGTATTTTCCTGGAGAATAAACCAATGAGTAACATTAGGCCTGCGCAATGGAAGAATCCCAAGAGCATGTGAGTTACCTAAAACCAGTTGTCACTAAGTTTGTTTTCCATGGGGACATTACCTGTTTTATGTTATTTTTATATAAAAAAGTGAACCCAAGTAGTTTTAGCAACATCTGACAAAAACAAACTAGCAAATGTGGTCTTAGTTCAACTATATTCTGAAGACTTCTCTGAAGGAGACTGAAAAACCAGTGCCACTTTTATGCTTGGACTTGCCTCTGCTATCTAAAGATTACTTTTCAATGCTATAAATTTTCAGTGCATGCCAATGCCAATTGATGATCGAGATACAACATTTAACATGGATCTAGGGCACTGGAATTCATCTCCAGGTTCCTAATTGAAAAATTACACATTTAATGATGAGCTCCATATAAACATTAGACCAATGTAAAAAGACATGCTGCCTACTTATCAGTAGTTGTCTCAGCAATGTTCAAACTTTTCTCCATGCCAGACACGTGGAAAAAGTGACAGATTTCAAGATGCAGTTGACAGCCTACATTTTGAGACTTGTCAGTCCTCTCTTGTTAAATTTCCAAGGGATTTCAACTAATTGCACATTAGAATGATTTTACAAAGTCTACTAAGAATGCTTAAATTGGTGAATGGAACATTTCTGACATAGTGCCCACTGAGAGTACAGTACATTAGAAAATGAAAGCATAATACCATGTGCATGTATTCCATCTGCACCACCCCCTCTGTGCCACTTTGTCAGCCCTGGGGTCACATTCCAAACAATTCTCACCATTAATGGATATGTTGAGGCTGAACGGAGGTACTAAATTTAGACAGCTGACCAAAGAAAAACCCCTCCATACCCCAGGACTGTGGCTTTTAAATGTCAGATTGGACACTTCCATACTTCGGAGATGCACTAAGAATTAGAGGTGAAACACAATCAGTTTCATTAAACAGTCTCAGAATTCAAGTAATCACACAAAGTTTGAAACTAAAACTGTCCAGCTTAATGCCATGGGCAAATAATCCAGCAGATAACAAAACAATCACTAATGAGGTGCTTTGGGTGCCGGAGAGAGCAGGTGCAGACAATGGCAACACCAACAATTGAAGATACAATAGGGATGCAGTCATATAAGGGGAATTTTTCCCCTGCCTTTGCCTATGCATTGATTTTACACTTGTGGGATGCCAGAAAACCATATCCATACTTGATCATGGGCTGAGAGTTACCTGGAATAATATACCTCCCTCATTAAGGTAACGTAGGAAGCATAATTAAGAAGTTTCAGATGGTACAAAAGTTGGCCGTGCGGTTGACAGTGAGGAAAAAAGTTGTAGACTGCAGGAGGACTGGTCAGGTGCCCAGAAAAGTGGCAAGTGGAATTCAATCCAGAGAAGTGGGAGGAAACGCATTTGGGGAGGACAAACAAGGCAAGTGAATACAAAATAAGTGAGAGGATACCGAGAAGTGCAAAGGAACAGAGGGGCCTTGGAGTGCATATCCACAGATTCCCTGAAGGTAGCAGGACAGTTAGATAAGGTGGTTAAGAAGGCATATGGGATACTTTCCTTAATTAGCCGAGGCATAGAACATAAGAGCAGGGAGGTTGTGCTAGAACTGTATAAAGCACTAGTTAGTCCACAGCTAGAATACTGTGTACCGTTCTGGTCACCACATTACAGGAAAGATGTGATTGCACTAAGAATTTTTTTTTTTTTTTTAATTCATGCATGGGATGTGGGCGTTGCTGGCAAGGCCAGCATTTATTGCCCATCCCTAACTGACCTTGAGAAGGTGGTGGTCAGCCAGAGTAGGCTATCCGGCCCCTCGAGCCTGCTCTGCCATTCAACAAGATCATGGCTGATCTTCTACCTCAATGCCATTTTTCTGCACTATCCCCATATCCCTTGATGCTTTTAATATCTAGAAATCTATCGATCGCTGTTTTGAATGTGCTCAATGGCTGATCCACCACATTCCTCTGGGGTAGAGAATTCCAAAGATTCACCACCCTTTGAGTGAAGAAATTTTTCTTCATCTCAGTCCTAAATGACCTACACCTTATTCTGAGACATTGACTCCAGGTTCGAGACTCCCCAACCAGGGGAAATACCCTCCCTGCATCTATCCTGTCGAGCCTGGTAAGAATTTTGTATGTTTCAATGAGATCACCTCTCATTCTTCTAAACTCTAGAGAATACAGGCCTAGTCTACTCAATCTCTTCTCATAAGACAATCCTGCCATCCCAGGAATCAGTCTGGTGAACCTTCGTTGCACTCCCTCTATGGCAAGTATATCCTCTCTTAGGTAAGGAGACCAAACTTTACACAATACTCCAGGGTGCGGTCTCACCAAGGCCCTATATAATTGCAGTAAGAAACCTTTACTCCTGTACACGAATCCTCTTGTAATAAAGGCCACATACTATTTGCCTTCCTAATTGCTTGCTGCACCTGCATGTTAGCTTTCAGTGACTCATGTACAAGGACACCCAGGACTTTTTGAACAATCAATATTTCCCAGTCTCTCACCATTTATAACATACTCGACATTTCTGTTTTTCCTACCAAAGTGGATAAGTTCACATTTTTCCACATTATATTCCATCTGCCATGTTCTTGCCCACTCACTGAGCCTGTCTAGATCCCCTTGAAGCCTCTTTGCATCCTCCTCTCAACTCACCTTCCCACCTGGTTTTGTGTCATCTGCAAACTTGGAAATATTACATTTGGTCTCCTCATCCAAATCATTGATATAGATTGTCAATAGCTGGGGCCCAAGCACCGATCCCTGCGGTACCCCATTAGTCACAGTCCGCCAACCTGTTTATTCCTACTCTCTGTTTTCTGTCTGTTAACCGATTCTCAATCTGTGCCAGTATATTACCCCCAATTCCATGTGCTCTAACTTTGTTCACCAACCTCCTGTGTGGGACCTTATCGAAAGCCTTCTGAAAATCCAAATACACCACATCCACTGGTCCCCCCTTATCTATTCTACTAGTTACATCCTCAAAGAACTCCAATAGGTTTGTCAAACATGATTTCCCTTTCATAAATCCATGTTGACTCTGCCAAATCCTATTATTATTTTCTAAGTGTCCTGTTATCACATCCTTTATAATAGATTCTAGCATTTTCCCGACTACTGATGTCAGGCTAACAGATCTATAGTTCCCTGTTTTCTCTCTCCCTCCTTTTTTAAATAATGCGGTTACATTTGCTACCCTCCAATCTGCAGGAACCATTCCAGAATCTATAGAATTTTGGAAGATGACAACAAAATGCATCCACTATCTCTATAGCCACTTCTTTCAAAACCCTGGGATGTAGATCAGGTCCTTGGGATTTATCGACTTTCAGACCCATTCATTTCTCTAGTACTTTTTCAGTTCCTCATTCTTGCCAGACCCTTGGTTTTCTAATATTTCTGGGAGGTTTTTTGTGTCTACTTCCATGAAGACAGAGACAAATATTTGTTTAATATTTCTGCCATTTCCTTATTCCCCATTATAAATTCTCCCGTCTCTGTCTGTTAGAGACCAACATTTTCCTTCGCCAGTCTTCTCCTTTTTACATACCTATTGAAGCTTTTACGGTCCGTTTTTATGTTTCTCGCTAGTTTACTCTCATATTCTATTTTCCCTTTTTTATAATTAATTTCTTGGTCCTCCTTTGCTGAAATCTAAAATGCTCCCAATCTTCAGGCTTACTGCTTTTTCTGGCAACTTTATATGCCTCTTCCTTTGATTTAATACTATCTTTAATTTCTCTTGTTAGCCATGGTTGGACCACCTTTCCTGTCGGGTTTTTGTGCTTTAAGAGAATATATATTTGTTGAAAATTATGTATTAATTCTTTAAATGCTAACCATATCCTGTCTACCATCATACCTTTTAATGTAGTTCCACAATCAACCACAGCCAACTTGCGCCTTTTACCTTCATTGTTTCCTTAGTTTAGATTTAAGACCCCAGTTTCGGATTGAACTACATCACTTTCAAACTTAATGAAGAATTCTATCATATTATGGTCACTCTTCCCTAAGGGCTCCTTTACAACCAGATTATTAATTAACCCTCTCATTGCACAATACTAGATCTAAAATAGCCTGTTCCCTAGTAGGTTCCCCAACATACTGATTTAGAAAATCATCTCGTATACATTCCAGAAATTTGTCCTTCACAGTATTAGTGCGAATTTGGTTTGCTCAATCTATATTTAGATTAAAGTACCCCACGATTACAGTATTACCGTTGTTACATGCACTTCCAATTTCCTGCTTTATACCGTGCCCGACATTACCACGACAGTTTGGTGGCCAAAGTAAATAGTTGATTATAGGCCTCTCTAGAGAGGGTACAGAGGAGATTCACGAAGATGTTGCCAGGACTGGCGAATTTTAGCTATGAATTTTAGGCTGGGGTTGTTCACTTTCGAACAGAGAAGACTGAGGGGAGATTTAATTGAGGTGTATAAAATTATGAGGGGCCTTGATAGAGTGGATAGGAAGGACCTACTTCCCTTAGCAGAGAGGTCAAAAACCAGGGCCATAGATCTGAAGTAATTGGTGGATAGATTGGAGGGGAGATGAGAATTTTTTTCACCCAGAGGGTGGTGGGGGTCTGGAACTCACTGCCTGAAAAGGGTGCTGGAGGCAGAAACCCTCATCACATTTAAAAAGTGCTTGGATATGCACTTGAAGTGCCGCAACCTACAAGGCTACTGTGGAAAACCATAAAGAGATGCCTGACCATATTAACTTTCTAATACACCTAAACCATAAATGTGGACTTGACCATATTAATTTTCTAATACCCTTAAATCATAAAAAGAAGAAATGCATGACGGATAAGTTGACCATGTTAACTGACCAGCTGAATATAATAGAAAGCTTATGTTTTAGTTTCTCACCAAAGACAGACAGAAGCACAATTATCTAATTACTTCAAGTTCTCTCATGCTGATAACTGTCTGACTAACAGAAATGAATGACCATATAGCCTTGAGACTGAGTACAGAACTGATAATAATTACAGTTTCTTAGGGGAAGGGCACTTTCCCAGGCCTGTGTTCAAAAATCACGAGGCAGTCATGAGGAACCAGAGGGTGGGTTCCCTATTTTGATTGACTAACCACTTGAACCAATAAAGAATGTACATGTACGCCCATATTCTACACAGGTAGGCGCTATTGATTAAACTGTATAAATGTGAACTGTTTCCTTTGTTCAGTGAAGAAGTTGTTCTGACCATTGTTCAGAATACAGCTTCCCTTGTATACAAGTTTCTTTTAATAAACTCTTACTTGTCTGAAAATAAGTGTTTGGAGTTAATGCATTGTATATAATAGGTAATTAAGTTTTCGGCGTTACGGACCAAGAGCTGGAAAGTGGGATTAGGCTGGATGACTCTTTTTTGACCGGCACAGACACGATGGGCCAAATGGCCTCCTTCTGTGCCGTAAATTTCTATGATGTAAAAGAATCCCATCAAAAGCACATGCTCAATTTCTTGATAAACCTATGTCTTCTCTTCCCTCCCTGCTCCCAAATTAGGTTGCCATGGAAAAAAGATACATTCTTCACCAGTAGACTGCTGGCAAGCATTCTGCCTCTGCCCGCCTCCCCCACAACTGCACATTGTGTGCACATATTCCATTGCAGTCCAATTATACAGGCAGAAAATTAAAGACATCAGATCCTTAACAATGTAGCAACTGATCACAAGAGTCTTGCATTATATCATTTGCAAAATGGAGGTTAAGCATGAATTCCTTTTCTCTTTGCACTCGGCCCATGTTCCCTGGTTTCGGGCAACAAGAACATAAGAAATTGGAATTAATCTTGAACCTTGAAATTCCAAGTTCAAAACCCAAAGGAAGCTGAATTTTCACTCCGAAGGCAAATGTTTTGATTCTTCATCTGTGTGCATATTTACTTTCTTTCCCCCCAGAAATGAACAGTCAAACCCAAAATAGCCCAATAAAGCCAAACTTGAAGGCTCATTAATCTGTGGTAACCCAAATTCCATTGCTTCATTTTTGGGGTCGTGTGTCTCTACAATATTCAGTAGATCTCTTGTGATGTTGCTGACAGTAAGTCAAATGCTCTGCTGTTTTGTAAGAAGAGTGTTGCATCATGTATGCATAATGTATTATTCTGCTGCTGAGGTGGAGCTGTGTTCCTTGAAGTTCAGAAACTCCATTTTGTGTCAAACAAACAGAAACTGATGTCAGCATTTCATGAGATAACTCTCCAGATTGTATGGTGCTTCTGAATTTCAGAAATCCAGCATTATTGCATCGGTAACAAAGGGCAGTACAATTTGCTGCCAAAAAACGTGTTAATATTGTACAGAATGCTTGCAACCTATAAATGGTCAGGGAAGCTACCTCTGAAATAGTTGTATTAATCATCTCCTGACACCACAGTTCAGAATTTGGTTTAGTATTTTTTTTTCAAAAGAGCAGAATTTTTTTTAATCGCCATAGTTACACTTGGTTACCGGTACAAAAATGTTTTGCATTGTTTCAAAAAGGTGGAATATCTTCTCATTTTCAGTTGTTCTAGAGTACAAGGGGGCAGAAGTTATGCTGCAGCTATACAAAACCCTGGTTAGACTGCACCTGGAGTACTGTGAGCAGTTCTGGGCACCGCACCTTTGGAAGGATATATTGGCCTTGGGGGGAGTGCAGCGTCGGTTTACTAGAATGATACCCGGACTTCAAGGGTTAAGTTATGAGGAGAGATTACACAAATTGGGGTTGTATTCTTTAGAGTTTAGAAGGTTCAGGGGTGATATGATCGAAGTGTATAAGATATTAAGGGGAACAGATAGGGTGGATAGAGAGAAACTATTTCCGCTGGTTGGGGATTTTAGGAGTCGGGGGCACAGTCTAAAAATTAGAGCCAGACCTTTCAGGAGCGAGATTAGAAAACATTTCTACACACAAAGGGTTGTAGAAGTTTGGAATTCTCTTCTGCAAACGGCAATTGATACTAGTTCAATTGCTAAATTTAAATCTGAGATAGATAGCTTTTTGGCAACCAAAGATATTAAGGGATATGGGCCAAAGGCAGGTATATGGAGTTAGATCACAGATCAGCCATGATCTTATCAAATGGCGGAGCAGGCACGAGGGGCTGAATGGCCTACTCCTGTTCCTATGTTCTTGGGATGTGGCCACATTTATTGTCCGTCCCTCAAAGTTGGTGATGGACCTTCTATATTTAGAAGACAGGCCAAATAGAGGGAGTAGTTTTTCTTTCCCGGAAAGACATTAGTGAACCAGCTGGATTTTCACAGCAGCTTTCATGGTCAATTTTTCTGATGCCCTTTCACAAATTACCAGATTTATTGAGTTCAGTTTCACAACTTACCATTTGAACTCACGACCTCTTGCTTGCTACTCCAGCACCATAACCAGTACAAACAAGGAATTTGTACAATTTGCTGCCAACACACATTTGTGAATATTGTACAGAATGCTTGCAACCTATAGTCAGGGAAAACAATAATATGATTAAACTTACCTACAAAATTGTAGTTTGCATCTTTTGAGTACCTGACCTGTACCTCTCTGAAAAGTTTAGGATTAGGGATAATTCAATCCCAGATCGATCACTCAGGCAGCTGGACAGAGGTAATACCATCACCTGCGACTGCCATTTCCAAAATACTGCAGCCTGAATGAGTGCAGTGTAGCTCATTTCGAAGCATCCATCAGTATGATTCTCTCAGTGCAAAACTATCTTTAAAAAGGCCAAGCATTGAATGGGAGCCTGAAATTTACAAGGTACTACAATCCAAAATAATGACTTCAGCCGTTTCCAACCAACGATAATTGCCTGGACCTGTCTAGTTATAGCAAAAGCCTTGAAGGTACAGAAAAGCTAGCAGCAAAATGTCACAATCTTGCTCTCGTCCCTAGACTACCCAGAGCAATGTCACGGGAAATACGCTTGTCTTTATAATTCAGGAAAAGGGCTTTTCTATTACTTGAGTGCAGGATTGTTTAAACAGGGGAAAAATTAAGCCATCAGTATATTGCAAAATGGCAAAAATTGAAAATCTTCAACAGTGATAATGGTGCAGGCCAGTTTGAGGGTCCCTCAACAAATAAATTATCTTCACACTAGACGAATACAACCCTCTTCATTACACCACCATGGCATCTCAATTTTCCATACTTTCAATGCTTAAAGCTTCCATGGATAAGACTAGTGAATTACTACAAGTTTCAGCAAAGTTCGATAACAGCACAGTTTGCAATGGTCCAACTTCTTTTACTTTGGGACGCTAGAGAAAAAAAGCTGCATCATATCCTGTTAAAGTTCAAAACAAATCCAAAAATACTCTAATTCAGTATCACTAAATCCCAACAATGAGCATTGCAACCCAGTGCTTTTAAACTTATCTTCCATCTGACTGGTGGTGTATGAGAGATAACAATTAACTATTTATACAGTTTCAAACAGTAAATCACTTTTTTACATTACAGCAGAATTTAATGTTTCCATCCACATCATGTCTATTGATTTAGATGAGGTGCTGACATCAAATTATTTTAAATTATGTATAAAAGAGCTGCTGACCAATCTCAGGGTTTTGAATTGGCAATTGGTCAATAACTAAAATTAAATCCATTTCCAGAGCATTTTTCATGTATTTAAATCTATATTTACTTCAGCAGTTTTATCTTTTGAATGTTACAAGGGTAAAATCATGGTTTCTTTTCTTTTATGTAATCAATAGGAGTGATGGCTGCACAAGTAAGGTTAAAAATCAGGTAAAATTATGAGGGCACCAAACATGCAAACCAGGAGCCAGATTCAAAAAGCAGAAAATGTTTTCTTATTTTTTATTTTAAAAAAGTTTCACATTTTATATGGGATCTTATCTTGTGCAATGACACTCCCAGGCTGACCACAGCCCAAAATAAGCCAGAGTGAAACAGAGGAAGAAAAAAAAGACACACGAGCTGGAGATAAGCAGCCTTAAATCTGAAAAGTCAAGTGAAATGAGCACTGAAATTATATATTGCTGCAACCAATTCACTGGTTATCAAGGTCATTTAAAAAAAAAAAAAATCTATATTTCATTTCAACACTAGAAAGTAAATCAAAGATACAATTTACTTTTCATATTACTTCATCAACCAGATCTTCTTTAACTCAGAGAAAACTCTCCCCACTGGCTTTTAAAAATGTGCCACAGACCCTTGCACAAACACAAACACATTCTTCCACTAAAACTTAATTTCCAAAGCATCGGAGAGAAATGCACAAGCAACAAGCATATTCCATTAAACTAATTCAAGTTAAAACCTTGTTTAGTAGGATTAAAACAAACAATTGAGCAACAAAGGCAAAGGTTCAACAACATCATCTCCAGCTTTTCAATTCAGAAAATTAAGGTGCTTGCCTTGGTATAGCCAAATTCAACCAAGAAAATGTAACTTGTCGCAGTCCTGAGGGATCTTTGCTGGCACACTAAGATAAGGGTCTCTACCCCTTAAGTACTATCCCCATGTAAGACAGCCTTTTTAGAGATATGCCAGAGGTGTTAAACTTAAAAGTCATCTCAGACAGCTCTTGTATGCCACTAATTAGATGTGTCAATGCATTATTGGCATGGGCTTGGGAATAGATCGTCTGGTCTGCTTCTCAGTGAAGGAAGAATGGATTGTGTGGTTGGAAACTCAATAAGACAGAAGAAAATAAAAGGCACATGGGAAAGTAACATATTTGCATTAACTCAGATATGATCCCTACTTGTGTATATCTTTGAATATCAGCATGAATTTACCAGCGTCTAAGTCTGTACAAAATCATTTCAAAAGGTGACGAGGAAATTTAGAACAGAAAGTTAAATTTTACTACAAAATCATTTATATACAACCACTGTTCTGCTTAATTCTTTCACTTAAGAAATGACATTTCCAACAGCAGCAAGACACTGGCATCTTTATTGCACTTATTCATTGCAATGATAACGTGAAGTGAAATATAACACCAGTCCAAAAGACAGAGCAGGGTCGAAGCAGGAACACAGATTCAAAGCAAGGACAAAATTGCACCAATAACTCCTCGGTTTTTTATGCCCCTCCATTTTCCTGTTGCTGAAATAAGGTCAGCTGAACATAAATAAAACAGTGTTTGTAAAAAAAAATTGTGGTTCACAGCTCATTGAAGCTGGAATGAATACGATGCAATTCACGAATGAGACATGGAACAGTTACATTATATCTGTACCATATTTAAAGAGAAAATTACAATCAATAAATATTTGGTCAAGTCTGCAATTACTTTAAGTCACGAGTTGTCCTGTTCGGCATTTCCCGTAGGGAAGAATCAGAAAATCAGCATGTGGGAGTCACCAGCAAGGGCACCATTTGTTACTTATCCCCAGTTGCCCGGATGAGGTGGTGGTGGGCCTTCCTCTTTGTAGTGGTTTAATACAACGGAGTGGCTTGCGAGATCACTGCAGAGGGAAGTTAAGGTTCAACCACGTTGGTGTGGGACTGCAGTCACATTTAGGACAGACTGGGTAAGGACGGCAGGTTTCCTTCCCTAAAGTGAACTAGTTGAGTTTTTGCAACAATTTGATAGCTTTACGATCGCTTCTAAATGATACCAGCTTTCCAGTTCCAAATTTCTTGAATTGAATTCAAATTCTCAAAATTACCATGGTGGGATTTCAACTCTCGTCTTCAGATTATTAGTCCAGGTCCATTTCTAGTCCAGCAACATAACCACCACACTACTGTACATTGTTATTGAGACTCTCAAGCCATGATATTTACGGGGAAGACGGGGAGGGTGCAGGAGAGGCCGAAAAACTCGGCAAAGCCAGGGACGCGGAGGTCCTGCCGAATTTAATGGCCGAAGGCTTCCTTGAGCAGCTGTGGGGAGCATTCCTGCTCCTCCTGAACCACAAGGAGAGCTGTAAAAGGCACTTACCTTATGGAGCCGGCAGCTCCCGCCTCTCTTTCACTGCTTTCCTGATCCCGAGAAACCGGTGCAACACGAGTCAATTTTAAATCGGGATCCCAATTGCACTGTGGGAACCCTATTTAAATAATGTTAAATTAAGTGTCCCACCTCTCCATGGCGGGACACTCGGATGCCCTGATATCTGCCGCTGTAAAAAAGGCGGCAGGCATGTGTGCGGCGTGTTGGGTTCGTGTTCCCCGTATTTAACTGTTTAACCCTTCCAGCCACTCCCCGCCCGTTGTGTGGGGGGTGGTTAAAATCAAGGCCTCAGTTTCTGTTTCATTCCTACAATGAGGGCCTGAAAACAAACAGAATTTCAAAATTACAAGACCAACACACGAATGTCAGGAAAATAGGTCACGATTTCGCGAACCAGAGTGCATATAACATTAACCAGAAAAAAAGTACCTTACGCACTCGATTGCCTATTTCACAGTGACTGTGCTCAACTTCCTTCTCACAGTCCCTTCAATAACATGGAATGGGAGATCCATGGATGATTTTGATTACTCTGTGTAAGACATTTTGCTTGCTGTGTAAAATTTTCTAATGCTCCTGCATCTCTGTTTTATCCCTTGTTCCAATAAAATTCAAGAGAGAATAATTAAGATTTCTGCTGTGCCATGCCTTTTGGTCAAATTTCCTTTGTAAAACTTAAAATGCTGTATAGATGATCACAATTTCAGAATGAGATGGGAGATTTTTTTTACTCTATTACTACAATAAACAATCTGCTGGTTTCTGTGCAGCACAATGAAAATCAACTGTTCTCTTCTATTTCAATTTAATGATTTATATAAAAATAACTTGGAAGCCTCTTGACAGTTTAACAATATAAAGGAGTCAGCAGAAAAATGTTTTGCTCATCAACTACATTATGTTGTGATGTAATGATAAAAAATAAAACAGTTGTTCTTTCACCTTGGTGGACAACTTGCTCATCAACAACAAATATCTGGTTAACACCTTTTTACTTTTAGGAACATAAGAAATAGGAGCAGGAGTAGGCCATACGGTCCCTCGAGCCTGCTCCGCCATTCAATAAGATCTTGGCTGATCTTCGACCTCAACTCCAATATCCCGCCTGATCCCCATATTCCTCAATTTCCTTAGAGTCCAAAAATCGGTCTCAGCCTTGAATATACTTGACGACAGAGCATCCACAGCCCTCTGGGGATAGAGAATTCCAAAGATTCACAACCCTTTGAGTGAAGAAGTTTCTCCTCATCTCAGTCCTAAATGGCCGACCCCTTATCCTGAGACTATGCCCCCAATTCTGGACTCTCCAGCCAGTGGAAACAGTCTCTCAGCATCTACCCTATCAAGCCCCTCAGAATCTTGTGTTACAATGAGATCACCTCTCATTCTTCTGAACTCCAGAGTACAGGCCCAATCTACTCAATCCCTCCTCACAGGACAATCCTCTCATCCCCGGAATCAATCTAGTGAAGTTTCACTGCACCACCTTTAAGGAAAGTATATCCTTCCTTCGGTAAGGAGAACAAAACCGTATACAGTACTCTAGGTGTGGCCCTGTAAAATTGCAGAACGACGTCCTTACTCTTGTATTCCAACTCCCTTGCAATAAAGGCCAACATACCATTTGGCTTCCTTATTGCTTGCTGTACCTGGATGTTAACTTTGTGTTTCGTGTAGGACGCCCAAATCCCTCTGAACACCAACATTTAATAGTTTCTCACCATTTAAAAAATTGTTTTTCTATTCTTCCTACCGAAGTGAATAACCTCACATTTCCCCACATTATACTCCATCTGCCACCTTCTTGCCCACTCACTTAACCTGTCTATATCCCTTTGCAGACACTTTTTGTGTTCTCCTCACAGCTTACTTTCCCACCTAGCTTTGTATCATCAGCAAACTTGGATACATTACACTCGATCATTTCATCTAAGCCATTAATATAGATTGTAAATAGCTTTTGGCGTTTTATTCAAAACATTACTGGGTTCACTCAGTGCACAGCCTTGGACCTTTCATTAAGATGGAGAACAATCCTGGGGGGAGGGGGCTGGTGGTGTTGGGGAAAATAGACCATAATTGCTCTTTTAATTGAAGTGGGATAATGGTTGTTTTCTCCCTAATTAACAAGTTGCTAATGAAACTGGAAATGCATGGTCCCCAAGAATGTGATTTTGTCAGCAGGTCCATAGTTCGCAGAAAAGAAAAAAACATTCCCCCAATTTTGTTTAAGCAATGTCATCCCTTTTTGAATTTTACAAGGTGAAGTAACACATTTACAACAAATGAAGAAATTTAAATGTTGAGAATCTATGACATTTTAGAGTTTTATTTATTGTTTTATTCCAATTCACACCTTGGGCACCTTGAATAGTTTTCATGTGGGTTCTTAATATAGGAATAAAAAAAAATCACGTTGTGAATGATTGGATGTGGATCCTCGGGGCGGTGGCTGGGGGGGCGGGGGGGGGTCAATGATCTCCAGAAGGACACTGCTGCAAGTATATACAAGGATGATACCATGTCCATTGAGATGCTTCTTATTGATTTGGCCACTGTTGACAAAATGGCTGAGGTTTTTTTCCAAGTCTACAAATATAAAGCCAATGGCAATGAAAGTCCACCTCCATATCTGCCACAGTTCACAAATGTATCTCTGAATCTATCATCACTGCCCAAAGACAGGGCCAACATCTCTAAAGAATCTGACAATAGTAAGCAAATGCTGTGAACTGAGTCACCAAAAAATTGACACAAGCTTTACGAAAGATGCTAAAACCCTTTGGTGAATATGGCACCAGCAATGTATCCATCTCATGGTGTTGCCATCAACATGTTAACAGATACATTCTCTAAAGATGTTCTCACTCTGTTTGAGCAATGTCAACCTGTTTGAACCCTGGCACTGCACATTAGTACTCAAACCTGTTGTGCCAGAGTTGACTATTTTCCCGACATCTGCATTCTTTAAATTATCTAGCTCTTTGGGATGTCCTGATTATGTAAATGCAAATTCTTTCATTTGTCTTGGCTGCATTGCAGGGAATTCTTATACGAAGTAGGACAAAAAAGATTGGCTGGTGAGTCAATGCTTTTCTGCACCTTTGAGTCATTGATTTCAGAAGTCATGGACAAGGCACCTGCCCACCATGACAGAGATGCAGAAAGAGAAGCAGAAAGAAAAAGAAAGAGAGAGCAAGAAAGACAGCGAGAGCGAACTTGCATTTATATAACGCCTTTCACAGCTTCAGGATGTCCTAAAGCTCTGAAGTACTTTTTGAAATGTAGTCACTGTTGTAATGTAGGAAATGCGGCAGCCAATTTACACACAGCAAGGTCCCAAGAATAGCAATGAGATAATGACTAGATAATCTGTTTTAATGATGTTGGTTGAGGAATAAATATTGGCCAGAACACCAAGAGAACTCTGTTTTTCTTCTTCAAATGGTGCCATGGGATCTTTTACATTTACCCGAGCGGATAGACAAGACCTCGTTTAACATCTCATCCGAAAGCCGGCACCTCCGATCGTGCAGTACCGAGGGAGTGCTGCACTGTCGGTCTAGATTTTGTACTCATGTCTCTCGACTAGGACTTGAACCCACAACCTTCTGACTCAGAGGCAAGAGTGCTACCATTGAGCCACAGCTGGTAGACACTAAAGAATGAATAAGACAGATTCTATTAATTATCGCATTGTCTTCTGAAATTTATTTATTTTCAGCCTTCATTTAGATATTTCCACATTCCACCAAGATAAAGAAATGAAACGTCTGTGACAGTGCAATATTTTACCGGTATATTTTATCCTCTAAAAAGAACCTCCAAAGGAGTAACTATTACGCTGTCTGTTATTGCTCATTTATATTAATGTACAACAGAAGACAAAATCCTGGCCATCAATGGAATTGTTAAATTTTCCTACACAGAGAAAGACTACTTTAAAAATTACTTTAAAAAAGAGGCAATCACTGAGGACTATATTTGGAACTGGTGCTCATCAGGAATGCAGCAATGAGAATACAAGCTCATGACCAAAAGAGGAAAATTAAGGGAATGTGATTTAAAAGTAGAGACTGGAGAGAGATATTTGAATATTTGACAATTTCACTCATAAGTATTAGTCCTGTTGTCAGGATTATGTTAATAAACAGCACTGCAAAAACCAAGTACAGTGTCTTACTCCCCACACCATAGCCAACAAAGTTAATAAATGTTTAATTGGCTAAACGGTGTTCTGAAGTGCCCTACCCAACACATAGTTCACGCAATACTGCTAATATGATGAAGGCATAATTATTGATAAATCATAGTGTTCAGTCACACAGCTGGAGCAATGTTGCATAAGTAGCTTTGTGCTGTATTTCAGAAGATCCTGAACAGTAAATTGTCGGAGATTTATGTTAATAAATGGTGATGAGACATCAACTGAATGAGCTATAGGTCATTCCCTGATGCAACGTAAATCCTACCAGTTAACCTTTTAAGAGAATTGGAATGACCCAAGAGCTGATGATTTCTATGCATCATCCTGCAACTGCAGTATGGATCGTGATTAATGGCATGAGTAAGAGAATGAAAAGAACCTGTTATATTGCTCATGGGCTTTACAGCAGGCGCGGGCAGGTTTTTTTTAAAAACAAGGACATTCACGTCCCAACTCACTCTGCTGCCTCAATAGTTGACAATTTTCTGTATCCTCGTTGACTGCTGTATTTTCCTCCAGTTTAATCCTCATCTTCACTATCAATTTATGTTAGCTTAATTTTACTTCTCTCTATGTGAACATTGGCTTTTGTGATCACAGACTGGCTGTAAATGATTCCAGACTCATGATTTTAATGATGCAACCAACTTGTGTTTGCCTAATAAAAAGAACACAGTCAAAATCTTGAAGGGCCATTTCTCCTCTGTCTTAAATTGAACTAAAAATGTAGATAGAAGTAAAAAAAAAACGGAGCAATAGCAGTCGTAAATGGTAACAGACTTGCTCTGCCAGTTTGAGTCTTCATCCCACGCTAGAACGCAGAGGTGGCATTTGCCTTGCGGAGCCCCGTACAAGAGTTTGGTTTGGGGCCCCCCACGAAACAAATGTATCACTGGGTCTGCTGGAGGGGGTCCATGAATGGCTCAGTGCCTTGTTCCATTGCATGGGTTGCATGCTCCTAACAGATCTGTTTTGAGTTAGTTCTCCCACACTAAAAAAAGTTAGTTTAAGACTTGCTAAAGATCGTTGGAGAAACTTGGGCCTATCATTTTGGGAGCAAGGAATGGAATGGTTCAAGGAACCACCATCTCAAAGATCGAAGCCTTGCTCCTCAGACATACAAGCTTGATGGTACAACCATCATTTCTGGCACCTCTGTGCCCCAACAGAGATTGGATATAATAATGCACGTGTGCAAATTAGGGCAATCACCTGAGAGTGTAAGTTTTCTTTTCCTCATTGATATCTTTAGCAACTGATGATTAAGTGCATCCTCCACTCAAATCCTTCATTTCCATATTAAGACAGGATAATATTCTTGCCTTACTTTGGTGCTGCCGTGTACATCACAAAACTTCCTTCAGACTTCCTTGCAGGTCTGCGTAACAGTTGGCTTGAAGCTGACACATTTGGAGATGCATTATTGTGATTTTTAGATCTGATGCAAGTTTGTACATCTCCCTCCCAGTCATGCAAACTTTTGATTACATGTTACTAAAACTTGGTAAATCAGAACCTCCACGTCCCAGTCAGCGAAGCTAGCTTGCCTAAAACTTGACATTGCAATGAATTTTTCTTTTTCACTGGAAATGTTCCTCCATTATACCTGCAATTTTTCCCAAGATTTAAAAAATTTCTTAGAAAGCACCATAAAAACAAATAGTCTAGACAGTCTGCTACATTGAGAAAAATCGCATTATTGTTGCTTCACAGCGAAATGAGACTCCGATGGCTGGAAGCCTCCTGGGACTCGGCCAAATGTCTGCACTTGAGAGCCCTGGACATCATGCTGGTAGAGCTTTGAAAAAACAAAATTTTCTTTTATCTTTCGGCTGAAATGCTGAAAAGTTATTCGAGTTTGGGGTTCAATGAGCCTGGAGCATAAAAGGTTGTCAAAACTAATTAATTTGAGTAGGTATTGTGAATAATGGAAGTCCAATTGTAAAAAAAGGTGCTGAGTTTGACTTCCCCCCTTCTCTTACCAACAGCCCAACTGATTAGAGCATCATTAAGTTAAGCTTCATCATAATGTAGGACCACATTTTATTGTAAACGTTTGTAGCTTACAATGATTGAGGTAGAATATCAGCAGGGTTCTATTGTAGACAATTGGTACCAGCGGTGTAGGATTTACATACTGCTGTGCTAAATGGTCTCTTCAAAATATATAATCAGCTCTGGAGCTTTCGTGTGCAGTCAATGCAGGATGCGGCTTGTAGATCAGCAATACAGGCTTTTACAGGAACAGAGTTGTACTGTGAACAATTGGTGGTAGCAAAGTAGGACTTTTATTCATTATATAAAACTAGCTTCAGAGATCTTGGGGTCATTTTCTGTGTCTCTCTGCACCCCAGAAACAGGTGTAATGAAGCGATAAATTGAAGCTCCCTTCAATTTCCCAGTAGCTCTGAAGTGGGTGCTGGAAGCTCCTCTCCAAAACAGCCAGGCGCTTAATTAATATATTCAACTGAACCGGCATGTAGTTGCCGATCAGTTTCTGCCAGTTCCTACTGATGCCCAGAAAGCTTGGGCATTATGTAATATCAGCCAATCGGCAGTCCATCTGCAGTTGACTGGTGTATTGTTTGCCAGGGCAAACATCTTCTCTTCATGACCATCTAAACCAGCAGGAGAGGACCCTGAGTTTTGCTTCCCAAAGTCCTAAATCAGAGATTGTGCATATCTATGCTCATGCTCACAAGCCTTCAGAATCGTTCGGTCTTCCACTTCATCAATGTTCATTTACTCTGACCATCTGCACAGGATTATGGATGTTACGACTCACTTTCCTGACAACCGCCATGATGCCTTTATCAGGCCAGTCTTCTGTTACTCCACTGATCTAGACAACAAATACAAAGCTACCCACTGTAGGCTTGGCTTTCGATACCTGTGTGCCATCTACACAATCTGCTCAATACAGGTTTCACTCGGTTTATGTTTCGAAGGCAGCCAATGTTAAGTCATTGGAATTGTTAGTTTAACAGGTGTAAAGGCTTCTTCCAATAAATCCCAGCCAGAATGTAATGTAGCATCTTGGTTTGCTGCACACTCCAGTATTGTGCCGCGTAGGATGGAATACACACACGGGATTGCCAGGAGAGGGGGCAGTCAGCTGCTGGGGAACAGTTGCCAGCCGCAGATTCATCCCTAAAAAAGGTGGAGCCCTTTACACTATGTCATCTGCACAAAAGCAAAATTTTGCGGAAGCTGGAAATCTGAAATAAAGAGAACACAGTTCTGATGAAAGGTGATTGACCTGAAATGTTAATTCTGCTTCTCTCTCCACAGATGCTCGTTGACCTGTTGAGTGCTTCCAGCATTTTCTGATTTTAATCTAGATACCTGCCCCGTAACTGGGCTCTGTATGTCGAAAGACGCACCGATCTGTGGGCGAACAGACACAAGGAGAGCATCGAGTTAACTGAATCCTTAATCTGTCCAAGAAGGAGGAGAAGACAGTACAAGCAGGGGACTGTATGTCCACAGGAGGAACATTCCTGGGAGGTCCTATCACTGATGTTGCAGGCTCTATCAGGTGGGATTCTGCTGCAAAAGGTCCTGGGGTGATTGTGCAGTCCATTGGCTCAGTGGCAGGAAGCAAAGGGTAATGGTCGACAGGTGGCTTTGTGACTAGAAGGCTGTTTCCAGTGGGGTTCCGCAGGGTTCAGTACCACGTCCATTGCCTTTTGTAGTATATATCAATGATTTAGACTTAAATGTAGGGGGCATAATTAAAAAGTTTGCAGAGGATCCAAAAATTGGCTGTGTGGTTGATAGTGAGGAAGAAAGCTGTAGACTGCAGGAAGATATAAATGGAATGGTCAGGTGGGCAGAAAAGTGGCAAATGGAATTCAATCCAGAGAAGTGTGAGGTAATGCATTTGGGGAGGGCAAACAAGGCAAGGGAATACACAATAAACCTCCCGATCCAGTGACCTCTGCCACCTAGAAGGACAAGGGCAGCAGGCACATGGGAACACCATCACCTGCACGTCCCCCTCCAAGTCACACACCATTCCAACTTGGAAATATAGCGCCGTTCCTTCATCGTCGCTGGGTCAAAATCCTGGAACTCCCTACCTAATAGCAATGTGGGAGACCCTTCACCACACGGACTGCAGCAGTTCAAGGCAGCGGCTCACCACCACCTTCTCAAGAACAATTAGGGATGAGCAATAAATGCTGGCCTTGCCAGCGACATCCACATCCCATGAACGAGTAAAAAAATGGTAGGATACTGAGAAGTGTAGAGAAACAGAGGGACCTTGGAATGCATGTCCACAGATCCATGAAGGTAGCAGGATAGATAAAGTGGTTAAGGTGGCATACAGGATACTTTCCTTTATTAGCCGAGGCATAGAATATAAGAGCAGGGAGGTTATACTACAACTGTATAAAATACTAGTGAGGGCACAGCTAGAGTTCTGCATACAGTTCTGGTCACCACGTTACAAGAAAGATGTGATTGCACTCGAGAGGGTAGAGGAGATTTACAAGGTTTTTTTTTATATTCGTTCATGGGATGTGGGCATCTCTAATTGCCCTCGAGAAGGTGGTGGTAAGCCGCCTTCTTGAACCGCTGCAGTCCGTGTAGTGAAGGTTCTCCCACAGTGCTGTTAGGAAGGGAGTTCCAGGATTTTGACCCAGCGACGATGAAGGAATGGCGATATATTTCCAAGTCGGGATGGTGTGTGACTTGGAGGGGAATGTGCAGGCGGTGTTGTTCCCACGTGCCTGCTGCCCTTGTCCTTCTAGGTGGTAGAGGTCGCGGGTTTGGGAGGTGCTATCGAAGAAGCCTCGGCGAGTTGTTGCAGTGCATCCTGTGGGTGGTACACACTGCAGCCACTGTGCGCTGGTGGTGAAGGGAGTGAATGTTTCGGGTGGTGGATGGGGTGCCAATCAAGTGGGCTGCTTTGTCCTGGATGATGTCGAGCTTCTTGACTGTTGTTGGAATACTCTCCACTTGCCTCGATGAGTGCAGCTCCATCACACTCCTGACTTGTACCTTGTAGATGGTGGAAAGGCTGTGGGGAGTCAGGAGGTGAGTCACTCGCCACAGAATACCCAGCCTCTGACCTGCTCTTGTAGCCACAGTATTTATGTGGCTGGTCCAGTTAAGTTTCTGGTCAATAGTGACCCCCAGAATGTTGATGGTGGGGGATTCAGATGTTGCCAGGACTGGAGAATTTTAGCTATGGAGGAAAGATGGGAGAGGCTGGGGTTGTTTTCTTTGGAACAGAGGAGGCTGAGGGGAGATTTAATTGTCGCATAAATTATGAGGGGCCAAGATAGAGTGGATAGGAAGGGCCTATTTCTCTTAGCAGAGAGGTCAAAAACCAGGGGGCATAGATTTAAAATAATTGGTAGAAGAGGAGAGTTGAGGAGAATTTTTTTCACCCAGAGGGTGGTGGGGGTCTGGAACTCACTGCCTGTAAGGGTGGTAGAGGCAGAAACCCTCATCATATTTAAAAAGTACTTGGATATGCACTTGAAGTGCCGCAACCTACAAGGCTACGGACCAAAAGCTGGAAAGTGGGATTAGGCTGGATGGCTCTTTTTTGGCCGGCAAAGACACAATGGGCCAAATGGCCTCCTTCTATGCCATAAATTTCTATGATTCTATGACTGCAGATTGTAAATCCCGTGCGTCTATATGCAAGTAATGGAATCCTCCACTTAATCCAATATGCGCTGAAGGCTCCCAAGCACACTATCCAATGCCTGCAACAATCCATCATGTTAGCCAAATTCCTAATAATGGTTTCGGCCTGAAAATAAACAGACTGCCCCTTTAAGCTATTGTCGAGCAACAAAGACCTGCAGCAATGCACCATTTTCCATCCTCCTAATGGGCAAATGGCAAATCCCAGACACCCACTGACACCTGCAACGTGCCTAACACATGTTAACGAAGCCGAACACACAAACTCAGCTGAATTGAGCGCCATACATCTTGGGTGGGTGCGAGTCTCACCACACTTACATCCCACCAATTCAAAATCCACACACTAACAATCAGCCCCTTGGGTGGAGTGGATTTAGAAGACAACTTGTGTTTCAGCAGTGCTGACTTCAACTGGAACTGTCAGGTTGAAAGAATAAATAGGCCTAAACAACATTTAGGGAGTACAAGAAAGTACTTGTGTGTGTTATTCTTCATTTAACAAAAAAAAAACAGGCAGTGTGCCATACCTATTTGCATGTATAAGCAATGTTCAGGCAATATTACTGTTGCATAGTTAAATTAACAGCTCATGTTTCAATTGTGAACGTCACTACTGTAATTGTATTCCTCCCTAGAGCTGCTTTTGACCTGTAACCTATGACATCAGTTGAGTAAACTGTAGCAAGAGAAGATACAGGAATCAGCCACCTCCTCAAGTCAACATTACACAAGGGATGTTGAATCAATTTAGTCATCCAATTTTAATCTTCTGCTAAATGATCCTATTTGCATGCATCACCTTGTTTGCAGCCTGAATTTCAACATATCCCTTGGTTCTCAACTGTAAGCAAATTAATATTTTCCAATACAATGTACATGAACCTAAAGATTTTAAGACTCAAACCTGCAGGCAAGAGGCACGTGGACACATTTGATCTTTATATAAAAAGGTCAAGTCAAAATTATCTCAAATGAAATTTTCAAATGCTTTTATTGCCTGGTTGAGCATCTAAATTTATTATGTGAATGCTTAATGTTCTGCTTATATTGCCTAGTTATCATGTTCATCATCCTGCATAACTGTACAATATGACCTCACGTATAAGGTGCAAGAACAAGAACAAGCTGCAAAAGTGTTGAGAAATGCCAGTCGCTCTCCACTGACTATGTAAATAGCTGTAATGTAAACAGTAAATATGTTTGAAACTTGGCATTTTTCAGAACTTGGGTTGATAGAGAGCTTACATTCCCCATTGAGATGTGCAATGATGGCTTAAGTTGTCTACAAGTCTGTCGTCAACAGATTTTAAAACAAATACTAAAAGAGTTTGAAATGTATCCGTACATGTGAATTATAAAAACCCCCTCTCTTAAAACTATTAGGCATAATAGTATAACTGTGAATGAGATTAACAATCTAGATGTAGAAACCGCTTAATATGGATCCTGTAAATTTCCTAACAAAACGATCAATGAAATATCTAATGATTTAATAGTAATTGATGGGTCTAGCAGTTCATCTATAATGGTGAGGTTAATTTGATGAATAATTTATTGAGTCCCAAAGGTTCATCTGAAAATTATTGATGTTTGCACTGCTTCCAATAGCAATGTTTAATAGATTAAATGGCCTAGAATTTCCACTAGATTGTACTGGCTTTTCCAGCGCAATCCGGCCGAATCAGCGCAAAACATCGCGGAATTTCGAATTATGCCAGTTGTAATTTGCGCCTACGATCTTATGCGCTGGCTTAAAAAAAAACTGCTGAAACTAGCCCCGCCCACAAAATTGGCCACACACCCCCCCGCTCGAAATAACGAGGATGGTGAGTTTCTGTCTGTTGCGCCAGCCTGTGGCCGTTCGAGGAGGGTTTTAAAATCAAGCTAGTTTTCTTAGGCGCAAAGGCACTAGTAGGTACAGTTTAAACATTTTTAAATAGTAAAAAAAATATAAATTTACTAAGAAACTGACTAGTGTACAGCAATGAAAGTTGGAAATGATTCAGTATAATTTTTTTGAGTCATTTTCAGTGAGTTTAAATCAGGTTACTTTGCAGGCCGAGAACTGAACACCTTTATTAAATATGCTTATTTTTAAGAGATAAACCCCATTTTCTGCTGTTTTAATAAAACTGCACCAAGTTACCATTCTTAAATACATCAATAAATATTTTTGATTGCGAAAATAAATAAACTATTACGCTATGTTAAGCTGCTGAATTGGGCTGATTCATGGCAGATTTTACATTTGTGATTATGTTAATGCATCTTAGCGGAAATTCAGCCTGACTCAGCGTAAAATGCGCCCACCAATTTTTCAGCTGCAATTTGCGCCTAAATACCAACTGCGCCCAAGGCCGAAACTCCAGGTCGACATGTTTTCATGATAAGCCATATGTCCACTGGCAGCATGGTGAGCACTGCAGTATTTCTTTCCCCCTATCTAAACGATCAAATTTCAGTGTTTCTATTATTTTCCTGTTAAAGGTTTGTGAGATGTTGCAGACAAGCCAGATGGTTAATTCTGCGCAGCACTGTGAGGAGATTATTAATATAAACTATTTCAAAAATGGATTTCGTGACCACTTACAGATTGAAATCACACTGTACAATATCAAGAAATGCCACTTTGAGGGTACAGGCAGCAAATGTAGAATTGTACATCCTACTGTATTGAGGGTACATTGGTGTGGTGGTTATAGTACTGGACTAGAAGATTAGAGGTTTGGTTCCCATGTGAAAAAATAACCATGAGAAGAAGATTGCCATTAAAAACCCAACTGGGTTCACTGATGTCCTTCAAGGAAGGAATTCCGTCACTCCTCCCCGACCTGGCCTACAGGCGATTTCAGACCCATGTCAATTTGGTTGACTCTTAAAGCCCTCTGAATTGGCCCGATAAGCCACTCAGGTTGAAGGCAACTAGGGTTAAGCTATAAATGTGACCGTATCAGTATTGGCCACATCCTGAGAACAGATTTTAAAAAAAAATCCCCCAGAACATGCCAGCACTTTTTTTAAATTTAAAAATTGTGTGTTCCGTTTAATTTTAAAACTGTTTAATTCTTGGCAATAAATGTTTCATGTCTGTCAATTTATATGAAACTGGTCACTACAGTACCTTAAATCAGACTTTCAGGGTTTTAAGGATAGAGGGAATTTTTACTAGTTGAATGTTTTGAGGAGGTCATTAGCATGAGGCCAATCATCTCAGCCCCAGGACACTGCTGTAGGAGTTCCTCAGGGCAGTGTCCTAGGGAAGTATCTATGGATGTTGTCTATACGGACTGCCAGAAGGCATTTGATCAGGTTCTGCACAAGGGATTATTAACAAATATGAAAGTGCATGGAATTGTAGATAACCTTGTGACATGGGTTGGTAATTGGTGGGAGGTAGATGACAGAGTAGTGATAAAGGATTTGTTCTCTGATTAGCAGAACGTGACAAGGGGTGTTGCCTGGGGATCTGTATTGGGGGCTCAGCTTTTCACCATATACATTAATGACTTGGATGAAGGAAGAGAGAGTTGTATATCCAAGTTTGCAGATGACAGTCAGTTAGGAGGCACAGTAAGTTACAAAAGGGACATAGACTAATTGAGTGGGCAAAACTGGCAGGTGCAGTTCAACGTGGGAAACTGAGAGGCCATCCACTTTTGATCTGAGAAAGACAAATTGGAATATTTTCTAAATGGTAAGAGACTAGGAGCTGTGGAGAATTTAGGTGTCCATGTACACAAATTACTAAAAGCTAGTGCACAGATATAAAAAAAATAATCAAATGGAACACTGGCCTTCAAAAAAGGGGGTTGGAATTGACAAGTGAGGAAGTGATGCTTCAGTCGCACAGAGCCTTGGTCAGACCCCTGTCCCTGCTGGAGTACTGTGTTCAGTTTTGGGCACCGAACCTCAGGAAAGATACACTGGCCTTGGAAGGGGTACAGCACCTACCTCTACCAATACCAGCAAGCCAGGGGATCAACCCTGGTTCAATGAGGAGTGTAGAAGAGCATGCCAGGAGCAGCATCAGGAGTACCTAAAAATGAGGTGCCAACCTGGTGAAGCAACAACTCAGGACTACATGCATGCTAAACAGCAGAAGCAACATGCTATAGACAGAGCTAATCGATTCCACAACCAACGGATCAGATCAAAGCTCTGATGATGATGGTGGACAATTAAACAAGTAACGGGAGGAGGAGGCTCTGTAAACATCCCTATCCTTAATGATGGTGGAGTCCAGCACGTGAGTGCAAAAGACAAGGCTAAAGCGTTTGCAACCATCTTCCGCCAGAAGTGCCAAGTGGAAGATCCATCTCGGCCTCCTCCCGATATCCCCACCATCACAGAAGCCAGTCTTCAGCCAATTCGATTCACTCCATGTGCTATCAAGAAACAGCTGAGTGCACTGGATGCAGCAAAGGCTATGGGCCCTGACAACATCCCAGCTATAGTGCTGAAGACTTGTGCTCCAGAATTAGCTGAGCCTCTAGCCAAGCTGTTCCAGTACAGCTACAACACTGGCATCTACCCGACAATGTGGAAAATTGCCCAGGTATGTCCTGTCCACAAAAAGCAGGACAAATCCAAACCAGCCAATTACCGCCCCATCAGTGTACTCTCAATCATCAGTAAAGTGATGGAAGGTGTCGTCGACAGTGCTATCAAGCGGCACTTACTCACCAATAACCTGCGCACGGATGCTCAGTTTGAGTTCCGCCAGGACCACTCGGCTCCAGACCTCATTATAGCCTTGGTCCAAACATGGAGAAAAGAGCTGAATTCCAGAGGTGAGGTGAGAGTGACTGCCCTTGACATCAAGGCAGCATTTGACAGAGTGGGGCACCAAGGAGCCCTAGTAAAATTGAAGTCAATGAGAATCAGGGGGAAAACTCTCCAGTGGCTGGAGTCATACCTAGCACAAAGGAAGATGGTAGTGGTTGTTGGAGGCCAATCATCTCAGCCCCAGGGCATTGCTGCAGGAGTTCCTCAGGGCAGTGTCCTAGGCCCAACCATCTTCAGCTGCTTCATCAGTGACCTTCCCTCCATCATAAAGTCAGAAATGGGGATGGTCGCTGATGACTGCACAGTGGTCAGTTCCATTCGCAACCCATTAGATAATGAAGCAGTCTGTGCCCGCATGCAGCAATACCTGGACAACATCCAGGCTTGGGCTGATAAGTGGCAAGTAACATTTGTGCCAGGTAAGTGCCATGCAATGACCATCTCCAACAAGAGAGTATCTAACCACCTCCCCTTGACATTCAATGGCATTACCATCGCCGAATGCCCCACCATCAACATCCTGGGGGTCACCATTGACCAGAAACTCAACTGGACCAGCCATATAAATACTGTGGCTACAAGAGCAGGTCAGAGGCTGGGTATTCTGTGGCGAGTGACTCACCTCCTGACTCCCCAAAGCCTTTCGACCATCGACAAGGCACAAGTCAGGAGTGTGATGGAATACTCTCCACTTGCCTGGATGAGTGCAGCTCCAACAACACCCAAGAAGCTCGACACCATCCAGGACAAAGCAGCCCACTTGATTGGCATCCCATCCACCACCCTAAACATTCACTCCCTTCACCACCGGCGCACAGTGGCTGCAGTGTGCACCATCCACCGGATGCACTGCAGCAACTCGCCAAGGCTTCTTCAACGGCATCTCCCAAACCCACGACCTCTACCACCTAGAAAGGACAAGGGCAGGAGGCACATGGGAACACCACCACCTGCACGTTCCCCTCCAAGTCACACACCATCCCGACTTGGAAATATAATCACCGTTCCTTCATCGTCGCTAGGTCAAAATCCTGGAACTCCCTTCCTAACAGCACTGTGGGAGAACCTTCACCACACGGACTGCAGCGGTTCAAGGCGGCTCACCACCATCTTCTCAAGGGCAATTAGGGATGGGCAATAATTGCTGGCCTTGCCAGTGACGCCCACATCCCATGAACGAATAAAAAAACAGCACAGATTCACAGAATGATACTGGGGTTTAAAGGGTTAAAGTATGAGGACAGGTTGCATAAATGTGGCTTGAGCTTAGAAGATTGAGGGGTGATCCAGTTGAGTTATATAAAGTAGTTAAGGGATTTGATGGAGTAGATATGGAGAAACTATTACCTCCATCTTAAAATTAGAGTTCGGCTATTTAAGAGTGAAATCAGGAAGCACTTTTTCCCCCCATAAAGGGTCATGTAAATCTGGATATCACTCTCCCAAAAGCTTGTGGATACTGGATCAATTCAAATTTTCAATGATGGAGATAGATAGATTTTTGTTGAGTAAGGGAATCAGGGGAAACGGAACAGAGGCGGGTAAAATGGAGTTGAGGTACAGGTTCGCCATATTTTAATTGAATGGCGGAACAGGCTAGAGGGGCTGAACAGTCTAACTCATGCGAATAATTACCCCTTTTTACTGTGAGAATTGATTATGTTTTATTTGAAAATTCACCACCTCTAAATTCAAATTCAATTAAATTTTGCAGTCATTTTCAGTGAACAGGTCCATCAATATTTTGCTGAGTAATCCTCAATTACATTTCAACTTAGGGACTTGGGGGTCAGTTGCAGCCCCCTTCACATCTGAAAATTCACACCAAATATCTGAAAACACAAGTCATGTCAGCAAATTATTACTTCAGCCAAAGTCTGCTCCCCAGTCTATTAAATTTACCTCGCTGCAGAATTTTCTTTATGTGGCAAAGAACCCAAAAGAATAGCATGATAAGCTTGTCATGCAGTGGGTGGGACAGATTGCGTCACCACTGTTAACTGCTGATGGAATTAGTCTTCGTTGGCATCTGTGGCTTCTTCAGTGTGCATGTAATCCACAGTAATTCACATGTGGGACCTTGTTATGCATAAATTGTTGGCTGCAGTTGCCTACATAACCAAGTGACCTTACTTATAGAAGTATTTCATTGGCGGTTAAGTACTTTGGAAAGTTTGAGGATGCACGAATGTATAAAAATGGATAGGAAAAGATTAGCTGGTCTATCGAGCCCATCCCATACTGTCATGGTGCAACTGAGCATCATAATCCTGAACAGCTCCCAATCTACCAGCAGCCATGTAATCTCCTGGGAGGAGCAATGAAAAGAAAAGAAAATCCTGAGCCAATTTAAAAAAAAAATTCGTTCATGGGACGTGGGCGTCGCTGACGAGGCCGGCATTTATTGCCCATCCCCAATTGCCCTCGAGAAGGTGGTGGTGAGCCGCCTTCTTGAACCGCTGCAGTCCGTGTGGTGAAGGTTCTCCCATAGTGCTGTTAGGAAGGGAGTTCCAGGATTTTGACCCAGTGACGATGAAGGAACGGCGATATATTTCCAAATCGGGATGGTGTGTGACTTGGAGGGGAATGTGCAGGTGGTGTTGTGCCCATGTGCCTGCTGCTCTTGTCCTTCTAGGTGGGTGAGGTCGCGGGTTTGGGAGGTGCTGTCGAAGAAACCTCGGCGGTTGCTGCAGTGCAGCCTGTAGATGGTACACACTGCAGCCACAGTGCGCCGGTGGTGGAGGGAGTGAATGTTTCGGGTGGTGGATGGGGTCCCAATCAAGTGGGCTGCTTTGTCCTGGATGGTGTCGAGCTTCTTGAATGTTGTTGGAGCTGCACTCATCCAGGCAAGTGAAGAGTATTCCATCACACTCCTGACTTGTGCCTTGTAGATGGCGGAAAAGAAATCTGGGAAATTCCTCTGACACCTGAAGGCAATCAAACAAGTTCCACCTGTTTTAGCTGCAGCACAACACTTGTGCACACTTGGGGATTTCTAAGCCTTAACTTTGCTAACTTGCACTCAAAATCTCTGAACTTGGCTTAGTGGAGTTTGTGTCTCTGTGAAGAAAGAATGCATTCCATCAAGCAAACAGAAATATTACTGGTGCAGATTTCTCACTGGCTTGGTTTGGGGATTCTTAAGCATCATGATGGCTCTCTACATGTGTCAGAACCCAGCTGATCAAGACAAGGTGTCCGATTCAAATGAAATAAACTGTTCAAGAAGTGTGTTTAGAATCATAGAATTTTACAACACAAAAGGAAACCATTTGGCCCATTATCTCTGTACCAGCACCCGAAGAGAGCTATCCACTTTGTCCCAATTTCTTGCCCTGTCCCTGTACCCTTTTAAAAGATTTCTTTTTCAAATATTTATTCATTTCAGTTTTAAAAGCCATTATGGATTATGCTGCCAGCATTGGTTCCGATAAGGCATTCCAAGTCCTAGTAACCTTCTGCATTAGAAAAAAAGACTCCTAGCTGCTCCCTCCATTCTTTTGATCTTAAAATGTATGTCCTCTAGTTACCGACTTGCCAACTGGCAGAAATAATTTAAAGTTTATTTCAAAGAGATCATTAAGTGGATGAGGAGGGGGTGCCTAGGAGGTGCCATGGGAAGGCCCAATGGATGGTGAAATCCTGTTTTTGGATTTAATGAGGCTCTGTCCCGAGGCCAAATGATTTAATATTGCAATAGGTGGAGCTGCTGCTTATTTTTTTGGCACTTATTTGTCCAATTCTTATAGGATTAAGAGGGACCCTTGATCATATCTGGTGCTTGCGGAGCTCAACACATAATATTGGTTTAGAAGTAAACGAGAGACAGGACACAATTATATCAGCTACCCCTATCACAGTGCCACCTAAAGGCATAACTGGTACTGTAGGTAAATGATACCTTTGAATGGGATTTTGCCATAAACCTAAGAGTTTTCAATGCATTTTAAAGTGGAATGTTCCAAACCACTCCATATTTTTAATGTACAAAAGACACAACAGGGAGAGACATTTCTCGAGACCAAAAAAAATTCATTCACCACTACTCTGTGTTCTGTCCATGCTGTCATTCTCTGAAATACCAGATGCCTTAATTTTACCAACAACCCTCCAATGTGACAGCTTATTAAACACCTTTTGAAAATCCATGCACACAAAATCCATTGCATTTCCTTTATCAATACACTATTATTTCTTCCCAGAACTCTCACATTTGTCAAACATGACTTACCTTTTAAAAGTCTGTCCTTAATTAACCTGCATCTTTTGAAGTGAACATGAATTTTCTCCCACTTAATGGCACCTAGAAGTTTAACAACTACTGATGTTAGACTGACTGGCCTATGGTTACCTGTTTTTCTCTCCTTTCTCCCCATTTGAACAGAAATGGTGCTAATCCAAGGATGTTCACAAGATTATGGTCAGAGCCCATGCTATTTAAACCTGAAAACAGAGAGAATGGGAGACTTGCAGAGTGGGCAGATGAAGGGTGTATTGAATTTAATTTACCAAAGTGTGAAGTAGTTCATTTTGGTAGGAGGAATAAGGAGGCTACTTATTCCTTGCAAGGTCAGAAACTAAATGCCATAGAGGAGCAAAGAGATTTGGGAATAGGGATCCATAAATTACTCAAAATAGCAACACAAGTTGATAAGGCCATAAAGAGTGCAAAATACCAGGGTTCATTTCTAGGGAAAAAGAATACAAAAGCAGAGGGGTAATGTTAAACTTATATAAAACCATGGTTGGACCACACTTGGAGCACTGTGTGCAATTGTGGTCTCCATATTCCAAAAAGGATACTGAAGCAATGGAGCAGGAAAGATTGAGCAGTCTGGAGCTCTTTTCCCTGGAAAAAAAAAATAAGGAGACCTGATCGAAGTCTTTAAAATTATGAAAGCGTTCTATAGTGTGGCTGGAGAGAAACTGTTTCCATTTATTGGCAAATCCAGAACAAGGCTGCATGAATATAAGATAGCCACGAACAGATCAAATACAGAATTTAGGAGGAATTTCTTTGCACAGAGTGGCATGTGGAACGCGCTGCCAAATGAAGTGGATGAAGCAGATAACATTGGTGCATACATGAGAGAAGGGAAGGGAGGTATGTAGGGGCATGGTGGGAGGTGGTAAGTGGTAGACGACTCGTGTGGAGTATAAACGCCAGCATTGACCAATTGGGCCGAATGGCCTGTTTGTGATATAGATTCTATATAATTCTAAGTGAAATATAACTGATGATACTAAAATGATTGTGGGGGAGGGAGGGAAGGAAGAGCTGAAAGATAGACAAAGCAGCCAGAAGGTGTAAGGAAAGTTGGGGAAGGATCAGGAAGAACGTTTTCATACAAAGGCTGATTAACACTTTGACCAAGATAGTTGAGATGAAAACCTTAAGACTCTTCTAATGGTCAGTTAAAGGATGTGATGAGGGAATGTAGGTCTTTTATTCTGGATGGATGAAGAAAGATAGGCTGAATGCAAACCCTAACCCTTTTATCTTTGTGTGTCGTCTTAAACTGAAATCCGAGTTGCCCAGGTTTCTCTCAATGGGATAACCAGTTCATGAGTATTGCTGAAGGCAGGCTGGACCATATCGACCCACCTTCTCTGAAGACTGCATGAGACAGAAAGACAACCAGGATATAGATATAAAGAAATAAGTTCAATATCAAAAAACCTCCATTCCTCTGCTATGCAACTAAATAGGCAAATACTGAAAAAAGTGTCATGAAATATTAGTTCTAACAAACCAAGACTGCACATCCAATGCAGATGTCACACCAGCTAGTGGATGTCAAAAAGGATGAGACATTTACAAACAACTCTGCCTCTTCAGAAAATTGCACCACTTCAAGTTGTATGATATGAATACAAAATGATTTGTCTATTCAATTCATACTCACGAAGTAACAATTAAGCATTCTTTGCAGCAGAAGGGGTTTTGAACCACAGACACTAAAATGACAATGAATTCAAGCAGTGTTATTTTTGACCTTGAACTCCTTTCAGCCAGCTCTCAATATAGCGACATTGTTGCACCAAATTAACTTCACCATGGGAGAGAATCCTGCGAGAACAGTCTTCTCAGTTGTATTTCCTGTAGAATGATGTCAACATTTGAAAAAAATTCTTCAGGCATATTTGATAGAATTGGTTTCAAAATTGTCTTCCATTCATTTCTGATGCTGCTGCATTGAGGGACAACATTTGGTTTCAAGGACTCAACCAGTTCGAGCACAATTTCAACAAAGTGCCCACTGAATTATGTGCGTGAAATATTAATTTATATGAACAGAGACTGCACAGCCAATGCAAATGTCATGTCAGTTGCAATGGACGTCAAGCTATTTTGTTCCCATAAAAAATTGCACAACTGTAACTTGTATCGTATTAAATATTTGTATAAGCTGTTGAAAGAAAATGGCACAAAGTGTAACATTTATTCTTAAAAAAAAAATCAATGGCGCTAAAACCTAAAGCTAATTTGTTTCCCTAAAAGTTTATTTCTGCCCTCAAATCAGTTCTTGGGATGCTTTTCCATTTGTGGCCAGTATACTTAATTTCCACATTAAAACCTGCTGTTATATTCTGCTTAAATGTATTTTCGCAACTCCCCCAATGACTCAATTCATTGAGTGCACTATCCAGTGAAGAACTGAGACCAGGATGGTTCAAAGCTCAATTGCTGGTCTGTGTCGAGTTAGCTGTTCCGGTGACACTTTGGGTCATGCAATTGGACTCTGCTACCTTGAGCTAAGAAGGTATTAAGAAACTAATCAAGATATCCAGTTACTGCTGCTGGATAACATGCAATGTGTGAACAGAATAGAACTGGTGGTGATGATCATTAACACAACTGAAGCTTAATCTTGAAGAATGACCATTTGGGTGAGGTACCAGAGTGCAGCAGCATCGGTGGATCCCATTATGAATCGCCACCTTTGGGGGAAGGGGAAGGAAAAGATTGAATGAAATGAAAAGATTATTTTGATGTCTAATTATTGACTTTGGATACACAGTAAGTAGACTCTCTCAACACAATCCATAGAAATGAAGCAAGCTAAAAGTGCTAAATCCATCACAATATGAAATAAATATTAGTGTGGATTTTAACTCCTGGGCGCAAAGCCAGGGGAGCCGCTGAACTTCCTGACCGGGAGTCTCTGTGAGAGGCACTGCTGCTTCTCCTGCCCACCAAAGATAAGTTTATTTTACTTACCCGTTGGAGTCCCCTGTGGGTGTCCAGCAGGTTTCACTGGTCACAGTGACTATGGCAGTTGCTCAGGCTAGTAGGCCATTAAAAATGCCTGGAGGTCCTACCTGAGCGATGGGATCCCAATTAGAATATATTAACTTCTGTTTGACTAATCATTTAACCTTTCAACTTTGACACTACTAGCTTTTGAAGACCTATTTCCAAAGCTCTTTACAACTTCCTTAAACCTTGATCCTACTGAAAAACTTATTCTTTGGCTTCTCTCAAAGACTTCCTCAAAAACTTTACGATTTGGGTTGGCAACTGAAGAACTTAAATACCTCAGTTTATTACCAGTGAAGCCTTACTTAAGATACATTATTCGTGACCAACTAAGATGATCCATTCAGACGCATAGACCCTTTCCATAGTATCATTTAACATTTCAGACAGGCTAAAAACTATGATTGGTAGATTTTAATTTGTTTTATGAAGGACAGGACTCCAGTTAAGAGTAACCAAATCATAAGGGAAGATAAATTTTCCAATATCAGGGTCATTCAAGATTTTTCCTTGCTTGTTAGCCTTATCTGTTAGCAAACAAACAAAAAAAAATCAATCTGTTAGTCTGCACTTCTGCTCAGGCCCCTGCTCACACCCCCAGTTCAACTGGCACCAGAGTCATAATTGGAAACACCTGATAATACTAGAATCCTTTAACTTTAAATGGATTTGGATTAACTCTTTTGGTTTTCCTAAGATAAATTTAGGGTGTCCATTACCTATAATTTACCAACATAAACTTACACTTGGCTCATGCAATGCTCCAGTGACTTAACCTGGGGTGGATAACCAGAGAGACTAATTGCTCGGAGCACAACATTTCTACGCATAGCCAGGTTTTGTTTCATTTGTACCCACGCAAGTGTAAACACCAGCTGCTACATGTGCATGTGTCATCGCAAGTCATTTATTTTTACATGTTACACAAATGAGGTTTTGTTCATCAGCTGGACATAACGGAGCAGATACAGCAACAAATGCAATAAACACATTAACACTGTGCTGTGACTGAATCAGTACTAACATGAAATCTAACCCTAGAGGTGAATTTACTTTGTACCGAGGCAGATTGGGTCACAGCATGGGCACATTTACATTGCCAGTCAGAGGACAGATCTGGTCAAAATTGGGGCGACTCAGATCTCGCGATTTCCAGTGTATGAGATATTAAAATGGCTTATGTTCTTCAACACTGCTGAGAAGACATCAGTATTTAGCATTCTCCACACTCAATTCAATTGTGCCCTGGGAAATGCAGCAACGTTAATTGTTATCTCTATAATGCTTCTGTTTAATAATGAATGCGATAGCAAATGTCAGCACAAAGGCTCAGTTGAAATGTCCCTTTGACTGGGTAATGATGAGAGGTTATAAAAAGGCATGTCCGTTACACAACGCATGTGCCCAGTCCTCTGACCCACCCTACACAGATAAGAAAATTATTCAAACAGAACACAGCAACAGGTATTTTTCTCTCCATTCTTTGTGAAAACGATGGAATGCAGCTAGCCAAATGAGATGCTTCCCAAATGCTGAAAGCCACTATTTTGATAAGCAAACATCCCTTCTGTTGTGAAGAATCACTTCAGTCTATTACCAGTGTTGTGTATCTGTTTCTTTTTTGTTGTGTTAGATTGAAGCACTCCTACATCTGTGAAAGTGGGATTTAACAATTCAGTGCCACTTGTGCTGGATTCTTCCAAGAGTTCAGTTACGTAACAAGAGACGAAAGGGGCTATGACCAGCTTAATGTCTCACCTTCTGGGTATTCATCAAATTGGAATCGTAACTATAATTTTACTGCGGTCATACACAACGGAATAAAATTTCAACCACTCCATTCGATCTTGCGCGACTAAGCAAGCATTTGAACTAGTAACTTTATAGGGACACTTTATGATGGCCCTTGAGAACTAATCTTCACAATGAAAGTGTCCAACTGACACCACTTTACCTCAGCACGAAACAATTGCACCGAAAAGATTTGAATTTTACAGCATATAACAAAATATTTTTTCAACATTTTGATTGCCTACATACAAAGATAACTGTTGGACTCACCTTGGAAAAACATGCTTGTAACTTCAACCACTCGTGTGTGAAGGAAGGAAGCTTCTTTCTGTTGAGTTACAAGCGGTAGGTGTCCGTTTTATGAACTTTCAACTGCTCTTTGAAATAAAAGACTTATTTTGTCAAAAGAAAACAATAACTGAGCCATATAATGATATATTATCCATAAAGCAGAGGGGAAAATGAACAGTCGTTTTATCTTATATCAAACAGAACTGGAGCAGAACAGATGAAGGGTAAAAGCTAATTAGATGATCAATGCCCTATACCCAAACGCTTAAATTTGGGCCACAAGATGGCAGTGTGTAGACACTGAACAAATTTCTGCGAGAAAATAGTTACTCAAATAAAATATGCATTTTCTTTTTAATTCAACAGTCCACAGTCAATATTTTAAGCGTACTGACAAGCTCCTACATCTTACCATTATTGAAAAATCACAAACTAAGCATCTTTTCAGCTAGTTTAAGCAGAAAGGCATTTATCCATTTATTTACTTTCATACTTGGTAATTATCTACCAGGAGATAAATAATTATTCAAATTATTCCTCCCCTCCTGAACAGGGCCTTCCAACTAAAACTACTTCAGTAGAGACCTGTATGTCCAAGTTATAATGCATCATTTCTACAATGCAGCACAGAAAATGGTTCACTATACAATCCCGATATAACAAGTTGCCCAAGAAGCCAACACACGGCAGATTCAACTAGCTGTGATCAGCTTTAGCTTCAATCCATCGCTACCCAACTCAAATTCAGTAAGCTTGTGGATGGAAAAAGCTAATTCATTTCATACAGAAAAGACAATGCGTGGACAACATCAAATGAATAAATGTTAAATTCTGTATTGTTGCGAAGTGGTGCGTGAAAGGCCAGTAAAAACATTACTACATCAAGGCAGAAAAGTGAGACGACTTTTAAATGTAAAATTAGGGAAGCTGTTTAAAAATAACGCAACATATTTGGTGCCCTTGCAGTTGAGGAAAGGTTGCTCATCTTCCACGCAGTTGTTACAGGGACCAGAAAAATCACTATTTATAGTAGGAGTTATAAAATGATGCAGAATTTAGGAGGATTGCAATAAAGGGCAGCATGGGCGTTCAAAACCATTCTGCGGCTCCACTGTAGACCAAATGTTGCAAGGCGTGAAGTCCAAAGTATGATGAGATGCTGTTACTTAACACTGAATTGCCTTTGCTGTCATATTTAAAAGGGCAATACTATGATAGTATTACACATTGCAAGCCTCAAGTCCAGAAATAGCTTGATATTTACAAACATCTTCCACATCTCTCAAGGATAGTCCAGGAAAAGAGCCAGCATCTCCTGGTTTTTAATCTTCATCAATTTTCAGGTCCACAAAGATGATCTAGGAGCTATGAAAAGGACTGTACCCTGGGTGACATTATAGAATCCTGGATTGATGACGTTCACAACCAGGTCTTTTGATAACTGGCCTCAAAACTTCTATATGTATATAATCTGAATTTCAGGTACAAGAGCCAGGTCACTTGACTCTTGTACAAAGACACCAAAAGACTTCAGGAAGCATTAGTCTCCCCAGTCAGTCAAGTATACTCTCAAAGTCTGGGAGGGGATTTGGGGGCTTGAAAATGATTTCCCTCCACAGAATCATAGCCTTCCTTTAGAACATCATGTAAAGTTTGGATCAAGGCCAGCACAATGCCACATAACGTACATGGACTCAACTGAAGGGGAAGAATGGCATTCAGAGGACATGGTGGCCAAACTAGAGGAGCATGGTCTAGAAACAATTATTAATAAACTTGGCCCCAGGAAGCCTGTCAAAGGCTGGGAGCCAACATGTTGGTTTTTAAAAATAAATTAAATTGGTCTGCAGGTTTGAAAGGTGATAAATGTAATTGTAACTAAAGCAAAAATGTTTTGCTAGTGGGTGGGGGGGTGGCAGTTGCTGCAATTCCAGAAGTGGCTGTACGATTGCTTCTAATTGAGGCAACAGATGCCCAAGACTAGTCTGCCAAAAAGTGTTTTTCTTCTCAAAGGAGCACAGCTGTGAGGACCTGAAATAAAGTTGGACATGCCTCCTTGTTAGTATCTGCAGACTCGTTGAAAGACAGGAAACAAGACGCCATCACCATCTTCAGTCTTGCGTTGAGAACCACATCAATTCTCCCATTTCCCAGTTGGCTATCATGACACCAATACCGACTGACCAGAAATATGATCCACTGCTTTTTAACAGAAGTGGTTGCTTGATGCAAGCTGAGGGATACAGAAAATGCAAAACGAATCTACCACTCACAATTTGCTTTCTGTTAAATGAGGAAATAGCAACAGAGCTGTGCAAGAACACAAGAGAACAGAACAGCTGCCAATGAGAGGGTGGCAAAGACAGTTATATGGAGGTAAAGCTGAATCTAAAATAGTTGCAAGAACATTTCAACTCTTTTATAGGTGGGTTAGGTTCCACTGCACAGTGAAAAGGGTTAATGAACACAAAAAAAAACAAACTTGAAAGGAAAAATTGATCTGCTCATATGTAAAGCATTTTTGTTGTTAGGTGCATCATTTTTCATTTGTTGGTAATGTTCGGCAGATTGACAAGTATTGTGCTATTGGCCCAAACAACAGTTGTTTTATTCTGCTGCTGATCTCACTCACAGCATATGTTAGGAGACCTCCGATATTTCAATCTTTGTAACAAATCGTATTTCTTGACATGCAGTTCACACATTGTGAGCAGAAGTGGTTCACTTGCCAGAACAGATGGTGCTGCACTTGTGTCTGTGCGAGCTGGTGATAAAAAAGTGAAATGAAAGGCTCCCCCCATGGCTCAGCAAGTTTATCCGTGAATAGCAACCAAGCAGAAAGGCTTCAGCTTTAATCATCTCTGCTGGCTTAGCAATAGGGCACGGCAATTGACCATTGGACTTCCACTTTTAAGGTGGAGAAAAGTGGCCACCTTCCTACTTCAGTCACCATCTAGTGACCCCTGCACATGTGCGCATCAGCTGAGAACAGGAAAGGGTTGGCGGTGATGCCCCATGCATGGTCAAACCATCTGCCAGCTCTCACCGTCAAGGTTCACGCATGAATAACAGCCACTTGGGTGAAGTACAGATGGACAACAGACACCTGTGAAGCCCAACTCAGCAAGAGGGTTAGCGTTTTCAGTGGGCAAGAGAAGAAAAGTGGGGAGGAATTTAAACAGACAAATTTTCAAGCTGGGAAATCAGACATAAAACTAGATCCCACCAATCTGTGGCACCATGCATTAGCCACCTCGTCCTGTGCACAGTTCTGGTCTCCATATTACAAAAAAGGAAATAGAGACACTGGAGAAGGTGCAAAAAAGGATTTACAAAGATGATATCAGAACTGAGAGGTGATATCGGGAAAGACTGAACAGACCGGCGCTCTTTTCTCAAAAGAGAAGGCTGAGGGGTGACCTGATAGAGGTCTTTAAAATGATGAAGGCATTTGATAGAATAGACAGAGAGAAGAAATTTCCACTTGTGGGGGCTCCAAAACTAGGGACCATAAATAAAAAAGATAGTCACTAATAAATCCAATGAATAATTCAGGAGAAACTTCTTTATCCAGAGAATGATTAGAATGTGCAACTTGCTACCACAAGGAGTGGTTGAGGCAAATAGCGTAGATGCATTTAAGGGGGAGCTGGATAATAACATGAGGGAGAAAGGAATAGAAGCTATGTTGATATGGTTAGCTGAAGAGGGTGGGAGGAGGCTCGTGTGGAGCATAAGCATCAGTTGGGCCGAATGGCCTGTTTCTGCACTGTAAATTCTATGTTTTTTTAAAAATTCATTCACGGAATGTGGGTGTCGCTGACAAGGCCAGAATTTATTGTCCCCGAGAAGGTGGTGGTGAGCTGCCTTCTTGAACTGCTGCAGTCCATGTGGTGAAGGTTCTCCCACAGTTCTGTTAGGTATGGAGTTCCAGGATTTTGACCCAGCCACGATGAAAGAACGGCGATATATTTCCAAGTCAGGATGATGTCCTGACTTGGAGGGGAACGTGCAGGTGGTGGTGGTCCCATGTGCCTGCTGCCCTTGTCCTTTTAGGTGGTAGAAGCCTTGGCGAGTTGCTGCAGTGCATCCTGTAGACAGTACACACTGCAGCCACGGTGCGCTGATGGTGAAGGGAGTGAATATTTAGGGTAGTGGATGAGTTGCCAATCAAGCGGGCTGCTTTGTCCTGGATGGTGGCGAGTGTCGAGTGTTGTTGGAGCCGCACTCATCCAGGCAAGTGGAGAGTATTCCATCACACTCCTGACTTGTGCATTGTAGATGGTGGAAAGGCTTGAGAGTCAGGAGGTGAGTCACTCGCCGCAGAATACCCAGCCTCTGACCTACTCTTGTAACCACAGTATGTATATATATATATATATATATATATATATAGTTAAGTTTCTGGTCAATGGTAACCCCCAGGATGTTGATGGTGGGGGATTCGGCTTTGGTAATGCCGTTGAATGTTAAAGGGAGGTGGTTAGACTCTCTCTTGTTGGATTTGGTCATTGCCTGGCACTTGTCTGGCATGAATGTTACTTGCTACTTATCAGCCCAAGCCTGGATGTTGTCCAGGTCTTGCTGCATGCGGGCACAGACTGCTTCATTATCTGAGGGGTTGCGAATGGAACTGAACACTGTGAAATCATTAGTGAGCTTCCCCATTTCTGACCTTATGATGGAGGGAAAGTCATTGATGAAGCAGTTGAAGATGGTTGGGCCTAGGACACTGCCCTGAGGAACTCCTACAGCAATGTTCTGGGCCTGAGATGATTGTAATTCTATGCATATAGTGGCACTTTAAAAAGAGTAAGTGTATGCCATGGAATTGCCTCATAATTACTATCATTGTACACATTGTGAAATCCCTTTTTCTGTTTAAAATTTTAGAAGCACCAGGAGCAAACATTTTGTTTAGAATATCCCATGAATTTGGTATCACGTTCTGAACCATTATGACTGAGAAGGATTATCCCACATTCACACCCACTATTTCTATTCCCCATGTCACCTCTGAAGACTTCAAAATGTTAATTCACAGGCTGCCCCAACTCTCACTTAAATGCAGAAGCAATGAGCATCTGTCGACATGCAGCTATCTCCCCTTATAACCTTTAGAGCTTATTGAGCAATTCAGCAGGAGATTTACAAAATCTATATAAATCGAACCTTTCATTTCTTCCTTTTCCATGTTATTGAAGACAGCATAGATATTTTCAAGATGCAGGCAAAACACTAAAAAGGAACTTGCACTTGGTTTTATGCCATGCCCATACAGAAAATTATCAACAAAATCTCAGCTTGATTCTTCATTATGTAAATTTCATCTTCACACTCATTTGTACAGGGTTTCTTTACTTCATTGGCAAGTACATCATAACCATTTGGAGTTTCCTCAAAATGCAGTGAAATGGTTGTGCAGAAAATGATTTATTGACCAAGATTTGATCTGAAATGAGTGCCACCAAAAGATAAGTGCAGTGTTTTCCAAATCATAGTTGGGACAGTGAGTGGGAGTGAGGGAAGAGACAATCTGTATTGTATCCCAATTTAGAGGATTCAAAATGGTGGCATGTAGGCTTTGTGCTCCATTTTTCTTTTTGGTTGAGGTGCAGGAAGAAATCTGTGCTCAATGTTGGCAGTTATATTAAAAAAAACTACATGCATTAAGATGACATTAATGTTGCTGGCTGGAAATTGAACAAGATGTTTGACAGTCACTTTTCTAAATTAAGCCCTTCTTGCTTTTTGTATTTATCTTTCCAGTTTTGGTGATGGATTAAATGGCTGGCTTACAATGGTATATTTCCTTGCCAGGCCAATTGGGCTAACCCCAACACCATCCAATTGAACCCCAATGCTTCTTATCCTCAGCTCCGTTAGATTATTGTTGAAGCCTATTTTTTTTGGTAGGTAGCGCTGGAAGTGGAACAAGCTATTTGTCAATCGCATTAAATAAAGCTGACTGCATCCCTCTGGATGCTGAAATGCTATCAATCACTTTGTTCAGCAAAAGAGGAAGCCAGAACAGCTTTACAGTCACACATCTCTCTTCAGTTGCAGCAGACAGCGTTCAACCACAGGATACAGAACCTTGAATTTTAAAGGTTACCAGGGAAACAAAGGAATGAAAGGGTCAAGTATTTTGGTAAATGTTGGACATCTCAGAAAATGCGTTCTTGTTGGCTGGCATGAACCGTAACCCACTGATCAATGGGAAATTCACTGATCTCTCCCCCGAACCAAAAGATGTGCCAATACTCAGGCCAGTATCCAGCTCAGAACAAGGAACTCTAATCAAACTTAACACCAGCATGTCACACGTCCATTTGCTGCAAGTGGGTTTCAAGCCAGTTTCTGGAGGCAGGTGTTTGCTCTGATCTAAAAATCAGTCCATTTTTAACCTTCATGAGGTACAGTCCAAATCTCTCCAGTTCTGAACACATCTGATTCAACAGCCTTTGTGTCAACAAGGCATAAAATGGGGTGCAATTGGGTCTTGGGTGGTACTGAAAAATGGGCAAGAGTGAATCAGCAGCCTGGTTCCATTGTCTTCGATGGAGGGAAAAGAAAAATCAGGCAAGCTGTAAAACAGGTAGCCGATTTTGTGCCAAAATTGGCCAAATTCACCCCAAAGTGCATTTTAGGCCAATGAAAACTTGAAAATCAGGACATAGCTGGTGGAGGTGATTAGTCATGAAATATGCAATTCACAACCGTCAAACAATGCAGCATCTTGCCCTTCTGAGAATGGTTAGCTTTAATGATCCCTGCAGGCCACAAGCTGTTTTGGAAAATATGTGACGTCTATAATTTGATATTGACATTTAATGTTCACAGTAGACTGCTCATCAAATTGATTTTCTTGTTCACAAGAAAATAAACACAGAACTGTACAAGATGGAGTTGCAATTTCAAAAAAAAAAACCAACAAGCCTCTGAATGTGTGGATGGGACGCTTTTGTGTTGCATTGTACATGCCAACCACCCCTGTTTGACATGGACAATCAGCATTTTAGTAACATGAGTTGGCCATTCAGCTCCTCGAGCCTGTTCTGCCATTTTGGCTGCCTCAACTGTGTCCAAGCACATGGCTGAAAATCCGCAATGACCAGGCCCCCTTTTCCCTTTGTACTCACTTCTGGGTTCCCAGTGTGGCACAATCAGTGGGAATTCCTGCAAGGTCTGGAATTCTTCCCCGTGGTATGCAGCTATGGTCAATTGTTTTGGCATTAAGGAAAGGGAGAGGGGAGAACCTGACTGCATGCTGGGGGAGGCGTGTGTACCAGCATCCAATTGAAGATGATGAAGTTGGAGGGAAAAGTGCCAGCTTTAACTGGGATTGGGCAGAAGGCGAGCGTCCTGCGGAACTGAAGATGGGGGAGAAAGTGTGTCAGACTGAAATGAGGTCGGGGGAGGGGGGGGGGGGGGAAAGGATGCTGGCATGAACCGGTAGGGTTCAATGACTAGAGAGCTCCCCTGTGAAATGAGTGGGGATGTTGGAAGGGACTCTGTGACCTGGGTCCAGAGAGAGTGCCTCTGTATACAAGATGTTGTGAGGAATTGATGGGGGGGGTGGTGGAATAGTGGTGGGAAGAGTGCTTGTGGCCTGCAGTGGTGATTGCAGAGGACAGTTTCTGTTGAAGAAGGTTACAAGGAAGCGATGAATTGGCTGGTTTGTTGAAAACCCAACTTTTATAGGAATTAGAAAAGCTCAAAATTAACCATTGTTATTGTTTTTTAAAAAGAAAAAAATCACAATTTTCCAGGAGAGCATCCATTCTGATCTCCTGGAAATGTATCAGTAGCTGGCATTGGCCGGGGGGGTGGGAAGGGGAGAAAAGAGAAGTTTGCAAGGTGCATTTGGAAGCACAATTCCTAATTTGCTTCCCAATGGTGAAGACGACTGTATTGGCATTCTTGGTTTGTGATTGGACATGTTTTTCTCCCGAAAACACCTTTTTCCTTCCTGTTGCTTTTGGGAAGAAAAATATAAAGAAAAACTGTAACAGCTCCTGTGACATTACTCAGTGCACCTTTTATATTGGAGTGTTTATGCCAAGTAGGGAATAAAAACAGGACTGTTGATTTAGTGATTTAATAACAAAATTTCACTAAATCAATGATATTCTGGAATTTTTTTTAAACTGATGCATTGGGAACTGAATATCACAATTTTGCCCATTCTTCAGTGAATAGTGTAAATGAATGGCCTATATATTATATACATTCTTTTGCCTACGTACTTCATTTTTTATCTCTTACCATTTTAAAGCCAAGAATACACAGCCAGATCATATGAAAGATGCAGAAATTTGAGGTAGGTATCAGGTAATAAGCAGACAGGTGGAGGGGGACATGGGGTTTAGCTGCACTTGGGGACAGTCCTGCACTTTTGTAGTACTGGGGGATGGTCCTCGGCTTTGGTAGACTGGGGAACGGATCAGGGATTTGGAAGAACTAGAGTGAGGGTCCTCATGTTTGACAATAATGCGGTGGGGTTGATGGAGTTTGGCAGCATGGGTGGGAGGGTTCTTGACTATGATATCACTGTAGTGAGAGAACCTGAGGTTTGGCAGAATTGTGAGTAGATAGTGAGGTTTGGTAGAGATGGAGTGGGGAAGAGTGATGGTAAGCTTTAGCTCATTTGTGCATACCCAGTGAATGTCAGCAGCGAGGGGTGGGGCAGTGCATGGGCCTGACAGCACTTGTTGGGGTAAAATCACGTCAGGTAGCACTGTTTTGTAACTTTAAGGGATCTATGTAACCATAGAATTTGGTGTTATGTAATTAGTTTCTGGGTGTGTATCTCTGTCTCACAGCTGTTAGTAATTGGAATGTTTATCACTTGTGTTTTAAGTTAGAAAATGAATAAGATATAGTATTAACAGGACTAAAATGCTTGAGGCTCACAGGTAGTGAGAGAAGGCACAAAGAGTTGGAATGCTTATGGCAGGCAAAGTAGTACAAGGTCAAATAAAAGAAATAAAGTTGCTACTAGCAAGGCACTTCCTCGTGGATCAAAGCCACATTCATAGAGTGATAGATTCACCCAATGAAGAAAAATTGAGAGTCAGAAGGCCATAATAGCAAGAATTAAGCGTAGTGATGATTGCAGCAAGTTATAACCAGGCATTACTTTTACTTGGACTTCAACCAAGACTAAATGACTAAACGTCAATTGCACTAATGTTATTTTAGAAAAGGTAATTCTGAGCCTCATCAGTAAAATGAGATGTGGAAAAAGAGTCATACCACATCCATAAAGGTCAGTATCATGTGCTATGCCTCTGACTAAACTTTCTACTGACTAGTAAATAGGGATCCGCCATATTTCTATCTTCTGAAAGTGCACATCAACACATTTTATTAATAAAGATAGTTATTTACAGAAGCAAGCAGTACAAGTGAGCTGTTCAACAGTTTAGTTTGATACAGAGCCACGAGTTTGCAAACAATGCACAAGAACTTAAATAAATCAGGTCAGACAAAGCCCTTTGAATTTTTTGTTACAGAACTGGAGATGAAGAACTTAATCAGAAAGAAATAACTAAATTTCTCCCTCAATGAAAATAGAATGCTCTAAGAATTGCATAAGTGTCAACTTACAGAGTATAATTGACTTTGCTATATCACAAGACAACTTAAACTGTTACAGCAACACATTAAAAAGTGCTGAATTTTTGTACTTGAACATCCTTTCAAGAACAGGCACTGATTTTGCACATCAGCTGCATAATATTAACAAGCTGTAAACATTAAGGCATGAGGAGGGGCGTACTGCAAAAATGTAAATATATGTCACTGGGTTAGTTAATTTTGATGCCATTTTCATCCCACTTTAGATGTTTGTCACATTCCATTCATATCTTATTTAAAGTAGCTTTACCTGCATCGATTTATTGCTAATCAAAACCAAAAAGAGTCTCCTGCCTACAGCCAGTCCTAAATGAATACGTTAGTATGTCAGCAACTTTGTTCCCTTCAAAGAGGTACTGTGGTATTAACCTGGACTTCACGTCTGCAGTGCGACCTCCACGTTAAATGCGGTGTTTTAAAACTGCCATTTTGAATGAAGCAAAAATAAAAGAAAAATCACAGATGACAAATTCCATTTTCATCAAATATCCATTAACGCTCAAACTACATTGTGCAATCTGTTCTTAGAATCCAAGGGGGGGGAAGAGTTTCCGCTTTGGGCGCATTTGGGAAATTGCACTGGTTAGGTTACAGTTCAAATTTCCGCTAAAATTAATTTGCATAATCACAAACATAAAATCTATGAACCAACGCAATTGGGCAGCATAATTGTTTTTTTCCCATTAAAAAGTATTCCTTGATGTATTTAAGAGCAGTAACCTGGTGCAGATTTATTAATACAGCTGAAAATGGGTTTATCACCAAAAATAAGCATTTTTAATAAGGGTAGTCAGTTCTCCACCCGTGAGTAACCCAATTTAAAATCACTGAGAATGACTTAAAAAACACTATACTGAACCATGTAATAGTTTCAATGGTGTACACTATTTCAGTTGCGTCAGTTTCTCAGTAAATTAAATATTTTTTGATTTGAAAAAACTTTTTAAAACATGCCAACTAGTGCCTATGACATTGAGCGCAATTTGAAGAGCGTTCCTGAGCCAACACAATTTTGATCTGTGGGCATGGCCTCATCCGGACGAATTGAATGTGGAACCAGCATAAATATTTTTTTATAAATATCGCGGAAAACACGAGCACAAGTGGTTTTGGGCATAACTCACTTGCGTTTACAATTCCTCGATGTTTTGCGCTGGTACGGACGATTCTGTTGGGATTGCATTGATATAACTAACGGAAATAAGCGTAATCTTTACACCCAGATGTTACACACCATCTTTAATACAGCAGCCACATTGCTAATGCTTGGCAGGATTTTTGATTCTGTGCCTGTACAATGTGCAATTGACTTCCCCAAGCTTTATCATCAAGGTACCTTAAGGGGTTGTGTTGTTTTTTTGTGCGTTGACAGCGCAAGGTGCATGTACCGGAGAATACAGTCAAGGTCATAGGAACAACGTAGCAACATCAAAATGTCTGGTCTTAGAGAGAGAAAACAATGAATTTGTTTTTCCTCCCCGCAAGAACAAGTTTCAGCAACAGCAATCTAGCGTAATTGTGACAAAAAAGGTGAATCATACCATATACACATCACATATTATTCTGCTGCGAGTCATTTAAATTTGCATCAGATAGTTTGGCTGATTTTGCCAGGATTAAAAGTTATTTCATATGTTCTTTCAATACAAAGTTAAGAGAAAGGTCAAATTTAATGATCTGTTTCAGATAGTTGTCAGATTATTCGGAAATGGTCGAGTTCAGAGCAAATCTTAAGTATTATAGGGGCATCTTCAATTCATTATAATGAGTCTTTAAAAGAGCAATTATGTATCTTCATTTCAAGCTGCATTATGTTTAGCTAATCACCCTCCATAATTGAGGGAACCCAGTATGAAATGGATTAAATTGTGAATATTGCAGTCCCCAATTGTTTTCTAAAAATTCTAAAGTAGCTTCTAAAGTAGCTTCTAAAGTACTAAAAAAGAAAAGCAAATGGACTTATTCCACCACTGCACAAAGTGAACTGTGTCGTCATTGACAGCTGAATCCAGTCAACTGCTGCGATAAGGAATAACCCCAAACTCATGCCCAAGTATAATTCCATATGCTGTAGCAACTCTTCAGTATATTGTCCAAGTGTTCATCCTTCACAGGCGTCCAGGCATCACGTGTCAGCAGGCTCCATGAGTGCTGGCACAATCAAAGCCAACCCTGATCCTATTCTCATCCAATGTCCACAGAAAAATAAGTGCAAAAGATGTGGGGGCACTGGCCCCTCCTCCCCAGCTGAAACCAGCCAATTTGACACAGACCAGGGATGGAACCCGAAATGTTCCTGATTTTTATTATATAGAATGTACAGCACAGAAACAGGCCGATCGGCCCAACGGGTCCATGCCGGTGTTTATGCTCCACACGAGTCTCCTCCCACCCTTCATCTAACCCCATCAACATATTTATAGGACAATATGGAATTGTGGGTGCGTGCAACAAAACTGCCCATAACTCAGTCGCTACTCAGCAGTTTGAGGCAGAGAGACTGCAAGGAAATCGTGTGCAAGAAAATGACTTGTTCAAATTGGTGCAGTTGAGGAAGGGGATTGAGATCTTCCATGTTTATTTCACTTAATTTTCTGACAGAAAGAAGACTTTCAGCCCATCAGCCTATGGTGGATTTGATCCTAGATGCCAATGCTAAAAGAATAATGTGCTAACAGTCTTCCACCCCATAATTTGTGCTCACACGCTATTTTGCACCATTCTACCGTTACTGAATCAAGCTTACTGTTGCATGATTTCATTCGAAAGCTCACAGCAACATGGTTAGTTGGTCAAAGGTTAAGTGAACTTTTTACAATGGATTTAAGAGCATTGAATTCATATTTCAAAATGAAGCTGTGAACCTAAATCTAAAAATTTAAGACTAAAACAAAACAGTTTTAAAATATCTTGAAAACTAACACTCAAACTATTGATATTAATGAACACCAGATAACCATTACATTCTCCACAGTAGGTTAAGCTAAGCTGACTGGGTGTTAGAGTTCATACCCTCAAGTGGGGATCATGTATAATTTCATTACTATTGAAATTATACTTTAAACGTGCTGTCAGCCAGGTTAAACTGCTGGAATTGTAACCAAGTTGATGAAGTAGAAACAAATGGTCTGAGGCAGTCCACAAAGAAGCAGCTTTTTGAAGGTAAGAGGGAAGTAGCAAGGTAAAGAGATTCTGGGACAAATTTCCAAAGAGTGGGATGCAATGGTTGGAGGATCAGTTTCCAAAATGGGAGTGGAGGACAAGTATTAGTGGGTTGGAGGAGTAGAAAGTGCAGGCTGGGAGATCTTTATCCCACACGTTATTACAAAATTGGTAAATATTGCTATTTATAGAAATTGTATGAAACAACCGTAATATTAAATCATTACAAAAACTTTGCATTTGCACACACTTCCTGTCCATCACATGCACAGTCAACTGGAGGTAAATATCAAAAAACAAAGGCAGCCATTTGGTATTGATTGCAGTCATTAAAACTAGGTATCAAATTCATGAATCTCCTCTGAATTTTTTCCAGGGTTTCTATATCATACATGATGTCAGGGGACCAAAACTAGACACTATTTTAGATGAGGCCTAACCAAAGTTTTACACAAGAATATTATGGTGATTCTTTGTTTTGTATTGGATTATCCTAACAATACATCCCAATACGCAATCTACTTTCGCTTTAGACTCGCAGCACTGGTTGTGAATATTAAGCGATTCATGTAAAATAGCAACTAGGTCCTTCTCCTGCTCAACAGCCATAAGATCACAACCCTGCCTGGTACACAGAAGCTGAGCGTTAAACCGACCTGTGTGAATAATGCCACATTTATCTAGATGGCATCTGTCAGATGTGAGCCCATTCACCTCTTGCATTTAGATCTGTTTGTCATCTATGGTCCTAACAGACACAAATCTTTATCATCCCCAAACTTGTAGACAGTTCCCCCAATGCCTGCAGATTGTAAGAGCTTCTACAAGTATATAAAAAGAGATTTGCAAAAGTAAATGTGGGTCCCTTAGAGGCAGAGACAGGAGGAATTATAATGGGGAATAAGGAAATGGCAGAGACGTTAAACAAATATTTTGTATCTGTCTTCACAGTAAAAAAAGACACAAAAACCATACCAGAAATAGGAGGAACCAAGGGTCTAATGAGAGGGAGGAACTTAAAGTAATTAATATTAGTGAAGAAGAGGTTTTATAAAAATTAATGGGACTAAAAGCCAACAAATCCTCTGGACCTGATGGCCTGAATCCTAGGGTTTTAAAAAAGATGGCTGCAGAGATAGTGGATGCATTGGTTTTGATCATCCAGAATACCATAGATTCTAGAACGGTCCCCATGGATTGGAAGGTAGTAATTGCAACCCCGCTATTCAAGAAAGGAGGGAGAGAGAAAACAAGGAAACACAGACCAATTAGCCAGACATCTGTTGTCAGGAAAATGCTAGAATCTATTATTAAGGACGTAGTAACAGGGCACTTAGAAAATCATAATATGATTAGGCAGAGTCAGCACCGTGTTATGAAAGAGAAATCATGTTTTACAAATTTATTAGCATTTTTTGAGGGTGTGACGAGCAGGGCAGATAAAGGGGAACCAGTGTATGTGTATATTTGGATTTCCAAAAGGCATTCGATAAGGTGCCACATAAGAGGTCCTTACACAAGATTAGGGCTCATGGGATTGGGGGTAATTTATTAGCATGGTTAGAGGATTGGTTAACATACAGAAAACAGAGTAGAAATAAACGGGTTATTTTCAGGTTGGCAGGCTATAACTAGTGGGGTGCCGCAAGGATCAGTGCTTGGACCTCAGCTATTTACAATCTATATTAATGACTTAGATGAAGGGACCGAGTGTAATGTACCCAAGTTTGCTGATGATACAAAGCTAGGTGGGAAAATAAGCTGTGAGGAGGACACAGAGTCAGCAAAGGGATATCAACAGTTCAAGTGAGTGGGCAAGAAGGTGGCAGATGGAGTATGATGTGGGGAAATGTGAGGTTATTCACTTTGGTAAGAAGAATAGAAAAACAGAATATTTTTTAGAATGGTGAGAAACTATTAAATGTTGGTGTTCAGAGGGATTTAGATGTCCTTGTACACGAAACCACAGAAAGTTAACATGCAGGCACAGCAAGCAATTAGGAAGGCAAATGATATGTTGGCCTTTATTGCAAGGGGATTAGAGTACAAGAGTAAGGAAGTCTTGCTGCTATTGTACAGTGCGTTGGTGAGACCAAACCTGGAGTACTGTGTACAGTTTTGATCTCCTTTCCTCAGGAGGGATATACCTGCCTTTGAGGCAGTGCAACGAAGGTTCACTAGATTGATTCCTGGGATGACAGGGTTATCTGATGGAAGAAAGATTGAGTAGATTGGGCCTATATGCTCTGGAGTTTCGAAGAATGAGAGGTGATCTTATTGAAACATAAGATTCTAAGAGGGCTTGACAGGATAGATGCTGAGAGGATGTTTCCCCTGGCTGGAGAGTCTAGAATTAGGGGACAGAGTCTCAGGATAAGGGGTTGGATATTTGAGACTGAGAAGAGGAGGAATTTCCTTTACTCAGAGGGTCGGGAATATTTGGAATTTTCTACCCCAGAGGGCTGTGGATACTCGTTGTATCGTTGAGTATATTCAAAACTGAGATCGATAGATTTTTGGATTCTAAGGGAATCAAGGGATATGGGGATCGGGCAGGAAAATGGAGTTGAGGTCGAAGATCAGCCATGACCTTACTGAATGGCGGCGCAGGCTTGAGGGGCCGTATGGCCTACTCCTGCTCCTTCTTCTTATGTTCATTCAGATCATTAATAAAGATTGTGAAGAGCATTGATCCCAACATCAATCCCTAGAGGACTTCACTAATAACTGCTCCCGATGCAAAAACCACTGTCATTAATAACAAAATTCTGCCTATGAGCATGCAATGCAAGATCTGTCACCAGTCCGAAAGGACTCTATCCTGTTAAGTAGCCTATGTGTAGCACCTCGTCAAAAGCTTTTTGAAAATCCAGGTATACAATGCCAACCAGGCTACTTACATTCACTAACTGAGTAACTTCCTCTTAGTGATACAGGAGCCGACTGGGAAGGATGGTAGCAATGGCTGTGAGGGGAGAGGAGGGGGGGTGTAGGTGAGGGCGGTGTCTGGCATTGGATTGGCCAGTGTTCTTTGAATGTGGGGTCGAGAGAAGCACTCCTGCTCCGCCCAGCTCCACATTTAATATTTGACAGACTTACCTTTCTGTCGAATCGGTGCCAGCTGTGTTTTGGGCAACCCAAGATTGCAAAGAGGCACTCATAACAGGTTTCAGACCACTTAATTTAATATGCAAAAGGACTAAACCCCGTTTCAATCGTGGGCCCTGAACACCTATTTTATTTTGCCTACACCAGTAAGGCAGGCAGTGCACAAACGGCTCATAATGAGCAGGAGCTTCTTGCCTGCTATATTGGAGGCTTAGGTGCCCGTTTAGCACCTGAAAAACATCTTAGCAAAAAATCTCAGTACATGGTATAACACCTCTGTCCTTATACAGCAGCATATCATCCATCTAACCATAAACAATGTATCCAACAAACAAACAAACACACTTTCTCACCTTAGACTCACACTTCAAAGTGTTCAAAATATTTTTGAAGAGAAAGAATTCCAGTCACTTCGTTGTTTCTTTTTGGCTTTGATAACCTGACTTCTCTCCAAGGGCAGAAGCTAAGCATTTACAAGCAGCTGACAATGTCTCATTTCTTTAAGCAATTAGTCTCCAATTAACCTCAAGTTGTACTTAGACAACTTCATATTATGGTTTTGGTTTCTGACCTTCGGAAAATGTCTGTGTTCAATCCGACCAAAGTCCAGATTACACGAGCAAGAGATAACGCAGGAGATCAGTTAATGAGTAAAGTAAAATTAAAATCCATGTATCATGTAATGTACCACCCAAGTCCTATAATTTTGCATTGAAAAATTCCCAAAATGTTTGCTTTCTAAGGGGATCTGTGTAATAAATCATTCACCCCGAGGTTTGCGACACTGAAGAACGATGGAATGGAAAGGAGTATTTCAACATGTTGGATTAAAACAATGACATTCCTTTAATATTTTTCCAAAGTGCACGAATGTCATCCGACAGACAATACTTTAGGAAGACACCAAGGGGGTAATTTTCATCGTGGTCACCTGGGCAATAACCTGACGGAGGGGACAGCCCATTTGTTGTAGAACCCACTTGATTTTTATTCCATTGATTTCAATGTCGTGAAAATAGGGTGGGTTCTACAATGGGTGGGTGATACTGGATTACCCCTAACCCCACCCCCAAATATTTGAACATGACTTCTGTTAAGGCTTAAAAGTTACTGCTTTATGATGACAGGCTACAGGGATGAGTTCCAAAGCGAATTTATAACCGAAGTTGATTCAACTCAGACCATTCAGGCATAACGGGCTCGAATTTAGCAGGCCTGCGGGTTCCCAGCGGGTGGTCCTCCGGGAGCGTCGAAAACGCGGACGGCGAAATTAGTGGGTTGCCCACGCGATCGTAGCAGGCAACCCACTAATAGGAATCAATTACCTGCTCCTCCGGGGTCCACGGCGCTGGCCTGCGCGTCGGTCGGGCTGCGCATGCGCAGTACGATCTGTCAGCTGGAGGCTCTCTAGTTAAAGGGGCAGTCCTCCACTGACAGATGCTGCAACCAATGGAACAAATTGCAGCATGGAACAGCCCAGGGGGAAGGCTGCTCCCAGTTTAATGATGCCTCACCCCAGGTATCATCAGATGGGGTGAGGAGGAGGGGGAGGACACAGATCTTCCCCCCGGCGGGCGGGAGGAAGCGGCCTGCCTCTGCCACCAAGAAGGCCTGGCTCGAGGTGGCAGAGGGGGTCACCTGCGCCACCAACATATGGCCCACCTGCATACAGTGCAGGAGGCGCTGCAATGACCGCAGTAGGTCAGCCGCAGTGAGAACATGAAGTCTTTCCCCTACACTCCGTCTGCCACAACACTGCCCCCACCCCACATCTCCTTCGGCACCGCCAACACTATTCTGTCACATCACCCTTCATACCCACTCAAACCCCATCCTCATCTTACCTCCACCTACTCACCTCGCCAGTACTCATCCTGCCACTAACACGCAACCCAATCCTCATACAATCTCATTGCTCCATCCCATACTCACCCTCCCGTGCATCTCCCTCACGGCCAGCCTCACTCAACCTGCCACCACCTGTGCTGCAGCCACAGGGCATGCATCACATATGTGCAGTAGGCAGCGTAAGGCAAACGTGTCGTCAGCATGAAGGGGGTGCACAAGGGTCTCTGAGGGTTTGTCATGGGTGTTACCTATATTGAATTTCAGAGCAACAAACAGCACACATTATATTGACACCACCACTGCCATGTCTCCGCGAATCCTGTCCGTTGTGTCCAATAATGGCCGCTCCTGGGTATCACTATGAGGACCCACCACTGATGCCACCCATCGTGTTACTGCAGAGTAGGTGCAGGTGTATTTGCAGGGCTCGTCCGCGCAGACGACTGAGAGACATCGGCGGTGTAGCCGGCTGCACCCTGGAAGGATGCGGAGGAGAAGGTGTGGAGGGCAGTGGTGACTTTGACAGCGACAGGTAAGCAGTTGGTGCTGGGGCCAGCCAGGAGCAGCTCGGCATGAAAGAGGCTGCAGATCTCCACGACTACATGTCGAGCGAATCTGCGCCTCCCTGTGCACTGCTGCTCGGAGAGGTCCGGGGAGCTGCGCCTTGGTCTGTGGACCCTGTGGCGAGGGTAGTGCCCTCTGCGATGCGTCTCTCCCTGCGGTAGCCCTCCCTCCTGCTGTGCAGGTGGGCGTGCTGCAACACCGTGTTGGGGGGATCCACGTCTCTGCGGCGGACAGCGTGGACTGCGAGGCTGCTGGGGCTGGTCATGCTGTTCGTCCTCCGAGGGTGTCCACACACCACCCAACTGGCAGGTGTTGGTCTGAGGGCTTGTGCAGGGTAGGTGGGTGGTTCCTCGGACTGGGGCTGCGGTTTCGTGTCGGTCTGTCCTCTGCCTTGGCGGGGGGTGGTGGAGGGCAGGGGTTGCCCTATGTGACGCGGTGGCCTCCTGCGTGGGTGAGGGCTCTCCCCCGTGGAGTGCACCTTGGCACCTGCCACAGGCTGCTGGCTGCAACACGCCTGGTTGGAGAGAGACTGTTTCCCCCAGTGTGGGAAACTCACTGCCTTGAACCTAAAATCTCACACTTCCTCTTTTGACAGCTGATTCAGCTCATTAACTGACCTCAACAAGCAAGGTAAGTACTCTCAAGTGGAACCCCGCTGGCTTTAATTGCCTGCGAGATTTCCACCAGCGGGGCTTGCGCGCGCAGCCCCGCATGTCAGCGCGGTACCCGGAAGTGGCCGGGATTTCGTCGCGATCCGGTCACGTGACCGGATATCGGGCTTTTCGGGGCCACCCCGCTGGAAACCCACCGGAAACCCGACGCCAAAATCGAGCCCAACCTTTTTGTACCCAATTCAGATCCCTGTATGTTTGAATGTGTCTGGTGCTTTAAAATAAAATGGTTTGTACCTACAGAATGCCACAATTAATACACCATTGTCATTGTTACTGGATTTATGTGGCTGAAGCCTAAGCAGCAAGGACTTTCCCAGCTTGGTGTCTTTTTATGGAGAGTGGGAAGAGAGCGCATAATACAGAATTATTTGAACAATTCTCTATGACCAAGAAGCAACAAAACTATTTCAAGAGAAAACATGAATTTTTGAAATTAAAAAAAAATCCAGAGCCTTTGTGGAAAGTTTTTGCCCATATCATGTCTAATTCCTCTTAAGAAGCAACAGAGAACAGTACATTGCCAAAAGGCTTTAAACTTGAATCCTAATTTCATCACAACTCAATTACAATGACAATAAAATATAAACCTATATAACATTCTGCCAGAAAACAATATAACATTCAAAATGAAATAGCAATTACTGTTTGCAATGAACACTTAAGAAGAAAACAGCACAATCTGTCAAAGGGTAAAACTCAAATCTTGATATTAATAACATAACTTAAGAGGCCTATAGAAAGACTCAGTCCGCAAGCTCATGAATGTAAATCTCAATTTGAATGAGTTATTTCTCTATAAACGACAAATAAGACTGGTACGCACAAGATTCCAGCCTCAAACACATCCTTTCTGTAGAAAATAACTTTGTTTTGTCATAAGTTGCATTGAAGTCCATTTATTTTATGGGCCCCATTTTAAATTCTTTTAGACACCTTTTAAGAATTACATTTTAAAAAATTTAAACATTTAACATTTTTTGTCAAATAATGCACTTCACAATTTCTCACTTAAGTGAAACCTGGAGAAATCAAGATGTTTAACATTTAAAAGTAAAATTTCACACAACGCAGCAGAAGGATAATCACATAACTTAGAATTAAAAGTACGGGTCCGGGAAGTTTGAAAAATACAAGCCTGCTTCAGGTTTATTTTTGGTGTTGAAATTTGGTTTCAGAATATAAGAATCTCCTTGGTACTACCATAGTGCTTGTAAAGTGCCTTCGGTTTTATTCAGGAAACAAAACTTAAGCCTTAAACCAGGCAAATAGAAATAAAGAGAGAGTATAACACCGAGAATATTAAAGAAAAAACAAAAAAAAACACCAAGAATGTTACTCACAGTAATTAATTCTGAAATTTCAATAGCGGGAAAGCAGAGTTGAGGTCAAAGAGCAGCCATGACTTTATTGAATGGTGGAGCAGGCTCAAGGGGCTGTATGGCCTACTCCTGCTCCTATTTCTTACATTCTTATTCATGCTGACTGTTGGAAGACAACTGGTGATTTTACCAGGAATCAACTTAAGCTTAGTTTCTCAGACACTGAATGAATGTAGAGCATGATTTTAACTGATGCTCATTTGAGAGTGAGCTTATTGGGTGCACCTAGTTTCCATTTAGAGTCTTTGATAGTTAATTCTGTTCGGGCACAGGTTTGCACGTACCTCATTTAAACAAGTTCCCAAGATAAGTGGTGGGTTCAAGGCATCCGTGGATACATCTGGATTCTGAATGACAATTGATTTAAACAGGTTAATTACAACTGACTGCTAGTAAGTATGTAGGCTTGGTGACAGCTGTGAGATGGCTAATGGGTATCTGTGCACCAGTGTGATTCAGGAACTGCAGATAGTAAGCAAAATTGAATAATACCTTTTGTTACACCAATATCAGGAGGCATCTGGGCTACCCAATTGAAACATGGGATGCTATAACGAATATGTAGGAAAAAAGTGCTTCACAGCATTGAAAAGAAAATAAAACTTGTATTTATGTGCCATTTCAACATGCTACTCAGAAATGTCTGAAAGCACTACACATAAAATGAATTACTTTAAAGTGTAGTCACTGTTGTTATTCAGCCATTTTGCACACAAGATCCACAAACAACATTGAGATAAATGACCTGTGAATCTGTTTTTGGTGATACTAATTGAGGGAGAAATTTTGACAAGGACACCAGCGAACCCCATGATCTCGTTCAAATATTTCAATCAGATCTCTAAAGTCCTCCTGAACTATTGGAACAGATTGTCAGGGCGTTGGATTCCTCCAATAGAGCACTCCCCCAGCGCGGCACTGGAGTCTCAGCCTTGAATACCTGTTCAAGTTCCAGAGTGAGGTTTGAATTCACATTTAATTGCTAAATGGTGTGCTTTAATGGTGAACTTGTTTGGAATATCAAGCTGCACTTGAAAGCAAGTTACCAGAAACAGATTAAAATGAATTGATAGGTTAATAGTGTAGATACAAGCACTTAAATGATTGGTGGAATAGAACAGAGAAACAAACTATTTTAGTGGACCATGCAAATTATTTTTGACAAATTAAATCTGCCATCTTGCTTATGGTCCCATTTTGCAGTTAGAAAAGATTCCACACAGAGCAAATTATTCAAATGACCTAATGCATGGAATTGCTTTTTCCCTCATTCCCAGCTATAAAATCCTTAAGACTGGTCATTATTTTGGTTGGATGATGTGCAGACTCACGGGCCAGGATTTTGACCCGGAGCCAGGAAGGGGGGCGAATCGTGGACAGGAAACCCGGAAGTATGACTTTGTCGTAAGTATGTCTTTTATTTTTTTTTGCCGGTTTCCTGTCCAACAGGCTGGCCTGATTGACAGGCTGGTCTCAGTCGGATGGCAGCAGAGCCAAGAAGACGTCTTCAGGTAAGTGTTCAGGTAATTCTTAGATTGTATGGATGGGGGAGGGGGGCATGGGTGGGCACAGGGGCATCGGGGCACGGGGGGGAATCAGTGGGCACACGGGCACCAATGAGCATAAGGGCATTGGTGGGCATGGGGGTCAGTCATCAGGGAGTGGGGGATGAGGTCAGTCACGGAGGTCAGTCATGGGGGGTGGGGGTTCAGTCATCAGAGGTCAGTCACCGGGGAGTCAATCATGGGGGAGGATCAGGGATCATGGGGGGGGAGGGGCGATCAGGTGTCAGACACCATGTTGCGGGGGAGAGGGGGGTGGTTGGGGATCCTGGGTCATTGCGGTGATTCGCAATCGTTGGGGTGGTCCGCAATCATTTGGGGGGTCGCTGCAGGTAGGCTTGTTGGGGCTGGGGCAAGCACTCCAGCTCCTCCGGGCCCACAAGCTGTGCCAGAAAAGCACTTACCTATAGTTTCGAGCCTTCTCGCCTCCCACCCCCCACCATGCAGTGTGAAGGAGAAGGCCCGGGAATCCCGGCCCCCAGGGACTGAAATCGCAAAACCTTTCAAAATGGAGGCCTGCAGCCTTTTTAAAAGGTTTTAGTGACCAACCCGCCTCCTGAGAGTAGGTTGGTTGCCCGCCTCTCGTCCCGCCCTGGTGAAAACCGGAAATGGGCAGGTCTGAAATTGATGCAATTTTCAATGCCCCCCGTCCCCAACTCTCCTGTTGTTCCCAGTTAAAATTCTGCCCCTGTTGTTTTGTCAAGTGAGTAGCAATGAAATTAATACAATGCTCATGACTTTGTTTATTAAGATGGATTATGTATGATGACAAGGATGACAACATGAAAGAAAGAACAGAACAACTGCAGAAAGCCTAGAGGAGTTTAGTAAGTGTAAGAATGAAATTGAAAAGAAAATTAGGAAAGCAAAGAGGGGGCATGAAAAAATATTGGCAAGTAAAATCAAGGAAAACCCAAAGGTGTTTTATGAATACATAGAGAGCAAGAGGATAACTAAGGAAAGAGTAGGGCCTATTAGAGACCAAAAAGGTAACCTGTGTGTGGAGGCGGAAGACGTGGGTATGGTTCTTAATGAATACTTTGCGTCAGTCTTCATGAAAGAGGGGGACGATGCAGACACTGTAGGTAAGGAGGAGGAGTGTGAAATATTGGATGGGATAAACATAGTGAGAGAGGACATATTAAGGGATTTAGCATCTTTGAAAGTAGATAAATTGCCAAGCCCGGATGAAATGTATCCCAGGCTGTTGAGAGAAGCAAGGGAGGAAATAACAGAGGCTCTGACCATCATTTTCCAATCCGCTCTGGCTACAGGCCATGGTGCTGGAGGGCTGGAGGACTGCTAACATTGTACCGTTGTTCAAAAAGGGAGAAAGGGATAGATTGAGTAATTACAGGCCAGTCAGCCTAACCTCGGTGGTGGACAAATTATTGGAAAAAATTCTGAGGGAGAGTATTAATTGTCATTTAGAAAGGCATGGATTAATCAAGGACCTCCCCCTCCTCCTCACCCCATCCAATAAGAGCTGGAGTGAGGCATCATTAAACCTGGGAGCAGCCTTCCCCCTGGGCTGCTCCATGCTGTAATTTTTCCTATTTCCTGCAGCATCAGTCAGTGGAGGACTGCCCCTTTAAATAGGGCTCCTCCAGCTGACAGGCCTTACTGCGCATGCGCAGTCCGCCCGCCACGCAGCTCAGCAGCGGGGAACCCGGAAGAACAGGTAAATGGATCCAATCAGCCTGCGATTGCGTGCGGAGCAGACTGATTTCACCGGGCGCGTTACCCACGTGCCCAATCGACCCCCCGCCGCGAACCCGCCGCCATGGTAATATCGGGCCCATAGAGTCAAATGTGGCATTCAATTTGCACATTGCAAGATCCCACAAACAGCAAGTAACCATTCAATCTATTTTTGGTGCTGTTAGTTGACAGAAGAATGTTAGGCAAGACACCAGGGAGACAGCCTGTTCTACTTCAGATAATTCCATGAGATCTTTTATATCCACCTGAGTTACATCGGGAACCACAGCACAGAAACAGGCCATTCGAACCAACTGGTCTATGCCGGCATTTATGCTCCATACGAGCCTCCTCCCTCTACTTCATCTAAACCTAACCCTATCAGCATGCCCTTCTATTCCTTTCTCCCTCATGTGCTTATCTCGCTTCCCCTTTGCCTTAACTATTCCTTGTGGTAAAACGTTCCATATTCTTACCATTTTTGGGTAAAGAAGCTTCTCCTGAATTCCCTATTGGATTTGTTCGTGACTATTTTATAATTATGACTTGTAGTATAGACTCCCCCACAAGTGGAAACATTTTCTCCATGCCTACCCTATCAAACCTTTTCATTATCTTAAAGACCTCTATCAGGTCACCCCTCAGCCTTCTCCTTTCGAGAGAAAGCAGCCCCGGCCTGTTCAGCATTTCCTGATAAGTAGATCCTCTCAGTTCTGATATCATCCTTATGAATCTTTTCTGCACCCTCTCCAATGCCTCTACATCCTTTCTATAATTCGGAGACCAGAACTGTCAATACTCCAAGTGTGGTCTACCCAAGGTTCTATACATGTTTAACATAACTTCTCTGCTTTTCAATGCTATCCCTCTAGAAATGAACCCCAGCGCTTGATTTGCTTTTTTTATGGCCTTATTAATCTGCGTCACTCGTGATTTGTGTATCTGTATCCCAAGATCCCTTTGTTCCTCTATACCATTTAGACTCTTATTATCCAAGTAGTATGTGGCCCTCCTCATTCTTTCTACCAAAACACACCACCTCACACTTATCTATATTGAAATTCATTTGCCAATTACACGCCCATTCTGCAAGTTTATTAATGTCCTCTTGCATTTTGATGCATTATTTCTTTGTATTGACTACGCCCCCCAATTTGGTGTCATCCACAAATTTTAAAATCATACTTCCGATTCCCGAATCCAAATCATCAATGTAAACTGTGAACAACAGTGGTCCCAGCACCGATCCCTGCAGAACACCACTTTCCATCTTTTGCCAGTCTCAGTAGCTACCCTTAACCTTTACTCTCTGTTTCTGTTCTGTAGCCAACTTGCTATCCATTCTGTTACCTGTCCCCTGACTCCACATGCTCTGACCTTAGTCATGAGTCTAAAATGTGGTACCTTATCAAAGGTTTTGAAAATCCAAATATATTACATCTACTACATTACCCTTGTCTACTCTTTCTGTTACTTCTTCAAAGAATTTGATCAGATTGGTCAAGCATGACTTTCCTTTCTGAAGTCTGTGCTGACTATTCTTTATTATATTTTCTTTTTTTAGATGTTTTTCGATTACATCTTTGAGTAAAGATCCCATTATCTTTCCTACCACCGACGTTAAGCTAACTGGTCTATAGTTCCTTGGATTTGTGCTATCTCCCTTTTTAAATATAGGAATAACATTAGCTGTCCACCAGTCCTCTGGCACTATTCCATTTTCTAATGAATTTTTATATACTAGTGCCTCTATCTCCTCCCTAACTTCTTTTAATATCCACGGATTAGAAGGTGGGCATCGGTTTAACATCTCATCTGAAAGACAGCGCCTTTGACAATGCACCACTTCCTCAGTACTGCACTGAAGTGTTCTCCTAGATTATATGCTCAAGTGTGTAGTAGGGTTATCCACAATCTCCTGACTTAGAGGCAAAGGTGTTACAAACTGAGCCAAGTTGGCAGTATTAATTTTTCAGGAATTCCCATTTCAATAATATTGTATCTCCTTTTAAAACAAATAGCTGAACACCGAACATCAGAGTTTTTGAATCACTTCAAGGATTTCAACTCTTCCATTTAGGAGAGGATCTGAGAAAGGTTGGGTGCTTCCTAATAACAGGGTCGGCCCTGGTATTATTGCGCACGTTCAAGAGGCAGAAGCCGGGGAGAAGATCACCTGAACACTGTCCTTCTGCCTGTGGAACATGGAACATAAAAGCAGGAGAAAAACACAACATAAAAAGAATCTGAAAATAATATTCCTTCCTCTTGATCCATCCAGAAAAACACACACCATCTACTTTTTCTTTTAAACTTTGCAATGGATTTTGGTAAAACAGACAGTGGTAAGAATGCAGCAATGATCCAGTTTGATTTTTGGTCTCATAAAATTGACACAGACTTCATCGTGAAGGAAAAATGCAAAAGTAATATGATTTATTTATTCTTGCTTTCCCTCCTTTTTTAAACTACCTTTTGCTTTTTTGTTCATTTCTACTTCCTTTTTTCACATATACTAATGAAACAAATTAAAATCAACAACAAAAGAAGTTGGACTGATCAGTTAGAGAGTCAGGTAGAAAGTATCTGTTCCTTCCTGCCCTTCAGCCAATTTCTTATCCATTCCCAGGTTTTACCCTGAATCCCCATCACTTTAAGCTTAACTGGTAGTCTTCTGTGGAGAACGTTGAGAATGACTTTTTCTAAATGGATAGATTGTAAAAGATCGAGGAGACTCAGGCATTTTGTGGTTATGTCCAAACCTCTGCAATTTTTTACACCATGTAATTTATTTGTGCCCAGATTACATGTGTATCTGTGAATGTGGAGGAAACTCCAGACCACTATGTTTTAGAAGGTGAGTGAACATTTAATAAAGAATTTGGTGTGGACCTGATTGTACTTTTACAGGAACATATGATATGCAGACAGAAGGAAAGAATCCATTTGCCTCCTGTTAAGAGGAGACTTTGTATTTAAAATCATAGAAAGGTTACAGCACGGAAGAAGGCTATTCGGCCCATCGAGTCCGCACCGGCTCCATGCAAGAGCAATCCAGCTAGTCCCACTCCTCCCACCTTTCCCCTGAGCCCTGCAAATATTTTCCTTTCAAGTACTTATCCAGTTCCCTTTTGAAGGCCATGATTGAATCTGTCTCTACTGCCCCCTTGGGCAGTGCATTCCAGATCCTAACCACTCGCTGTGTAAAAAAGTTTTTCCTCATGTCACCTTTGGTTCTTTTGCTAATCACCTTAAATCTATGTCCTCTGGTCCTTGACCCTTCCGTCAATGGGAAAAGTTTCTTTCTATCTACTCTGTCTAGACCCTTCATGATTTTGAATACCTCTATCAAATCTTCTCGCAATCATCTCTGTTCCAAGGAGAACAACCCCAGCTTCTCCAGTCTATCCACGTAACTAAAGTCTCTCATCCCTGGAATCATTCTATAAATCTCTTCTGCATCCTCTCTAAGGACTTCACATCTTTTCTGAAGTGCGGTGCCCAGAACTGGACACATTACTCCAGTTGTGGCCAAACCAGTGTTTCATAAAGGTTCATCATGACTTCCATACTTTTGTACTCTATGCCTCTATTTGTAAAAGCCCAGGATCCCGTCTGCTTTTTTAACCGCTTTCTCAACCTGCCCTGCCACCTTCAACAATTTGTGCACATATACCCCTAGATCTCTCTGTTCCTGTACCCCTTTTAGAGTTGTGCCCTCTAGTTTATATTGCCTTTCCTCATTCTTCCTACTGAAATGTATCACTTCGCATTTTTCTGCGTTAAATTTCATCTGCCACGTGTCCGGCCATGCCGGCAGCCTGTCGATATCCTCTTGAGGTCTATCACTATCCTCCTCACTGTTTACTACCCTTCTAAGTTTTGTATCATCTGCAAATTTTGAAATTGTATCCTGTACACCCAAATCCAAGCCATTAATATACATCAAGAAAAGTAGTGGTCCCAGCACTGACCCCTGGGGAACACCACTGTACACCTCCCTCCAGGCCAAAAAACAACCATTCACCACTACTCTCTGTTTCCTGTCACTTAGCCAATTCTGTATCCAAGTTGCTACTGCTCCCTTTATTCCATGGGCCGCAATCTTGATGATAAACCTACCATGCAGCACTTTATCAAATGCCTTTTGAAAATCCATATGCACCATATCAACTGCATTGCCCTCATCTACCCTCTCTGTTATCTCATCAAAACACTCTATCAGGTTAGTCTTTGCAAATATTTTTATTGCTTGTTGAAATAGCCAAGGAAGACCGCAGAGTAACAACAATATAACCAGGTACGGAACAAGGGAATATCACTTGGCTCATCAAGACCATCCTTTCCAACTGAAGTTATTCAATCAAATTCAGGTTGGGACTGTAAACACGATTGGAGTGTCAAAAGTTGCGACTCCTTCATTGCATCAATCGAAAAGAGAACAATGGTGCCGGTTTTGGTTGCATGAATGATCTTAAAAAACAATATTGAAGGGTTGACGAGCAAAGGGACAGGAGGTTGTTCTTCCCCCAGACTTTGTATGGGATATGAATACAGTATAATTAACAAATTCCACACATCGCATACAATTTGCCGTAAACACGAACGCGTATGTACACATTGTGGTCGGAAGTGCATGTCTGAAACAGAAACACCTCAATCACATTACCTCATGCTGTCAACAAAGTAGGCATGCCAGGGTGATCAGCAGCCAGCACAAACCGCTTGTCCATACCCACCGAGATGCCACCAACCACACGTGCAGCCATTGTGGCATGTACCTGGCAATGACTTCAGGGAAATGTCTTCACAGGGTTTGGGTCATCAGTTAGGCAGTTGTGGAATTGTGCCATATGCTGTTAGGACATCTGTGATTAACAATACAAAACAGAGCTGGCACAGCCAGTATCAATGCCGGTCAGCCGGGCATGCAGTAATGCTACTCTGTGAGGATGGTGCCCTGGAGCAGCAAGGATGGGCCAGACTCCTTGCAACCACCCTGTATGTACCACTATCAGCCATCAAAGGTGTGGTTACACTGTCATCCGCCTGCAGACTCGTGCATTTTCTTTCACTTCTTTGCCCTCTCCCCTACAGTCTTGATAAAGGCCGCTAATAGATTGAAATTCCTCCTGAGTTTTTCCCGAGGCGGTAAGAATTTTCATTTGGCGCTTCCCTCAAATTGTCTCAATCCCATTATATTTCACCATGCCCGGCAATTTTCTACTCCTACCAGTAGGGAACTTGTCCAAATCTGCCCCTGAAGCCATGCACTAATATGACTATGAGTCAGCCACAGGAAGCTGTGTGCAAACAGAACACTGCACCCTGTGGACTGAACCTTATTAATCTTCTAAAGGCAGTGAACAATTCCAGGTAAAACCTTCAGGAAGGCAAAGCTCTGTAAAATTTGCCCCCAAGGTAATGAAACAAAAATCTCCATGGTATTAATCTCATACGTTGCAATTAACGTTATTCTACCCTGACCAGTCGCATGCCACAGATGACATTGCTGTGATTACATTCAGTATAAGTATTGTAAGGAGCACAAAATTTGAAAAGGAGACTTTATATCTGAAAGTTACACAATACTTCACTGTTAGCCTTCCTCATACTCTTCAATTTTCCTTTTACATAAGAACATAAGAAACAGGAGCAGGAGTAGGCCATGCAGCCCCTCATGTCTGCTCTGCCATTCAATCAGATCATGGCTGATCTTCAACCTCAACTCTACTTTCCTGCCCGATCCCCAGAGAGTCCAAAAATCTATCTATCTCAGCCTTGAATATATTCAACGACTCAGCATCCACAGCCCTCTGGGGTACAGAATTACAAAGATTCACAACCTATTGAGTGAAGAAATTCCTCCTCATCTCAGTCCTAAATGCCTGACCCCTTATCCTGCGACTATGCCCCCTCGTTCTAGACTCTCCAGCCATGGGAAACAGCCTCTCAGCATCTACCCTGTCAAGTCCGCTCATAATCTTATATGTTTCAATGAGATCATCTCTCATTCTTCTAAACTCCAGAGTGTATAGGCCCATTCTATACTCTCATAGGACAAGCCTTTCATCCCAGGAATTAATCTAGTGAACCTTCGTTGCACCGCATCCAAAGCAAGTATATCCTTCCTTAGATAAGGATACCAAAACTGCACACAGTACTCCAGGTGAGGTCTCACCAAAGCCCTGTACACTTTCTTACACTTGTACTCCAACCCCTTTGCAATAAAAGCCAACATGCCATTTGCTTTCCTAATTGCTTGCTGTATCTGCATGCTAACTTTTTGTGTTTCTTGTACGAGGCTACCCAAGTATCTCTGAATGCCAACATTTAATAGTTTCTCACCATTTAAAAAGTATTCTGTTTTTCTATTCTTCCTACCGAAGTGAATAACTTCACATTTCCCCACATTATACTCCATCTGCCACCTTCTTGCCCACTCACTTAACCTGTCTATATCCGTTTGCAGACTCTTTGTGTCCTCCTCACAGCTTACTTTCCCACCTAGCTTTGTATTGTCAGCAAACTTGGATACATTACGCTCAGTCCCTTCGTCTAAGTCATTAATATAGATTGTAAATACCTAAAGTCCAAGCACTGATCCATGCGGCACTCCACAAGTTATAGCCTGCCAACCTGAAAATGATCCATTTATCCCTACTCTCTGTTTTCTGTCTGTTAACCAATCCACTATCCATGCTAATATGTTACCTCCAACCCCATGAGCCCTTATCTTGTGTAACAACCTTTTATGTGGTACCTTATCGAATGCCTTTTGAAAATCCAAATATACGACATCCACTGGTTCCCCTTTATCTACCCTGCTAGTTGCATCCTCAAAAAACTCTAATAAATTTGTCAAACACGATTTCCCTTTCATAAAACCATGTTGACTCTGCCTATTCATATTATGATTTTCTAAGTGTTCTGTTACCAATTCCTTAATAATTGATTCCAACATTTTCCCGACGACTGCTGACAGGCTAACTGATCTGTAGTTCCCTGTTTTCTCTCTCCCTCCTTTCTTGAATAGCGGGGTCACATTTGCTACCTTCCAATCCGTCGGGACTGTTCCAGAATCTAGGGAAATTTGGAAAATCATAACCAATGCATCCACTATCTCTGCAGTCACCTCTTTTAGAACCCATGGATGTAGGCCATCAGGTCCAGGGGATTTATTGGCTTTTAGTCCCCTAATTTTCTCAAATGCTTTTTCTCTACTGATATTAATTACTTCAAGTTCCTCACTCTCATTAGACCCTTGATTCCCCATTATTTCTGGTATTTTTTTGTGTCTTCCACTGTGAAGACAGATACAAAATATTTTATTTAACGCATCTGCTATTTCCTGATTCCCCATTATAAATTCTCCAGAATCAGCCTCTGAGGGACCGACGTTTACTTTTGCTACTCTCTTCCTTTTTACATACTTGTGGAAGCTCTTACAATCCGTTTTTATATTTCTTGCTAGTTTACTTTCATATTCTATTTTCTCCCTTTTTATCAATTTTTTAGTTGTCCTTTGCTTGTTTCTAAAACTCTCCCAATCCTCAGGCTTACTACTCTCTGGGCAACGTTATAGACCTTTTCTTTTAATCTAATACTATCCTTAACTTTTTAGTTAGCCACAGGTGGATCACTTTTCCCGTGGAGTTTTTATTTCTCAGTGGAATGTACATTTGTTGAGAATATTGAAATATTTCTTTAATGTTTGCCATTGCTTCTCAACCGACAAACCCTTCAATTTGATTTCCCAACCTACCTTAGCCAACTCGCCCCTCATTCCTTTGTAATTGGCTTTATTTAAGTATAAGACTCTAGTTTCTGACTGAAGTACGTCACTCTCAAACTCAATATGAAATACTATTATATTATGATCACTCTTCCCCAAAGAATCCCTTACTGTGAGATTACTAATTAACCCTGTCACATTACATCATATAAGATCTAAAATAGCATGTTCCCTGGTTGGTTCCATGATGAATTGCTCTAGGAAACCGTCTCGAATGCATTCCATGAACTCATCCTTCAAACTACCTTTTCTGATTTGATTTGCCCAGTGTCACAAGCTCCAATTATTTCATGATTAATACTCTGTCCACCGGTATTGCTACTATTAGGGGGCCTGTAAACTAATCCCACCAGTGTTTTCTGCCATTTGTTATTTCTTATTTCCACCCATACTGATTCTACTTCCTGATCTGCCTATTTGCAGGCACTGCTGAGAGGGCAGCATTCAAAAGGGCAAGTATGAGAATGCAATAGTCGATTCTTTGTGGACATTAAAATCCATTTTCTGAAGATGATACTGATAATGTGAAGAAAGTTACTATAGATAAGGAAGTTCATTAGAATTACTTTGAAGAATGTGAACCGAATTGAGATTGTTGATTAGGTTATGATTTATTTTCATGCAATTTAAAATGAAATTGGACAAACGCACCAACTTTTGATTGCTGCAGTTCTTCTGTAGTTTATCTATTCCAATCGCTTTTTAATTAGCTTAAAGATTGAAAAGATAAAAAACAAACCCTCTGTATATTCTTTGCTTTTTGTTTAAAATATTTACAAAAAAGGCTTTAATTGTTGAGGTTTCTATTATGGTAATTTTCTTCCCTTCTCTCCAGAAGATGTTGACTATCTGCCGGGGTACAGTTCCAAAGGTGATGGCTGTCATCCAGTACTTTGCCCAAGTGACCAGTCTTCACGTGTGAGGCCAGACAATGAGTATCAGTGAGCTATTCTACCATGAGGTGCAACACACGCAAGCTTGTACCTGGCCTTATTTGACATTGACACATGTGCACTTTCTAACAGCAGTTGCTAGATAGTGATAGGGAGCAGGACTCTGGATAATTTCCCCCTCCTAAGCCCAAAGATTCTAAGCACACTTATAGGAGCTTGGCTGCCACCTGGGTGAAATCAGCTAACTTTGAGTTTGACTTAGAATCAAACTTACTGTGATGAATGACTCAGCTACCTGCTGTGTTAACCAACCAGAGGGTTTATATTAGATGGTGTTACAGCAGGGGGTCAACAAAGGGATCTGAATGAAGGTAGTTGTCTCATGATTCTATGAATAAGAGCACAGAAAGGTTTGGAGAAATTATACTTGGATAACAATAAGTAAGGTAGAGTGTTTCCACAGAGTAATGCATACTTCAGCAACTCTAGTTCACAAAGTGTTTGAAATTCTGCATACAAAGCAAAGAGGTCCAGACAATGAATCATTCAAAAACATCCACAGTTCAGATGAAAAGGAAAAGCACAAATATGGGAAATTTGAAATAACAGAAAATAATAGAAATGCACAGGCTGCTCTATACCTCAAAGGGAAAGGTTAATGATCTGGTTCTGTGAATCTTGGTCAGAACTGTTGAAGTGTTCTGCTGAAGGGAATATCCAAATGTTGACCTATCTTTTTTATGAATATAGGAACAGGAGTAGGCCATTCAGGCCCTTGAACCTATTCTGCCATTCTATTTGATCATGGGTGATCTGGTGGGGGAATCCAGAACAAGGGGGCATAATCTTAAAATTAGAGCAAGGCCATTCAGGAGTGAAATCAGGAAGTACTTTTTCACACAAAGGGTAGTGGAAATATAGAACTCTCTTCCCCCAAAAGGGTGATCTGTATCTCAACTACATTGACCTGCCTTTGCTCCATATCCATTACCTAACAAAAGTCAATGGATCTCAGTCTTGAAAGTTTCAATTGTCCCAGCATCCAGATCCTTTTGGGGGAAGAGAGTTCCATATTTCCACTACCCTTTGTGTGAAAAAGTACTTCCTGATTTCACTCCTGAGCGGCCTAGCTCTAATTTTAAGATTATGCCCCCTTGTTCTGGATTCCCCCACCAGAGCAAGTAATTTCTCCATTTTTCTCTCAGATACTAACTGACCTGCTGTGGATTTCCAACACTTTCTGTTTTTGTCTCAGGTTGACCTTCGTTTGGTCCTGATTCAGAGTGCACAATTTGGGGAGCTTACACTAACAAGTAGAAGTCAGGCTCGGTCAGCTGTAGGGTCTTCTCTGACCTGAGATCACAACCCTAAAAAGATATTAGCAAACAAAAAGCAGACTTTAAAAACATATGAAAGGGAAAATAATTGTCTTACAATATCACTCGTCTAGTGTATGGAACAATTAAAATGTAAAAAAAACCTGAAGCAGAGAGACATGCCAGAGAAATAAAATGGCATGTGCAAAATATTGTTTAATATGTTGCCAAATTCTTCAGTCTCTTTCTGCAACACTGTTAAGCAGAAAAATCAACTCTAAAATGAAGAATTATTGGGCTCAGATTTACTGTGGTTGGGTTGACGGTCGATCACTAAATACAACATCCATGATGTCGCTCCAGTCCTAATTAGCCTGAACTAACCAACTTTTTGTTTTATCATCTCAATGGGGCAGAGCAGCTTTAAACTAAATAATTTGTATATTGATTCCTCATTACTTAACACGGAATCAATTCAACCCCCTCCGCTTTTTACTGCGCTGCTTCAATAACATGTCGGGCCTCTGATTTTCTTTTTTGTGTGTAGTTCTGACACAATACGTGATTGTATTCCCGATGTAGGGAAATAAATTGTCTGATTTCCTTAATTGAACAGTATTTCATGGTGTTAACTGGAAGGCTTTATCTTTATGAGACATGTTTTGTATAAAATTGTCACCGTGGAAGGGTTTTATTTGCACTTGTTATATGAAGATAAATGGTTTGGACGTAAGCAGAACTTTGCATTTCAAACTTGGTCACACATTTATCGCTGTGATATGGAAATAAGCTTACAGTGACATGCTCTCCGCTTTAAAATGAACACTTGCAGCATGCTTACCTTCGCCATAAAGTGCTGGAGTAGCAGCTGTCGGAAGTCCAGCATCAGCTGATGCATGGACTTGCTCTTTGCATTGTCCACAGCTGTCCTGCAGCCATACAAAGCCATTCTGTTCACTCACACCTTTCCCCCATTCAGCAGATATACCCTGCCTACTGGGCAAGGTGAGCGAGGTCACTTCAGTTTATACCAGCAGTGACTGACTGTGTTATCACTCTGGCCGGGTAACGCCAAGAAATCTTGCAATGTAACTTAACAGGGGAGACATTCAACTAACGGCCGCCGGTTTGCACACGTAAGACCTCCAAGTTTAACGTCGTGGATCGGACGTGCGCCGGAAGGCACACTGGCTCAGGCAACTTCTAGTCGTCCAAAGTGGTCACCTGAAATGGGTGTTAGGGACGATACTAACTTCTGGACAATTTTGTGCTGTAGACTTCCATGAGATCACTGGGATGAAACGTTCAAAACTCATTTCACGTAGAAATACTTTAAAAGCTAACAAAAAAGGGGAAATCATCAGCTCCTTAATATGGGCTAAATTCAAATTTACGTGTAGATTTTATATTTTAGGTGGTCGACCAGCCAAGAAGTTCTGTTTCTCTCTAAGGTGTGATTTTCTGTTACAAGTTCAAGATCTCTGGCTGTAAAAATAGGTCCTTTACTTGTTAGAATTTAAAAAGGTTCGCCATCAAACAATTGAGATTTGGGATTCACTTCAAATACTTAAATAACTTCGAACTTACCTCATGCAACAGAATCAAAGTGAAGCAAATGCAGACAATATTGTGATCGCTAGACTCTTGATAAAAATTATCTGTCAGATCAGCTATTGACTGTGCGATCTCCAGAATATATTAATGAATCAATAAACTGATTCATTAATTCTGTAACTATATCACTGCAGAGGGAGATGTTGGAAGTCAATTACCACTTTCAGATTCAGAAGCTGTCAGCTGTCAGCTGCAATAGCAACATCCAAAAAGTCAAGGATAAGAAAAGGGCAGATCGCCAATAGAAGCCCGTTCCTCTATATTCTTAACTTTCCCAGTCCAACACCTTCGAAATCTTTGACTCTGGTTTCTTACCCGGTGGATTGCAAAATAAGCATCAAGGTGCATGCATCCCTGTTTGGTGAGATGACACAAGGCTTATTGACTTCAGGCAGCATCTTAAGATAGCTAATATCAGAGAAGAAGTCAATGGGATAGAGCTGGTAGGTGGAAAAGGACTTAGCATGGGGATTAAACAAATGGACCCAAAAGGCTGTGTGAATATGAAAGTAGAAAGATAGAGAGAAAAACTGTGCTAATAGAAAAATAAAAAGTAAGAAAAATGAAGGAAAAAATTACAGTTAAAAACAAAGCAGTGAAAGAAAATATCAGACACTGAGCAAGAAAACAAAGAGATAATAATGAACAACAACTTGCATTTCTGTAGTGCCTTTAACATTGAAAAGTGTGCCAAGACATTTCAAGGAGATGTAAGAAACACTGAGCCAAATGAGCTATTAGGAGGGGTGACGAAAAGATTAATCAAAGAGGTGGTTCTTGAGGATGGTCTTAAAGAATGAGAGGGAGGTGGAGAGGCAGAGGGGTTTTTGATGAGTATTTCAGAGTGTGGGGCATTGACAGTTTAAGGCACGTCGCCAATTGTGGGGTGAAGCTGCATGGAGACCAGAGTCAGAGGGATGGAGAGTTCGGGGTGGTGGTGGTTGCAGAACTGGGGGAGGTTACAAAAATAGGAAGGGACCAGAGGGAATTAAACATGAGGATGAATATTTTATTTTTGAACCATTGGTGATTGGGAGTCAATGTAGGTAACAAAGGCAGTGGTGATGGGCAAGTGGGACAAGGTGTGGGATAGGTACAGGCAACAGAGTTTTGAATGACCTGAAGTTTAAAGAGGATGGGAGAATGGGAAGCCAGTCAGGAGATCATTGGCGCATTGAGTCTCGAGTTGATAAAGGCGTGATTGAGGATTCTAGCAGCTGATGGGCTGAGGTAGGGGCAGAGGTGGGCAGCGTTACAGAACTGGATGTTGGTGGTCCTTGTGATGGAAAGTATATAAAGTTGGAAACTTAGCTTGGAATTGAACAGAATGGCAAAGTTATGAAGAGTCTGGTTCAACCTGAGGCAGTGCTGGGGAAAGGATGGTGGCGAGGGTATGGAGTTTGTGGCTGGGGCTGAACAGGATGGCTTCATCTTGTTTAGTTGGAGAAATTATGGCTCATCCAAGACTGGATATCAGATAAGCAATCTGACAACACTGAGACACCAGATGGTTCACAAGAGGTGGTGGAGAGATAGAATTGGGTCTCATCAGTGCACATTTGGAAGCTGACGCCATTGCTACAAATAATGTTGCTAAGGTGCAGAATATAGATGATGAAGAGGAGGGGGCCAAAGATGGTTGGAGGAATTCCAATAGGGAGCTGCAAGAGATATGGACACTGATCTAGAAGTCAGTAATACATTCAAGAAGCTTGAAGAAGAAAAGGTGGAGATTGGAGATGGGGTGGTAGTTAGAGAAGACAAAGGGATTGAAGGTTTTTTTTTTACAGAGAGGTGATGACATCAGTTTTGAAATGGAGGGGGCAGTGCCTGAGGAAAGGGGACCATTAACAATGTCACCGAGCATGGGAGCCATAAGGCAATTTGGGTGGTCAGCGGTTTAGTGGGAATGGAGTCGCGTGAGCAGGAGGTCGGTCTGGTGGACAAGGTAAGCTTAGAAAGGGAAGGGGAGATAGAGAAACACAAGAGTGCAGGGTTAGGGTAGGAGGAGAACTGGGGGAAGGTTTAGCTTGGTGGACAAGGGGAAGGGTAGGATGCAGCAGAGGCAGCTGAACAGATGGTAATGAAGAAATCAATGAGTTGTTGTTAAAAGTGAAGGAGGAGGGAGCGTGGGACCGGGTTTTAAGCAGATATAGAGAAAAAGAGACTGTGGCTACCTTTGCCCTCGGATGATCCGAGAGTAGTGGGTGATTTTGGCAAAGGAAAATGAGATTGGGTAGATCCTGATGTGGCCTGGCCAGATCTTGGGCTGAATGGTTAAACCATGACAGATAAAGAAAAGTGAAAACTGGTTAATAGAAATATGTAAACTAGAAAAAGATTTTTATTATTCAAGATGTTAGAGACATTAACGCTTGTTAACCGATATCCCCTTTCCTCTCTGCCATTTTCACTGCTTTCTCAGCTCCAAGATCAAAATTGTTTAACTTCACGCTTATTCATTAAAGTTACCATTCTATAATTATTCAAAAGCGACATTAACATTTGTGGTCTCAGGAGGTAGAACTTTGATAGTGTGAGGCGCTCCACCCAACGGTCAGAAGAAGAATTGAAGAGTCATCACAATTGAAGTTGACGGTTTTGAAGGTGACTCAGTCCTGGGATATAAATCTGTGAATAATACTTTTCTTGTGACTATTTTGTAATACGATCTGTTTTCTTAGCAATTCAGATTTACATAGATTATGAAGGATTTTGAATTGAATTCATCCAGTGCTCAATATCCCTTCACCAGACCCATATTTATCATCAAACATGCAATAACCCACCCACCAACAAACGCTGCCCATCCATATACAATGCTGCACTTTGAATGCTGCATCTCACCCTCACATAGCAGCACAACTGCAATTCACACACCCACACTCACAGGTCACACACACTGGCAGCTATTTGACCATGACAGGCACATCACCCAAACACAATGCAGGACACTCACAGACACACTTCCCTTTGTCTTGCAGGAGAAGGTGCCGCATAACAGTCAGCAGGCCAAAAGACCCGAGGGAGGACAGGCGTGCCTACACATCCTCACACCCTTGGAGGAGACTGTGCTACGCATCATTGGGTGGGACGTCGCTGCGGCATTGGCCACTGATGGTGCTGGAGGTCATGACAAAGGGGGGGGGGGTCTCTGCATACCGAATCCTCCTTCTCGTTTCCCACAACTCCCTCATCCCACAATCTTTTCTGATGCATGTGCTGCAGATGGTGTCAGCACGCACATCTTACTCATTCCTATCCCCGCTCCAAAACTCAACCCGTCTCCCTTTGTCATTGCAGGTGCCCAAGAACTGAAGCTGGCACCGTCCGAGGCAGAGGAGGAGGAAGACACCAATAATGAAGCCACACCATCACTTGATCTTACACTCGCAGCCACCAGCTCAGATACTGACATGGCGCGTACTGTTGAAGTTAGGTTAAAGGAGGGACCTGCATGTGGTAAGACACCGGGCACAAGTGCGCAGGAGCCAGGGCAGGGGGAACGGATAGCACAGGTGCCAGCTCGCCGGAGGGTGAGGTCGCAGAATACATTTGCTGCCGAGGCGTCAGATGATGACTTCGATGGGCCAGGCTACAGAAGGTGGCTGATGGGCGTACACCACCAAATGCTTGGTGCACTGGAAAGCCTGCCAGAAAGCCTGCGCACAATATCAAGGAGCATGGAGGATTCCACCTCGAACTTGGCACAGGGCTTTACGCAGAGCTGCACACCTCTACCTGCACACCTGTGGAACCCACCATGATGCAGCATTTGATGACTGAAGTCGTGGCTTCCATTGCAGCACAGACCGATGTCATCAAAGGTCTGCAGGCTAAGGTTGCTGCTCAGACTGCTGCTTTGGAAGCTCAGTCTGCTGCCATCTTGGCTTTGGGTACCACTGTGGAACGGGGCTTCCAGGGCCTCACAGCACTCCAGCAATCCGTTCTCCAGCTGATCACTAGGATTGCTGAGGCGCCACCCCGTGTGAGTGACAGTGGCGCCAGGGCAGTCAAACCCATTGTCCTCTCTCCAGATGACAGCATTCCTGTTCCCACTCCTGCCAATCAGCCAGTGCCCTTGCTGTTGCCTGACAGCTAGCCAGGCCAGACTTCTGCAGTCCAGGCTGAGATGGTGCAGTCTGAAGCTGGGCCCAGAACTGCTTGAGGTCGTCCTCCAAGGCCATCTGCACGCTCCTCAATTGAAGGCCAGCAGCCTTCCACCACTCATGCTCCAGCCACTGGGGATGCACCTCATAGGAGCACCAGGAAAGCTAAAGGCACACGAACGACAGGCACTAAGGGAATGCACAAGGGTGAATAGTCTAATGTTTGATACCACAGTTAATGTGTTACGTTATAAATTTGGATTTGTAGTCGCAGCTGGTGGTGTTATTTATGCGATGAGCTTTGGGAGGAGGCAATGTGTATTCATGCAGAGGGCGATGTGATGTTCAGGTGAGAAGTGTGGGACTGTTGTTGACTTGTGAGGTGTCGTTGAGGTTCGTGATATCGTTCACGAATAAGGTGAGCACGTGGAGCCCAGGTAGACAGGGCCTGTGCACCTTGTTGCCTCCCTGCTTTTTCCTCCACTTCCTCTTCTGTCTCCCCCTCAGCCTCTTCCTCCTCCACCTCTGGCTCAGGGTCGTGGCAGACAGGCGGTGGCAAGGGCTGTTCCATCGTAAGGGCGAGGTTGTGCAGCATGCAGCATACCATGATGAATCTTGACACTGACTCAGCGGAGTACTGCAGAGCTCCACCAGAACGGTCCAGGCAGTGGAAGTGTTGCTTTAGAATGCCTACGGTGTGCTCGATGACGTTCCAAGTGGCCACATGGCTCTTGTTGTATACCTGCCCTGCACGTGTGCGTGCGTGCCTCACCAGAGTCATGAGCCACCTCGTGGGGGAATAGCCCTCGTCACCCAGTAGCCAGCCTTCAACTTGCCAAGCAGATGCAAAGATCGTTGGGACTTTGGACTGCCACATGATGAAGGAGCGTGACAGCTGCCAGGGCAGTGGGCATTGACCTGCATGATACGCTGCATGTGGTCACTCACCAGCTGCACATTGACGGAGTGGAACCCCTTTCTGTTCATAAAGATGGCCGAGTTGAGATGAGGAGCACGCATGGCAATATACGTGCAGTCAATGGCATCCTGCACCATGGGGAAGTCTGCAATGCGAGCAAACCCTCGTGCTCGCTCGTTCTGCTTCTCTCTGTCAAGAGGGAATGTGATGAACCTGTTGCGCAGCTCCTACAGTGCTTCTGTGACCTCCCTTATGCAGCAGTGCACTGCAAACTGCGAGATTTTGCACATATTGCCAGCAGAGGCCTGAAAGGATCCAGAGCCGTAAAAGTTCAGCGCCATGGTCACCTTGACCGCCACAGGCTATGCTGCCCTTGCCTCAGTCTGATATATTTCCATCACAACCTCTTTGGTGAACCGCAGCCATCAGATGCACTGATCTTCACTCATCCTGAGGTAAGAGTATTGTTCCCGAAAGGCCCTCATGGGATATGGCCTCCTGCTCAGAGCCCTGCGCCTCCTCCTCCACCCTCTCCTCGCAGCTCGACCTTCTCTGCGTGGCCTCTCTGCATGCTACCAGTCGTGTCCTATGCCCAGTGGGAGCCCTAGCAGGCCACCCAGGTTGCCAGGAATCTTGTTCAGCACACTGTTGTAAATGTCACCAAAAGTAATGCAGGACCTGCCAAACCACTGTTTATATAACATAACAACTCTATCCAAGTATAGGAAGCTTCAACAAACACGTACAATTGCACCAGCGGCCAGAAGCAGTAATCCAGCCATTAACCTGCCACACCTGCATGATCCCTTTAAATAGCGCTGGTGGGAGGTCCTCCAGGCCATCTCTGACATGTTCAGCTGTTCGTGGTTAAGAAAGTTTGTTGGCTGGAGCGCTGAGTGCCAAAACGGTGTTTATCCCTTTAAATCAGCATTGCACACTGATCTAACGCATATTCTCCCTACTTTACATGATGCCGATGTTCATTATCTGCGTATGCGCAAACGCCTTTACCAAAATGGCGTCCGGCACATGTCACGCTGGAAGCGTGCGCATACATTCTGGACAACATTTTGGGACTTCAGGAGGTCACATATCGCCTAAAAAAACGGGCGCTACACAGCCCAATTCCTAGCCCTATAACCTTCATCAAGAAATGTTTTTATTAAAGCTCAGGGCCTTCTTTTTTATTTAGATTGTTGCAATTATTAATAACTGTTTGCCAGACAGGTTTTCGCAAATCCAATGTATCTGAAGTCAATAAAATTTCAGTAATTATACATCAAGGCCTATTGGCCAATGCACAACGCAATACAGGTATTGTTTTAATGTCTCGGTGTACCGTGGTAAAATTTTCTCATGCCTTTAGAAACTAAGAAGGCTCCCTGTTTTTATTTTAAATACATTCTATAAATTAATATTCTTTATGTTTTTATTGTTCTTTGTAATAAAAAGCGTCGTAGATTCTTTGAGTCCTCTTTGTTGTCAATCAGTTGTGATCTCAGCTCTGGCCCAGAACATTGTGGGATTCAAGCATCACCCAAGGGAACCTGAGCTCAGAACTAAAAATCAGACTGAGGGACGAATGATGCTTCCGATATCATTCAGCCCTAAATTTGAAATATATGTGTGTTCCTTTCAGACTTCTAAAATATATATAGCTACTCAGCTGGTATAACTGACCAATTGGTTGGTAACTCAGCTACAGAATGCTCAAAACTTAATTACATATGATATAAATGAACAGAAATGTGAAAAATGTCAGAAGTTTGTGACATTCATCATAAAATAGGCCTTGTGGAAGGAACTCCTTAGGTTTGAAAATGCTGTGGTTCAGTTCTACCAATTGATGAAACTTCAATTCAAATTCAACTTCACCACTTCCAACAAGAGGATTGATTTTAACCCTACCTGCCCAACGGAAACCAGGTGAGTAGGCAGATAAATTCGACCAGGTGATTTACCCACTGATATTCTGCCTGGATGGTCCTGTCTTCCATTTTAACCTGCTCTTCTGAGCAGGCATCAAAGGCACCCACTGGGTCATTCTTTAAATATGCAGATCGGGATCTGAGAACATCATCGGCCCCAACTTCTATTGTAACTGTGACCTGAACAGGGAAGCTGCTGTAGCATTCCTGCTCAAATCAGAAGAGAATCGGAAGCAGAAAAGGTCATTCAAGATAGGTTTAGGCCTCCCCATGCCCCGGACTCCCTTGGAATCCCAGTCCCTAAACTTACCCGCTTCCCACCCGTTCTGAGCAGGATGTTGGCCAGCGGGATGTTCATAAGTCCTGGCGGTTAAAATCGGGTGGGAATCTAACGAAAAACAATGGTTCCTTCCAAAGGTCTGGAAACAAGGGAGTCAAAGAGCTTTACAGTTTCACTGATGTAATGCATTGCTTCCCTCTTGACACATCAGAAGAAAATGAGGCTTGGACAATTCATTGAAATGTTTCGTGATTTTGCACTAACAGGGCAAATGTGTGTATGCAAAACATGGTGGTCTTAATTTGAAATGCAGTGTAAAATCTTCTGAAGTTCCTATTCATTTCCACAACAAAATACTTGGACATTTTATCACTAAAGTGTACAAGTTATCCAAAGTAACTGATGTTCAGAATTCCATATAACAATAAATTAATGGGAGGTTGATGGAAATGTTTTGCAGCATAGGGTTTTGAGGACATAGAGCCTCACCAGAAGCAATGGTAGAAGCAAAATCCGTAATAGCTTTTAAAAAAGAAGTGGAAAAATATTTGAAAAAGAAAAATGTAAAAGTTTATGGTGAAAGGGAAAGGGAATGAGGCTAAGTGGGTCGCTCTTTCAGAGAGCTGTTGTGGATGCAATGGGACAAATGGATTCCTTTTGTTCGACAAAATTCTATGAATTGTATCAGCATTATCCAATGTTTTGAAATCTTGTATTGATGGTGACTTTTGTAAGCATCGTCTGAGGTATGCAAACATTATTGGTTATATGTGGTTTGTGACAAAATGAATCTCCTTTCTGTAAGATAAAATTTAATTTACATAGTTGCATTGCAGTTTTGTCATGTGAATTTTGCTAAATTGGCCAGTCATGTTAAAAGCACCAACATATCTATCAAATCACTAATAATCTATTATGCTGCAATTGCTAATATGGTTTCCCAATTTTTTTTCACTGTGGATGGTCTAATTCAGTGCTACAATAAGAAACAACTGAGTCGAAATCAAGCTGTGCACTATTAGCAACACATTCATATGAAATTCCTGTTATTTTCATGTTAACCTGTTTATATGAATAGGATATATATCTTTGATAAATTAATTTCATTTTAATACAGTGCGATTTCAACCCAAAAACCTGCTTGAGTCACAAACTGAATCCAGTACAATCTTCAATTCACAACTAAATTCTTGATTCCAATTGGGGAACGGGGCAGAGATCCATTAGATTGAGTCTCTGTTCACTTTTGTGTTCGTCCCATATTCTGCTTGTGCTTCCAGTGACTGCCGTTTTTTGATTGATTCCTTGCAAATTATGTCACTTGTCTTTATTCTCTGAACTTTCTTCAGCAAAAAAGAATGACAATGATGCCCGCCTGTTAAGTTGCCATGGGCCTTGAAAAGCTGCAGCAGCACACTGTTTCCAGCCCTCAGCAGCTTCAAGTCAGAAGTGTTTCAGATGCCTGAAGCTTACCTCAAAAATTATAATGAAGCTGACCCCAGAAATGAAGGCAGGGTCATTGCTTATTACATTGGGTGAGCAGGAATCATATCGCATGCTTGGGTCAGGCTCAAACTTGATCTGAAAATATAGGCTCTAAGCTTATTAACTCCATTCAAGCTAACTGTGATAAACATGTACTTTCTCCAAGACAGAAATCATTCTGCTCACGCATTATGAGTTCTTTAAAGTGTCAGAAATATTTCCTGAAGAAACCGATTTGATTCTTTTCCTCCACTTAATTTTCTTTTCTTCTTCACATTAGAAAGTGTGGAAAATGATTAGGCTGGCCAATTAACTTAGAATATCAACCGTGCAGGCATTGGACTAATGTTTGATAAGACTGCACGGATTTCATTTGAATAAATATGTATTTATGAGATGTAATTTTGGCTCATGGCTGTGACACACATTGGTTGAATAAACATACAGCACATTCCTGAAGTGTTGTTTTGAGTAGAAGCGGTTCATCAAGGTCAAGCTATTATTGCCTTCCAAACTCACAGGGGACGAGCTCGTTCCTTCCCTTCGACAGTGGCTGTGAACACATTCATGTCTTTGTACTTCAATCTTCCTCATGGAAAACCAAGAATCTCAGGGTTTACTTGTTCAAATTGTTCAAATATATCACTACAAGTATAAAACAGTGCCGGCACAATAATTATTAGTATAAACCATATAAGCAATTTCAGAAACTTCAAATCTAATTTTATGTAATTTATCATGTTTGTTTCTAGTTTCAAAACTCAGTGGTTTAGTATATAGGCAGAATGCAAATTTTAAAAAAACTCCTAACTATTTTGTTTTTATGTTCAAGTTGTTTGACATTTCCTTGCTGGTCTACAAGTGTTTCTCCTTTTACTTTATTGTTTTTCCCTAATTGTTATTGAACATACATGTTGATTTAATTCATGATACCTAATAAACATTTTGAAATACATAGGGTTTGAAACTATACACGTACACTAGTGGAAACCATACACATGTTGTGATGTCAAACAGCTATTTGTAAAATATTCTCTCAAACAACAGGAGACCGCCCTGGCCCATAAAAACAACTAGATAATCCATGCCATGACGTACTTTGCTTCTCCTGCAGAATATTTCAAGAATATCTAAAGTTACTCTCAAATTTCATATTTTGGTTCGGATGTAGATAAGTATTTATTGATCACACGTCTGTCACTGTTGGATATGGATTGCAGTTACGAATATCCTAGGATCACTCACTTCTTCAGCATCATCTTGGAGGGCAAACATGACTTTTTCTCTACCACCAACCCCTTAAGCCCCTCTTCCCTACCCCCTCACCTCACATCCAACAACAGTTTCCCTTCCTGACCCCCATGTTAGGTGACATTATAAAGGGATCCGTCTCTGCAGGCACTGTCCTCTTCTCTTTCAAAGCTATTGACATCACCCCTTCCTCAAAAAATCTGCCCTCAATGATAATCATCTTTCCTCGCTAACCACTGCTCCATCTCCAACCTTCCTTTTCTCTCTAAGGTCTTGAATTTTGAGGGTATGATAGATATGGTTGATGGGGGAAATGCAGTGGTTGGTGTACATGGACTTTCAGAAAGCCTTTGACAAGGTAGCACAGAGGACAATATTGGAGAAGATTAAGAAGTAAGAGTAGAATACTGGATTAAAAACTGGTTAGGAGGGAGGGGGACAAAGAGTAGGAATTAAGAACAGTTTCCACATATACCCTGATGATATTTAGATTTACCTCTCCACCTCCATTGACCTTTCCAATGCCTATGTGCTATCAGACTGCTCATCTGACATATAGTCTTGGATGCACAATAGTTCCTCCAGTTTGGAAAGACAGAAGACACTGGCCCGTAAATTGCTCTGAGCGGTCCTCGCAGCTCCAAATATTTACACGCACACACAAACTTAACGCGGGCTTTTGTGCGGCAACTTTCTTGAATGGTGAGCCGAAAACAGTCCAGCGTTAACTCCCGGGAACCTAGGACCTGTGGGAGAGGCGAAAAGATCGATCTCGCCCCTCAACTAATCGGATTGCAACATCCTTGGCAAGCCGCAAAGTCTCAAAACCATGAAGTGCAAGCTCAAACGAGTCAAAACCAGGAAGTGAAAGCTACAACTGTAAAACCATCGTTAAAACAGTTAGAAGCAGTGAAATAACGAGAGGGTAAGATTAAAAGACTGAGATAAAAGCGACAGAAGGAAAAAATAGAATTAAAAATTTAATTTTTTTAAATTTAAATTTTTTAAAAATCCAAAAATTATTAAAATTAGGAATAATGAGACTCCACATTTTTAAAAGTTAATTTTTAGTGCCAGAGAGGTTGTTTGGTAGTCATTAACACTTACCATGCTGTTAAAACTTAGTTTGAACCTAAAAAAAAAACTCAGCGTTGCTGTTTTGTGGCGAGATCAGTTAATTTCCAGCTGGGAAGTGCAGCAAGTTGATGCTGGTCCATTGATTGCAGCTGCAATGTCTATTTAGCACAAGACTGACAGATCACCGCTGAACTGGGAAGAGCAAATTCCGGATTTCCGCATTTGACTGTGCGTGTGCGGTCACCAGAACTTGCTCTTCGATTTCGCCACTAATTACGGTGAGCACCGTTATTTTAAAAGCAATTTCCAGCCCATAATATTTGACCTCTGCCACAAACACCACACCCTCAGCACTGACTCTATCCCCTCCCTGTTAACTGGCTCAGGCTGAAACACACCATTCACAACCTTGGCATCCTGTTCAACACCAAGCTGAGTTTATGACCCCATATTCATATAATTCATAGTAGGTACAGCACAGGAGGAGGCTATTCTCTATATCACAGAGATTGCTTACTTCCTTCTCTCTATCATTGTCCCTTTTCCATTATTTCATACTGGCCGTGTTCACCCATTTACTCACGGCTACTTTTAAAAAATTTAAACTGACACACAGGGGAAATTTTGGCCATCTAATAAAATGAACCTTATCGTACAGTACCTTTGACACATGTTGTGTACCTTGAACTCCTTCATTAACAAAAGAAGCTGAGCAGACAGGTTTAGATTTAACTGTTCCACACAGAGGTGCTGGAACGTGTGAAACGGACTATTCAGGAGGATATTGTCGGCAAAATCAAGAGGGAGCTATTTACTTTTTTGGTAAAACAAGCAATTGAGAGTTATGACGTACAGCATTGCATGGTACTTTCTAAATTTGGAACCAGCCAGATGGATCTTTTTCTTTTTTTCAGTCCTGTACATTCCTGTTTAACAGTCCAATGCCTGAAACTTTTCATTTTTATCAAAATCATTTTTAAAGACTATTTAACTTTTATGCTGTAATTTGGATAGTGGTTCCATTTCCAAATTAGCCGACAGATCAAAAGCTGGACACTGAACCAGGGGGGGAGAAAATAACCAATAATGAAAGTCAGATTATTGAAAGTACATTAAGCTGTGCCTTCAAGCTTGTAATTTAGAATTGAATAAAATTCTGCAACTAGAACAGAGAGCCATTTTTCAAAAAGACAAAGGGCCACAGGTAATGTTTTACCCACCTTGATTAAGAAACACAATTCAAACTTTTCAGTAGAACATTTGGCTTTTATCCCCATCTGTTAACCCTGAATGCACCACTAAATAAGATTTTCTTTTGTAAATCATCAAATGTTATGTTTCTGATCACAACAGCAAGTTCAGCTATTAGCCCATTTATGGCAAGATATTGTTACCTATGATCTCCCTGTCTGTCCCAGGATATTGAACCAGCATCCAGTCGAGAGTCTGTAACAGCAGAAAGAGGCTTCTCTTTGCGACTTGAGAGAGCAGTCCTAATAATGAACCGACTTCCGAATTCACGGTGATAAGTGCAGGCCCTTTCTCAGAACTGATGAAGAGTCTACAGCTAAAACAATGGCCTGAAATTTTCTCAAAAGGTAACGGTGAGGCTAACAGTGCTCACCGTTATTTCTGTGCAAACGGTACAGCAATTTCCGATGGCCGCACATGTGCAGTTAAGTGCGGAAATCCAGAAGTTCCTTTGCCAGGTGCCCTGCTCGTCCAGAAGCATCGCAGGAAGGAGATCGCACCAGCTGTCTCACCGTTGAAACGGCTGCAACGACGTGAAGTTCCACTCCTGCCCTGCTGGAAACAAACTGATCGCCCCAGAAAAATGTACGTCCAGTTTTTTTAATCTAACCAAAATTTTAACGGAGCAGTAAATCTTAATGACTGCCAAACAACCTTTCTGGCACTGAAAATTAACTTCTACAAGAGTGGAGTCTCATTCCTTCACATTTTAATTGTTATTGGACATTTTAAAAAAAGAAATTTTTTACATTTTTTTTTACTTTTTCTTTCTGTCTCTTTCATCATTGTCTTTTCATTCAATGTTTCTTAGCCTCTCTTTATTTTGCTTTCTGTAACTGATTTTTAAAAATTCGTTCATGGGATGTGGGTGTTGCTGGCAAGGCCAGCATTTATTGCTCATCCCTAGTTGTCCTTGAGAAGGTGGTGGTGAGCTGCCTTTTTGAACCGCTACAGTCCATGTGGTGAAGGTTCTCCCACAGTGCTGTTAGGTGGGGAGTTCCAGGATTTTGACCCAGCGACGATGAAGGAACGGCGATATATTTCCAAGTCAGGATGGTGTGTGACTTGGAGGGGAACATGTAGGTGGTGGTGTTCCCATGTGCCTGCATGTTCCCCACCATTTTACACTGAATTCACTATTCTAACTTACACTTCCTGTGTCTACACTGCTTCTTAACGGTGCTTCAGTCTGATTGGTTAAGAGGATACACAGCTGCTTGCCCCGTTCACACAGGTCTCAGATGCCCGGGAGAGGATGCTGTGCTGGATTGAGGGCCCCATGAGAGGAACTTGCCGTGCAAAAGCCCATGGAAAGTCTATGGCCGTTCGTTTGCCGCTCAGAGCCTACCCACTGGCTTATCCGTTCTCTCCACAGATGTTGACTGACATGCTGTTTGGCTCCAGCATTTTCTGTTTGTATTTCAGATTTCCAGCATCGACAAGTTTTTCTTTTTGCTTTTCCTTCGAAGTCCAGTTTGAGTCGGTTTGCCAAATACATGAATTTGGCAGAGTTTGGGCACTTCTGAGTTTAGGCCAGCTTGTTCCTGTTAAACAGGCACCCATTTTGACAAATGTAAATATATTAGATAATGACATATTTTGTGTTGAAGTACATCATCTTATTACTTATGCTTGATGTTATAGTAATTAAATTGACTCAACATTTTTTTTTTACCCTCACATCAAGAAACAGGTGAACTAAATGCTTTTTTAGGAGGGTGATTGCCATCGCCACTGGGATATAATTCATTCTTTTGCAGGGACCCAATTTTTTGCATTTCCTGTTATAAGTTTCCCTCCTGTTATGCTGGATATCAGGTAATGGGTTGCCATGGCTGATTGGATCCATGACAATAAAGGTACCAACAGCCATCTAACCTAACCCTAATACATACTTTGCACAAGTGGCCATTTTGTACAGTGTATGATGGTCAGCTACTTGATAATCAAGGGATCATAGCTGAGTGCCATCCTATTTGAACCTGGGTCTATATAAGCACATCTTCCAACAAGATAAAAGGAGAGCAGTGAAGTGTGGGAAGCCTAACTATCATTTTCTTCTCTCCCTAATTCTGATAGTATGAAGCCAATGGCAGTGCTCTAGATGCTGAGATCAGAACCCCGATTCAATCTGGGATCTGTCTGGCTCAGTACCACACCAAACTTATTCTTAGTCTCATCAATTTAATAAAAAGCTATCGTGTTGATTGAAAGGTGTTTGGTTTTTGGTGGGAGTGGCAGAGCATGTATCAAATCACACAGACTCCCTCCTTCTTTTCCAGGAGGGGACAATGCAACTTTAGTCTCCTCATGCTTATCCATCCAAATGTTCTCTGCTAGTATAACATCATTGTAAACAATTTTACAACACCAAGTTATAGTCCAGCAATTTTATTTTAAATTCACAAGCTTTCGGAGGCTTCCTCCTTCCTCAGGTGAACGTTTCCAACAAACGTTCACCTGAGGAAGGAGGAAGCCTCCGAAAGCTTGTGAATTTAAAATAAAATTGCTGGACTATAACTTGGTGTTGTAAAATTGTTTACAATTGTCAACCCCAGTCCATCACCGGCATCTCCACATCAAGTATAACATCAGAAAGTGATGATGGGAGTTTATAGTTTTGCATCTGTCAAGTTCGCATATGTCTGGTGAGACTGGTGGGCGTCTAATGTTAATGATGCTGCCTGATCTTTAATCGTCAAGATGGATGAGATGTATGCGATGCTTCTGTTTCATTCACATACAGAACTCAATCATTCAGTAAGGCTAGACTTTGGCTTTAGCTACAGTGGAAACGAGGATCCATATGAAACTGAATTCTCACCTGTAGCTTCTGTACATTTCTTTCATGAGACAGCAGTTCAGAGTCCATGAAGACCATGTTGTGCAACAGGGAATAATTGAAGCTTATGACTCCATACCCAAGGAGAGTAGAATTGACTCTACCACCTCTTCCTCTTGAAAAAAATGAAGTAGCAAGTCTCATTTTGTCAACTTAATATATTTAGTGTGAGATATTCTAACTACAATCAGCATTCATAATTAATGGTGACTGAGGGACAGATACAATGACACAATATTAACTTCCAGATTCCTTTATTACACTGGGGCTGAGTAACACATTTTAATTCATTTGAATAATCATGTTTTCCAGCCCATTATTGCATAATGTATGTTTTGCATTTTGCACCGCGAAGTATATTTAAATTGTACAGTAAGTTATTTCCATTTCCCAATATCTCATTTTCATTGTCTACTTTTCACAGGGAAATTTGTTAATATAGCTTGTTTCATTTCAACATTATTCTTGATGCAGAAAGAGTGCAGTACACCATAAATTAATAATATCTTGCTTTAAGCGCCTTATAAAATAATAATCTGCTTCCTGCTTGAATCCTTTTTTGTTGTCCTTGAGCTCAGTAAGTCTACAGAAAATTATCTGGGCGGTTTTAATACCAAATCTAATGAAAAGGATTGTGAAGCAGTTCGACACAAAATCAAAAATGCAAGGTTGGGGTTTTAAAGTTGTTTTAATATCATAATCTTTTATATAATTCTCTTTATCTCCTTCAGAGGTTTATGTGTAAAGGGCAAGGAGGGTGAAAATTTCCTAAAATATGTACAGGAGAACTTTCTTAATCCGTATGTTTCCAGCCCAACGAGGAAGGAAGCAGTGCTGGATCTAGTTCTGGGGATTGAAATAGGGCAAGTGGAGTGTGTTTCAGTGGGAGAACATCTGGGTAATAGTGATCATAATATAATTATCATAGAATCACAGCATGGTTGCAGCACAAAAGGAGGCCATTCAGCCTATCGAGCCAGTGCCAGCTCTTTAGTCCCATTCCTCCGCTCTTTCCCCATAGCCCTGCAAATTGTTTCCCTTCAAGTATTTATCCAATTCCTTTTTGAAAGCCATGATTGAATCTGCTTCTACCACCCTTTCAGGCAACACATTCCAGATTATAATTACTTGCTGTATAAAAAAGTTTTTTCTCATGTCGCCTTTGGTTCTTTTGCCAATCATCTTAAATCTGTGTCCTCTGCTTCTCGACCCTTCCCTTTATTTAATTTATCTAAACCCTTCATGATTTTGAACACTTCTATCAGATCTCCTCTCAACCTTCTCTGCACGAAGGAGAACAACCCCAGCTTCTCCAGTCTATCCAACTAACTGAAGTCCCTTACTCTTGGAACCATTCCAGTAAATCTTTTCTGCACCCTCTCTAATGCCTTCACATCCTTCGTAAAGTGCGGTGCCCAGAATTGGACACAATACTCCAGCTGTGGCCTGAACAGTGTTTTATAAATTCCTTGCTTTTGTACTCCATGCCTCCATTTAGAAAGCCCAGGATCCTGTATGCTTTTATTGACCGCTTTCTCAACCTGTCCTGCTACCTTCAAAGATTTGTGCACATATACCCCCAGGTCTCTCTGTTCTTACACCCCCTTTAGAATTGTACCATTTAGTTTATATTGCCTCGGCTCATTCTTCCTGCCAAAATGTATCACCTCGCACTTCTCTATGTTAAATTCCATCTGCCATGTGTCCCCCCATTCCACCAGCTATGTCGTCTTGGAATTTCCTCACTGTTTACTACACTTCCCAAGTTTTGTGTCATCTACAAATTTTGAAAATGTGCTCTGTACACCCAAGTCCAAGTCATTAATATACCTCAAACAAAGCAGTGTTTCCAGTACTGACCCCTGGGGAACACCATTATACACCTTCCTCCAATCTGAAAAACAACCATTCACCATTACGCTCTGTTTCCTATCACTTAGTGAATTTCGTAAGCATTCTGCCACTACGCCTTTTATTCCATGGGCTTCAATTTTGCTGACAAGCCTATTATGTGGCACTTTATCAAACACCTTTTGAAAGTCCATATACACAACATCAACCGCATTGCTCTCATCAACCCTCTCTGTTGCCTCATCAGAAAACTCAATCAAGTTAGTTAAACACAATTTGCCTTTAACAAATCCATGCTGGCTTTCCTTTATTAATCCACACTTGTCCAAGTGACGATGAATTTTGTCCCGGATTATCGTTTCCAAAAGCTTCCCCACCACCGAGGTTAAACTGACTGGCATATAGTTGCTGGGATTATTCTTACACCCTTTTTTGAACAAGGGTGTAACATTTGCAATTCTGTAGTCCTCTGGCACCACCCCCATACCTAAGGTGGATTGGAAGATTATGGCCAGCACTTCTGCAATTTCCACCCTTATTTCCCTCAGCAACCTAGGGTGCATCCTATTTGGACCCGGTGTCTTATGTACTTTAAGAACAGCCAGCCTTTCTCGTATATAAGATAAAGATATATGATCCTGAGGGGACTAGAAGGGGTAGATGCTGAGAGGATGTGTCCCCTTGTGGCAGAGACTAGAACTAGGGGGCCACAGTTTAAAAATAAGGGGTCTCCCATTTAAGATGGAGATGAGGAGAAATGTTTTCTCTCAAAGGATCGTGAGTCTGTGGAACTCCCTTCCCCAGAGAGCGGTGGAGGCAGGGTCATTGAATATTTTTAAGGCTGAGTTGGATAGATTCCTGATTAACAGGGGAGTCAAAGGTTATAGTGCACGGACTGCAGCGGTTCAAGAAGGTGGCTCACCATCACCTTCTCAAGGGCAATTTGGGATGGGCAATAAATGCTGGCTTTGCCAGCGACGCCCACATCCCATGAACGAATAAAAACAAAAGGTAGATAGGAAAGTAGGGTTGAGGTCACAATCAGATCAGTCATGATCTTATCAAATGGCAGAGCAGGCTTGAGGGGCCGAATGGTCTACTCCTGCTCTTAATTTGTATGTTCGTATCTACCTGCTCTTTATCAATTTTTAGCTCATTCTGTATCTCAACTACCTCCTTTTTGGCAGCATTTTCTTCCTTGGTGAAACAAATGCAATGCACTCATTTCGTACCTCAGTCATGCCCTCTGCCTCCATGCAGAGATCATCTTTTTGGTCCCTAGTCAGCCCCACCCCTCCTCTTACGACCCATTTACTATTTATATGCCTAGAGGAGACTTAGAGATTCCCTTTTATGTTAGCTGCCAGTCTATTCTCATAGGGGTCGATTTTGTAATGGTGGTGGGTTGGCAGCAGGGGGGTGAAGGTGTGCGTGGCAAACCCGCACGAACAAAACTTACCGTTTCCGACGCAATTGCATGTTGATTGCCGATGATTAACGTCCTCTTCGGGTTTGGTGGCTGGCTGCCGTCAGGAGTGGCAACGCGAGGCGGGGGGAGGAAGAAAGAGAGTGAGACGTCATCCGGCGCTGGAATGGAAGACTGGGAGGGGGGAGAAAGGAAGATCAGGGGAAGAGGGAAAGATCGGGGGGAGGTGAGGGGAAAATCAGGGGTGAAGAGCGAAAGATCAGGAGGGTGAGGAGATCGGGAGGACATCGGGGGTTGAAGAGGGGGACATCGGGAGGACTTCAGGGGGGGGTGAAGAGGTGGAGATCGGAAAGGGAGACATCGGACATCGGTGCAGGGTGCTCAGGTAAGTTCATTTTATGTTTTAACTTCCTTCTATGGTGTTTTATGTAATTTATTTAGTTTCTTTTTCCCTGATCCGGACCTTCAAGCCTGGTTTCACCAGGTCTGAATCAGAAGTGGTGGGCAAACCGCCCAGGTAAGTTAAAAATCATTACAATTACTTAATCTGTCACAGGTAAAGTGCCTTAAGTACCTCAATGAGGTACATTTGGCTCTTTAACTGTTACCTCTTTCAAAGAGCTGGCACAGGTACGATAGGCTGAAAGGCCTCCTTCTGTGCTGTAAGATTCTATGATTCTATGTCTTAGAAATTTGACAAAAATACATTTTGTGAAAGTTATATTAGAAAAGGTAATTCTAAATGTATAGTGAGGCTACTACTTTTGCAAATAAAATCACTTTGCATCAACATTGGAAGAACTGGAAAAGTCTTGGGATCTGACTCCCAAGTGCACCAAAACTAAGTGGCATCAGGCCTCCTCCAGGAGGTTGTAGCCCAATGCAGAGCAGAGTTTAGAAGGGCCCAGGCGACCCACCGAACCTGTTGGAAACATTTCAAACCTTGTATGGATTCTTTACGTTGTTATGAGAAAGTAGATGCTTCTGCCCGTGCCTGGGGAGCAAGGCTCTGTGCATTCTTCCACTCACGCACGAGCTTCGCTGTTGACCTCAGTGCTGTGATAGCTTGTAGCCTATTTTAACAACACTCAGAAGACGGTCTACAACATGGCTCATGCTTTATTACAAATGGTTCGCACTCCTCTCAAAGCACATGGGGTCGAGTTTACACTTGATTGCACTGGTCTTATCAATCCTGCCGAACCAGCGGAAAAGATCGAGGAATTTCTATTACGCCCAGTGTAATTTGAGTTTCTGTGATCTTTTGCACCAGTTCAAAAATCATTGCATGAAGCTGGCCCCGCCCACTAAACTGGCCCCCCATCGAAATAACGAGGTTGGTGAGTTTCCACCAATTGCGCCAGCCTGCGGCCGTTCCAGGATGGTTTTCTAATTAAGCTCGTTTTCTTAGGCGTACTAGCAGGCACGGTTTAAATATTATTACAAATTAAAAATATTTAATTTATAAGAAACAGACCAGTGTACACCAATGAAAACAGTAAATGGTTCAGTATAGTTTTTAAAGACATTTTCAGTGATTTAAAATCAGGTTACTCACAGATGGAGGACTGAACACTCTTATTAAAAATGCTTATTTTTTGTGATAAACCCATTTTCAGTTGTATTAATAAAACCGCATCAGGTTACTACTCTTACATACATCTTAAATACATAGAATCATAAAATGGTTACAGCAGGGAAGGAAGCCATTCGGCCCATTGAGTCTGAACCATGTACCCTCAAATCTCTCTGTTCCTGCACCCCTTTTAGAATTGTACCATTTAGTTTATATTGCCTCTCCTCGTTCTTCCTACCGAAATGTATCACTTTGCACTTTTCTGCATTGAATTTCATCTGTCCATTCAGCCCATTGTCCGCCCATTCCACTATGTCCTCTTGAAGTCTATCACTATCCTCCTCTCTGTTCACTACCCTTCCAAGTTTTGTGTCATCTGCCAATTTTGAAATTGTGCCCTGTACACCTAAGTCCAAGTCATTAATATATATCAAGAAAAGCAGCAGTCCAAGTACCGACCCCTGGGGAACACAACTGTAAATCTTCCTCCAGTTCGAAAAACAACCGTTCACCATTATACTCTGCTTCCTATCAATTAGCCAATTTCGTATCCATGCTGCCACTGCCCTTTTTATTCCATGGGCTTCAATTTTGCTGACAAGCCTATTATGTGGCACTTTATCAAACGCATTTTGGAAGTCCATATACACGTCAACCGCCTTGCCCTCATCAACCCTCTCTGTTGCTGCAATAAAAAACTCAATCAAGTTGGATAAACACCATTTGCCTCTAACAAATCCATGCTGGCTTTCCTTAATTAATCTGCACTTGTCCAAGTGACTGCTAATTTTGTTCCGGATTATCATTTCTAAAAGTTCCCCCACTACTGAAGTTAAACTGACTAGCCTGTAATTGCTGGGTTTATCCTTACACCCTTTTTTGAACATCAATGAATATTTTTTATTTCAAAGAAAGAAATAAACGATTACGCTCTGTTAAGCTGCCCAATTGTGCTGGTTCATGGAAGATTTTACATTTGTGATTATGCAAATACATTTTAGCAGAAACTCGAACTGTAACCCAACCGGCATGATTTTCGGGCGCTATTTACCCACAATTACCAATTGTGCCCAAAGTGGAAACTCTACCCCTGGAGTGTTTGTTTTAATATATTTAAAACTAATCATTGATCAATAGGTAGCACTAATCAACTTTACTCATATCATTACAAGTGCTATCTATTGGCTATGCAGTGGGTAATATAACAGATCCATTGACTGCATATCACACTGTACAGATACTGTTCAACATGATACTTACTTTATAATCATAGACTGCCATTATATTGTAACAGTGTGGTAACTTTGAGACACAGCGTAATGTGAGCTTATTTTCATTTACATTTAATCACTAAGGTGGATATTTCCTTCTGTGCATTAATGTTGAGAAAGAAAAAAAATGCACGTAAATGGGAGCATGGTTGGGGGAGTGTGACCACAAGCCCTTTGTCTGTTTGCTCTGCTGTTAACGCTCCAATCCTAAAATGTTTTAATGGAAATTAATGTGAAGAAGAAAAATAAAATGTTGCTTGTTAAGGCTAATCATGAGAAACATGTGCAGACTTGGACACCATATTTTATCTAAACTATTTCCCCACCTTACACCACAAGTTCAGTCCCTACTATGGGACTGTGTATAATTGACACAGAACCAAAAGATCACCGTCCCTACTTTACCTTAGTCCAAACATGTGAGGACTGGAATTCCCTCTCTAAACTTTTTTCCCTCTCCAACTTTTAAGATGCTCCTTAAAACCTACCTCTTTGACCAAGCTTTTAGTCACTCATCCTAATAACTCCCCTTTTGTTTTGGTGTCAATTTTTGTCGGGTTACATTCCTGTGAAGCACCTTGAAACATTTTACTATTTAAAGGCGCTATATAAGTGCAAGTTGTTGTTGTTTAGTGCATTCCATATCCACACCTTAGATTGGCCAGTCATTCCAGTAAAGCAGATATCTCTTTTTTCTATTGACTCGTGAATTGAATCATTGTGATTGAGTACAGTTAGTTGGCATAGATAGACATTGATTGTTGTGTCTGGGACACTACATCCAATAACTATGACCTCAATAACTTTATATCCAGAAACTCTTAAGACCAACATGATTACATCATAGATGAGATTGCATCTTATTACGTGAACATCAAGATACTAGCCTTTATATTAACAAAGGTAACGTACAATATATATTATAAATCAGTCCCAATTTTCACTTAAACTAAACCCAGAGCAGGCTGCAAACTTTCATCCATGAAGAGTGCTGTAATAAGAAAAGTAAACTATATTCCTGCCAAACAGGACTCCAGTACATAAGTAAACCATTAATGAGGCCTTGTAAGTGTTGGCGTTCCTGTCATCATTGTAGTAATATTTGTCTAATGCATAGATTAGAGTGGGTGAGACTTGAGGATTATTATGTTCTTTGTAACTTCTGGAATAAAGTGGAACTTCACATATAATTGGTTAAAGTATACAAATGGATTAAACCAGCTGTCAGGGAATGTTGAATTTGTGTGTTTTGTGAAGCTCATAAATAAAGAAGTCACCAGGTGGAAAAGAAGTGTGGTGTCCATTGTGAATAGGAGGCATCGCATGGTGTCAAAAGTGTTAAAAACAGCTGATGGTAGAAGGATCATCATGATCTGAACAATTGCAACTCCCAATTGGAAAGCTCGCCCAGAACTCACTGGAAGATGTTTAAGTAAACATGGGTGAATTATGAGCTTGTGATAGGTGTTGTAGAGAAAAGATACTTTCGGTCTCAATACTTACTAACATGTTCGATGATAAGGCTGTTTATGCATATAACATGGTTGCATGGGATATGGTTGGTGATGAAAATAAAATGATGGAAAGTTACAGAGAAGTTTAGGATTTGTTTGCCAATACCATTTCTGAGAGATATGCAGGCAGACATACTACTTAGCAGAGATGGCCCCACTGATACTAAAAGGATATGTAGTGGCCAGAAAATAGTGAGTTCTGCAACTGATCGGCTCTCTGCTCATAGTGCGCACCATGGAACATCAAGGACCTGGTTTCCCAGTATCACTTGTTCTCACACAGAATGTGCAAGAGCTTCATTAGACAATGAAAATCTTTACAAACGAGGGCATTGTGATGCAGCTCTTGATTTCCCATATTTCCTATGGAAGCCCTACCAGCAATAAATCTGCCATTTAAAATAGGTGTGAAAGGCCACTCTTGTTCTTGCCTATCGGGAAGGGATTGCTTAAATCTAGACTGAACCTTTCATTTTTCAGCTATTCCATTTAAAGTTATGAGGATCAGTTTCAATACTTCCATCTTACTGGATTTGAAGTAAGGTGGCATAGAAGACCAAGCTTATTTGAAGCCAAGACAATCTGCAATAATGGCTCTGGATTTACCCTGCCAGTTTAACTGAAACCCCTTCGCACCAATGCTACACTTGCAATGTACATGCACATTAAGACGTCAGACAAGATTGGATTGCAGTTCTGCATGCTTTACTACATATAACGGCATCAGTCTCCAATGCCTGCTTCTCGGCAGCAGAATTCGTTCACCAAACACAAGTGAAACCAATCGTATATTATTACATCCTAATCACATGTCTGTAGCCTCAATACCTTTGAATCACCAAAGAATTATGTATCTGCACCTACTTCCACCACTGCTAGTTCTTTGACCTCCGATACTGCCAAATACTCAAAGTTGTAGTGGGGATTCTGTGGACTGTACTTGAGATGGCGCCATTTTCACTGAGCTGTTACTGATGGATGGTAGTATGGGCATTGTGATTCTACTGCTTCCTTTTCCATTGCAGATGATACCATTGGAATCTCCAAAGGTCCAGCCTGAGCCGTGAAGATAGAAAATCAAATATGTATAATGTTTCTTGATAAAAATATGGCTGGAAATGCCATTTTGTAGTTAGCCTTCCATACATTTCTAATTTGTTACATTAAAAGAAACCTCGGTAATGTCGGGTTTCCTTCCCTGAAGGACATTAATGAGCTATTCGGGCTTTAATGACAATCAACAGTTTTGTGGTCACTTTCACTGATACCAGCCTTTTTTTCCCAGATTTTTAAACTGAATTCAAATTCTCAAACTGCCATGGTGGGATTTGAAATCATGTTCTTTGAATTATTCGTCCAAGCCTCTGGATTACAGTGCAGCAATTAATCATTACACTACCGTACCCACCTAATGGCAACGGATGAAGTGAGAATGCAGAAAATGGCATTGTCACAACTGTTGTGATGCGAAGTATGTGTTGTTCACACAAGTTGACCACCAAAAACTAAATACACTCACATACAACAACAACTTGCTTTTATATAGCACCTTTAACGTAGTAAAATGTCCCAAGATGCTTCACAGGAGCGATTATCAAACAAAATTTGACACCGAGCCACATAAGGAGACAGGTGACCAAAAGCTTGGTCAAAGAGGTAGGTTTTAAGGAGCATCTTAAAGGAGGAGAGAGAGGCGGAGAGGTGGAGAGGTTTAGGGAGGGAATTCCAAAGCTTAGGGCCTAAAATCGGGGATGCGCAAGAGGCCAGAATTGGAGGAGCGCAGAGATCTCGGAGGGTTGTAGGGCTGAAGGAGGTTACAGAGATAGGGAGGAGTGAGGACATGGAGGGATTTTGAAAACAGGGCTGAGAATTTTAAAATCGAGGCATTGCTGGACCGGAAGCCAGTCTAGATCAATGAGCACAGCGGTGATGGGTGAACGGGATTTGGTGCAAGTTACGATACGGGCAGCAGAGTTTTGGGTGAGCTCACGTTTATGGAGGATGGAAGACGGGAGGCCGGCCAGGACAGCATTGGAATAGTCAAGTCTAGAGGTAACAAAGGTATAGATGAGCGTTTCAGCCGCAGATGAGCTGAGGCGGGACGGAGACGGGCAATGTTACGGAGGTGAAAGTAGGTGATCTTGGTGATGGAGCGGCTACATGGTCGGAAGCTCATCTCAGGTTCAAATAGGACGCCAAGGTTCAGCCTCAGACAGTGGCCAAGGAGAGGGAAAGAGTCGCTGGCTCGGGAACAGAGTTTGTGGCGGAGAATGAAAACAATGGCTTTGGTCTTCCCAATATTTCATTGAAGGAAATTTCTGCTCATCCAGTACTGGATGTCAATCAAGCAGCGTGATAAATCAGAGACAGTGGGGCGTCGACTGAGGTAGTGGTGAGATCGAGCTGGGTGTCATGTGGAACTGCATATGTGTGGAACCTGACGTCGTGTTTTCGGATGATATCGCTGAGGGGCAGCATGTAAATGAGAAATAGGAGGACAACAAGGATCAATCCTTCGAGGTATCCAGAGGTAAAGGTGCGGGTGGGGATTGAGAAGCCATTGTGGGTGATTCTCTTTCTACAACTGGCTAGATAAGAATGGAACCAGGCGAGCGCAGTCCCACTCAGCTGGATGATGGAGGAGAGGCGGTGGATGAGGATGGTGTGGTCAACCATGTCAAAGGCTGCAGACAGGTCAAGAAGGATGAGGAGGGATAATTCAGCACCGTCACAGTCACATAGGATGTAATTTGTGACTTTGATAAGGGCTGTTTCAGTGCAGTGGCAGGGGTGGAAACTTGATTGAATGGTTTCAAACAGAGTTGCGTGAAAGATGGGCACAGATTTGGGAGGCGACAACATGTTCAAGGACTTTGGAAAGGAAATGGAGGTTGGAGATGGGGCAGTAGCTTGCAAGGACAGAGGAATCAAGGGTGTGTTCATGAGGAGGGGGGTGATGACTGTTGATTTGAAGGAGAGGGGGACAGTACCTGAGGAGAGGGAATAGTTAACACTATTAGCTAACATGGGGGCTAGGAAGGGAAGTTAGGTGGTCATCAGTTTGGTGGAAATAGTGTTGCGGGTCCAGGAGGTGGGTCTCATGGACAAGATGAGCTCAGAGAGGGCACAAGGGGAGATAGGCGAGAAACTAGAGAAAGATGTACGTTCAGGGCTAGGGCAAGGGGGAGCCTTCGGACAAGTGGCTTGGTGGGCTAGGGGAAGGGAGGGAAGTGGCAGAGGCAGCTGAATGTATGGTCTCAATCTTAGTGGCAAAGAAGTCCATGAGCTCCTCGCACTTGTTGTTGGAGGTGAGGGTGGAGGAGACAGGGGAGAGGGGTTTAAGAAGACGGGTTGTAATGGACAAGAGAAGCCGGGGGTTATCTTTGCATTTCAGGTTGATCCTGGAATAGTGAACGGTTCTGGCAGAAGAGAGCAGGACCCGATCGTGCTTTACGTGGTCCAGCCAGATTTGGCAATCAATGGAGAAACCAGTTGTCCACCATAAACATTCAAGTCTGCATCCCTTGGACTTAAAGGAGTGGAGATGAGGGCTGTACCAGGGGGAGCAACCAGGGTGAGAGAGAGTAATGGTTTTAATGGGGACAAGGGTATCAAAGGTGGAGGTGAGGGTGTGATTGAGCAGATCGGTAGCTGCAGAAATGTCCTGGTGAATGCAGGGCCAAAGGCTAGACAGTTGGGAATTTGAAAGTGTCATTTTAAGCGACTTGGGGGAGAGCTTTTCCCAAGGGTGGACACAGAAGGAAGTGGGGTTGGAAGGGGGAAGGGGATGTGAGTGGAGAGGGATATAAGGAAGTGATCAGAGATGGCCTCTGATGGCCACGAGGGACAAATTCTTCCCCTGCTCGAAAGATTATGATGTTTGGGGTTTTATTTCCCAGCAGATCTCAATATAAAGCCTGCGTGTGCTCAAGTTCTGAATACTGTTCCCAAATCTGGGAAGGATCGAATAGCGTCTGTCACATTACTGGACAAGATACAAAAAAACCTTGTTTGATATGCGATCCTTCTCTCGCCGCCAGTTTCTCTCTCTCTTTCTTTTGTAAATTTTCTGGTCTCTCTCTATTTCATGAATACCACTGTTGATTTTACTCCTTTGAACTTTCTTTTCTCATCTCTCCCAAGCTCTAGACATCCCATCCTACACATTCTTCCTTTCACTTGCATCCGCTTCCTGTTGAAATCAAGACGCATCACACTACCCCCGGCTCGAACTCATTCTTTTCCGGTACCTTAAAACAGTGGAGTTTCTTTCCTTCCTCTGTCTTTTCCTTGTATAATCCACATACTTTTAAACCCTGAGCTTGGTGCTACACACTCATTACTTTCTGATCTATCTATTCCTCTCTTCTGCTTTTCTCGACCTTGGTGATGTCCTGCACTCTGGGCCTTGACTTTTCATCTAAGTTTCTCCGTAATAAAAACTAATTAAACTTAATTTATCTTATTATATCTTGCATATGGGGCTGAGATTTATGATTTCTGTCATCCAACCCCACTGCTTGCACTCTGCTGGAAGCATAAATGCCTGATTTAGTGAGTGCAAATACCTTGACATCAGCGTCGTAAATAAATGTCAGCGAATCTAAGTTTTATCTCTTTAGGAACAAGCAGATTAAATGTTATTGATTTACCAGTCTAAGAAAATGAAGTTCATTTCAACACTGTTCAAGGCCCATCTGACTAGAATATATTATTATGAGGCAGAGTCAGTTTGGGATTATAAATTTCTTTTTCATTTCAAATGGATGCATGGAATTGCTGAGCTGCACCTTTTAGTAGATATTTCAAGGAGGATTTACAATAAATTTTAAACATGTAGAAAACTCATTTATCAATCTGTTGTCATTCTTCTGAGGGATGTGTTATTGCCCATACTTTTTGTAGGTGGTATAACCTCAACCTGATAGGAATTGTGAGCTAAAATCTGACTCCTTCCATGTATTATGGACAGCAAGAGCACCGAACACCAGTCCAAGCCGATACAAACTCCTTGAAATAAAGGTCCCCTTATTTCAATCTTTTCTGAGCGTAGGACATTCTTTGTAACTTGCAAATTCTATTTTAGTAACAACCGTTAAAAAGGGTATAACAACTGGAAAGGCTGCATATTATTGTGTCTGGTTGAAGTGGTCTTTTTGGCAGTCATCAGAGAGAGCTAATGAGTAGATGCAGCACGTTCCCTAGAGGTAATGAAAATTGGGGACCTGATCTTTCCCAATTGGCATTTAGGTCTTAAACAGATGCTGAAGCACTGCTGAATTCCAGAGTGCCATTCATTGATGTTAGCAGTCCTACTGTGAGGTTGGTTCCTGAAATGGCAGATCTCTTGGATGCTGCAATAGGAACACTGAAAGCCAACTTTCTTTGACAAGGTGGGAGATTTTTTAAAATTAAATGCTTTCAACCTAATAGGTAATACCATATATGTTCCAGAACTTCACTTCTCCTTTACATAGAATTGCACAGAATGTACAGCACAAAAAAAAGGCCATTCGGCCCAACAGGTCCATGCCAGTGTTTATGCTTCACACGAGCCTCCTTCCATCCATACTTCATCTAACCCCATCAACATATTCCTTTCTCCCTCATGTGTTTATCTAGCTTCCCTTTAAATGCATCTATGCTAGTCACCTCAACTACTTGTGGTAGCGAGTTCCACATTCTAACCATTCTCTGGGTAAAGAAGTTTCTCCTGAATTCCCTATTGGATTTATTAGTGACTATCTTATATCTATGGCCACTAGTTCTGGTCTCCCCTGCAAGTGGAAACATCTTCTCTACATCTACCCTACTACCCAATCAATCCCTTTCATAATCTTAATGACCTCTATCAGGCCACCCCTCAGTCTTCTCTTTTCTAGAGAAAAGAGTCCCAGCCTGCTCAATCTTTCCTGATAGGTATAATCTCTCAGTTCTGGTATCATTTTAGAAAATCTTTTTTGCACCTTCTCCAGTGCTGCTATATCCTTTTTATAATATGGAGACCAGAACTGTTCACAGTACTTCAAGTGTAGTCTAACCAAAGTTTTATACAAGTTTAACATAACTTTTCTGCTTTTCAATTCTAACCCTCTAGAAATGAACCCCAGGGCTTGGTTTCTTTTTTAATTAACCTGCATCACTACTTTTAGTGATTTATGTATCTGTAGCCTCAGATTCCTCTGCTCCTCTACCCCATTCAGGTATTATCCAAGCCATGTGTGGCCCCCTTATTCTTCCTACCAAATTTTATCACCTCGCACTTGTCTATATTGAAATTCATTTGCCAATTACAGGCCCATTCTGCACATTTACTAATGTCTTCCTGTATTTTGTCGTAGCCCTCCTCGGTATTAACTAAAACCTCCAATTTGGTGTCGCAAATTTTGAAATTGTACTTCCGATTCTGAGTTCAACTCGTTGATGAAAATAATGCGCAACAGTTGTCCCAGCACTGATCCTTGGACAACACCACTTCCCACCTTTTGCCAGTCTGAGTAACTACCTTTAACCCCCACTCTCTGCTTTCTGTTTTGTAGCCAGTTTGTTATCCATTCTGTTATTTATCCCCTGACTCCACATGCTCTGACCTTAGTCATGAGTCTACTTTGTGGTACCGCATTGAAGGCCTTTTGAAAATCCAAATATGTTACATCTACCACATTATCCTTGTCTACCCTTTTTGTTACTTCTTCAAAGAATTCAATAAGGTTGGTCAAGCATAACCTTCCCTTTTCAAATCCATGCTGACTATTCTTTATTATATTTTCAGTTTCTAGATGTTTTTCTATTACTTCTTTAAGTAAGGATTCCATTATCTTTCCTACCATTGACGTTAAGCTATAATTCCCTGGACTTGTTCTATCTCCCTTTTTAAATTTTGGAATCACATTAGCTATTCCCTTTTCTAATGAATTTATATATATATATGTAATAGTGCCCCTGCTATCTCTTCCCTAACTTCTTTTAATATGTGCAGATGCAATCCACCCGGACATGGGGTTTTATCCTCTCGAAAATGCAACTCATCTATTGAGTTTTTTAAGTAATTCATTAGTTTTGTGTGATCCAAGCAGACAGCCAAGGACAAGAGATAATTGTTTGGGTAAAGTCTTTAAAGAGTGGAAAGGCTGCATATTATAGTGTCCAGTTGAAGTGGTCTTTTGGGCAGTCATCAGAGAGAGCTAATGAGTAGAGGCTGCATGTTCCCCAGAAGTAAAGAAAATTGGGTGCCTGATCTTTCCTAATTGACATTCGATCTTAAATGAATGCTGAATAATTGCTGAATTTCAGTTTGATGGACTGATGGACATTTTTCATTTCACATTTTCTTATGTCCCACTGTATCATTATTTCTCTCTCCTGGTTCATTAAAGCCTTTAATGGGCTGCAGGTTAAATAGGAAACTGAGATGATTTCATTAACATTTAACAATCGATCTGATATTTGCATTAGAGAAACTTGAGACTACAGCACTGCACTACTAAATAATATATTATAAGGGTTATCGCTTTTCATTTTCCACAACATAAGTTTGCAATTTCAGTCACACTGTCTGGGAAGCGCCAATTAGAAACAGTGCGATGCGCCAGATTAAAGAGAGGGATGAATTTGATGCTGAATCCACATTAATTTTACGCTGCTTTGATGCTGACATTGGCAGAGGCCTTGGAGCATGGTTATCTGCCTGCCATCTTGGTCCAGTAATGAGGCGAGGCATAGGAGAATCAAACAGAGGGAAATTACTGAGGCCAATAATCCTATCCTGGCACAATATCAATGGGAACGCTCCTCTTCGGTGCTGCATGAGCCGGCAGTGCTAAGAGATGACCTTGCTTTTTAATGGGAGGTGAGTTCATTTACATGATATTGTAGCATGCATGATACTCTGGGAGCGTAGTGTTATCCAGTGCCAGTGGCTCTTAATAGGTTGCGGGTCACTGTGAAGCCTTTCTTGCTTCTATGTTGGAGAAATGGCTGGAGCAGGTTGACAAAACAGAGCGGCTCCATTTCAAGATACAGCTTGGATATCCTGCCAAGAAGGGTGGTACCTTCTCTGAAGGACATCCTCCAGTGACGAGCAGTGAGAGGTTTACTGGTCTCTGAAAGGTTACCAAGATAAATGTGCTCACACTGCCTAATCTCACAATCTTGCCTCGCAATACTCTTTAATAGTACTTCACTGTAAGCTTGGTGGAGCATCACGAAGGAAAATTCGCCGCATTCTGCTAATTGTTCTTCTGCTTTGTAAATGCACCGAAGCATGCCCATGTTTTAGCAGAGATTCTGTACTGCTGTCATATCAATGCTTCAGCCCTGTGGCCTATTAAATGTGGAAAGCAACAGTCACCAAGCGCACTGTCAACTTACAAATTCTGCATGTTTCGTGTTCAAAGGCTCACTTTAGGCTGTTGGACTGGGCACTTGGGTAACACTCATCTTCTCTCAGATTCACCATTAAAACATAGGTCCCTCTTCTGTCTGCTTGCAGGAAAAGGTTGCATATATGAGGCTGCAGCACAATGGAGGGTGTGTGGGAGATGTTGCCATTTCACCTAAAATCTCCACACAAGGAGAATGCACTGGAGTTTCTAGGCCTGGAAGCAATGGAATCTCCCCCCAAGTCCAAGTCAATTTCCATTGACTTCAATGGAAATGAAAATCGGGAGAGATGTATAACGGGTGGCTGAATCGATATCGCCCATTTTACACTGTCACCCAAAGTTAGAATAATCCCCAATGACACCAGATGTGGCAAAAAGTATGTGGGCCCAGGGAGCCACTATAGCATCAGCCTTACAAGCCAACTACTGACCAGTGCAAGAATCACCTCTATCTCTGGAGACAGCCACAAACTTACGGCCTCTCGCCCACTGAGGAAAAACATGGAAGGATCACACAGTTAGGAAGTAGAAGACAAACACAATACACATTCACAAAGGGAAGCACCGAGGAAAACCACAGTGAACACACTGTTAAGATGAATAAAAGTTGGGAGAACTGGTATTCTGTTGGATCCAGTCAGTTAATTTGGGATGGAGCCGAATAATGTAGGTGAGCAGAAATGCTGTGGTATTCAATGGTTTTGTAAGGCTGATGGCGATGGCAAGGTAATGTATTGGGCACATGGGAAGATGATTGTTGTGCACTGGATTGTACTGACACTTAATTTTGGTTGTCATTTATCACAGTCAGTCACAAGATTTCTTCTGAATGAATGGTAGATCTGCAGACATCTTTTCTATTTGCTGGCTGTAATCCTCTCATCTTCTGTCACTGTTTGCGGCAGATTCTCTGCTCATGATTCATGGAAATGGCATTCACGCTAAGGGTAAAGAGCATTGTATTATAGGCCCCGTAGCATACAAAATGAAGACTAAAGAAATTAATTAAATATACCACTGATGACTGCAGTGTCATTCCTTAAAGTACAGCTTTTGTCTTGCATTCAAAGTCTTCTTTTGTAGGGCAAAATATTATCCCATTTTTGACATAATCTCCACAGCACCCAGAATGAGCTGCACCAAATGTACTCTTGGCTGCAGCACAAACAGGTCACAAATGCTCATAGAAGAGCTAAGCAATTACTTCAACTGTCACTGCAGCTAATTATTGTTTATAACCTGCGGATACTTTGGTTAACTAACAAATTTATGTCCGAATTGACTTGAGATGGAAATTTTTACAATTAGTTCAGAGAGAAACTAAACTTTCCATTTAATGTAAAACAATGCTCCCTGAGGATTTCATTAGCAGATCTGCTTTCTGACAAGATGTGTGATAAAGTGGAACTTTTATCAAACGTGATTGAACCCAGACAGTAAGTGTTCAGTTAGAACACTCATTTCCCTGAAGATGTTTAATGTGGTGTAGTTTCTTTCACATTTTTAAACATTTGCAGTTACTGGTGATAGATGCTGTTACTGTATCAAACCAAGCTGAACATATGAAACCATAAAGTCAAGACTATCACCATACAGAAAAGAATCTGATTTGACCCTTGCCAACATTGAAGCCCCAATTTCTTCCTTGCGCACAACATACAAAATGAATAACTGGGGTGTACACCTCCCGGAAATGTGTCCCATTCTTCTCATCATGCATAGTGAGTAGAGACACTTTGTGGAACCAGGCTGTGTTCACATACTGCTCCTGGACTTCATCAGGTTGATCTTTACAAGAGCAGAAGAGTTTCCTGTTGCATGACAAAGGCAGAAAACAAATTGGCTCCGACTTGTGCATGTGTAACATTCCACATGTGCGGCGTCATGGACCGGGAAAAGGGGCGGGGACACATTATGCTCCGTCTCTGCTGTTTGCACGTGACCTGCGTTTCTGGTGATAGATATTTCAAACGGGGGGCAGGAAACTCCTGCCAGAAACAAGTTCATCGCAATATTAAAATGAGGATGGCATTTTCTTGTCCAATGTGCTATGGGCAATTCACACCCCTGGATTATAAGAAATAGGTGCTGAAGTAGGCCATACGGCCCCTCGAGCCTGCTCCACCGTTCAATAAGATCATGGCTGATCTTCGTCCTCAATGCCACTTTCCCGCCCGATCCCCATATCCCTTGATTCCCTTAGAGTCTAAAAATCTATCGATCTCAGCCTTGAATATACTCAACGACTGAGTATCCACAGCCCTCTGGGGTAGAGAATTCCAAAGATTCACAACCCTTTGAGTGAAGAAATTTCTCTTTATCTCAGTCCTAAATGGCTGATCCCTTATCCTGAGACTATGCCCTCTAGTTCAAGACTCTCCAACCAGGGGAAACAGCCTCTCATCATCTTGTCAAGCCCTCTCAGAATCTTATGGGCACTAAATTGGGCCATGTAGCGCCCGTTGTTTCGGCGCTATTTGGCCTCCCGAATGTCCAAGATAGCATCTGGGATGCGCATGCACACTTCTACCGTGATGTGCGCTGGACACCATCTTGATAAAGAGTTTAGCGCATGCACAGATAACGAATGCCGGCATCAGTGTGCAACGTTGATTTAAAGTGATAGAGACCATTTTGGGACTTAACGCTCCACTCATCGCACTGTCTTAACCACGGCCAGCTAAGTATGTCTTAGAGTGCCTGGAGTAGACCCCACCGGTGCTATTTAAAGGGACAATGCAGGATTTACAGGTTAGTTGCTGGATTATTGCTTCTGGCTGTTGATGCGTTTGTACTTGTTTTTGGAGGTCTCCAATATTTGAGTACTTGGATGAGGGAACATAGCCTAACATCCAGAGCCAGGATATGTAGGAGTGTAGGACGATATGCCTCGTGCTGCCTGCGAGGAAGCACTGGGCATGGGTTAATCACGGACCGCGATGCCCACGCCCGGTTTCGGGGGTTATCAAATATAACCTCCTTTTTGTTTCAATGAGATCACCTTTCATTCTTTTCACCTCCAGAGAGTATAGGCCCAATCTACTCAATCTCTCCTCAAAGGACAACCCTCTCATCCCCAGAATCAATCTCGCGAAACTTCGTTGCACTGCCTCTAAGGCAAGTATATCCCTCCTTCGGGAAGGAGACCAAAACTGTACACAGTACTCCAGGTGAGGTCTCACCAAGGCCCTGTATAATTGCAGCAAGACTTCCTTATTCTTGTCCTCCAACCCTCTTGAAATAAAGACCAACATACCATTTGCCTTCCTTATTGCTCGCTGTACCTGCATGTTAATTTCTGTTTCGTGTACAAGGACACCCAAATTCCTCTGAACACCAACATTTAATAGTCTCTCACCATTTAAAAAAGTTTGTTTTTATATTCTTACCAAAGTGAATAACCTCACATTTCCCGATATTATACTCCATCTGCCACCTTCTTGCCCACTTACTTATCCTGTCTATATCCCTTTGCAGACACTTTGGGGTTGATTTTCGGGTGATGGAGCTGGTGTGTTGGGGGCGGGTGGGCTCCGAAAATCGCTGAAATGTTGAGCTGGTTCGGAGCCTGACTCCGACCAGCTGACTTCCAGGTTCCCCAGTGAGTCCCACTGGCAATTAAAGCCGGCAGGATGATAATTTGCATAGTTTGTCCGATAGTTGAGGTACTTGAACTACTCGATTGACTCGACATTTTGGCAGGGGTGCGATTTTGAAAGATCCTCAGCGTGTTTCCCGTGCTGTGGGAAACATTCCCTGTTGCAGCATCCAGTGGGAGATGCAAATGCTAATTTGACAGGTGGAGAGAAAACGTCATTTATTGCAGCAGGGCACTGCAGACAAAGTTTTGGCTGCAAGACCTTTGTGTTTTCACTCAAAATTCTTATTTTCCACCCAAAACTCTGCAGTGCAAACATACTTAACTACTTTGCGGACCCCCTCAAACTGACACCATCAGGATGTGAGGGGGGCGCCATGGCTGCATTCACCACTACATCCGAGGACGAGCAACATCACCAACCTTGCCAGGCACGGCGTCCACCTCCGCCATGTGGAGCTCCACAACACAGTGCTGCGCCACAGGCACCTACAGGTAAGGAGATGCTGCTCGGCCCAGCCAGGAGCAGCTCGACATGGAGGAGACTGCAGGTGTCTGCGATTACCTGGCGACTGACTCTGTGCCTCCGTATGCAGTGTTCCGAGAGGTCCAGGAAGCTGAGCCTCGGTCTGTCGACCCTGTTGCAAGGGTGGTGCCTCCTGTTTGCACGTGACCTGCGTTTCTGGTGATAGATATTTCAAACGGGGGGCAGGAAACTCCTGCCCGAAACAAGTTCATCCCCTGGTTGGAGAGTCTTGAACTAGAGGGCATAGTCTCAGGATAAGGGATCAGCCATTTAGGACTGAGATAAAGAGAAATTTCTTCACTCAACGGGTTGTGAATCTTTGGAATTCTCTACCCCAGAGGGCTGTGGATACTCAGTCGTTGAGTATATTCAAGGCTGAGATCGATAGATTTTTAGACTCTAAGGGAATCAAGGGATATGGGGATCGGGCGGGAAAGTGGCATTGAGGACGAAGATCAGCCATGATCTTATTGAACGGCGGAGCAGGCTCGAGGGACCGTATGGCCTACTTCAGCACCTATTTCTTATAATCCAGGGGTGTGAATTGCCCATAGCACATTGGACAAGAAAATGCCATCCTCATTTTAATATTGCGATGAACTTGTTTCGGGCAGGAGTTTCCTGCCCCCCGTTTGAAATATCTATCACCAGAAACGCAGGTCACGTGCAAACAGGAGGCACCACCCTTGCAACAGGGTCGACAGACCGAGGCTCAGCTTCCTGGACCTCTCGGAACACTGCATACGGAGGCACAGAGTCAGTCGCCAGGTAATCGCAGACACCTGCAGTCTCCTCCATGTCGAGCTGCTCCTGGCTGGGCCGAGCAGCATCTCCTTACCTGTAGGTGTGAAAGTCATCACTGCCCTCAACTTCTTCGCCTCCGGATCATTCCAGCATGCTACCGGGGACATTGCCGGGGTCTCTCAGTCGTCTGCACACAAGTGCACAAGGCAGGTCACAGATGGCTTGTTTCACAGGGCCTCACGCTACGTCAACTTCACCATGGATGACCTCAGCCAGATGGAGAGGGCAGTGGGATTCCACGCTATGGCTGCTTCCCATGTGTGCAGGGTATAATCGATTGCACCCATCTAGCAATATAAGCACCTCCACACGATCTAGGACTGTTCATCAAAAGGAAGGGCTATCACTCCATCAACACTCAGCTCGTTTGTGACCACTGCAAGAGATTCCTTCACGTGTGCGCCAGATACCCTGGCAGCTGCCACGATTCCTTCATACTCTGGGAATCCATCATCCCGCCCCTCTTCCATGCACCGAACACCCGTAGGGGCTGGCTCCTCGGGGACAAGGGATACCCCCTGCACACGTGGCTCATGACAGCTCTGAGGAACCTCATCACCGACCAACAGCGTCGCTATAATGACAGCCACATCGCCACCAGTTCTACAATTGAGCATGCTATAGGGCTGCTCAAGATGCACTTCAGGTACCTTGATCGTTCTGGGGGAGCACTTCAATATGCACCAGAGAGAGTGGGATGCATTATAGTCGTGTGAGGAGGCCCCATCCATATCTGCCACCCACATTGAGGAGGAGGAGAAGTTCGAGGAGGAGGGGCAGGAGGAGGAGCAGGAGCAACCCATGGGCAGAGCAGCTGCTCACCTGGCTGCTCGTGAGACCAGAGAGTCACTGATATGTGAACGGTTCTCCTAACATCAGAGAGTGTGAAGAGTCCTGTCCTCCTCATCTGGATACAGCAGTGCCCACACCAGCAGCCCCCTCCCCTCCCTGCACAAAGCATTCCTGCAACTACACATACGCACAGTGTAGAGTGACCCAATGTATGGCATCAAGTGGCAGCATTCATGGTGCACCTCATGAAAGGGCCTTATTACAGAAGCCAGTCAAGAATGGCCAAGACATGGCAGTAGTGGTGACAATAATAATATTTAATATGAGTTTAACAAAAAGCAATTATAAATAAAAAAACATGACCAACCGTCAGACACCCTTGTGCATCCCCTTCGTGCTTACAAAACCTTCGCCTTTTGCTTCCGACCACTTCTACGTGGAGCATCCCCTGTGGCTACAGCAGAGGTAATGCCAGGTTGCTCTTGTTCATGCCCTGAACGATTAGATGCTTTGGGCTGATGCTCTCTGGGTATTGGTGCCCGTGAGGGCCCCTCCAAAAACTGCTCCACCTGCACATGTGCAGGGGCAGACTTGGCCACCTGGAGAGGAGGCAGCATTGTGGGTACTGGTTGCGGGGGGGGGGGGGCAACGTGTGAAACGTGGGGACGCTTTGAGTCCCCACTTCCATGATCCCTTTTGCCATCATCCTTCCCCTGGGCCAGGCCCACACCACTCCTCCCACTCTGTTGGATGACAGTTTGGAGGACACGTGTGAAGCCTTGTAAGGTCAGTGCTCATGTATCTATCTGCCTGCTTAAGGCGGCAGAATGTTATTCATACTGGGTCTGAAAGGCCATTGTCAGGGCCTGAATAGAATCATTTGTGAGCCGTGCTTGAAACTCTATGGAGGCTAGCCTTACCTCCATCGCAGACATTCCTGCACTTACCCACAATACTATCTCAGAGATGCCCTCACGTCCCTGTGACAGTATCTCAGAGATGCCCTCCCTTACCTGTGCCACCATTCCACTCATGCAGGAGTTGGACTCCTCCATCCTCTGTGCGATTGTGGAGAGTGCGTGTGGCACCTGTTCCAGCACCTCGCAAATGTGCTGCTGCCCCTCGATCATTCTCCTTTTAAAGGATGACCCCCAGGGTTCAGCATCTGTGTCCAGCTGAGCAGACCCTGGAGAGGAGTGCTCGCACAGACGCGGACTCTCCACAGCTGCCCCTGCCACAGTGTCTGCTTGTGCTCACGTGTGTGGTAACTCACCATATGCGACCCCAACTAACTGCAGACTGCGACCCACCGAGGTGTGTGTATCTGCGCTGGTGGATGGCTCGCTCAGATATGACGGTGCCCCCTCAGAGGCCAGCAGGTCCTCTGAGGGATCACCCTCTGCCGTCACAGCGGCCGCTGAAGGCCCTGTAAGAGAACAGAAGGCAATATTAAGCATGATCACTATGCGATGAGCATATTGAGGTGCTGAAGATGGCAAGGCATGTTATTGTGTGTGCTGTATGTTAAAGTTCTGTCACTAGATGTTTGTTGGGTGCCAGTCTTGGTGTCTCCGATGGACAGGCACTCGAGGGTGTGGCTCAGCTCCAGTGCCTCCTGCTCCGCGCCTGTGAGGACGACTATCTGTTGCGGCCCCCCTCCTCGCCCTATCCCGTGCATTCTGGGCTCTCTTCTCCTACAAGGGGAGAAAGTACAGGCACGTGAGCGAGTGATGGTGATGTGGCCAACTAATGAATGCTTTGGTTTGAGTGCGGCTGACCGTGTAAGAGATGCATCAGTGGGTGAGTATGAGACAGAGCCATGACATTGTATGAGGATTGGGTTGAGTAGTAGTGGTGGGGTGACTAATGGGGAGGTGAGGAAGTGCTGAGGAAGTGCAGGTAAGTTGAAGATGAGCTTTGAGGGTGTGAGGAGTGATGTGATAGGGTAGTGTTGGCAGTGCAGAATGAGTTGGGGGGGTGGGGGCCGTGATGTGGAAGACGGAATGTAGGAGAATGAGTAAGTGTACTCACTTTGGCTGACCCAGTTAGGTCATTGAAGCGATTCCTGCACTGGATCCAGGGGCGGGAGATGTTGCTGGTGACCTCCTCTGCCACCTCAAGCCAGGCCTTCTTGGTGGCGGAGGCAGGCCACTTCCTCTCGTCCTCCGGGTAGAAGACAAACCTCCTCCTCCTCACCCCATCCAGTAGCACCTGGAGTGAGGCATCACTAAATCTAGGAGCAGCCTTTCCCCTGTGCTGCACCGTTGTGCTGTGTGGGTGTTTGCTCCAGGAGCAGCCATTGGAGGACTGCCCCTTTAAGTAGAGCTCCTCCAGCTGACAGCCTGTGATGCGGGTGCGCAGTCCGCCCGCTGCACAGCTTTCGGACGGCAAACCCGGAAGCCACGTTATGTGGCTCCAATTGACCCGCGATTGGGTGGGAAATGGACAGATTTTATTGGGCGTGTTACCCACGTGCCCAATCGCACCCCCACTGCCATCCCACCTCCCCGCTAATATCGGGGCCTTTGTGTCCTCCTCACAGATTATTTTCCCACCTAGCTTTGTATCATCAGCAACCTTGGATACATTACATTCGGTCCCTTCATCAAAGTCATTAATATAGATTGTAAAAAGCTGAGGCCCAAGCACTGATCCTTGCGGCACCGCAACAGCCTGCCAACCTGAAAACGATCTGTTTATCCCTACTCTCTGATTTCTGTCTGTTAACCAATCCTCTATCCATGCGAATATATTACCCCCAACTCCATGAGCCCTTATCTTGTGTAACAACCTCTTGTGCGGCACTTATCGAATGCCTTTTGAAAATCCAAATATACGACATCCACTGGTTCCCCTTTATCTACCCTGCTAGTTACATCCTCAAAAATTTGATTTGTCAAACACGATTTCTCTTTCATAAAACCACATTGACTCCGCCTATTCATATTATGATTTTCTAAGTGCCCTGTTACTACATCCTTGATAATAGATTCCAGCATTTCCCAATGACTGATATCAGGCTAACTGGCCTATAGTTCCCTTTTTTCTCTCTCACTCCCTACATTTGCTACCTTCCAATCCACTGGGACCATTCTAGAATCTCGGGAATTTTGGAAGATCACAACCAATGCATCCACTACATCAGCATCCACCTCTTTTAGAACCCTTGGATGCAGGCCATCAGATCCAGGGGATTTGTTGGCTTTTAGTCCCATTAATTTCTCCAGTACTTTATCTTTACTATTATTAATTACTTTAAGTTCTTCCTCACTCGTGGTTCCCCACTAATTCTGGTATGTTTTTGTGTCTTCTACTGTGAAGACAGATACAAATTATTTGTTTAACGTCTGCCATTTCCGTATTCCCCATTATAATTTTTCCTGTCTCAGCCTCCAAGGGACCCACGTTTACTTTCGCAACTCTCTTCCTATTTACATACTTGTAGAAGCTCTTGCAATCTGTTTTTATATTCCTTGCTAGTTTACTCTCATTCTATTTTCCTCCCTCTTTATCAATGTTTTGGTCATCCTTTGTTAGTTTCTAAAACTTTCCCAATCCTCAGGCTTACTCCTCTTCTTGGCAACATTATAAGCCTTTTCTTTTAATCAAATACTAACCTTAACTTTTTTAGTTAGCCACGGATGGATGCTAGGAGATCAGATGACATTTATTTGAAGTGCATAGATGAAGATTTAGTGAGCCATTTCTACTGCCACTCTTTCTTCTTTCTTGCCTCTTAGGTTTTAAAAGCCTTTGTTGTAATTGCTCTGCTGTTTTTTTCCCCCTATTGTTCCATTACTGTGCAACATATGCATGAGAGAAGCTGATGTGGGTGCATGTCGAAGACCAGAAGCAATAAGGCTACCCACAAAAACCTCCAATTCATCGCTGACCACCCATTATTTTTATATCATTTAAAAAGTGCTTTGTCTCCCTTGAGGAAAATGACCACTGTTGCATTCTAACAAATGGACGGCTCAGAAGATATGGCCATTGGCATTGAACTAAAATGGTTGACTCTAAATGATAGGGAAACTTTAGAAGGCGCAGTATCTGGCACATGCTGCAATAATCATCATTCTACATTGTGATCCACATCTTAACACCCAAAAGTTGAATGTGAAGGATATATTGAAATAATTCTTTCCCAGCTGTATCTGACAATTATTATGCATACAGTGGCCTCTGAGATATTATAACATCCATTTTTGAGGTTCACTTGTGAGAAAACAACCCTAAATTATCTGTGTTCCCTGTGTTATTTATGTTAGTTTTGATGTAAATTACATGCTAATGCTCAACACCCCCTTTGCCCTTAACGCTTTAGGAGGCAAAGGAGGTATTTCTCCATTTTCTCTCAAGTACTGATTCTCCAGTTAAAGTTCCTGCTGGATGAAGCCCCCATACCAATGTTCATCATCTGTGCACTCTTGTGTGATGGCAGTGGATAGTCAGCGAGAAATGCTGATTGGATTCACCCTCAGAAAAACAAAGTGATTTATTTCATTTACCTCTTTCAGCAAAAATTAGTTTCTGTTGAATTGCCCCTATCAATTATACATTGTCATTTACTGAAGCAGTATTTGTAAAAGTATTTGCATTCTTTTTCTTCACTGATATTTATTCATTAGCAATATATTAGGTTTATTGCTGTTGAAACTGTTTTTGATGTTTGCAATCGTCATATTTCACTTTGTTGTATGAAAAATCCTTTGAACAAAACTCGTCTCCTATTAATAACACATGTTACAATGATCTTGTTAACATGACAGATAACTGAAGCTGATGTGACAGGCTTCTTTTATTTCACTTGATTGATCACAGCATCCATTGAGCACTGACCGCTCTGCCAACTGCTTTCTCTGTCCTCTCTGACCCATCACCATTACACACAGTCTTTGAGCCAGATGCCTTGTAAAACATCTAAGGTGCACAGCACTTTTATTTTATATTAGGCAGTCCTTGACTTTTCTGGTTCTGCTAGTGTTGACGGTGTTACGTCCATCACTGTCACAACAAGCCATATCTTCCAAGTGTCGTTTGTCTTCTGAGGCCACCATTGAATAAAGGGGCAACGGGCTGGGCTCACTTTTAATTCTTCGGCCCCTCTCGTCACATTTTCTCCAAGTCATAGTGAAAACCTTTACAATCTTGAAATGAAGGAAACGGCTGTGGGAAATCCGCAGCCATTTCCAGCAGTCACTTTGTCATCTATTTTTATGCTTCTATCCTTTCCCATCGTGGGCCTATTTCTCAAAGAATTGCAAATGAGTTGGATGTAATTGTAAAATACAGGCGTCGGTGGGGGAGGAAGGTCTTAATACACTCTGTTGCAAATGATACAGGCCTCAACCGTCATCTGGGGGAACTGGTAGGAATATATTTGTCCTTGACAGCTCATTAGTAATACAGACACTTGTGTGGATGCTCATCCTGACTTTTGGGCTCAGTAAACTGATTTATGTCCGTCAGTCTGGCTTGAGCATGTGACACTACAAACAGTTAGCAAATTAGAGAAGGGAAATTGATGCAGGAATTCTTCTGAAACATACAAGAAAACGTCTTATGTAACTGTGGACGGGTGATAGAAAGGAGGAGACGATATCTCACAAGTGTTGGTGCTGACAGAGTCTACATTATACACAGCGACAACCTAATGCTGAACCTGAAGCTGGTTAAGCTCAAGAGGGAAGGATTTTAACCAGCATATCCCTCGTTTGTCGATCTGCCACAATAATCCTCCACTCGCAAATATGACAGCATTTAATTCAATATGATTAGTATTCAACCCTTTTCCCCTGAAGTGTTTCTTTTACCGCAAAGAATAATGACACATGACTTGGAATTTAGATTTTCTCTACTCCAGTAAAATATACCTTTTCACTCGTGTGTTATCCCATTTTACATTGATTGAAGGAGCAACTGAAGTTCAGCAACAAAGTCATTTTTTTCACTGCATTACTTTTCACGACTATGTATGATTTTTTTGTATGATAACACATTGCAAAGAGTGTCTGCAGATCCTCCACTGATAACAGCAGCGAGTGCACTTTCAGATGAGAAGTCACATCTCAGCGATGTCAGGTGGTGTTATGTTATGGGGAGTCGCAGAGAGTGACGCAGGGCCGGCCCACCCGAGTTACAGCGATTGCTCCCGCCTTGTTCTCCGGTAAAGGAGTCGCTTTTACCTGCTGGATCTCTGCCGACATCAAATTAAAGCTACGAAATGCATCGGCACGCCTGTGAACTTTTTAAAGCTCCAGTTCGCACCGGGCAGCAGTTATACTGCAGTCGGTGCAGAACCAAAGCAGCATGAGAGTCCCTCCATTGGGTGGTCATGCCATTGTTGCCCCAGTGCATCTCACAGCAGCACAGAGGAACAATCAGGAGGAAATTCCTTGAACAATATCTTTGCAGACAAGGAGAGGCCGTCTCAGGCAGGCAGGTGGACAAGAAGAGGCAGAGCACAAAGACTTGCGTTGCCATCCTTGGTGACTGGTGAGCTCCCTGCGTGCACATGCAGAAACAAAGTTATCCCACCATCCAGAGGGCTCTGCATTTTGTTCTCAAGCATCATCCTGACCATGGTTGCGCCAGTGGCGCTTCAGGTGATGTTATACCTGAATTACACTGCACAATTTATATTATTACAAAGTCAAAGCTATGTACTTTAACCGCCCTGTAGGAAAACTGCATCAGTTCAGACAGCAATTAACCTTAAACAGGTTAAACAAACTTCTCAGCAGCAACACCACCTCAAGATACATTGGCACATGCTCCATTTGGATTCTGGGAGATAGGCATCGGTGAGCCAGCTCCCAAATTTACATCACTAAATATGGCTCCCGATCATGTTGGCAGAATTACAGACCCACAAAATACTGGGACTAATTGTTTCCCGCTGAGAGTTCCATTTACTTGTGTCGATGTTGGGTGGCAGTTCACAGACACAATTCTCTCAGAATTTGAACTAAACCAGCGGCAGTATCATAGAATCATACAGCACAGATGGAGGCCATTCTGCTCATCGTGTGTGTGCCACTTCTTTGAAAGAGCTATCCAATTAGTTCCACTCCCCTGCTTCTTTCCCCATAGCCCTGCAAATTTCTCTTTTTCAAGTATATATCCAATTCCCTTTGAAAGTTCCTATTGAAACTGCTTCCACCATCCTTTCTGGCAGTGCAATCCAGATCGTAACAACTCACTGCATAAAAAGAATTTTGCTAATTTCCCCACTGAATGTTTTGCCAATTATCTTACATAGATTACACAGAATGTACAGCACAGAAACAGGCCATTCAGCCCAACAGGTCCATGCCGGTGTTTATACTCCACACGAGCCTCCTCCCTCTCTACTTCATTTAACATCATATCATTCTATTCCTTTGTCCCTCATGTATTTATCGAGCTTCCACTTAAGTGCATCTCTGTTAGTTGCCTCAACTACTCTGTGATAGAGAGTTCTACATTCTAACCACTCTCTGGGTAAAGGAGTTTCTCCTGAATTCCCCATTGGATTTATTAGTGACTATCTTATATTAATGGCCCCTAGTTCTGGTCTTCCCCGCAAGTGGAAACATCTTCTCCACACCGACCCTATCAAACGCGTTCATAATCTTAAAGACCTCTATCACGTCACCCCTCAGTCTTCCTTTTTCAAGAGAAAAGAGCCCCAGCCTGCTCAATCTTTCTTGATAGGTATAACTTCTCAATTCTGGTATCATCTTAGTGAATCTTTTTTGCACCTTCTACGGTGCCTCTATATCCTTTTTATAATATGGAGACCAGAATTGTTCACAGTACTCCAAGTGTGATCTAACCAAGGTTCTATACAAGTTTAACATAACTTCTCTGCTTTTCAATTCTATCCCTCTGGAAATGAACCCCAGGGTTTGGTTGCATTTTTTATGGCCTTATTAACCTGCATCACTACTTTTAGTGATCCCTCTGCTCCTCAACCCCATTTAGACTCTTATTATCCAAGTATGTGGCCCCCTTATTCTTCCTACCAAAATGTAATACCTCACATTTATCTATATTGAAATTAATTTGCCAATTACACACCCATTCTGCAAGTTTATTAATGTCTTCCTGTATTTTGTCGCAGTCCTCCTCGGTATAAAATGCAACTCATCTGTTGAGTTTTTGAAGTAATTCATTAGTTTTGTGTGATCCAAGCAGACAGCCAAGGGCAAGAGATAATTGGTTGGGTAGAGTCTATAACAAAGTAAATTTTGTACAGCCTGTGGGAAAGATTTAAAACAGTTTGGTTAGTTTATCAATTATCTCCCTCCTTTCTATCTTAAATTTCTTTATATTTTTTTGATCACTTCTTTTAATGTCATGCCTACCATGTTAATCTCCCTGGTAAACACTGAGGCAAAGTAATTATTTAATATTTCTGCCGTTTAGCAGTCATTATCTGTTAGTTTGTCATGTGTATCCCTTAGTGGCTCTATCCCTATCCTGATTTTTCTTCTGTTATTTGTGTCTGTAGAATGCTTTACTATTTCATGTTATATTCCTTGTTAATTTAATTCTGTAGTTTCTTTTTGCTGCCTTCATATTTTTTTTAAAATTTCTTTCCTAGCCCTTTCGTATTCCCTTTTGTCATCCTCTCTTTTGTTGTGTATGTACTTAGAGTATGCCTTTTTCTTTAGTTTCAATTTTGTCCTTATTTCTTTATTCATCTATGGTGTATCATTACTGGCGAGCTTGTTCTTGCTGTTTAGTGGGATATATTTCTATTGATCACCGTTTTAAATGTTTCTCACTGCTGTTCTATTTCTTTGTTTACCAGTAAATTTTTCCAGTTTATTTTCCCTAGTTTCATTGTCATCCTCTGAAAATCAGCTTTTTTCCAATTCATTACTTTGGTCTTTGTCTTACTTATGTCCTTCTCAATCTTTATCTTCAACCTTATTATGTTGTAATAGCTATTGCCTAGATGTTCCCCTATGCTTACTTCTCTCATCTGTTGTGGTTCATTTCCCATTACTAGATCTAGCAGTGCTTTGTCTCTTGTTGGGCTTTTTACATACTGGGTAAGAAAGGGGTCCTGCACACATTGTAAAAACTCCATTCCCTGTACCCCTTTACCAACCTCTTCTTGCCAGTTTATTTGGGAATAGTTAAAATCTCCCAAGATTATTATTCTATGTCCTTTACCCATTTCAGACTGATTCCTGGGATGGCAGGACTGATGTATGAGGAGAAATTGGGTCGACTAGGCCTATATTCACTAGAGTTCAGAAGAATGAGAGGTGATCTCATCAAAATATATAAAATTCTAACAGGACTAGACAGACTAGATGCAGGGAGGATGTTCCCGATGGCTGGGGAGTCCAGAACCAGGGGTCACAGTCTCAGGATACGGGGTATGCCATTTAGAACCGAGATGAGGAGAAATTTCTTCACTCAGAGAGTGATGAACCTGTGGAATTCTCTACCACAGAAGGCAGTGGAGTCCAAGTCATTAGATGTATTCAAGAAGGAGATAGATATATTTCTTAATGCTAAAGGGATCAAGGGATATGGGGAAAAAGCGGGAACAGGGTACTGAGTTAGACGATCAGCCATTATCATTTTGAATGGCGGAGCAGGCCGGAAGGGCCGAATGGCCTACTCTTGCTCCTATTTTCTATGTTTCATATATTTGCTTACATATTTCTTCCTCTACCCCCTTTCCACTATTAGGTGGTCTGTAGTATACTCCTATTAGCATGATCGATCCTTTTTTATCTTTTATTTCAATCCATATTGTTTCTATCCTTCTGTTGGTTATGCTTCTTTTTTCTATTGCCATTATGTTATCTCCAATTAATACAGGTACTCCAACCCCCCATTCTTCCCTATCTTTTCTGATTATGTTGCAGCCTGCAATATTTAGTTGCCAGACCTATTCTTTACGTAGCCATGTTTCAGTTATTCCTACTACATCTGGTTCCTCACTATGGATTATTAACTCCAGTTCCCTTGTTTTATTTTGGACGCTGTGTACATTGCTGTACAGGCAATTTAATTCATCTTTAATAGTTGTTCCTTTTACTTTATTTTTAACAGTCCTTTTATACTTCTGTTTTATAATTGTATTTGTTCCTTGACCATTTATGTTATCTTTATTCCTCACTCTGGTCTGACCTTAACACTCATCTCCTGTTTCTTTTATCTTTAAGCTTTTGTTATTGCTACCAGATCCCTCCCCCAATCTTTCTAGTTTAAAGCCATATTCACTGTCCTTTTTATCATTTTCACTAGGACATCGGTCCCATTCTGGTTCAGGTGTAGCCCATCCCAGCGATACAGCTTCTTTCTGTCCCAGTACTGGTGCCAGATCTTAAATCTGTATCCTCTGGTTACCGATCCTCCTTCCAGTGGAAACAGTTTCTCCCTATGCGTTCTATCAAAACTCCTCATAATTTTGAACACCTCTCTTAAATCTCCCCTTAACCTTCTCTGCTGTAAGGAGAACATTCCCAGCTTCCTTAGTCTCTCCACATAACTGAGTTCCCTCATCCCTGGCACCATTCTGGTAAATCTCCTCTGTACCCTCTCCAAAGCCTTGATATCCTTCCTAAAGTGTGGTTCCCAGAATGGGACACAATACTCTGGCTGAGGCCTAACCAGTGATTTATAAAGGTTTACCCTAATATAAAAACAGATTTGTATACACTCTGTCCAACTAAACTGTTTATTATAGTCTTTGCAGAAGTATGAATTATTCATTTACTTACCTTATAATTAAATCTATGATTACTACAAATATTACAACTGACTACCTATTGCTGCATTGCACCATTTGATTTTTCTTTGTAGTTTAACATTTTCAATTACTTACAGACTAGGAAACTCCTGGGAGTGATTGCAAGACTGTAATCCGTTCAAAGGGTCCAGAATATTTCACAAGCCACAGCAGCGAAGCTCAGGCAGTTGTTAACCTTCATCTGAACCCACAGATCAGACTGCACAGCTGAGATTATGTTCTGGTATCGCTTATATTGTTTAGATTCAAATAATGAATTCAGCATTGAGTGTGTGTATTTATATGTGTGTAAATGTTGCATGTGTGTATGTGTGTTTTGTGTGTGTTGCGTGTGTGTTACGTATATGTGTCATGTGTGCGTTGCGCATGTGTTGCGTATATGTGTGTGTATTGCGTGTATGTGTGTATTGCGTGTATAAATGTGTGCACGTGTAATTTTAAACTAACCTGCCTGGCGGGATGCTGATGGATTCGGGGTGGTTGCCAGTTTTAAGTCCCGCTTGATTTTACTTTCCATTGATTTCAGATCCTAACCTGAGCTGTGATACCCCACAGAGGAACTTCCCAACTAGGAAGGAGGAATCATAGAGATTCTTCTCATTCTTGCACACCACTTCATGACTGTTTCAGAATGTCATTAATGGAGGCATGAGAGAAAAGTGCCTGTATGGCTCTTTGGCTCAACCTGGTGCTTGTCCAGCTGGGCAGAGGAGAGAAACAGAAGGACATTACCTTGGAACAAAATTCCATGTGTGATGTATATCATACTTTAACACATATGAAAGTACTAAAATTCAATTGATGAGAATTTGCTATCTTTCAGAAACACTCTCCCTGCTGCTGGAATAACCACAGTTGAGCTCATGGTCTCATTGAAATATATTCTTTTCAGAAGATTATTAAAGAAAACTATGATTGACTTTAAATAGTTGATGTGTCTCACACAACAAAGGGGTTTACTCTAACTCTCAGCACTCTGAACTGCCATCTGTGGCAAAAAAAAGGCAATGGGAGCACAGTGGCACTGCAAGGCTCTTGCACCTGTTTAAATCATTGTTTCTAGAATATTCTGTAATAACGCATTCTGATGCTATACAAACAGAGCCAAATACACACACACACACACACACACATCATAATCAAACTCACCCAAATACATACACACACACACACACACCGTACGCAAACACAAAAACACATCATACCCTAGCACACCCAAATACATACACACACATCATACCCAAACACACCCAGGTGCATACACCCCATTCCTTCATCGTCGCTGGGTCAAAATCCTGGAACTCCCTTCCAAACAGCACTGTGGGAGAACTTTCGCCACACGGTCTGCAGCGGTTCAAGGTGGCTCACCACCACCTTCTCAAGGGCAATTAGGGATGGGCAATAAATGCTGGCCTCGCCAGTGACGCCCACATCCCATGAACGAATAAAAAGAAGACATCATAACCAAATACACACACATCATACCCAAACACACCCAAATACACACCACACATCATACCCAAACACACCCAAATACACACCACACATCATACCCAAACACATCCAAATACACACAACACACATCATACCCAAACACACCCAAATACACACAACACACATCATACCCAAACACATCCAAATACACACAACACACATCATACCCAAACACACCCAAATACACACAACACACATCATACCCAAACACATCCAAATACACACAACACACATCATACCCAAACACACCCAAATACACACCACACATCATACCCAAACACACCCAAATACACACCACACATCATACCCAAACACATCCAAATACACACAACACACATCATACTCAAACACATCCAAATACACACACACACACCACTAAATTGGTTTGGTACTAAAATGACGGCAGAGACTAATCCTTCATCAACTTCATCAGTGAAGTACAGCTCCCTTAAATGTACCTCACCGATCATCTGACATTGAGCTTAAAAAATATCAAATGTCTTTAATTTGTGCAATATTAGTACAGAATGCATTAGTGTCTGAATTAAATTCCTTTGTCTACTTTTCACTTGCCAGTTTCATGAGATTTTATTATTTGAATTATTGTCATTAATATTTATTTCTGTTCTAAAAGATTACTCTTTACATTCTTGAATGTTAGAAATTTCTTTTCATTTCTTGTGAGTTATGTTTGTGCTCAGAAAGGTGAAGGTTGTCAGGAATGGAACACTTTCCCATGTCTTATGTACTCCCATGTAAGATGGGTAAGGTGGAGAGTAAAGCTTCTTCCACCTGGCTTCAAAAGCATGGCCTAACTCAAGATCGCAGAAGATCAGCCCTTACTGCATCCATGTAACACTTTCATGTGTCATATAAACCATCTTAATAGCCTCTTTGAGTGAGGTTGCCAATTTCGTTGCAACTTGTGCAGAAGTTATGGCACTTTTGTGTTGTGTACATGAGCCCAACGGGAACTTGGTTGAGACTGTCCAAACTCTTCTCACTCAGAATGATTACAGCTGGCAAAAGGAAGAACCATTTATACCATTAGTCCGAGTAGGATTCAAAGTCAGGTCTCAGAGATGAAAGGAGTCTAATTCACTCTTCCACTTTTTTCCTTTTCTGCAGCAACATAAAATTAAAACCACTCCTTATTTATAATCAATTATTTGATTGAAAAAATATTGTTTTTCTAATGGCCTTTACAGTAACCTTGTGCAAGAAATATTGCTGGATGCTGCCTTGACAAAATTTAAAATGATGGGCCCATTGATTGACTGTGTACCTGAAGCTGTGCTGCAAACTTGATCCCTAATTTTCTCGCCTGCTGATTCCTGGGGGTGCAGTCCCACAGATGCTGCATCTCCCCAGTTAATCAACAAATTGACTCTTCTTTACAAGTGACCATAAACAGTGAATGTCAGCGGGCTATTAAACTCTGGAGCGTATGGCAGTTGAGCCTGATCCTTTCCTCGTTAGGTGTCCTCTTCTTCAACAGTTATTGATTGCTAATCAAAGGCAGAAATCCCAACTGATATTTCCCCTCCATAACCTGGTGGTGTTGACACCAACTACAGCGTTCCTAACACTTTCCCAGCTGGGGATAACTGACTAAGTATAAATGAGGTCTTTAGCCTGGGATCTTTCTTCTCTGAATGACATAGTACCATGCATCATTGTTGAAGCAATAGCTGAGTACCACACAGGGTATTACATTTAGACTCAGAATCACTGGAGAAGCTATCCCTTTTAGTCAGCCTTGGCTTAATGGTCGTATTCCTGCCTCATTCTTCCCACTCCAAAGACTTGAACACAAAATCTAGGCTGACACTTCAGTGCAGTACTGAGGGAGTGCTGCACTGTCGGAGGTGCCATCTTTTGGGTGAGATGTTAAACCGTCTGCCCCCTCTGATGGTCGTAAAAATCCCATGGCACGATTCGAAGAAGAGCAGGTGAGTTCTCCCTCTATCCCGGCCAACTTTTATTCCTCAACCAACACCGCAGAAAGCAGACTATCTGGTCATTTATCTCATTACTGTTTGTTGGACCTTGCCATTTGCAAACTACATTACCTACATTACTGCAGTGACTACTCTTCAAAAGTATTTCACTGGCTCTGAAGTGCTCTGGGAGGTCCTGAGATCATGAAAAGCACTTTATTTTAATACAAGCGGTTTGTAAAATATAGTGAGGCACTTCATAGTACTTGAAATTTCTCCATTTTATTCAAACGCAGTAACTTGTTGACCTGCATATTTTCAGTACAGCAAAATTCCTAAGGTAACAAAAGAAGGACCACTTGAAAGCAGTGTGAATTCAGTGGGTTTGATTGTGGGAGGGGATTAATTATTATGACCATGTGGATTCCAGTTAGATCCTCTCTTTGTGATGACTTAGCAAATATTTCAGCTGGGATACTGCCCGGGACATGACAAGTGGCCTTAGTACCCCTGGTTTGGAGGCACATGCAAGACTTGACAATCTGCTTATACTCACAATCAGGGGTCACACATAAAGAATGCCCAGTTGGGTGAGGTATCAGTGGACATCCTCACCCATTGAACTGGATCCCTGCAAGGAATTGTTGGCTTCAGGAGAGCAGGTTAGGGGAGAAAATTGGCAAGAAAGAGAAAAATCAACATGAAATAATTTTTTTTTTAAAAAAGTGAGTTAACATGTTTATAGAAGCAGTTTTATGGAAACTCGTCCCTTCGGCTGGTTCTAAGAAAACTCATTGTTAATTATAGTAAAAATTGCTTATGTTATTCCAAAGCACATTCTAAATCGTACAGACTGTTAAATTTCATCTATATGCAAATGTGTTTAATTTATTGTGTCCTTAAAATGTACAATATTAATGTTCATATTGCTTTATGTACTGGCGCTGAAGCAAAACAGTGAAATTACCTTTATATTATCCATATCAATTATTTCATATATTAAATGACTCCTATTAAGCTGTTTAACAAAGTACATTTATACTTTCTGTAGTTAAGAATGATGATAGTACTTTTGAAGAAACAATTAGTCACATATTTAAAACTGCATTTACACACCTTTTTTTGCAACTTGAATCAATAATAATCACTGAGATATCTCGGTCTTCACCAGTTTTCATTTATATCAGTTTGTGTTATGAGTTATTAAAATGGATTTCTCTTTTAAAATTTGCTTCTCCAACATTTCCAACCTCAAGTTGACTCTTCTCGAGCGACACACACAGGGCCATAATTTGCTGTCAAAATAACAGTGAGGCTCATGGTACTCGCCATTATTTACGCATAAATGGTACAAGCAACTTCAGGCAAGGAGCAGATACGCCGTTAGACTCAAAAATCCAAAAGTTGCTGTCTGAGTTGCGCCATTCCATCGTTAGCTTCGCAACAAGACCATCTTGCGGGCTGCCTCACCATTGTACTGTTTTGAACGGCATGAAGTACCATTTGACATCTGTACCTCATTTGACATTGAATTATTTATTCTGATTTACACTTCTTTCTCAGTCCCTGCATTGTTAATTTCACAATCCTTCAATCTGATTAGTTAAGGAGATACACAGTTACTTGCCCTGCTCACTCAGGTCCCAGATGCCCTGTTTTCCTCGCTGCAGCGTTATTAGCTCGCACTTTCAGCAACTTGCCACGCAAAAAATTTTAAAACCTAAACGTCCGTGGGCAAGTCTAATTAACATCAAAGGATGTTAGATGCCCTGCCACAGCAAATTATGGCCCCCACACAACGCACACATACACACACACACACACACACACACATGCACACTCACACTCTCACAAAAAAACACTCTCACACTAAAACACCCTTTGTCACATTTTGTGCTGAATTGCACCCTTCCTGGAATTTCCACACTGGCAACATTCAGCAGAATACATCTGCCCTTGTGAGTGTACCACATATGACTGCAAAGGAGTTGTTCACAAAAGGACTGTTCTTCTTAAAAGGGCATTAACTTGGAAAGATCATTTGTGGGAGATAGAACAGGCTATGTGTATTTTGCAGTTAAGGTATATCCACCCTCCACCCCCCACCCCGTACAGATTAAAAGTCCCAGTTTCAGACCCAGGTTTATGTTGAATTTGCTGATGTCAAGTGGAACAACAGTTGGGGAACTACAATTGGCTTGAGTGCCCAAGGACCAGGGAAGTGTTTCTGCTCCTGGGTGGCTATCCAGTGACGACTGATGGAAAGAACACATCTGAGAACACTGCATGAGGTCAGAATCGGGCAAGCAGCCCACCAACAGTCACCGACTGATTTCATATGAAGAATGGCTACTTGGGTGATGCTAGCACCTGTAAAAGTCTATCTCAGCATGGGTCAGAATGTTCATTAGAGAAAGGGAAGAACGTTGGAAAGAATGTTCATCACCTCTATTAGATTTCAATGCTCTTTTAAATCTAATTATGTTTTTCTTTCACCTGATCAATAACTAAATTCAAATTGAGGAATAATTGAAACATTTTGTTCCTTGCATTCTCTATAGACAGTTTTGGGCTGATTAATTGTCCATCTGACATCAGGAGAATGTCCCGGGTTGATTTAAATGGGCTTATTTGCATGAAAGTACTAGAAAGCCACAAGACAACAAAAGAGGACCTCAGAATTGTGGTGCTCCTTATCTCCTACAGTCCTCCCTTCTTCCTACAATCTGCAGGATTTTAAAATCAATGTTCAGCTTCACCTCATCGTTGCTTCTTAACATATCTTATCATCTCTCCTCTTCCTCTTTTCAACGGTGATGGTGACCTGCGATATCAGCTTCAGCCCTTCACCACAGTTTCTCAATATATGAAAAAAAGTTGGCCAGCCAAGAATCTGTTAATTTTCAATGATGAGAGCTTCATTGGCATAATTCACTATGTCACTGATAGTTTGGGAATGCCCACTTTTGCTGTAATTTATGTTCATTGAAGTTTATAGTAATTGTGAAAGAAATCAACCCATCAATCAGTAAATTAAACTGCACTACAGAGTGTTAGAGAATTCTACGAAATGCACACACCTGTGGAGAAGATTATGGGAGTAGTTTTCCAAGTACATATTGGCAGTGGGGAATCTCGTCCGCTGCCAATGCATCTTGGAAAATTATCCCTTGCAGATGAAATCTAAAGCCATTTGTTGTTTCAGGCAAAAAGGAAAGCAAAGGACTTGTATTTCTATATCGTTTTTCATGATCTCAGAACATTGCAAAGCATTTTACAGGTAATGAAGTACTTTTTTTGAGATGTAGTCACTGTTATAATGTAGGAACACAGCAGCCAGTTTGGCAACAGCAAGGTCCCGGAAAGCAGTCCAGATAATCTTTTTTGTGATGTTGGCTGAGGGATAAATATTGGCCAGGACATCTCTACTCTTCTTCGAAAAGTGTCATGGGATCTTTTACGTCCATCTGCGAGGACAGACGGGGCCTTGGTTTAACGTTTCATCTGAAAGACAATAAGAAAGGCAACATTGATTTAGATGCTTTGATTTCTCCCTTCATACTTACACTGGGTGTATAACAAATTCCTAAACTAAACTTACTTGGACTACATGTTAAATCTATTGCCAACCCAAAATAGTTGAAAAATTGCCCACCACACATATGTGGAACGGACCAGCAACAAGTTCCCAGTTCTCAACTCGATGCAATCTGAGGAAATAAATGCCTCATGTAGCACACTGGTAATGCATTTGCATAAAATTCCTTTTTGTTGCATTTGAAGACGGGGGACAACAATATGACCAACTGTGAGTGCCATGAAATAGCGGTGCTGTATGTCTGATTAGAATTGTTGAGATGTTGATACGTGTCATCGGTGTGTTAAATGGTCTCTGCTGTGCGAGTAAATGTCACTGTATTCTCTCAGTGCATTGCAAGTTGCTTTCTCTGAAAACTCAATAAAAATGTATACATTTTATCTATATACTGAGATGTCCTACACACAGGGAAAGGAAATACATGTCTGGCTGCATAATTGGCCTTGACTTCATTCCCAAAATTGCACTCGCAAAGCCCACATGGAAAATCGGGTCTTAAATGTTTTATCTATATGCATTTTATCAAAAGCTTTCTCTAAATCCATTAACCTTAGGTATTCTGTAACCAGCCCTAAGTGGAGTATCTAATCTTGATCTGATCCTGTTGCTTCTAAATCATATTGATGCTCTCCCAGCTTAATATCTGCTATTGTCCTGACTTGCCTTTCTAAATCCTGGCGTATACTTTACCTAGTTTGCTAAGAGGCTAATCCTTTTTAACTGGATTGAAATCGGCAAATGTCTGCGTGACCCAATGAAAGGTTCACTTATCCTGTGCTTCAAAGATCAATCAGCCTTCTATGAAATGTAATTGAAAAAAAAGGGATGGATTTTTTTTAACACAAAAGGTAGGGCTGTCAGGAAACAAAGGCAGTTGACAATCATATCACATCATCTTAATGTGCTGGCTCAGTGTGCAAGCTCTTCTAAAGTACTGTATATATCAACCATATCAACACAAAATATATAAGCTGCATTTTGCTCCTTTTAATGAATAAATTGTACAAGTTATGCACTGTTCTCTATTTTGTAGTGTAAAGCTGGACAAAGTTTCATATAGCGAAATATGATTCACTCGCTCAAAAGAAGTGTCACTGTAACTCTAACCTCATCACCAGGAACGTAAATTCATATTTCTCTCAAATGGAGAGTATCACACCTGATTGCCACACTGTATCCTTTATATCAATATAGACAAGCAGCTGAAAAAAAAACAAACTGGAGAAAGAACTGCTGAAAGGCACTCCAATTGGGAAAGAACGGGAACTGGGAAGGTCGCTGATTGTGTGAGCTGTCCAGACATAAAGAAAGACTGAGTCAGGGGTTAGCAATCTAAAGAACTCTAGGTAAAAACTGGATTGAGTGGGAGAGTGTTTATGTCACTTCAGGAGTTTGAGGGGTATAAGCAGGAAATGTAAGTTTGTACAAGTCCCTAGCGAATGCTTATCCCCTCTACGGCATGTTCTCGTGCACACATTCCTGGTGAGTCTGGGGTACGACCCTCCAAAAAATGTTCAATTTTATTTTCAAAATGCTGCCTTCTGGCCAATTTAAAAATCTATCAATTGTGAAACCCTGTTGCTTCTGATTTTTAAGAACGGTTACATTCATTTTACTGATAGAACAAACACCAGGAATGCAGAGAAATACCTGGTAAAATGCAAGTTAAGATTTCCCTTAGGGATCAGCTTTAAAGGTCTCAAAAATTTTGGTACTCACTGAGTCGGAATCACGTTGAGCATATGGTCCAAATCTACCAGCAACGCAAGAAGGTCGCTGCCAAGAACTCCCTGGAGTCCTTTGCTTTTTACATGGAAGTCAATATTGAGGATGGGAAGCTGAAAGGCAAAATTAGAGATGACGCCAAGCAGAAAATTTTGGACAAATACAATGAGGTTATCAGCTGGCTAGACTAAAATGGAACTGCGGAAAAGGATGAGCATGAGCATTGGGAGAAATAGCTGGAGAATGTCTGCAGTCCAGTCATTGCAAAGTTTTGTCATGGGACTGGTGTCATGAAACTAGATGGCTTTCCTGATGCTGGCAATGCTTCTTCTGCTGCAGGTACAACACATAGAGCATTAATTACATCAAATTACATAGAGATTACTTGGAAACAAGTCACTCAGTCTAACCAGTCTATGTTGCTATTCATCCTCCACACGAGCAGTAGTCCTAGTCCCATGTGCCCGCACTGTTCCCATATCAGTTTATTCCCTTTTCTTTTTCCTTCAACCACTTATTTAAACTTTTCTTAAATGTTGACCTGGTCACTGCTTCAGTCACCAAGCCTCACAGCTGTCTGTGTAAAAAATGTTTCTCCTGCTCTCTGTCCTAAATCTCTTAAATTTAATCTTACCTCTATGTCCCCTCTTTAAACTCCTGAAGGATTAGAAACAGTCTTATCTGTCCCATCCCTTCATAATTTTAAACCGCTCTATCAAATCACACCAATTGAGGAGGTTGGATTAAAGCATCACACAGAACATCATCACATGCAGTCATGCACGTGCAGCACTGACAGCTGGCTTTTGAAAATAATATTTGATCATCAATGCATTGTCAGGCTTGCTTCAGCCCTCAAACTAACTGGTTGACCATTAGAAAACTGATAGTGAGACCTTAAACCAGTGCCTAAGTGGAAGACAGATAACAGGAACTCTAACCTGATAGAGTTTTTTGATGAGGTAACAGAGAGGGTAGATGAGGGCATTGCAGCAATGATGTGGTGTATACGGACTTTCAAAAGGTGCTTGATAAAGTTCCACACGATAGGCTTATCATCAAGATTGCGGCCCATGGAATAAAGGGGGCAGTAGCATCATGGATACAGAACTGGCTAAGTGACAGGAGAGAGTAGTGGTGAACGGTTGTTTTTCAGACTGGAGGGAGGTGCTGGGACGACTGCTTTTCTTGATATATATTAATGACTTGGACTTGGGTGTACAGGGCACAGTTTCAAAGTTTGCAGATGATACAAAACTTCAAAGGGTAGTGAACAGTGGAAGGATAGTGATAGACTTCAAGAGGATATAGACAGGCTGGTGGCATGTGCGGACACGTGGCAGATGAAATTTAACGCAAAAAAAATGCGAAATGATACGTTTCGGTAGGAAGAACGAGGAAAGGTAATATAAACGAGAGGGCACAACTCTAAAAGGGGTACAGGAACAGAGAGATCTGGGGGTATATGTGCACAAATCATTGAAGGTGGAAGGGTAGGTTGAGAAAGCGGTTGAAAAAGCATATGGGATCCTGGGCTTTATAAATAGAGGCATAGAGTACAAAAGTATGGAAGTCATGAATAACCTTTATAAAACACTGGTTCGGCCACAACTGGAGTATTGTGTCCAGTTCTGGGCACCACACTTTAGGAAGGATGTGAAGAGGTGCAGAAGAGATTTACTAGAATGATTCCAGGGATGAGGGGCTTTAGTTACGTAGATAGACTGGAGAAGCTGGGGTTGTTCTCCTTGGAACCAAAACATGCGAGGAGATTTCATAGAATCATAGAATCATAGAAGTTACAACATGGAAACAGGCCCTTCGGCCCAACATGTCCATGTCGCCCAGTTTATACCACTAAGCTAGTCCCAATTGCCTGCACTTGGCCCATATCCCTCGATACCCATCTTCCCCATGTAACTGTCCAAATGCTTTTTAAAAGACAAAATTGTACCCGCCTCTACTACTGCCTCTGGCAGCTCGTTCCAGACACTCACCACCCTTTGAGTGAAAAAATTGCCCCTCTGGACCCTTTTGTATCTCTCCCCTCTCACCTTAAATCTATGCCCCCTCGTTATAGACTCCCCTACCTTTGGGAAAAGATTTTGACTATCGACCTTATCTATGCCCCTCATTATTTTATAGACTTCTATAAGATCACCCCTTAACCTCCTACTCTCCAGGGAAAAAAGTCCCAGTCTGTCTAACCTCTCCCTGTAAGTCAAACCATCAAGTCCCGGTAGCATCCTAGTAAATCTTTTCTGCACTCTTTCTAGTTTAATAATATCCTTTCTATAATAGGGTGACCAGAACTGTACACAGTACTCCAAGTGTGGCCTCACCAATGCCCTATACAACTTCAACAAGACATCCCAACTCCTGCATTCAATGTTCTGACCAATGAAACCAAGCATGCCGAATGCCTTCTTCACCACCCTATCCACCTGTGACTCCACTTTCAAGGAGCTATGAATCTGTACTCCTAGATCTCTTTGTTCTATAACTCTCCCCAACGCCCTACCATTAACGGAGTAGGTCCTGGCCCAATTCGATCTACCAAAATGCATCACCTCACATTTATCTAAATTAAACTCCATCTGCCATTCATCGGCCCACTGGCCCAATTTATCAAGATCCCGTTGCAATCCTAGATAACCTTCTTCACTGTCCACAATGCCACCAATCTTGGTGTCATCTGCAAACTTACTAACCATGCCTCCTAAATTCTCATCCAAATCATTAATATAAATAACAAATAACAGCGGACCCATCACCGATCCCTGAGGCACACCGCTGGACACAGGCATCCAGTTTGAAAAACAACCCTCTACAACCACCCTCTGTCTTCTGTCGTCAAGCCAATTTTGTATCCAATTGGCTACCTCACCTTGGATCCCATGAGATTTAACCTTATGTAACAACCTACCATGCGGTACCTTGTCAAATGCTTTGCTGAAGTCCATGTAGACCACGTCTACTGCACAGCCCTCATCTATCTTCTTGGTTACCCCTTCAAAAAACTCAATCAAATTCGTGAGACATGATTTTCCTCTCACAAAACCATGCTGACTTCCTAATTAGTCCCTGCCTCTCCAAATGCCTGTAGATCCTGTCCCTCAGAATACCCTCTAACAACTTACCCACTACAGATGTCAGGCTCACTGGTCTGTAGTTCCCAGGCTTTTCCCTGCCGCCCTTCTTAAACAAAGGCACAACATTTGCTACCCTCCAATCTTCAGGCACCTCACCTGTAGCGGTGGATGATTCAAATATCTCTGCTAGGGGACCCGCAATTTCCTCCCTAACCTCCCATAACGTCCTGGGATACATTTCATCAGGTCCCGGAGATTTATCTACCTTGATGCGCGTTAAGACTTCCAGCACCTCCCTCTCTGTAATATGTACACTCCTCAAGACATCACTATTTATTTCCCCAAGTTCCCTAACATCCATGCCTTTCTCAACCGTAAATACCGATGTGAAATATTCATTCAGGATCTCACCCATCTCTTGTGGTTCCGCACATAGATGACCTTGTTGATCCTTAAGAGGCCCTACTCTCTCCCTAGTTACCTTTTTGCCCTTTATGTATTTGTAGAAGCTCTTTGGATTCACAAATACATTTGATAGAGGTATTCAAAATCATGAAGGGTCTAGACAGAGTAGATAGAGAGAAACTGTTCCCATTGGTGGAAGGGTCAAGGAACAGAGGACATAGATTTAAACAGAACCAAAGGTGACATGAGGAAAAACCTTTTTACACTGCGAGTGGTTATGATCTAAAATGCACTGCCCTTGGCGATGGTGGAGGCAGATTCAATCATGGCATTCAAGAGGGAACTGGATAAGTACTTGAAAGAAAAAATTTGCAGAGCTATGGAGATAGGGCGGGGGAGTGGGACCAGCTGGATTGCTCTTGCATAGAGCTGGAGTGGACTCGATGAGCCGAATGGCCACCTTCCGTGCTGTAACCTTTCTATGATTCCTCACAAGTGGCATGGTGAACACTACGACTCACCATAAATTGTCTGAGTCCATTGCCACCATCTTCCTGAACACCATATTGCTTCAACCGGTTGTTCTACCAGTTGAAGGTGTAGAGCTTCGACAGTAACTGCGTTTCTATCTGCAACCCAATTATGGTAGCCATCGAACTCTGGATATAAGAATCAACATTCAGACACCTTAAGTGTCTGAGCTGAAGAGGGATGAAATTGGGGACAGGTGACGGAGTTATATAGTTGCAGACACAAAGTGATGTTGGAGCCGATGAATGAATTTCCTCCTCATTCCCTGTGGGATACCAGGTTTATTGGGAAAGATTCCCATTTGAGATGCACTTCAATTGCAACACAGCATATGTCCATGGAGAAAGGAACCAGTTCAACATTACTGAATGTGATTCAAGTCATATAGGAAACTGGGCATTTCGGGCTGAATGCAAAGTTTTATCATGTCTAAATCCAATAAAATTAAATTGACCGCTCCATGTGATTAAGCTAAATTTAAATGGTGTGGAAACAATCAGTTGGGTAATAATTAGTTTAAATACCGTAGATAATCAGCACTGAAAGACAGATTCTGTGCTGATGGCCAAAAGCTAATGCTATTGAGACGACTGAATTTATGTAGTCACACAGCCCAGCAATCTGTTGGTGCCAGAGAATGTTACTGGGAATGTGTTTGCAAGCTTTGCAATATTTATTTCTCCAGGTAGTTCTTCAAACTCCGGACAGACTCTCGACCATCTGCTTAAAAACAAAATCGGAATTGGCAGCTCTGTTGTTTATGACATGCAGAAACTAAACAACATGGCCATTTCTGAAACATAATTTAATACAGGAGAACTCCTTAAGCAGAACCAGATGGTCCTCTGGATTGGTAGCACGTACTTCCTCTGCTTACTTTCAGAAGGTGGATTTATAATTGGCTTTTTGGAAACACACTGAAATATAGTTCAGATTTAAGCTTGGAATTCCAGTGTTACATATTTAACAACTACTCCAATTATACAGAATTCTCAATTAAGAACCAAGACTTTAATGCATAAATGTGAGCCAAGTGTAATGTCTCAGCAATTGCTCAGCAAGTTTAATACTGTCAATCCACTGTCTAATTTTAAAATAGATTGCAACACACATTAAACGTCTCACGTTTTTCAAAGCTATAACCTATTTTTTTAATATAATAAAATGTTTTACATCTGTAATGATGTATGAATGTGGGAATCTCAAAATGTTGGACTGCTAACCAACATCACTAAAAAAAATTGTCTGGACATTCTCTGATTTATCTCATTGCTGTTTGTGGGACCTTGCTGTGCGCAAATTGGCTGCCGCGTTTCCTACAAAACAACAGTGACTACACTTCAAAATTATTTCATTGGCTGTAAATAGCTTGGGACAGCCTGATGTCATGAAAGGCGCTATATAAATGCAAGTCTTTCTTTCTTTTTTGATTGTAAACAATTTTACAACACCAAGTTATAGTCCAGCAATTTTATTTTAAATTCACAAGCTTTCGGAGGCTTCCCCCTTCGTCAGGTGAACGATGTGAAATGAAATCCTCGAAATGAAATCGCATTTATAATTCACAGAACAATGCTTGGTGAGTACAGACAGTTTTTTCAACTGCCCGTTGCCAAGGCAATCAGTGTGCAGACAGACAGGTGTTACCTGCCAGGTCTCACAGAATATACAAATCACCAAAAAAAAAACAACAAACAAAAAAAAAACAGAGATAGAGAGGTAGAAACATAGAAAAGACAGCAACTGACCCGTTATATTAAAAACAGATAACATTTGTTCGCTGGTGGGGTAACGTGTAGCGTGACATGAACCCAAGATCCCGGTTGAGGCCGTCCTCATGGGTGCGGAACTTGGCTATCAATTTCTGCTCGACGATTTTGCGTTGTCGTGTGTCTCGAAGGCTGCCTTGGAGAACGCTTACCCGAAGGTCGGTGGATGAATGTCCATGACTGCTGAAGTGTTCCCGACTGGGAGGGAACCCTCCTGTTTGGCGATTGTTGCGCGGTGTCCGTTCATCCGTTGTCGCAGCGTCTGCATGGTCTCGCCAATGTACCATGCTCTGGGGCATCCTTTCCTGCAACGTATGAGGTAGACAACGTTGGCCGAGTCACAGGAGTATGAACCATGCACCTGGTGGGTGGTGTCCTCTCGCGTGATGGTAGTATCTGTGTCGATGATCTGGCATGTCTTGCAGAGGTTACCGTGGCAGGGTTGTGTGGTGTCGTGGACGCTGTTCTCTTGAAAGCTAGGTAATTTGCTGCGAACGATGGTCTGTTTGAGGTTGGGTGGCTGTTTAAAGGCGAGTAGTGGAGGTGTGGGGATGGCCATAGCAAGGTGTTTGTCCTCATTGATGACATGTTGAAGGCTGCGGAGAACATGGCGTAGTTTCTCCGCTCCGGGGAAGTACTGGACGACAAAGGGTACTCTGTTGGTTGCGTCCCGTGTTAGTCTCCTGAGGAGGTCTATGCGATTTTTTGCTGTGGCCCGTCGGAACTGTCGATCGATGAGTCGAGCGTCATATCCCGTTCTTACTAGGGCGTCTTTCAGCGTCTGTAGGTGTCCATCGCGTTCCTCCTCGTCTGAGCAGACCCTGTGTATTCGCAGGGCCTGTCCATAGGGGATGGCCTCTTTGACGTGGTTAGGGTGGAAGTTGGAAAAGTGGAGCATCGTGAGGTTGTCCGTGGGCTTGCGGTAGAGTGAGGTGCTGAGGTGCCCGTCTTTGATGGAGATTCGTGTGTCCAAGAAAGAAACTGATTCTGAGGAGTAGTCCATGGTGAGCTTGATGGTGGGATGGAACTTGTTGATGTTATCGTGTAGTCTCTTTAGTGATTCCTTGCCGTGGGTCCATAGAAAGAAAATGTCGTCGATGTATCTGGTGTATAGTGTTGCTTGGAGGTCTTGTGCAGTGAAGAAGTCCTGCTCGAACTTGTGCATGAAAATGTTGGCGTATTGGGGTGCGAATTTGGTCCCCATGGCTGTTCCGTGTGTTTGGGTAAAGAACTGGTTGTCGAAGGTGAAGACATTGTGATCCAGGATGAAACGGATGAGTTGTAGGATGGCGTCTGGAGATTGGCTGTTGTTGGTGTTGAGTATTGATGCTGTCGCAGCGATGCCGTCATCGTGGGGGATACTGGTGTAGAGTGCCGAGACGTCCATCGTGGTGAGAAGTGTTCCTGGTTCAACTGGTCCGTGGGTACTGAGTTTTTGTAGGAAGTCTGTAGTGTCGCGACAGAAGCTGGGGGTTCCCTGTATGATGGGTTTCAGGATGCCCTCGATGTATCCAGAGAGGTTCTCACACAGGGTTCCGTTGCCTGATACGATAGGACGTCCGGGTGTGTTGGCTTTGTGTATCTTTGGGAGGCAGTAGAAGTCTCCCACGCGGGGAGTACGTGGGATGAGAGCACGTAGGATGCTTTGAAGGTCTGGATCGAAGGTCTTGATCAGTTTGTTGAGCTGGTGGGTGTGTTCTTTGGTCGGGTCTGCGGGTAACCGTCTGTAGTGTTCCTGGTTGTCCAGTTGTCGGTATGCTTCTTTGCAATAGTCCGTTCTGTTCTGTATGACAATGGCTCCTCCTTTGTCCGCTGGTTTGATGACGATGTTGCGGTTGGTCTTGAGAGCGTTGATGGCGTTGCGTTGTGCTCGGGTGACATTCTGGACTGTCTTCTGAGTGCGGCTGATGAATCTGGCATTGACGCATTTCCTGATAGCTTGAGCATACATGTCAAGCTGAGGGCAGCGACCCTCCGGAGGAGTCCAGTTTGACTCTTTCCTCTTCGGTTGCTGTACCGCGGATCCCTCTGTCTGCTGTTCCGGATCGTCGATTGTCTCATTGGGTTCGCTGCTGAAATCTTGGGGTTTGTGGTAGAATTCCCGGAGCCTCATTCTCCTGATGAATTCCTCTGTGTCCGCCGCGAGACTAGTGGGGTCCATTTTGGTAGTGGGGCAGAAATTGAGCCCTCGGCTGAGAACTTCGATTTCGTCTGGTTGAAGGGTGTGGTCGGACAAATTGACGATAGACTTCCCTGTGGTTGCAACCGTGGTACCAGGGGAAGCTTGGTCGATGCTGGTGGTGATGCCGAGTTTCTCAAGCTTCCTGCTCTTGGTTTTCATGTCGGCAGCGTAGTTCCGTTGCCTCGTCTGTTTGGCGGTATAACGTAGCTGGTCTGCTGTGTCCTGAGTGCAGGTTGAGAGTATGGACTCTATCTTGGTTTCGAGGTTGTGGCGTCTGCTGTAGAGTTGGTGTATGAGATGGTTGCGGAGTGTGCGAGAGGTACGGCGGCAGAGTCTCTCAGCGTAATCCGAGTTGTATGTGGACCTGAGTGGGTTCGTGATCTGGAGTCCTTTCGGGATCTTGTCTGCTTTCTTGCAGCTCTGTAAAAACTTGATGTCTGTGTCTAAATGCGCGATCTTCTTGGATATCCTTTCCACTGTGAGCCGGCAGTTTGTGGTGTCGATGGTAGTCATGATGTGGAGATGCCGGTGATGGACTGGGGTTGACAATTGTAAACAATTTTACAACACCAAGTTATAGTCCAGCAATTTTATTTTAAATTCACAAGCTTTCGGAGGCTTCCCCCTTTTTTGAGTGTTATGTTCCTTTAACCAATCAGATCACAGAACCAGGGACTGCCACCTTTTACCCTATCAGATCCCAGAACCAATCAGGTCTCAGAATCATGTCTGGCGTGTCATTTCTGATCGGTGAATCAACCACTTTATACAAAAAATACTCCTGTCGTTATATGAGCACCATGAAAGTTCCCCAGGTTATGGCTGTTCGTGATATTAATGTTCGAGCTCTCACCCCACCCAAGTCTCTCTCTATCCCTCATTCTGGTACTGCACCTCTGTCTCAAAGAGAGGAAGCCCTTGCATGAGGGTGTGCCTATCTCTGCTGCAGCCCCACCAGATCTCAACCCAAAACCCAGTTTCAGTGTCAGCCTTTGCTCTGGCCGAAAACCCAACCAGCTACTAATCCCCTCCCACCCACCAACCCAAGTTCATACACACTGTAAATATTCTATCAATAACTACTTAAAATTCAATATATTTGTAAATTTTATGATATGTTTACGTCAATTTATATTTACATGTACAACCAGAGGATCTCTCTATCTCACAGCATTGCTTGCAGAATCTTTGGCATCCTGAGCCCCAAATCCAATCTCAAACTCACTGGGGGGTGAAATTCGTCTCAGGCGATAGTGAATCAGCAGCCAATTTTACACTCTGCCTGATTTTCTTTTCCTAATCGGGCGGAGTGTAAAACGGGCGGCCGGTTCGTTATCACACATTTTACGATAACGTCCAAGATGAGTTTCACCCCCACTCAATCTCAACCAAGAGACAAAATGAGAGAGATTTCCTGTTCCAAATTGGCACTCAGTGGTCCCTGCTGGAAGGTGCATGAGTGTGGGCGTTGTGTGAGGGCAGGATTAGGCTTACCTGTGATTGACTGAGGACCAGCAGGGTATTCTCTGGCCTCACCCATGAAGACTGGTATTTGAAGGCACACGAGAGAACTTGTCCCTGTGGTAACTGCATCTTCAGGAGAGGAGAAAATTTGAGTTAAGAAGTAAAGAATCGGCATATTCAAGAATGGTTTTGATTGTGTTCAGGAACAGCATTTGTGATTTATTGCTTATTGGTTGACAGGCCAGAAATAAATTAAAGTAGAAGGGAACAAAGAATAATTAATGAATGATGAACAAAGGAGAAAATAACATAAAAATACAAAAAGAATACCACTCACATAATTGAAAAAAGTATGGTTTGAAATTCTAATAGCTTTCAGCCTCTTTAGAAATGGATTAAATCAGGGTCGATTTATTCAACAAAGTAACCTTCTATTGTTGGATCCTTTCTCCATTAATGATTTCAGTGAAATTGAAAATCAACCATTATTCTCTGTTCATTTGCTTCTACTTAGATGAGAGAATGCGATACAGAATTTATAGTTTGAAGGGGGATTCGCAGCATTTTGAGGTGAGAAAGTGCTTTGTTAGCCTGTTACGAATAATCAATATGCGACGACTGTAATGTTTTCCTGACACGGTGGTATTTTTAAGATGCAAACATTTGCACAAGGCAGCAAATACAGCTAGAAGCTTAGGTTGTAACTTTCTAATGGACATTACTTTGAGTTCTTTCCTAAAAGGTGGATCATGATAAATCAAAACTGATGCAGTTAAATGGCATGGCATCTTGTTGGAACCAAAATCAGAAATACATCTACCCACCATTTACAAGCATTCTTCATGATGTTTTGGTTGCAGCAGTCACGAAGAACAAGATGGTTGGCATCAATCCTAATTTCACTGTCTTGTCCTTTGTATCTGAAATTCCGCCTCACCCACGTCATGTTTACTGCATTATTCATGACTGAAGCAGTGGCCCGTTATGGACTAAAAAAATGGATGATGATAATAAATAAACATCTACCCCACCATATTTTAGAGAGCACATGGAGATAATACCACTCCTATTTTTTGATGCCTTCTGAAGGATTCTTCCTCCATTGCAGAACTGGTCATCTGATGCCTTGCACTGTTTGTGGACGGGAGTGAGGTTTTTGGACGGCGCTATGAACAGGGAACCAAATACCTTAATCTACCATCATAAAATGAGAAGAGAAATATGTCCTCCCATTAAATTTGAGCTAAATCAGGCACATTAAATCTATTACTCTTCATCTTGAGATCTCTGGCAAAGTGAAAAGTTGTCCCAGCTCCAAATTTCCATTTTGTCATAAATAAGGTAATTTTAACTCAGTTTGCTTGCCCAATCTTGCATCTTAGTCTTGGATTTACCATCATCCTTGTGGTTTAATTAAAACACAACCTTGTCTTTGAACAGATTTGTATTTTATTCATTTCTCAGGCGTACCTTACAAAAAACACACCAAGCAGAAAATTCAACAAAGTCTCTGGATGGTGCGACAGGGCAGAACTTCCGCCCACAGCTTGTCCTAGCCATTACCCCGTGCCAAATTGAGGGGACGGTTAGAAATATCACGGCATGTGACCAGCGCAATTGCGGTGCCCACCCCTCTGAGTGCTGACGGAGTCTCAGAGTGGCCACTGGCTGCTCCAAGAGAGGAATCCAGACCGCTTATTGGGCTGAAGAAAAAGATTGAAAAAGATATCTCATATCTTCACAGGGGACTTCTGATGCCATTTTGATCGATTACCTCGGCAAATATTCATCTTCAGGCCTTTTATAGGCTAACAACGGAGCCCACGTCTGGACAGAAGGGAGGCTTAAGGGGCAGGGGATCTGGGAAAGCTCGCAAAATGATGCAAATGCAAATGGGTTGGGTGTGAATTTGCAGGGTAAGTTAAATGACACTCCTGCCACAACTCTGCCCCTGGTGGGTCAGAATTGTAAGGCTATTTTTTCTATTTTCACTCGTCGTTGTTTCTTCAATCTTCACACTCTTCCCTTGGAGAACAGTGTGAAGTAGTGGAAAATTTGAAAGCTGATTCACAGTCTGACAGGCCGCGACGTAAACGCTCCTTCCATGGCCGTTCACGGCCGTGGTTAGTCCAATATGGCAGGAGGGTTTTATGGGCTCCCGCACCCCATACAATGTGAGGTCCACCACCCACATCCACCGGATGGGAGTATTCCATTGGATGTCAACCCAGAATTGAGAGCCGGAGGTCTGGTCTCCCCTTGCTGGGACGGTCTGGAGCGGGATTAGAAGCTTGTGCCTTCTGACACAGAGGCACAAATGCTACCACTAAGCTAAAGGCTCGCTCCTCTATTTCCAGTGAGTCCATTTCTAATGAAAGCTGCAAAGGAATATTTCCCACACAAAGACTTAATGTGGTAGGCCAGAATTTTATGTTCTAAAATTCATTTGTTAGGGAGCAGAAAATAATCTCATCCAAGTGCCAATCTGTGAGAGAAAAGGTGAGAGAAATGAAATCAGAGCATTACCCCCACCTTAACAGACAGACCCGGTTTCCATAGGTGCAACAATCCACAAAATGTTCCTTGGACTTTTCTGTATCACATACAAGCCTCAAACCTCTTCTGTGAAATTTGATGTAATTCCATCTTGGATTCAGAAGCAGTAGGCCTGTTTTTGCGAGTTTCAGTGCGAGCACAATTATGAGATTCTCCTATATAACCACCAAAAATGTTAGAAAAAAAGGTTATTCCAGTTATCCAATCATAATGGTGTAGCTCTCTCAGAATTGTTCTGCCAAAGGCCAACAGGCCAATCAATTTAAAGTTTCATTATTTGGATGACCTTCAACTGAACCGACGAATAATCTCTTGGAAACGATGATAATCACTGTCCGTAACAGGAGTTTTGCCAGTTGGAAGATAAGCTGAAAGAGACGGCACTTTTTTTCCTTCTCCCTTTGGGATGAATACTAATTTTAACTACAATATGTTCGAAATAAGCTGGTGCACATCGAGAGATTAAATTGATATGCATCCTTGATGCACAAAGTGCTTTCTTCCAAAGCGTGTGTGGAATGATTATTACCATGCTAAACTGTCTGCAAGGTTTTGTGTAGGAAGCCTTGCGTGTGTATCTTCACCGATCATAATACCGATTTAGGTAGCAATTATATACTGCAGCATTATCTCGGACTTGTAGCTATGAAGTAAGAAACGCAGGTTGCAAGTTGCACTCTGCCCGCAGGTGAAAAAGTTTGTGCATGTTTGCTCACACATATGCAAGGATCTGCTCCCCCGGTTGCTCAATTTTAATGTTAGGAGAGTAAGGATATGAGCATCCACTTTTTCATCATTTTGAAAAGACTTAACAACAACTTGAATTTATATAGCGCCTTTAACATAAAGAACATCCTGAGACACTCCACAGGCAGACGTATGAAAGGTACGAACATGATGGGGAGGAAAAGACCAGCTGGTCCATCAAGCCTGCCCCACACGCATGATGGCTGGAGCATCATGACAAGACACATCCTACCACCCCCACCCACCCTCACAATGTAATCTCCTGGGAGAGGCAAATAAAACCCAGAGAAAAACCCAGGGCCAATAAGGGAAAATAAACTCGGGAAAATTCCTCTCCCACCCTCCTCAGGTGATCGAAACCAGTCCAGGAAACCACTTACCTGCTATACGATGCGATCGCTGCCCCAGATAAGAACCAGTCCAGCTCCCTCTTGAAAGTATGCACAACACAGAGCCAGGACACAAAGACAGGGATGGAGAGATTAGGAGGGGTGATCAAAAGCTTGAGCAAGGAGATGATTTTTGAGGTGCCTTTTTGCCTGCTCAATTCTCCATTCCCCAGCAGGTAAATTGCAAATGTTTTGAAATAACAGGCAGGAGCCCCCATTTTCTTTTAACATTAAAAAAGACTCTGCAGTAAAGTTCTGAAGTGCCCAGGAGATTCAAGTGACTGAGTGAGGACTTTTTAAACATAGCTTCACTGCTGACTGTAGTTATACTCTCTGCAATGCCAAGCTGAACTGGTGACAGCTGGCCTGCCCAACGGGTCTCGTACCATAGACGTCACCAGCGCACGAGGCCATTCGGCCTATCTTGTCGGTGCCACCTCTTTGCGATTGTAATCCAAAACTCATCCCTGCTCGTTCCCTCTTGCCCTATGTGTTCCTCTGCTTCAAATGTCTATCCATGCTTCCCTGAGAAGAAGCAAATGATCTCTGCCTCAACCACTCCCTGTGGCAAAGCAGTCCCTGCTTCAACACGGGGGGAAGGGGGGGGCGGAGGCCGGGTCGGGGGGATGAGGCCAGATGGCAGAGATCAGAGGCCACGTCAGGGGGATCAGAGGCTGGGTCTGGGGGGGGCGAGGTGGGGGGGGGGGGGGGTCAGAGGCCGGATCAGGGGGATCAGAGGCCGGGTCAGGTGGGATTGGAGGCCGGGTCTGGGGGGGGGCGGCGAGGGGCAGGGTGGGTTGGGGGGGGATCATTCGTTGGGTCGGGGCATCGGAGTCCAGGTCGGGGAGAAGCGCCAACATCAGTGGGGAAGCAGCGGAGGCCTGTGTTCTTTAAATGTGGGGTCGGGAGGTGCCCTCCTGCTCCACATTCAGGTAAGTATATTTCAAAAAGTTACTTTGTTGGTAACAGGCAGTCCCAGGGTAAACCAATCTTACAGTGGGGTCCTCAAACAGACATTAGGGGTCCGATATTACCATGGCGGCGGGTTCGCGGCGGGTGGGCGATTGGACGCGTGGGTAACGCGCCCGGTGAAATCAGTCTGCCCCGCGCGCAATCGCAGCCGAATTGGATCCACTTACCTGTTGTTCCGGGTTCCCCACTGCTGATCTGCGCGTTGGGCGGACTGCGCATGCGCAGTAAGCTCTGTCAGCTGGAGGAGCTCTATTCAAAGGGACAGTCCTCCACTGACTGATGCTGCAAGAAATAGGAAAAATTACAGCATGGAGCAGCCCAGGGGGAAGGCTGCTCCCAAGTTTAATGATGTCTCACTCCAGGTATCATTGGATGAGGTGAGGAGGAGGGGGAGGACAGAGATCTTCCCCACGGCGGGCGGGAGGAAGCGGCCTGCCTCTGCCACCGAGAAGGCCTGGCTCGAGGTGGCAGAGGAGGTCACCTGCACCACCATCATATCGCGCACCTGCATACAGTGCAGGAGGCGCTGCAGTGACCTAAGTAGGTCAGCCAAAGTGAGTACACTTACTCATTCCCCTACACTCCGTCTGCCACCTCACTGCCCCCACCCCACATCTCCTTCTGCACTGCCAACACTACTCTGTCACATCACCCCTCACACCCACTCAAACCTCATCCTCATCTTACTTGCACTTACTCACCTTGCCAGTACTCATCCCGCCACTACCACTCAACCCAATCCTCATACAATCACATGGCTCTATCTCATACTCACCCTCTCGTGCATCTCTTTCACAGTCAGCCTCACTCAACCTGCCACTACCTGTGCTGCAGCCACAGGGCATGCATCACATATGTGCAGTAGGCAGCGTAAGGCAAACGTGTTGTGAGCATGAAGGGGATGCACAAGGGTGTTTGAGGGTTTGTCATGGTTTATTCTTATATTTAATTTTTGAGCAACTCACATTACATAATATATTGGCACCACTACTGCCACGTCTTTGCGAATCTTGTCTGGTTTGTGCAAGAATGCCCTTTCCTGAGAATCACAATGAAAACCCACAACTGATGACACCCATTGTGTCACTGCAGAGTGGGTGTAGGTGTATTTGCAGGGCTCTTTTGTGCAGACGACTGAGAGACGTCGGCGATGTCCCCGATGGTACCCTGGAAGGATGCGGAGGAGAAGTTGTTGAGGGCAGTGGTGACTTTGACAGCGACAGGTAAGAAGATGGTGCTCGGGCCAGCCGGGAGCTGCTCAGCATGAAGGAGGCTGCAGATGTCCACGACTACATGTCGAGTGACTCTGAGCCTCCGTGTGCACTGCTGCTCAGAGAGGTCCAGGAAGCTGAGCCTCGGTCTGTGGACCCTGTGGCGAGGGTAGTGCCCTCTGCGATGCATCTCTCTCTGCGGTTGCCCTCCCTCCTGCTGTGCAGGTGGATGTGTCACAGCACTGTGTTGTGGAGCTCCACGTGTCACAGGTGGACGGCGTGGCCGGCGAGGCTGGTGATGCTGTTCGCCCTTCGAGGAGGTCATGACTGCAGCTACGACGGCCCCCATCCGGAAGATGTACATCTGAGGGGGTCCGCAAGTAGGTAAATGTGTCTGGACACCGGGGTAAGTGTGCAAGTTGGTGATTGTTATTGTCAGGAGGAGGGTGGTGAAGGTCAAACTTTGTCCAAAGTGACAGAGTGGCCTCCTGCAATGAGTGAGGGTTTCCCTACCCCCACCTGTCAAATGGACCTTTGCAGCTGCCACAGGCTGATGGCTGCAACACGTCCATTTGAACTGGGAGTGTTTCCCCAAGTATGGGAAACAGTCCCAGTTGTTTGTAAAATCCCAACCCTCCTAAAATATCTCGTTAATCAGGTCTGTAAACGACCTGAAATACCTAAATAAATAGCTTAAGTGGCACCCCGCCGGCTTTAATTGCCGGCGGAATTCCCACATGTGGGGGCTGCGCGCGCAAATCGAGGTTCCCGGGGCGGGGCGGGTTGGAGCCAGGCTCCCGCCCCGCCCCGGGAACCTCGATTTTCGTGGCCTCCCCGCCAGGAACGCACCCGAGCGTGGGTGCTAAAATAGAGCCCTAGGTGTCTTATTTGCATTTGCAAAGGGTCTAACAGGCATGAGCACTGCACAACGATTTTTTTTCCTTTCCCAATATGGTGGGCAGTGCACTTCCGGCCGCAAATGTACGTGTGCTTCATATCCGCCATATTGGGGGCATGATGGGCCATATGGCTTCCTTCTGTGCTGTATCGTTCGATGATTCTATTGGGCCAATTAGTGCCCAAAAAATGGGCGTTGAGCAGCTGAATTTTTAGGCCCATTTATCCCCATCACACATTCACTTAAATGATAATCCAAAATTTATTTTACTCCCATAGAAAGATCATTTATCATTGTCCCTTCAGTCATAGTATTTGTTGCCCAAAATATGAATGGTTCCACATTTTCCTTCGTATTCACAAGACCTCATTAATGCATGATTTGAATGATAGGCGCACAATGTTGTTGATTTTCCACATTGTTTCAGGCAAAATGCATAAATACTTCTTCGCAAAAACTAATTGCAAGACTGGGGAAATTTCACAAGTCAGATTTATGATCGGAAAGAGTAAGGTTAATTTAACCTGTGGAGCTGCAATTACTTTTTAAGTGTGGCACTTTTGATCTAACATGAATCAGTTTGATTTTATGGACCTTCAAAAGACACAGCCAAATTAGGATGCTTGTGAAGATGTGATCTCAATACCAGGAACATAGGACCAGAGGAGACTATTGTGGCCAGTCCCAGAGTTCAGAAGGTACCATAAACGGTATGAGTAATTTTCTAACTCTGCACTGCTAGCAGGGAATCCTGACTGTTGACCGGACATACTGAAAATTGAAGCACTCAAGGCAATTGATTTCCCACTGTTAAAATTAAGGGCTGGACAATTTCTGAAATGCAATGCTGGCAGACAAGGCTGTCTGTCTACCGACAGCCTGAAATCAGACAAATATCCCTTTGTCTCATACCCATCAAACACTACCAAACATCTATCCAGAATTTGCTGATACTATCATCTACTGCCTGTTCTCTGCATTTACCACTCTCTGCATCAGGTAACATTGAAACTATAGCACAGAAACAGGTCATTCAGCCCAACTGGTCTATGCCAGTGTTTATGCTCCACATGAGCCTCTTCCTTCCCTACTTCATCTAACCCAACAGGATACCCTTCGATTCCTTTCTCCCTCCTGTGCTTATCTAGCTTCCCCTTAAATGCATTTATGCTATTTGCCTCAACTGAATTCCCGATTGGATTTATTAGCGACTGTTTTATATTTATCACCTCGAGTTTTGAACTCCCTCACAAGTGGAAACATTTTCTCTTCGTCTACCCTATCAGACCTTTTCATTATCTTGACGACCTCTATCAGGTCACCCCTCAGCCTTCTCTCTTCTAGAGAAAAAAGCCCCAGCCTGTACAACCTTTCCTGATGAGGATATCCTCTCAATTCTGGTATCATCCTTGTGACTCTCCAATGCCTCTATATCCTTTCTATTAAATATGGAGACCAGAATTGTGCACAATATTCCAAGTGCGGTGGAACCAAAGTTCTATGGAAGTTTAACATAACTTCTTTGCTTTTCAATTCTATCCCGTTAGAAATTAACCCTAGTGCTTGATTTGCCTTTTTTATGGCCTTATTAACCTGCGGTCGCTACTTTTATTGATTCGTGTATCTGTACCCTGAGATTCCTTTGGTCTTCGATCCTGTTTAGATTCTTACTTATATTTAAATTGTTTGCTTCCCTTCCCTCTTCTAAACTTGAAGCAGTACCCTTCTTACAGAATTTGTGATTATGTCAAACATAGCACTGATGTGCTTTGCCATGTGTTCACTTGGTAAAGCATAAAAAGGAAAGGACAGGCTGAGAAAGGAGCAATGTTTGGAACCAAAAGTGGTGTGGGAATTCCCAAGCCATTACAAGCCAATCGTTAATTACAAATAACACCCCCCTACAGCTCAAAGAACCAGGATGTGTGGAGGAACAAATAGCATAACAATTATGCAGCATATTATAAGACAGGGTAATCAATGGCATAAACATTTGAGATAGAGGCACTTTCACTATACTGTATTTTGGTGATTGCGAAGGCAACAGAAAATGGCCTTTGTATCTTTCTAAAAGGCTGAAAATATTTCAACATAGAAATGTGTATCTGTTTCAAAACACTGCTTATAATTACCAACTAACTGTGGATCTTTTGCAGGAAGCTCAAAACATTCCCGGTTAATGCCAAACATCATCTAATGAAATGAATGAGCAGAAAAAATAAAGAAATTCAGTTTGATAGAACACCGTTCTTCACGTTGGCACCCAGCCCAGATTGGCAGGATGATGGTTTCCTTCCTTTAATTCCCAAGTGGAATACACTTGGGGTACATCAACATCAATCTACCAGGCACAAGTTCATGGCATAAACTACCCTTAATTTAATAGGAAGTAAGAAATCTCAGTCAGACACCCCTAAGGGATATGAGGAGTCGAAATGTCACAACAGAAGTGAGGGGAGTTCCACTGTGGTTGTGCTTCAGCCATACCACTGGGACAAAGAAAGCTTTAGTCTGTGTCTAATGCATGCTGCACTGAATTGGGTGCAAAAAAGGCTGAATTCCCTTCTGTAGCCTTGATTTTCCTCACCTTGATGACATGGGTGATTCTGCAAATATCACTGTCATTTAACTGCTCCTGTTGTTTTCTATCCCTGAGAGATGTTCCGATTGCCGTATCCAGCGCCAATTTTACTGTGTTCACCACTGCAGTTACCATTGCTATCACTGCACAGGTTTGGCTTTTAAACATAAGACGGATTTTTTTTTTATTCATTCATGGGATGTGGGCGTCGCTGGCGAGGCCAGGATTTATTGCCCATCCCTAATTGCCTTTGAGAAGGTGGTGATGAGCCGCCTTCTTGAACCGCTGCAGTCCGTGTGGTGAAGGTTCTCCCACAGTGCTGTTTGGAAGGGAGTTCCAGGATTTTGACCCAGCGGCGATGAAGGAACGGCAATATATTTCCAAGTCGGGATGGTGTGTGACTTGGAGGGGAACGTGCAGGTGGTGTTGTTCCCATGTGCCAACGGCTCTTGTCCTTCTCGGCGGTAGTGGTCGCGGGTTTGAGAAGTGCTGTCGAAGAAGCCTTGGCGAGTTGCTGCAGTGCATCCTGTGGATAGTACACACTGCAGCCACAGTGTGTCGGTGGTGAAGGGAGTGAATATTTAGGGTGGTGGATGGGGTGCCAATCAAGTGGGCTGCTTTGTTCTGGATGGTGTCGAGCTTCTAAAGTGTTGTTGGAGCTGCACTCATCCAGGCAAGTGGAGAGTATTCCATCACACTCCTGACTTGTGCCTTGTAGATGGTGGAAAGGCTTTGGGGAGTCAGGAGGTGAGTCACTCGCAGCAGAATACCCAGCCTCTGACCTGCTCTCGTAGCCACAGTATTTATATGGCTGGTCCAGTTAAGTTTCTGGTCAATGGTGACCCCCAGGATGTTGATGGTGGGGATTCGGCGATGGTAATGCCATTGAATGTCAAGGGGAGGTGGTTAGACTGTCTCTTGTTGGAGATGGTCATTGCCTGGCACTTGTCTGGCGCGAATGTTACTTGCCACTTATCAGCCCAAGCCTGGATGTTGTCCAGGTCTTGCTGCATGCAGGCTCGGACTGCTTCATTATCTGAGGGGTTGCGAATGGAACTGAACACTGTGCAATCATCAGCGAACATCCCCATTTCTGACCTTATGATGGAAGGAAGTTCATTGATGAAGCAGCTGAAGATGGTTGGGCCAAGGACACTGCCTTGAGGAACTCCTGCAGCAATATCCTGGGGCTGAGATGATTGGCCTCCAACAACCACTGCCATCTTCCTTTGTGCTAGGTATGACTCCAGCCACTGGAGAGTTTTCCTAGATTCCCACTGACTTCAATTTTACTAGGGCTCCTTGGTGCCACACACGGTCAAATGCTGCCTTGATGTCAAGGGCAGTCACTCTCACCTCACCTCTGGAATTCAGCTCTTTTGCCCATGTTTGGACCAAGGCTGTAATGAGGTCTGGAGCCGAGTGGTCCCGGCAGAACCCAAACTGAGCATCGGTGAGCAGGTTATTGGTGAGTAAGTGCCGCTTGATAGCACTGTCGACGACACCTTCCATCACTTTGCTGATGATTGAGAGTAGACTGATGGGGCGGTAATTGGCTGGATTGGATTTGTCCTGCTTTTTGTGGACAGGACATACCTGGGCAATTTTCCACATTGTCGGGTAGATGCCAGTGTTGTAGCTGTACTGGAACAGCTTGGCTCGAGGTGCAGCTAGTTCTGGAACACAAGTCTTCAACACTACAGCCGGGATATGAACCATGTAAATTCTTTCCAGTCGTGCACTCTCTTTTACACCCTCCATATGTAATGTAATTTATATTAACCTGCTATTTTAAATTGTAATACATTTCTTGCCACACCCTTGTTAACTTTCTTGGGATGACTACATTTCTTGCACTGATGGATAACAACCCCTATCTTTAACTTTAATGTCCATATTTGACCTTCATCTCCAAGATTTTGAAATTTCAGCAATGGCTGAACAGAGATGTGGAAAATCTTATTGTAGATGAAGGTCAGATACACTGGAATTCCTAGATTACAACTTCAAAAGTGCTTGATTGGATGTAAAGCTCTTTGGGACATCCTGAGGTTGTGAAAGGCACAATATAAATGCAATCGGCCAAGAGGAGTCTCCTCAATCATAGAGGTGGGGGCAGAACATCTTTACTCATGATATAACTGGGACAAGCAATGAGTGCTCAGCTCTACACCATCAAAAGGCACTTCAGTTCCCAACCAGATACACATTCTTATCAGCCCACTGGCACTGGCAGGAACAATGGAGTGGCAGTATTTAAACCACAATGGTTGTGGGTGCAAGTGTGTAGCCATCAGGCAAGGACAGCATCAGGCACTGCTATGATAGCTTAGGTGGTTGAATAGTGTACTGACACTCATTGCCGAGAGCTGACACATTAAGAATGGCCATTTAGGTAAGGCACCAGATGGCCATGTTTCCCATGGAACCATAACCTAGCATGAGTCATTGCCTGCAGAAGATGACGAGAGATGATCGGAAAGAATATCATGACAATAAGTTCTGAAGGTGCATCTTTGAATGGTTTATTAAAAAAAATAGTTATGTAAATAGCGAAGTCTCAATCACAAGTATCATGTTAAATTTCCCAAATGTCTATCTGCTTAATGCACAAACTGCGATTTACAGCTGTCCAGTTCTAACTCTCATGTTGTTCTTGACACTCAGACTTTTGATCCTTGGAAATAATAGGAACAAGTGTGTGTTTTACTTCAGAGCAGTGATTCATGCAGGATCAAGAATAATCGAAGCTGAACATCTAATAAATTTTACAAGACTGCCCTCATCACTGATTTTACTTCATAAAGAATGATCATGAATTTTCTAATTTTGAAGTTTGAATTTTCTTCAGTTAATCTGTTTGACCATTGGTAAAGGAAGCCATCCCTAAGGGAACTCTTTGCTGTTTAATACTTCAATGCCTCTTAAAAGCCATTACCCATTAACTAAGAAATAAATATGTTGTTACTTTAACTCCCATTATCATAAATTGTACCAACCACTCCTGAAGAAATCGCCAACATCTTTCAATTTGCAGCCATATTGTGCATTAATTGTCTGTCTTTCCTTTCGCTCACTGAAAACCATTAAAGTGTGAACATTTGTTCAACCCTTTAATTTTGTTTTGCAGAGATCAATAAATTTAATTACAAAACCGCTTGCTATGTTTTTGCTGGGCATTTCAGGAGACGATTGATTCTGTTCTCTTGTCAACCTGTTGGGTTTTATTCACTTTTGGAGGGTGAACTGTGTTGTACAAGCATTGTTTTCCAAATCTATACGGCCATGCTTCAAAAAAATGACCTGCCTTCAAGTCAACCCTGAAATTAGTTACCATCCAATAACTAAATACAGGTCAAAAGTGCATGCCGGCCCTACGACTGCTGTTCAGTCACTGTTGGGTACCACAATTTGTTGGTGGCGGCACACCTTTTGTACTGTTCGGCACTGTTGCATTTCAATTCCATGCATCAATCAAGAAAAGTCAAAAATGTTCAGAAATCAACGCAGAGATCTAAAGGGTGAAATGCTCGCAGTGTTTATCGATCTCATCACAATATTCTGTTTCTTGAGCTGGAAAGATCTTCTAATAAATGAAAAATGAACTGAAACTGTATAGATCGGGTGGTAAGACTTCATTATGTAACCCCTGTGGCTACTTCAAAAAACTGGAAGCTGAAAGCCAACTGCTATTATAAATCCGGACAACTATATAAACCTTTATTAACCCTTCCCTATGCCAATTGACAGCATCAACTTCCTACTAATAGCTGCTTAAAGCAATATATTCTCAGCTAACATGGAAATGTCTTTCATCAGATGTTGGAAATATCCAAAGATAGTTAAACGAATATTGCAGATGGTACGAATAAGTTTCTGAAATGTAATTCTCAGCGTGCTGTAGCTAACTTTACTTGCCTGGGTACTATTATGGTCTGTATAATGTAGATGTGTTCACTTATGCCAGCTGCCCCTACTATTTTGATTGGCAGGCAAAATTTTGGATGTGACCCTGTCGATATCCAGTACCTGAGCCATCACCTGGCTCCCACCTAGTCTTTCCAGCTAATTTTCAGCCGGTGACAGTCCAATGTTTTTGGAAGTTGCTCCAATCGCTAAAATAATTATTATGAGTCAAATGTAGGAAGAATCAAGTTAGGTAAAATGCTTTAAGATTAAAAATACCATAGAAAATACATCTTCGATTGCATAAGACCAAAAAGAAAGTGTCGTCAAAAAATGGACAGGAGAGAGAGAGAGAAGAATCGGAAGAAAGAGAAAATAGGGCAAACAATGGCAACTTGTAACATTTTTTAGTAAATTATTACACTAAGTGGTGATTTTAGTTGCATAGATTTAACATAACAGTAACAACACTTCTGTCAAATACATTTATTACTGTAATATTTGGCATGATTTTAGACTGTGGGCAGGGGTGGAAATCCTGATGGGAAAAGTATTGGTTTCCCGGACGTCCTTATGTTTTTGACGGCTTCCAGCCCAACAGGCCAGCCTGATTGACAGACTGGCTTTCAGTCAGACGGGACAAGAGCCAGGAAGAGGACGTGTTCAGGAAAGTGTTGATTGGGGTGGAGGCAGGGGGGGGGTCGGGTATCACCGGGGGAGGGGGGGGCAGGGTGTGAGTCATCGGGGAGGGTGTCATCGGGGGGGGTCGGAGAACGCTGGGGGTCACAGAGAACACGGGGGAGGTCAGAGAACACGGGGTGGGGGGGGTCGGAGAACGCGGGGGAGGTCGGAGAACTTGGGGGGGGTGTCGGAGACCGCCTTGGGGGGGGTGGTTGGAGAACGTGGGGGAGGGGTCGGAGAACGCGGGGGAGGGAGTCGGAGAACGCGGGGGAGGGAGTCGGAGAACGCGGCGGGGGGTCGGAGAACGTGGGGGAGGTCGTAGAACGCGGGAGGGTCAGAGAACTCGGTGGGGGGTCAGAGAATGCGGGTGGGTCAGAGAACGCGGGCGGGTCAGAGAACACGGGGGGGCGGGTCAGAGAACACAGTGGGGGGTCGGAGAACGCGGGGGAGGTCGGAGAACGCGGGGGGGGCGTCGGGAGAACGCGGTGGGGGGGTCGGAGAATGCGGGGGGGGTCGGAGAACGCGGGGGGATCGGAGAACGCGGGGGGGGTTGGAGAACGCGACGCGGGGTCGGAGAACGCGGGGGGGGTTCGGAGAACGCGGGGGGGTCGGAGAACGTGGGGGGGTCGGAGAACGCGGGGGGATCGGAGAAAGCGGGGGGGTCGGAGAACGCGGGGGGGTCGGAGAATGCGGGGGGGCGGAGAACACAGGGGGGGTCGGAGAACGCGGCGGGGGCTCAGAGAATGCTGGGGGGGCTCAGAGAACGCTGGGGGGGGGCTCGGAGAACGCAGGGGAGGTCGGTAAATTTATAAATCTAAAGAGAAAAGTCAAGGCCCTATAGCAGTGTAGCAATTTGGGTGAAGATAAGCAGTGTGTGTCAGGAAGGGACAGAGAGTTTAACAATATGGTGCATCAGTGAATAAGGTCAAATCAGGGAAAAATAGTAAAAAGTTAAAATTAAAGGCCATTACCTGAAAGAAAGAAGCATTTGTAACAAGATAGACAAATTTATGGCACAAATAGAGAAAAATGGGTTTGATCATTACTGAGCCATTACTGAGACATGGTTGCAAGGTGACCAAGGTTGGGAACTAAATATTCCAGGTTGCTTGACTTTTCGAAAAGACAGTCAAAATGGAAAAGAAGGTGGCGGGGGGGGCGGGGGTAGCCCTGATAAAGGATGACATAAAGACAGTATTGAGAAAGGATCTTGGTTCGGAAGATCAGGAAGTAGAATCAGTATGGGTGGAGATAAGAAATAACAAGTAGTTTATATGCCCCCTAACAGTAGCTATACCGTTGGATAAAGTATTAATCAAGAAATAAGAGGAGCTTGAAACAAAGGAAATGCAATAATTACGGGGGTCATTAATCTTCATATAGACTGGGAGGGCAAATCAAATTGGCAAAAGTAGTTTGGAGAATGAGTTCATGGAATGCATTCGAGACAGTTTCGGAGAACAATATGTGGAATCAACCAGGGAACAGGCTATTTTAGATCTTGCCTTGTGTAATGAGACAGGGTTAATTAGTAATCTCATAGTAAGGGATCCCCTGGGGAGGAGTGATCATAATATGATAGAATTTCATATTGAGTTTGAGAGTGACGTACTTAAGTCCGAAACTTAAACAAAGTCAATTACATAGGTATGAGGGGCAAAATGGCTAAGGTTGATTTGGAAATCAGATTAAAAGATATGATGGTCGATAAGCAATGGTGAACATTTAAAGGAATATTTCATAATTCTCAATAAACATACATTCCATTGATGAATAAAAACTCCGTGGGAAAAGCGATCCATCCATGGCTAACTAAAAAAGTTAAGGATAGTATTAGATTAAAAGAAGAGGCTTATAATGTTGCCAAGAAAAGTAGTAAGTCTGAGGATTGGGAGAGTTTTAGAAACCAGCAAAAGACAACAAAAAATTGATAAAGAGGGAGACAATGGAATGAGAGTAAATTAGCAAGAAATATAAAAACAGATTGTAAGAGCTTCTACAAGTATGTAAAAAGGAAGAGAGTAACAAAAGTAAACATGGGTCCCTTAGAGGCTGAGACAGGAGAAGTTATAATGGGGAATAAAGAAATGGCAGCGACGTTAAGTAGACACACAAAAAATATAGCAGGTATAGTGGGGAACCAAGGGTCTAACGAGAGTGAGGAACTTAAAGTAATTAATATTAGTAAAGAAAAAGTACTGGAGAAATTAATGGGACTAAAAGCCGACAAATCCCCTGGACCTGGTGACCTACATCCTAGGGTTCTAAAGGAGGTGGCTGCAGAGATAATGGATGAATTGGTTGTAATCTTCCAAAATTCCCTAGATTCTCGGATGGTCCCAGGTCGGAAGGTAACAAATGTAACCCTGCTATTCAAGAAAGGAGGGAGAAAGAAAACAGGGCACTACAGGCCAGTTAGCCTGACATGAGTAGTAGGGAAAATGTTGGAATCCATTATCAAGGAAGTGGTAACAGGGCACTTAGAAAATCATAATATGATTCGGCACAGTATGAAAGGGAAGTCGTGTTTGACAAATCTATTAGAGTTTTTTGAGGATGTAACTAGCAGGGTAGATAAAGGTGAACCAGTGGATGTGTATATTTGGATTTTCAAAAGGCATTCGATGAGGTGCCATGCAAATGGTTGTTACACAAGATAAGGGTTCATGGGATGGGGGGTAATATGTTAGCATGGATAGAGGATTGGTTAATGGACAGAAATCAGAGAGGAGGAATAAACAGGTCATTTTCAGGTTGTCAGGCTATAACTAGTGGGATGCCGCAAGGTTCAGTGCTTGTGCCTCAGCTATTTACAATCTATATTTAATGACTTGGATGAAGGGACCGAGTGTAATGTATCCAAGTTTGCTGATGATACAAAGCTAGGTGGGAAAGTAAGCAGTGAGGAGGACACAAAGAGTCTGCAAAGGGATATAGGCAGGTTAAGTGAGTGGGTGAGAAGGTGGCAGATGGAGTATAATGTGAGGTTTTTCACTATGGCAGGAAGAATAGAAAAACAGAATATTTTTTAAATGGTGAGGAACTATTAAATGTTAGTGTTCAGGGGGATTTGGGTGTCCTTGTACATGAAACACAGAAATTAACATGCAGGTACAGCAAGCAATAAGGAAGGCAAATGGTATGTTGGCATTTGTTGCAAGGAGGTTGGAGTACAAGAGTAAGGAAGTCTTGCTACAATTTTACAGGGCTTTGATGAGACCATACTTGGAGTACATAGTTTTTGTCTCCTTACCGAAGAAAGGATATATTTAACTTGGAAGCAGTGCAACGAAGGTTCACTAGATTGATTTCTGGGATGAGAGGATTTTCCTATGAGGAGACATTGAGTAGAATGGGCCTATACTCTCTGGAGTTTAGAAGAATGAGAGGTGATCTCATTGAAACATATAAGATTCTGAGAGGACTTAACAAATTAGATGCTGTGAGGCTGTTTCCCCTGGCTGGAGAGTCCAGAACTAGGGGGCATAGTCTCAGGAGAAGGGGTTGGCCATTTAAGACTGAGACAAGGAGGAATTTCTTCACTCAGAGGGTCGTGACTATTTGGAATTTTCTACCCCAGAGGGGTATGGGTGCTCAGTCGCTGCGTATATACAATGCTGAGATCGATAGGACTCTAAGGTAATCAGGGGATATGGGGATCGGGCAGGAAACTGAAGTTGAGATCGAAGATCAGCCATGATCTGATTGAATGGTGGAGCTGGCTCAAGGGGCCTTATGGCCTACTCTTGCCCCTATTTCTTGTGTTCTTATGTCTCCAACATCAACATTAATTACTGTGTCCAGTGTAGCTAAACGTAATTGTTAGAACGCAAATGTTACACAGGTGTGGAGCTTACGTGAGAGTATTAGTCCCACAGTGCTCTTTCAATCTGGGACCTGACTATGAATCTAGCCCAGAATAAGGATGCATTAAGTCTGCATTGAAATTAAAATTACACCTGCATCAGCACAAATGTAGAATGAAAATCGAAGTATAGAAACTTATTTAGTTGCTACACCATCTCGAAAACCGATGAAATGTGTGGCTCAACAGTGCATTGATATGCAACAGGTGAAGCCAACACAGGTAGATGCTAAAAATCCCATTACACTATTTGAAGAACGGGGGCCGAGAAATTCCATGGCACCGTGCCTGTTTGTTGTGCACTAGAGGGCGCCTAAGCTTCCAACATGGTGGGCAAGAAGCGCACACTCATTACAAGCTAGAAATGCACTCCCCACCTTATTGGTATCGACAAAAAAAGATGTTGAAGACCTGCTCCTGAAGCAGGCATCAGGCCCTTTGCATATGCAGATAAGGGGCCTAACACATGTTTGAGGCCCCCTCTGCACCGTTCACTGCATTTAGGAAAACCAGTCTACATGCAGCCTAACAGGCAGTCCTTAAAGTGACTGCTACTGGGCACAACAAACAAGGCAAATGTTTAAAATATACCTCCTGAATGTGGGACCACCTTAAAACCGCAGGCCGCTGCCTGCCACCCCCCTGGTCACCCCCTCTTCCAATCACCCCTTTCCTGGTCCCCTTTGAGGACTTAACTGAAGCCTTTTCTCCGGCGAGCTGTCTGGGGATGCCCATTAGGTGTCCGCGTGAACTCATTTAGAACGTATCTAGTGCTCTCCCAATTCTTTCACTGTTCAGAAACGGAAGCCTCATTTCTCCAAGAGTGGATCATAGTGAAAGTATGGTATCAAGGCTTACTCGTGTGCATCAGAATATCTGCTCTGTTTAAACTTTGAAATCGCCCTTTTCCTTCATAAAACTAATTCACAGCCATGACTAAGAGCAATGAATTCAACTTTCATTCTTATCCCATCCTCAGCAACCCCGCACAATTTTATTTGATTATCCTTTATCACGGACTCAACTGTCTTTAACAATTTTTTTGTGGGCTTAATGTCTCAAACACATTTTAGCGCTGGAGCTAAAGTAGAGGTAAAAATGGAATAAAACTATAATTGCTTCCTTCTGATCTTGCTTATCTGTTTAACTGACATCTCCTTTGTGATAATATTTTCCCTGCGTATAGCTCCAATAGATTTCCAGAGAACACAATAATGTCCCCTCCGCTCCTGCACTGACAGTGATTAATCCCACACTCAGCTCGAGTCCGCCAGGGATCAGAGTTACACAAACTACTGCACTGCATGGAATTGTACCCCTTCCACCAGCAGACCATCTCTCATTACACGTCGGCTAAAGTCACAAGGTAGATATAGATGCAAAAAAACATTTGGCCAATATCTGTTCATCCATCCAGAAAAAGCACATAGTCCACTCAATATAGCATCCAACTGTCTCCTGCATCAATCGACAGTTTTTGCCTCCATTAACTTACTCTACGTCTAACCACTCTTAGTCTGAAGAATTGCTTGGCATTAGTCCTAAATTTGTCTTTCAGAATTTTGAACCTGTTTCCCCTTGTCCTACTGTCATGGTTTAGCTAACATAAAATAAACTAGAAGATACAGTTGCTGGACAGTTTTTTAGCAGAAGAAGCAATTGAAAAATATAAAAAATAAGAGTATAGTGTGTGTTATTTTGAACCTCGGAACCTGATAGAGCAACGGTCGTTCCAGTTCCCATACATTCTTAAGTAGTATGGCACTCGAGGTGAAGAATGTACAAACAGCCAATTACTTGGTGCTGCAGACAATTTCAAATTAGCCTAACTGGTGTACTGCTGTAATTAGCTTTGTAAAATTATCAGAACGAATCACAATTTTACATGAATAAATGAGACAAATCTCAAAATTAAATTAAGTCCCTGTCAACATAAAAGTTTTGACATTGTTTAGCACACATCAAATATAACTTTAAAAAAAAGGGAGGCAGTCATTTACTTTTTTTCTTCCGACCTACTGCCATAAAATTACATGAATCAAAAGGAAATGGATAAACTGAAGCCCAATAATATGTCCAAAATTGTCATGAACTTGAGAGCTAGGGGGCATCGGCTCAAGTTCGGAGGAGGGAAGATGCATGGACAGTTCAGGTTTACTTACTTTATATAGAGGGTGGTGGAACAGACTGCTCAGGGAGGCAGATAGTGTGGAAAAATTTACTGGAGAATCGGATAAATATCTGTGGGAGTGGCTGATTAAAGCATTAGTCTTTGGATTTGGCCAGATGACCTGCAGTCTTTTCCCATCTTATACTTTCCTATGTTCCTTCACCATATGGCAATTAAACTCTGATTGATCTCAGTCTGTGTTTACTTACAGAAATAAGACTTTGTGACCTTAGAAGGACAGGCCAAGTTAGCAGCAGAACAATACACTGTACCATGTCCTTTCCTCATAATGCTCCTTTCCTCATAAAACAGCAAATCATCGGACTTGCCCTCAACAATGCCACTAGAAATCTGCCAGTGTAGATTTAGTGTTCTTACACCACTCTCTTTCCTGTAAAAAAAGCAGATTATCTAAAATGTAACTGGTTAGCTTAATTTAAGAAACCATTACCTCTAATATACAAACGCATGAACATTGGAAACATAAGAACATAGGAACAAGAGTAGGCCATTCAGCCTCTCAAGCCTGTTCCACCATTCAATGAAATCATGGCTGATCTGTACCTCAACTCTATTGACCTGCCTTTGATCCATATCCCTTGATACCCTTCCCTAAATCTATCAGTTTGAGTCTTGAAAATTTCAATTGACCCAGCATCCACAGCCTCTTGGGGAGAAAGTTCTACATTTCCTCTACCCTTAATGTAAAAAAGTGCCTCCTGATTTCACTCTTGAATAGCCTAACTCTGATTCTAAGATTGTGCCCCCTTGTTCTGGATTCCCCCATCAGAGGAAATACTTTATCTGTATCTACCCTATCAAATCTCTATTATTTCAAACATCTCAATTAGATCACCCCTCAACCTTTCTAAACTAAAATAAAATAGAAGCAGTTTATTCAACCTATCCTCATAATTTAACCCTTTAAGCCCCGGTATCATTCTGGTGATTCTGCGCTGTACCTGCTCCAAGGCCAATATATCCTCTCTGAGGTACAATGCCCACAATTGAATGCAGTACTCCAGATGGGGTCTAACCAAGGCCCTGTACAACTGAAGCATAACTTCCTCTCCTTTGGATTCCATTAGCTTTAGATTACGTTTTGTACCAGCTCACCAGCTTTTAATGATTTGTGTACTATTGTGAACCATTTGAATGCATTAACTTATATTTGAAAAGAGTTCAGTATCCTTTGCTGAGTCATGCTTGATCCTTTATGAAATGAGGGCGAAGCCTTTTCAAATTTGGAAATAATCGCCCTTACATTTGAAAGCTGATTCAGGAAACCATTTGCAGAAAACAGGAGAAACCTTCATTTGTCAAATTGACGACTACTGGCAGGTAACAACTGGGTATCACAACTCAGTCCACTGAAGTTGTTCACAAAATTGAAAATCATATCTTGTGCAAGTACTACTGGGACAACAATATTCAGGCAACCCATGAGCAAAATTAAGCTTCTAATTAAATTGCTGTCATCTGGGTTATGTTGCTGTTGCAGAAATATTAATATTGATACAATGTACAAGAGCAATACTGCCTAAATTTTAAGTAAATCTTTCATTTGCTCCTATTACTGCGGAATGTCTTTTGTAACATTCATTTTGTATTTTAGTTATCAGTTAGAAAACAGATGGATAATGAAAGAGTTTAGGAGACAAACATAATGTAGTTACAGGCACCATCCCTCAATGGTTTCTTATCCAAAATGGAATGTCGAACAAATTAGCAAGAGAACTCCAGGCACATAAAATCAATAACTTAGTGGTTGGATGACAGTGGTATTTTCACTATACGTGTCACATATTGGAATAACATAACACTAACAGACTAAGCCTATGGCAAAACTATATTCCTAGTGAACATTTATAACACCATAGTTTTAATGTCCATCTGCCAGCAATTGAAGTTTGCCCAATAAACTTCAGAGGTTACGAGCTTTTACTGCGTCTTGTTGCAAAATCAGCTTATAGAGTCAGTACATCAGGGCTGCTTATTGTGGATACATGCATAAACAGTCAAGGTGAGGAGATTAATTCCTTCCAAGAGAAACAACATGGATTTCTGGTTAACAATTGGTGGCTGTATGGATAGGTACAGAGGGAAATGGTCAAATACATCATAAGTTATAATAGTTCCAGTGCTACTAGGACCAAAAAAGGATGGAATGTTGTTTAGTGAAAAACAGATTTAGGTTAAGTAGAGATATGATTTAATTCAGGCATCTCAGTTCTGCATTAGTCAAAATCCCATCTCAGTATTCATTAACAATTGCTTTTCCTTCCCCTCTTGTTCCCCTCAACTCATTCTGCTGAGCAGATAAGAGAACGGGCAAAATCAGACGAAGGCCAAAAACACTGTACAACCGATTCATCTCAGAAATATGCTCATTTTAAAACTGACAAATCCTTTCAGTAAATGAAGATACCAAACTCTTCAAGGACTTGAGTGTATCAGAAAGCACCTCAACTGCTAAAATACTTATACAAGGCAAATAAATGAGTGTCTCACATCCCCCCATCCTCCCCTTAATGTTGGCACCTCTTGCGAGAATATGGTTCTATGGGTCTCGAGTACTTTGCCCACACATGAACCTGACCAATATGTGTCAGTAAGCTATATAACTTTGAGGTCAGCTCATCCAAGTCCAGTCATTTTCAGGTGTTCCTCCTGACAAATATACACATATATACTTTTTACAATCATGTAACTATTTTAAGACTTAAATGTAAATAAAACTTTCCTACTTCTTCCTGTGATCCTCCACAATGATTTGATGCTGGGTTCTGAACCATGACATTTCAAAACTACCTCGGCCTCTCAACAACTCCACATCTCCCACTTCTTCGCTGAATTTAGCAAAGCATCTCAGAGCTACTGCTGGACGATCAGAGCAGAATCCTATAGCTGTCTGATCTACTCTCACAAAAACTGCAAGGAGCAAACTTTTGAGAGAATGACCGACCTATACGAAATGACTTTGTGAATGAGCAATGTATGATTTGGGAATATGGCATGTTGCCTGCCTTTCCAACTGTTTGAATACGTTGGTTCTATTGAGTGATCAAGATAGGAGAGATACATTTTGTGTTCATCTTTCTTTTGGTCTGGCTCTGTGGAGATCTTGTACCTGGTATTGAAGTAAACATGTTTGAATGTTTGGACTGCCCTTGGCTTTGTGGGTACACAACAGTATGGTCAATCTATTTTCATTAATGCACAATAAACTCTGAGCTCCTAAAGCTTTGAATGGTTTGACACTGGCTGAAGCTGAAGTTAACTAAGTTTTCCCCGCATCCCAATTTACACAGGAGGTAATAAGATTTGGCTTTTTTTCTGCTCCAGAGATTAAGGTGATGACATAAAAAATTGCTTGGGACAGCAAAAGCATTACTTCAGGTTTGCTCTTTTGCCAAACTCTGGATTTTGATCAATCAAAATTGTTTCCTCAAATATACAAACAGATGAGATAATTTATCTGCTTGGAGTTGCATTCCAGAATCAGTAAGAATTGAAACCATAATCTGTGTGTGCTCATTTCCAAATGGTCCTTGTTTATGGTCAACAAAAGGTTTCAACCGTCAACCTTTGGAATTTGACCCTTGAATAATGATCCGTTAAAAAAAATAATCTTTGTTAACCCTCCCAAGGGATAAATCAATATGGGGAAAAGAAAAGTATGAAAACTGTTTGACTTACCACAATCAACAAACATTTCATGTAACCTTGCTGAAATCATTAAGACGACCATCCAGATTGAAAACAAAATACTGCAATTAACTCTTTGAAAATATCTCATTAATCCAGCATTAACATTCAAAGGTGGTTGAGAGGCAAAAAGTCTACTCATTAAGTAAATCCTTCATCAAACAAAGGAGAATTATTTTTCAGAAAGGTGAGTTCCAAGTTTAGGAATTCCATCTTCATTAGTGTGTTGTGAAGTAGCTGAGGACGACTGTAGCTCATGCTGCACACCCAGCAGTAAATAGCTAATATATAACAATCAATTGCTAAAATATAACATGGCCAGGTATTGTTTGCTATATTTACTATTCTTGAACATTAAGACTGAGTTTGCAGGTTGGGCAAGTAAACAAAGCATTCAAAGGAGCACACTTCAGCGACAGAAGATGTTGGCCACCTCATGCATCAATAGAATTTGAACTTCAAATTAGTTTGGGCTCTCAGCTGAACTGTGCTTTTGTATCCTGCACCAAAGGTCTGTAGGATTGAGCTTTCAGTTGACTGCAAACCAGTCTCTCTATTAATAGAGGTTTTACATTGATGCTACCTCACAGCGTGATTCTGTCTTGTACCCATTTCCACGCATCATTGCCAGGATGTCAAGCAGCAAGACATCATGGATTTAACTTTTATATTCCTCATGTTTCTCTGAATTGTGAAATTCATGGGAGGATGTTTTCCTCGGTGCACACAAGTGCAAACCCATTTTTTATAAATGGGTTCCTGACTTCATTAAGTGTGGCACACAGAGGAAATATTTTCCCATGATCTGATGCACAGAGACCTTCCACGGCATAATGCACCATTCTGAATCCATTAATTGTGATTTACAATTGTTTTGAAAAAGACATTTACAAATTCATAAACTGATACGTAAAATGAAGGTTATTTGCAGAAAGGCCTTTTGCGATATACAACCAAACAAATTTTTATTTGGCTTTGTTAACTTTTACGATTAAAGTGAGCTGCTTGTTATTTAGCCACTGAGAAACATTTGTCATCTCCTTAATACTTTTTAGAGCAGGTTTGTGAGTGTACATTAGAGCTATGTCATCAACATGTAAAGAGGCTCTGAAATGCAATGTATGAACACATCTTGGGGAGGTAATTGATGTAGCGAGAGAATCGGAATGACCTTGAGACAGATCACTGAGGGACAATGTATTTTACGCTGTGATTCTTGATATTTCTTTTCCTAATATGAATGATAATACTAAATGACCCTGGAGTGGCATTCAGGGTTTGCTAATACCAGTGGATCTGACAGGAGGCCAAAATGTGAAAAATTAAATTATACTTCTCGATATTTTTATGGAAAAGTAAGCAGATCAAAGTTAGTGCGGATAGATGATCCCCAAATTGTTTTACGAAATTTGACAAATAAAAGGGCACAGACTGAAGCGCAGAAGAGGGAAGGTGAAGAAACACAAAGGATGGTGAATGTGTGGCACAGGCTGCTCAGGGATGCAGTGGAGTATGATAATATTGTGAAATTCAAGGAAGAACTGGATTTTGCAGAAGATGCAATTGAAGGATAAAAGAAACAAAGTAGTCCGTGATATTTATTGAACTTTGGGACTGGACGGATGGACCAGAGTGGTCTCTTTCAGCCCTCTTCATCAACAAAGTGTGTAAGGCGATTAGAAACATCATGGTTAAAAAAAAGCCTTTGTATAGTTTCAAGGTCATGGGTTCAACTGACACCACTGCCAAATATGCCAATCTAATGAGTTTCAACAGTTTTGGAGTAATGAGGAGCTGGTTCTGAAAGTAATATTTTTCTTTGCTGGGGGTGGAAGGAGGGGTTGCTCTTACACATCACACAGTGTAACAGCTACAGATCCTGTCAGCCAGTGACAACATTGGGTTTGGCCATGGAGAACGTCACGATGTGGACTCCTGATTGCAGGATGAAGGAGCAAGTGTCCTGTTTAAAATCAATGAAGCACACGGAAGAAAAGAGCACAATGACCCTGTGCCAGGCAAAAGTGGAGCCAGCACATAAAACCCATACCAAATGAACTCAAGTCTACATAGTTTGAGTGAAAAAGCTCCATCACATGGTTTTATTTTTTCATTGCCACTCGAATAAAGTAAGTTGGTTACTTCATATTTCTAACTGCTGCTGACACCAATAGAACTGTGCGTTTGCCATCAGCTACAGTTAAAAGCTGCTGGTAGTGACTTTTGAGTGTATAAATGCCTCAACGTACCTTTCTATCCTTGCCTCAGTGTGAGTTTTCAAGAATTGATTTGCAGGTCAGAAAAAGTATTAAAAGTTATTCAGCAAATTGTGGTTTACGAGCTTGACTGATTGAGCAACATTGATGCCAGTGATCAAATACAGAGGACAGCCAACAAGCAGAAAACAGTGATAGAAATCAAGGAGCTGCATGGAGGCAAAGTCAGAAACATCTGCAGACATTAAACATACTGATGTAGTGAATGCTAATTGCAGTGCCCAATCGATGTAGCATGGGAGATCAACTGTTCAAGATATCCCTCTGATTGATCTGCCAATAATATGTAGAAACTTCTAATTCATTTTTCTAATTTTTGCTCTCTCTCCGATGCATATTCATACAAATATTAAACACCCTTTCTGGGTCCCCACCCAGATATACACAAATCCATCACCTGGGAGTGGTTTACATTGCAACTACCAGTCCGAGGATTGATTCCAGCCTGATGGGGCTTTGTTTATTTCGTCTGGGTGCAGATCCTATTCTTAGTTCCAAAAGAGGGATTTGCTCCTGTGTACTTATATGCAGGTGGAGAGCTTCGTGTACAGCAGTTAAATGCTATGAGATTGCAGGCCAGAGTATCCGCACTTTCCAAACATTTAAAACAGCTCGATGTAAATTTATAAACTGAGTTTAACACTGGACTGGAGTTATACTCCATACTGTGTCAAACTAAAGCAGTGCTATGAGCTTAAATAAATTTCTAAAACTTGGTGCTAGAGGGCTTGATATTTCCTCTTTGGGCGCCATTGCTGATCTGGAGGTTGGCAGTTTCGCAGTGGACATCCAAGCCAGTTTTATAATCTGGTTGAGTTTCTTGACTTCAAAATATTCTCTGATCAGGCGATGAGTGTCCCTATCTTTCTCTTCGTCATTCTCCTGCAATTTTTCCCATTTATTCACTCGCTTTCCCTGTGTGTTTCAAGCTCTATGTCCACATGGTCTAGTCTTTCCTTGGGCTTCTGACTTCAGCAGTCCCTTTTCCATTCTACCAAGCTAAGCATCTGGTCATTCATCAGGCACTCACTGTGATACGTTCATATTTCAAACTTTCCCAATATTCTACAATCTGCTTGCAGGGCTCAAGGTTCAGACTCATATTAAGCTATTGGCCAAGTGTAGCATTTCATCATCTTGATCCACGTTGTCAGACTAAGCTGTTGATCGGCCAAGCAGCTTTGCACTTCATACATAGCAAGTCAAAATTGCAGTGACTCCTTTTGTAAATAGAAAAGTTAATCTCAAGAAGACTGTGGTCTTTAGTAGGCTTTTATTTTGGTGTGGAACTCAAGGTGAACAGGGATCAACTGAACCCAGATGCAATCTCAGCACTGCTCCTCAGTCATGCAATTAGTATTCCGAAGGAAACAATTTAATTTTCCAATTAATTCTTATCAGTCTAGGAAAACATTAAAAATTCAACTGTGCCTTTATGCATATTAAGGTGTATGCAGGATGATATGAATATCAATCACAGAACATTAATGAGAACAGCAAAAAAGTCAAAACAAAGGACAAAAAGGAAGCAAAAAGAGGGCGTGCAGTCTCACCCACTTCAATTTTTTTTTCAGCTATTGTGAGTGACAGTTTGATGTCTTTCCACAGCTTGATTCCAGACCAGCCGAGTGGGGCAAAGAGCTATTTCTCCCTTAAGGGTGAGGGTTCATAAAGGATATTCTAGCTTTTTAACTATCGCAGAATAATTTCAATGTAGTAATTTAATCATGGAGCATAATTAACATTGCTCAACTTCACATTAACCTTTTGATTTGATGATTACCTGTGTTGCAATTCAGGGCTCTAACAAAAATTAAGCAGTTTTGTCTGAGGTATTGAATTGTTGGCTTCTTTCTTTTCATTATGTTCTCTTTGAAGTTAAAACCAGGTTCAACTGAAGGAATGGACCCTTGTTGGCTGATAATGCATCAGATCCCAGGTCCACAGATGATGCAACTACGAGTTTCTGCCTTCCCTGAAACCTGTCTGATAGGAATCCATAAAACATCCATTGGTTTGATTATGAATATAATCACACATATCATCCCCTCAACATGCACACAAGGGAAGAAAAACCCCTTCTACAAAGCAGTTAACAGAAAGCAGTTTGAATTTGCCAATCCTGGCATGGCTAGAATTCTGTAAACAATGTAGAATTGTTTCTGTCATAACTGATTATGAAGTATGAATGGCCTCTAAACCAGTGCTTTATGCTTAATCATTTCTTCTTTCCTGAGTGACCCTCTTTGTGATGTATTTGTTTCCCTTCCTCAAGAAACCTTCATCCTCTTCACTGTTTCCAACTACAACCTTATCTACAAACCACCCTTTCTTTTCAAAGTCAAGGAACACATCGTTGCCTCAGAACTATACTCCCACTCCTCAATGCACTCCAATCTAGCTTCTGCCCCAACCACAGCACCCAGACCACACTGTTAAAAGTCACAAACAATATCCTGTGCAACTGTGACCGATAACTGTCGATCCCTCCTCATCCTCGTTGACCTCTCTGCTACCTTCAACACTGTTTACCACAACAGCATGCCAAGGTTCCAGACCTCTTGACCCATTCTGAGATTGATGGAATGAAGGCCAGATGTGTGCAGGTGCTGGTGGGAACCAAAGGGGTTGGCTTGGTTTTGATGACAGTACACTGGAGGCTCTTCAGCTCATCCAGCTCTTGGTGAATGCGTCAGGAGGTGTGGAATCTTGGCGTGCTGCTCGACCCTGAGCTCAGTTTCCTCCCCCAGATCTACTCTGTTACAAACAACACTTTCTCCCAACACTGCAACATTTCCAACCTCAACCAAAATCCTGGTCTATGCCTTCATAATCTTATTGCCTTCAGTAAGAAACATGATCTGTCTTTGCAGCGGTGACTTAACCAGCTGAGATGTTTTAATTGTGTTTTCTTGTTATTGTTTTTGGCCCCATTTGCTTGTTCGACGCAGAGTGACCCAAATCTTGAAATCACCTGACCTAATCTTGTATGTTCAACATCAATTTGTGTCTCAATTTTGGATGCTGGAGGGTTATGCTTCTGTCAAAAAGAATTTATTTCAAAAACAAATAAAAGACGAGACAGAATATTTTCTTCATATGTTCAAATATCACTCTGATCAGTACATTTAAAAAATGGTAATTTTTGTTTAGGATAACAGATTTTTTTTTACAATGTGACAGAAGGCCTTAAGGTGTTTGCTTTTGAAGTAAGCGTTGCAGTAAGTGCCTTTACGTAAATCGTATCAACAAGCCTAATTAACACTGGCATTATTGTTTTTGACACATTTAGGAGCCATCTGCATTATTACAACAAGTTGCAGGAAGACATCTGCAACTTTCCTAACTGTCTCCTTGCTGACCTTCTGGTCTCAACCCTGTTAAGTTATAATACATTTAAAATGTTGCATCGCAGGTCCTCACTTGTACAAAGTCCCATGTCCTCTCCAAGTCTCATTGGCTCCCCATGCTACAAGAAGTTGACTTCATGAATCTCATTCTTGCTTTCAAATCCCTCCATGGTTTTACCCCACCCGACCTTAATGATCTTCTTTAGCCTTGTAATCTCACATGCGCCTTCCATGCCTCAACGCTGTCCCCTACTCCCTCTTGGTGGATGATCATTCAGTCACTACACTCCTGTCATGTGAAACTCCTTACCTGGTTCCCTGCTCCTGTTGCCTCCCTTCTAGTGTCTTCTGTCTTCCACCCCCTACCCTCTACACTCTTGCTCATTGTCCATTGTTTTTATCTCCATGATGTAAAGTGCTTTGAGACGTCTTCGAGCAACTTCTTGTTGTAATAATGCAGATAGCTCCTAAATGTGACAAAAACAATAATGCCAGTGTTAATTAGACTTGCTGATATGATTAACATAAATGCACTTACTGCTATGCTTACTTCAAAAGCAAACACCTTTAGACCTTCTGTCACATTGTAAAAAATAATCTGTTCTCCTAAAAAAAAATCATATTTTAAATGTACTGTTCAGTAAATGCACCAGAGTGATACTTGAACATATGAAGAAAATATTCTGTCTCATCTTTTATTTGTTTTTGAAATAAATTCTTTTTGACAGAGGCATTACCCTCCAGCATCCAAAATTGAGACACAAATTGATGTTGAACATACAAGATTAGGTCAGGTGGTTTCATGATTTGGGTCACTCTGCGTCGGAAAAGCAAATGGGGCCAAAAACAATAACAAGAAAACACAATTAAAACACTTCAGCTGGCTGAGTCACCGGCTGCAAAGACAGATCATGTTTCTTACTGAAGGAAATTCGGTCCTTAATCATCTCTGATAGAAAATAAATTAATCCAGGATTGTCTCTGGATCAGTGATTTCTGATGAGACTTGACACTGGAAGCATTAATGTATTTTCTTACTCTTTTCACAATTGTAGTAATGAAGCGAAATTCAGTGCAAAAAGTCACGTCCAGTGCATCCCCATCACACTTGGAAAGTACTACACTTTTTCCAACGTGCAAAATATGTCCCACTGGCACCTGATTATGATGATTCTAAGTATTATACTCATAAAAGGCAAAAGATCACAAGTAAACAAATAGCAAACTGGGCAGCAGCCCAGATTGAATTCTGTATGCCATTAACTCCCAGATGCACCTGAAAGTCGCCTCACTCCTAAGTCTAATGGATACCATTAGATTCCGGAGTGGTGATAGGAGGCATAACAGAATAGGATTTTTTATGAATGGCAGCATAGCATATCTGTTGTTATTTTTAAGCATAATTTCGTCACTTCAATCCAGCGATAGAAAAGGACAGATAGCAACAAAACCCACTTAGCCATAATTAGGACCAGTAAACACTTGAAAGTAGCTGTGAATGCTTTTTCATATAAGGGCAACAACAACTCATATTTATATAGCTGGAGAAGGTTACAGAGATGGGAAGGGGCAAAGTCATGGAGGGATTTAAACACAAGCTTGAGAATTTTCAATTTGAAGTTATTGGAGGACCAGGAGCCAACGTAGATCAGCAAGAACACAGGGCAATGCAGGATGGGACTTCCTGTGGCATAAGATACAGAGGTGCTACAGAGTTTTGGATGAGCTAAGGTTTACGTATGGTGGAGGATGAAAGGCCAGCCAGGAGAGTTTTAATAGCGGTCTTTGTGATGGAGAAGATACAAAGTTGGAAGCTTAGTTTTGTGCCGAATAGGATGCCATGGTTTTTGAACAGTCTGCTTCAGCCTGAGACAGCAGCCAGAGAGAGGGATGGAATTGGTGGCAAGGGCTGAAGACAACAGAGAAAATTGGGGCTCATCTAAGTCTGGATGTTGGACAAGCAGTCTGATGACACAGAGGCAGTGAAATGGGTCCAGAAAGATGGTGTAGAGGTAGAGCTGGGTGTCATCAGTATACAAATGGAAGCTGACCCCATGTCTGCGGATGATGTTTCCAAGGAGCAGCATGTAGATAAGGAAGAGGAAGGTGCCAAGGATAGATCTTTGGGGATTCTAGAGGTAACAGTTCGGGGTGGGAAGAGAAAACATTGCTGGAGATTGTCGGCTACGATTGAATAGATAAGAGTGGAATCAAGCAAGAGCAGACCCACTAAGCTGGACAGTGGCGATTGTATATAAGTCGAAGTGGACAAGGAAGGGTGATGCAGTCTCAGTCACAGAGACTGACATTTGTGACTTTGGTTAGGGCCATTCGGTGCTATGACAGGGTGGGAAACCTGTTTGAAGAGATTCCAATAGGGATTTGCAGGTAGATGGGCACAGTCCAGTGGGGTATTGGTGGGTGGGGTGAGTGGGCAGAAAGGAAGTTGGTCAAAGTTAGCCCCGGTGGGCATGTTGGATGGGAAGGTTGGTGAGAGAGGATGGTGGGGCAGTTGGGATTGCTGCCTGTAAGAAGGCAGCGATGGGTGCCTCGATGGAACCTTTGGAGAATACCAAGAGAGGCACAGAGGGTAGCTGTTGGCTTACTTAAGATGGAATTCAAGCCTGGATGGCAACAAGAAATAAGAGACAGAGGAGTGGTAATGGGTTGGGGCAGGGGTTGTGAGAGCAATGTACCTGAGAGGGGAGAAAGGAAGGGTGCCAAACTCGGAAGGGGAGGAGACGGAGAGAAGGGCCCGAGAGGGGCTAAGACTGAAAAATAGAGACAGAATTAATGAGCTGATGTTTGGAGTGGCATCCAAAATGTGCACATGAATGAACACATATAAAAATTAATCTTTGACATGTATCTGAGGTAACGTTGACAAAAAAGCAATGGGCAGAATTTTGACTTTGAGCTGGTAAGGGACCTGGGGGGGGGGGGGAGGGGGGGGGAGGGGTGAAGGTTTTCGGGTGCGAAACCCGAAAGGTAAGTTGGTGGAGATCGTGACCTTAATGAGGTCAACAAATTTTACTTCCGGGCTTTGCGCCTGGCAGCCAGCCTGATTGATGGGCTGGCTGGCTGGCGGGCAAGAAGGCCTGCATTAGCAGGCCACAGCCGGGGGAAGGAGGGATGGACAGATGGACGGATCATGGGCCGGGGAGGAGATCAGATGGGCCGGGGAGGGCATCGGATGGGCTGGTGCTTGGAGATCGGAGGTCGGATGAAGAATTGGAGGTAGGTGAGGGGCCACTGATCGTGGAGTTCCTGTCTGCCAGGTGAACTTGTTGGGCCTGGATGAAGCAGTTCTGCTCCTCCAGGCCCACAAGCAGTGCAATAAAGGCACTCACCTCATAGATCCGGTCCTTCCCGCCTGCTTTCACCTGACGTGAATCGGAAGCGATGGGAAACCTGAACAGGTAAGGTTAAATTCATTTAAGTTTTTCAATACACAAAGAATTAAGTATCTCAAGTATTTCAATGAGGCACATTGCCCTTTTAAGTATAGGCCAGCCGGCTTTAAGTGGGGGTGGGATTTCCTGGTGTCTGTTGTCCATGTGCATACAAATCTGCCTGGGTTAAACCCAGAAGTGGGCGAGTTGGAGCTGGGATGCGTTCCTGCTCCAAAAAGCTGTTATTTTAACCTCCCACATGCCCTCAATCCACCTGTTCTTAGGGGTTAAAATTACCCTCAATGAAACTAACTATATTTAAGGGCTTGTAGTATATAATATACTAGTACAACAACAATAAGAACTTGCATTTATATAGCATCTTTAACATATTAAAATGTCCCAAGGTGCTTCACAGGAGCGTTATCAAACAAAATTTGTCACCGAGCCACATAAGGAGACATAATGACAGGCTTGGTCAAAGAGCACGTTTTAAGGAGCATCTTAAAGGAGGAGAGAGAGGTAGAGAGGTGGAGCGGTTTAGGGAGGGAATTCCAGAGCTTAGGGCCGAGGCAGCTGAATGCACGGCCGTCAATGGTGGAGTGATTAAAATCAGGGATGCGCAAGAGGCCAGAATTGGAGGAGTACAGTAATGCATATATCCTGCCTGTTAAATAGAACTGATCCTGCTGCTCGTACTAGTACTCATCGAGCCTTAACTCCAGAAACGCCTCCAGTCCTCGCCTTAGCCCCAAAGGATCACTTCAATTCCAAGTCCCAGCCTCAGAAATGCTTACTGACACCCGAGACCGTGGACTTCCCTGTTCCCATTTGCTACATAACAGGAGCTGATCTCACTCCAACCCTGTTCACCTCTGGCCTCATGCCCTCTTTCATCCTGCCTCCAGTTTGCATTGTTCCTGATTGTTCCATTTTCTGATCCCTCTGTTCCATTCCCTCCCTGACTGCCCCATTCCCTGGCCTAGATCCCTGACTACCAATGTAATAGCCTATCTAGTGACAATTTAAAATCTTCCAAGTCAGTGATAGTTTGGGATTTTTAAGGGATTTTTAAGTGATGTTCCCACTCACAACCATGGAATTTTTGATGGAACATAACCGTGCAACCCAAATAGAAAAGACTGAAGCCAGAAGAAACTTGACACTGATACACGCAGTTCTTTGATTAGAACAGGTTCAACGGAGGAGTGATTGAAGACAGAACATTTCAGCATCTAAATAACCTGCCTGCCCTGGGAATCCAATCTCACAAATCAGCAAGAGAGCTTTGCAGTTCCTGCCAAGTCTACTTCGTCAGACAATTGTGGTAAGCGGCCTTTCTTCTTTAAATGATTTGCCAATAAGTCAGCTGATATAATTACAGGAACCCAATGCATGCTAAAATGAAATCACTTCACTGAAATGGCCACAGTATGTCTATGTTTTATTGTCACTGAACGCGCTTAACTTGCAATCTAACCGAATTTCGAGCCCTGTTTTCAGAAACTGCTTTAAAAAGAACTCAAGCCTGATTCTATTCAGACATAACATCAAATGTGTCCAAACTGGACTATTCAGTGGGGTTTATATCAACAAACTTAATTCTAAAATTGCTGTGAGACCACTGATATCATGAAAAGCTTGCCTGAAAGCAATGTAGGATTTCTACTCAGCTCCCGAGTCTTGGCAGCTATTGAGGTAACAGAATTACCCCGTGTAATGAGGTAAATTTCAGAATGATCTTTTGCATGGATTTTCGGATAAATTCAATCAGTTTTTTTTCCTCACAGGTGTTGGCCTGGATTTTTCTCCGAATTACTGCTTAAGTTGGGCTGGTAAATGGTGTAAATTGTGTTCTTAGAAGCTAACCTCTCAAATTGGCTGCAAAAAATTTCTACCTGAATTATCTTCCCAAAAAAGTACCAGTCCCTTTTAAGGCTGTCAGGAAACCCGATCTGCCTTTTATAAATGGGTCAAATGGCTTAACCGTCTGATTCATTGCCCCCAAATTCCATTCCAAACCCCCCCAAATAATTATCGACAATACATATGTGGCAGTGGGGGCTGCAGTAATGTATCCCTGAGGTGAATACTGCATGAAGGAAGCCATTTTGTGTGCTGTTACTGAGGTTGGTGTTACTTTGCCTGCATATCTATCTCTTGGCATTTTGGAGATTCAGTCACGACTTTAGCTATTGGGCTTCCCATTGCTCTGTGCTCACGCCCATTCATCAGGGTCTACAGACAAAGAAGATTTTACTTACTTTTCAGGCCGTTTATGCGGAGAAAAAGGAAGCTTGTGACAAATATAAGGTTCATAATACAGTAGAGAACCAAGCTAAATTCAGAAAGTACAGCGGAGATCTAAAAAAGGGAATAAGAGTGGCAAAGAGAGAGTATGAGAATAGATTGGCTGCTAACATAAAAGGGAACACAAAAGTCTTTTATAAAACATATAAATAGTAAAAAGGTAAGTGAAGGAAGGGTGGGGCCGATTAGGGACAAAAAGAGATCTTCTTGTGGAAGCAGAGGATATGACTGAGGTACTAAATGAATACTTTGCATCGGTCTTCACTAGAGAAGAGGATGCTGCCAATGTAGCAGTAAAGGAGGAGGTAGCAGCAATATTGGATAGATAAAGAGGAAGTACCTAAAAAGTTGGCAGTACACAAAGTAGAAAAGTTATCCGGTCCAAATGGGATACATGCTAGGTTACTGAGGGAAGTAAGGGTAGAAATTGCGGAGGCTCTGACCACAATCTTCCAACCCTCCTTAGATATCATAGTAGATACAGCACAGGAGGAAGTCATTCAGCCCATCATGCCTGTGCCAGCTCTTTGAAAGAGCTATCCAATTAGTCCCATTCCCCATATGGGGGTGGTGGCAGAGGTCTGGAGGATTGCAAATGTTACACTCCAGTTCAAAAAAGGGGAGAGGGATAAACCCGACAATTATAGCCCAGTTATCCTAACGTCGATGGTGTGGAAACTTTGAGACACAATAATCGGAGACAAAATTAATTGGCACTTGGAAAAATATGGGCTAATAACTGAAAGTCAGCACGAATTTGTTAAAGGAAAATTGTGATTGACTAACTTGATTGAGTTCTTTGATGAAATAACGGAAAGGGTTGATGAGGATGATGTGGTTGATGTGTATATGGACTTTCAAAAGGCATTTGATAAAGTGCCACGTAATAGACTTGTTAGCAAAATTAAAGCCCACAGGATTAAAGGGACAGTGGTAACTTAGGTACATAATTGGCTAAGGGACAGAAAGTAGTGAGTAGTTTTAAATGGTTGTTTTCCAGACTGGAGGGAAGTACACAGTGATGTTCCTCAGGGTTTGGTATTAGGACCATTGCTCTTTTTGATATATATTAATGATTTGGACTTGGGTATATATTGTATAATTTCAAAATTTGCAGATGACACGAAACTTGGAAATGTAATAAACAATGTGGAGGATAGTAATAGGCTTCAGGAAGACACAGACAGACTGGCGAAATGAGCAGGCAAATGTTGGCAGATGAAATTTAACGCAGAGAAGTGTGAAGTGATATATTTTGGTAGGAAGAATGAGGAGAGGCAATATAAACTAAATGGTACAATTTTAAAGGAGCAACAGGAACAGAAAGACCTGTGGGTGTATGTGTACAAATCTTTGAAGGTGGCAGGACAAGTTGAGAAAGCTGTAAAAAAAAAAGCATATGAGATCCTGGGCTTTATTAATAGAGGAATAGAGTACAAAAGCAAGGAAGTTATGCTAAACCTTATAAAATACTAGTTAGGCCTCAGCTGGAGCATTGTGTTCAATTCTGCACACCACATTTTAGGAAGGATGTCAAGACCTTAGAGAGGATGCAGAAGAGATTTACTAGAATGGTACCAGGGATGAGGGACTTCAGTTATGTGGAGAGACTGGAGAAGTCGGGGTTGTTCTCCTTACAGCAGAGAAGGTTAAAAGGAGATTTGATAGAGGGTGCTGAAAATCATGAACTGTTTTGGGAGAGTAAATAAGGAGAAACTGTTTCCAATGGCAGAAGGGACAGTAACCAGAGGACACAGATTTAAGCTGATTGGAAAAAGAACCAGAGGCGACATGAGGAAACATTTTTTTACGCAGAGAGTTGATCTGGAATGCACTGCCTAAACTGGTGATGGAAGCAGATTCAATAATAACTTTCAAAAGGGAATTATATAAATACTTGAAGGGAAAAAAATTACAGGGCTATGGGGTAAGAGCAGCGGAGTGGGACGAAATGGATTGCTTTTTCAAAGAGCCGGCACAGGCACGATGGGCAGAATGGCCTCCTTCCGTGCTGTAACATAGTGTGATACAATGATACTATGCCTCAGAAGGCTGCTTTTCCCCACGGAGATCACTGGGGAAATATATCATCTCCTGGCTGAAGACCTGCAGCCCACTTCCATCAGGAGAACAGCATTCTCTGTACGAGTCAAGGTTACCACTGCCTTGAATTTCTGTGTGTCTGGATCCTTCCAGGCAGCAATAGATAATCTTTACCACATTAGTCAGGCAGCTGCTCACCACTGCACCAAGAAGGTCACTGATCCCCTCTTTAGGAGGGCTGCAAAATTCTCAGTGGAAGCAGACAAAGTGAAAGAGAGAGAGCTGTCCAGTTACATCGACGAGCAGGGTCCCAAAAGGCATATGGAGCAATTCATAGAAATCAAGTGGAACTCTAAATCCTATACCATAACTCCCTCAATTTTATGAATTGGAAAGGCTTTTATTCTGTTACTGTCCAGCTAGAGTCCAGCAATGACAATCATCTCTTGAATGTCAATGCCAGAAACACAGGAAGCTGACATGAGGCTTTCAGGATACAATTTACCATGTCAGCCCTCATAACTCAGAGACATGTGCCTGGTGGTTGATTGGTGAACAGGTATATCCCCTGCAGTCATGCCTAATGACTCAAGTAAGTTTTCAACAGACAGGGGTGGACAATTGACACAATGAGACCCACTACCATAAGAAGTGTCCCACAAAAGTATTGTGTTCAAAGTATTTATGGCAGCACTGTTATCTGTCATTCCACAAGCTACAAATCTGTTCCTGGCAGTTTGATGCCGCAGGAATCTCTCGGGCTGTCACAGTCTTCAGGGTGTTTTGCTGTTTATGGGAAACTTTGTCAATCTGCTGCAGAAGCGGATGGTGGACTCCTCTCACTTGTTCATCATCTCAACCATGTCTGGAAACTGACTCCACTGCCTGCACACGAGATCGATGGTCCTTAATCATGGCTCTTTTGAAGATCGGGCCTTTGAGATCTGGGTCCCTAAGAGTCCTCATTCAAGAGAGGTCGTTTCACCACTCTCTGTCCCTGCTACTCCCAATTCCTTATTCTCACTACTGCTCAGTGCTTCACCCTTATGACTCATAACTACTCCCCCCCAAGTGGGTGCCTCTGTGCTGGTGCTTGTGCAAGTAAGACACCATGATGGAGTTGCTGAGCGAGTGGCAGCAGCTGAGGCTGTGGTTCCAGAAGGTAATTGCCTGGATGGTCATCGTTGTGACTGGCCTTTTCCTTCAAGGCACCCTCTATGAGGTGAAACACAGAAGAGCTTATTTAGCTGCTTGCACAGTGACATTCTTCTGAAGAAATCGTTGCAAGTGCAATACTTGGAGAAAGCAGATAAGCTGAGCATTTCCCAGTTGTTACCAACAATCTGTTGCCACTTCCCCTCCAACCTTGCCCTCTCCCACAGGTTCACCTGTCTGCCTGCCCACGATTTGCAGTGCCTCCTTTTCATGTACACTTGGGGTTTCCAGCACGGCTGCTCCTCCTCAGTTGCATTTATCTGGCGCTGGCCGTCGGGAGGGAGACAAGACAATGTAAATGGCATGTTTGGTGAATGCCTCCATTATTGTAATAATGGAGGCATCACCTGATCACTACTTTTTAATTTATCTGGTTTCTTTCTTATTCTGTTTGGTGGTGTTCTGCACTATGAGCCTTGGCTCTTCAGGTAAAAAAATAACATGGCCCTTCTCCTTGACTTGACTCCCTCTTTGGCTCACCATCCTCATTTACCATCTCACCTCACTCCCTCTTAGGCTTACGACATCACCTCATTCCCTCTTGGGCTCACCTTAGCAGTGTAACCTGATAAACCGGTTGTGCTCCAGACTACACCGTTCAACAAATCCCAACTCTTGTACATTTTACAACGCGTGGTGTGGGCTGAAGTGAAATACTGAAGGAAATGAGAATCATGAATCCACTGGTAACATATAGAGTCATAGAGTTATACAGCACGGATAGAGGCCCTTCGGCCCATCGTGTCCGCGCCGGCCAAAGTGACAAAGTGATGTGAAAAAGCACCTTCAAAACTGACAAAAACACTCATTAAAATCCTTTTGTTTTCAGTTGGTAACTGACTGAAATTGATATAAATTCTTAAATTAGGTACAAGCAAAAGGGAGATCTCTCATTATTACAAAAGTCCCATTACAGCAAAAACTGTTGTCCCATGTTGCAGCTGAAGCTTCATTCAAATCAACAGTGCAAGTTAAACTTGAATAAAAGGGAGCCTTGATTAACAGCTACTGTCAATCACCATGCTACTGTAATAATGAGGCTTCATGGAAATTAGTTGACACTTGATTAATTATCACTCCCAGTAAAAAAATCAAATTTTAATTACAAAATAAATTGAACCAAAATTCTCTTTTGATTGAATACAAAATGAAGTCAGTGACAGAATGGCAGGTGGTTTTGCGTTCAACAGCTGTCCTAAAAATATATTCAAATCTTAACAGCAATAGTTAAGAAAATAAAACTTCCATACAACAGTTGGATCAACAGACTCATTGCCTTCTATATTCAATGTAAAAGATTTGAATCTCACTGGGGTAAATTTGTTTGCTAATGTGCCTTTTCAACAATGTACATTCAATTCAATTAAGCAGAGAAAAAAAAGAGTATTCATTCCTGTCACCTTTTCGGGTCTTCGACCATATTCCACAGAATAGATCTGAAAGGAAGAATCACTTTTAATGGTTTTTTTAAAAGCAAAAGTGTATTCTCACAAGTTTAACAAAAGGAGCACTTAGACAGAAGGTGATTAATTTGTTGAATGGAAGTTGATTTCCACAGACACTAAATAGTAAGCTATTCATTAGCTTGCCTGGGTAATCAGAAAAACACCTCACACTCACTGTGTTGGGCAACTCTGTAAAGTTGGAAATAAGGGAGATGTGGGGAAGTTGCTGTGGCAAAGAGGCCCGAGGGAAAACTGACTTTTAAAACAGGAAGCTGCGAGGGCATTTAGATTTCCTAAAGGGAAAGCTTTGAGGTCCTTTGATGAGGAAAGGAGGTTTGGAATGCTGGAGCATAATTAGAAGTCCTATTGTTTAAGTCAAGTTAGATGATCCATTCATGTGGGGAATGATGATCTGCTCTTTTGTTTAGTTACGTGTTGACAATTTGTACCGATTCAACAAAGTGAACTTGATCGTAATTGTCGCTGTGATATAAAGCAGCTTAACAATTTGTATCAAGCCTCACCTAATCAAGTACTTGCTTGGTCTGCCTTTGGACAGAGTGAAGAATTACACATACACAAGACATGGACATCCGATTTAGATGACAGGGAGGGTGCTGTAAGAGATTTGGAGGTGACACAAGATTGGGTACCACAGTCCTTTATTTTAAGCGCAAGCAAGTATTAATATATTTCAATATTTAAGCAGTAAATTACAGAGATGTAAAAAGGTATTACCCCGTTCCTCCTCTCGGCAAAGTGTGTAGTCCAGCTGGCCCTCTACAACTCTACCCAGTGATATGCCCTTCCTTTATACAGTTCTATAGTCATGTACACTCTTTCAAACAAGGAATTGTTTTTCCCAAACCTCCAGGTGGTTATCGAGCAAAGTCAATGGTTTTCCTTTAACTGTCTTATCTGTTGCGCCATTGTTCCCAAAGCCAATCGTTTTTCTGCTGCAATCTTTCCGGAGTCAGGCAGGCAGCTTGTAACTGTCTTGTGGTTCAAGTCGTCTAAGTTCAGTGATTGTGTTAAGCCAGTAATCTTACACTTTAAGAAAAAGCAATCAAGAATGATTCGCAATGCAGAGTGGTTCATATGGCCAAACAAGTGATGTTCATTTTACTCCTATCTCCAATATTCTTACACTGCTTAGTTCCTGGAATATGTTATTGTACAAGTGGCTATAGGACAGTGTGAGTCAGCTCCCATAAAAGTAAGACACTTGGACAGCTTAAGGGAACAACTGATGCCACTGAACATGAGAAGGTGTCTATGGCAGACCTGAAATGAAGGAAGAGTGGGAAAGAAAGAAATAGAGGGAAGGAGGAGCATTCCAGATTCCTGTTTCAATCTTTCTTTTTGCAGTTTCTATAATATTTTTTCTCTTTCTCTCCTTGTCTCTGGCATCTCTGCTGTTCTCCAATTCCTGTCATCCTTTATGTTCGGTCCTCCCACCTCCTTATTCCTTCAGCTTGTGCCTGGTCACACAGGTTAACTTTGTTTTTCCAATGACAGCAAGACTTCAAGAACATGCTGCACAATGCTTCTCCTGAAGCTGACACCAACATCCCCCATCCCCTCCCCCACCCACATTGCACGTCATCTCTTTCTATAGCCCTACTCAATAACACTGAACGTACTATTTGCTACAAATATGATCTGTGCTCTACACCAACCGTTTCCTTGGGTGAGCCTAGAAGGTGTACTTGCTCTAATTCACAGCTTAAGGCTGCATCTAAGCAGTTCCTGAATAGAAGTAGTAACTATGGTAATAGGGTGGGGTTGGGTCATGTGGTCGAGGTGTTGAATCGCTGAGTGCAGGGTCATGTTACATCCCTCCAACAGCTGAGCTATGTCCAACAAAGCAGAGCCTGCTCACTCGCTTCCTCATTCCTTTGAGAAACCTGGCTTGAAAGGGAGGATTTGTGGACAGCTTGAGAGAACGTTGCCTCATTGGACCTGTGTCCTACCGTGCCCTAGTGTTGGCTTACCTCAGATGAATGACCAGTGATTTACATGAGAACAGCCAATAGAGGTTCTCCAATGTGGGTATAGCTTGACATCACTGTTCTTTCCAAAGGATCATTCAGTCAGTCAAATAAGAACATAAGAAATAGGGGCAGGAGTAGGCCATTTGGCCCCTCAAGCCTGCTCCGCCATTCAATATCATGATGTGGAGATGCCGGTGATGGACTGGGGTGCACAAATGTAAGGAGTCCGTCAACACCAGGTTATAGTCCAATAGCTTTATTTGAAATCAGAAGCTTTCGGAGCTTTCCTCCTTCGTCAGGTGAGTGCAGGGTTCCATAAAGGCACAGCATATATAGTCAGAGAACATGCCTTTATGGAGCCCTGCACTCACCTGACGAAGGAGGAAAGCTCCGAAAGCTTGTGATTTCAAATAAAGCTGTTGGACTATAACCTGGTGTTGTACGACTCCTTACATTCAATATCATGGCTGATCTTCGACCTCAACTCCACTTTCCTGCCCGATCCCCATATCCCTCGATTCCCTTAGAGTCCAAAAATCTATCGATCTCAGTCTTGAATATACTCAATGACTGAGAATCCACAGCCCACTGAGGTAGAGAATTCCAAAGATTCACGACATTCTGAGTGAAAAAATTCCTCTTCATCTCAGCCCTAAATGTCCGACCCCTTATCCTGAGACTACGTTCATTAGTTCTGGACTGTCCAGCCAGGGGAAACATCCTCTCAGCATCTACCCTGTCGAGCACTCTTAGAATCATATATGTTTCAATGAGATCACCTCTCATTCTTCTAAACTCCAGAGAGTACAGGCCCATTCTACTCAATCTTTTCTCATAGGATAACCCTCTCATCCCAGGAACCAATCTAGTGAACCTTTGATACTGCCTCTAAGGCAAGTATATCCTTCCTTAGGTAAGGAGACCAAAACTGCACACAGTACTCCAGGTGTGGTCTCACCAAAGCCCTGTACAATTGCAGCCCACTTCCTTACTCTTGTACTCCAACCCCCTTGCAATAAAGGCCAACATACCATTTGCCTTCAGGTTCACGAAACTGGGTGCTCAAGGTTTCAATGACACCATTCACAATATCTGTGAGAGAACATTGTTATGTCTTTAAACAAAAGCAAAATATTGCGGATGTTGGGAATCTGAAATAAAAACAAAAAATGCTGAAAACACTCAGCAGGTCAGGCAGCATCTGTGGAGAGAGAAACAGATTTAACGTTTCAGGTGGATGACCTTTCACCATAAAGGTCATCATCGACCTGCAACGTTAACTCGGTCTCTCTCTCCGCAGATGCTGTCTGAACTGCTGAGCATTGCCAGCATTTTCCATTTTTATTTTATATTGTTATGTCCTTGTTCCCTCAAAGCTTTGGGGTTTCCCTGTCGATGGCCCTGAAGATGCCATTAACTCCATGATGCTCTGCACTAACTATAAATCCATCATGCAGGACTATAGTGATGTTGGAGGTGGACTACAGCTGCTGCAAGCTCCTCATGGCAGACTCAATGATGTGGAAAATATCTTTTGCTTCTGCTTTAACTCTCATCTGAAGGCAGGACCAGTAGGATACCAATCCCTTGCCCATAATGTTCATATACGGCATGGGCTCACAGCCTGGACAGATCTCTCTACCTCTCCAGAAATTATTACACATTTTGTGCATCCTGCAGCTGTCTGGCAGGTGTAACTCCAGTGAGTTTGGAAAGAATAATTAAGAATGGGGGATATTTGATCAGGTGGGACCATGCCTATAAACTCACTCTTGCTTATCTCTTCCACACCTACTTGGCTCAGAGTATGAGGGAAATATTCTCATATTGGGTGATTTGCAGTTCTGGTCCACCAGCTGTCCTGGTGTGGTTGTGTGCAGCCTTGGGCTGTAAGCATATGTTAGTAACTACCTCAGCTCCTCAAATAGCAGTCCTGTGCATTGAATACCTCCCTTCAGGGACCAGGATTTGAAAAATTAGCTAGTGCACTATGTTAGTTGGCAGTACCCTACAAGCTGAACTTTGAACTGGAATTGTGCCAACACCCTCTGTTTCTAAGAATGCCCTGAGAAGTGGTATGTGCATGTTATCTTCCTGAGGGAGCAGGATTGAAACGTTGGCATTGGTGCCATACCTTCTAAGGAGGAAGAGCAAGCGCTTCTGCTTATACCAGCAAACATTGTTCTCACTTCCTTCCAGGTACAACAATACTGGGAGACTGCATTTACCTGCTTTGCTACCTCCACCCACAGAGCTTGGAACAGATGAACTTCCCCAACTGTACTTAACTTGTGAAATTTTACATTCAAATTACATTAATTAATATTGACAAGTGATTTGGATATTACACGTCAAAGGACATTAGCAATAATAGCCTCAATATTTAGCCCAATTTCGATATTCTAGTTTTAATTGTAGAGAAACAAGTGAAGGAAAGAAGATCAGGCAATGTGACCAACTTATATTTTGAGTCAGGCACTTCCAGGACCCAACAGCCAAACAGCTCTCACCTGACAGGCCAAATAGTCAGATGGAGACAACATTCAACCAGCCATCAGTTTCATGTTGCATGAGACTCAATAACTCAACAGTGAAGCTCAAAGAAATTCAACAGCAATACTCAAAAATGCCAATAACTTAACAAAGCGCTTATTAGAAAGCTGAAGTGAAATCGTGAGACTACCTGAGCAATAGATGCTTCAGCTGCACCATTGTTGCTGCTCAGACATCTGAAGAAAGCCCCACAGATCAAAGAAAGGGATAAAAAAAATTCCATTGTAAGCAAGTAAATTGTGACATATTTATAGCTTCTCTTGCTATCGATTTGGCTGCTTCTGTCAAAGACTTTTTTTACAATGGAATGGTAAATGGATATTCTTACACATATGGTTTAGCACTGGATACCAATCTAAACAGAGCTCATGCACACATTAGGGATGTAAGGAACTTAAAGTAATTAATATTAGTAAAGAAAAAGTCCTGGAGAAATTAATGGAACGAAAAGTCAGCAAATTCCCTGGACCGGATGGTCTACATCCAAGGGTTCTAAAAGAGGTGGCTGCAGAGATAGTGGATGCATTAGTTGTGATCTTCCAAAATTCCCTGGATTTTAGAATGGTCCCAGTGAATTGGAAGGTAGCAAATGTAACACTAATATTCAAGAAAGGAGGGAGAGAGAAAACAGGGAACTACAGGCCAGTAAGCCTGATATCAGTCATCGGGAAAATGCAGGAATCCATTGTTAAGGACGTAGTAATGGGGCACTTAGAAAATCATAATATGATTAGGCAGAGTCAATATAGTTTTATGAAAGGGAATTCGCATGTGACAAATCTACTGGAGGTTTTTGAGGACGTAACAAGCAGGGTAAATAAAGAGGAACCAGTGGATGGAGCATGTTTGGATTTTCAAAAGGCATTCGATAAGGTGCCACACAAAAGGTTGTCACACAAGATAAGGGCTCATGGGGTTGGGGATAATATATTAGCATGGATAGAGGATTGGATAACGGATAGAAAACAGAAAGTAGGAATAAATGGGTCATTTTAAGGTTGGCAGGCTGTAACTATTGGAGTACCGCAAGGATCATTGATTGGGTCTCAGTACTTACAATCTATATTGATGACTTAGATGAAGGGACCGAGTGTAATGTATTCAAGTTTGCTGACAATACAAAGCTAGGTGGGAAAGTAAGCTGTGAGGAGGACACAAAGAGGATGATTTTAATCCCCAATAATGGGTGGGTTGGGGGTGGGTGGGAGTTGAAAATAGTTGTTTTTTGGGTCACGACCGCAACCCGGCTTTATTTCGGGTTTAACGTCGGCACGGAAAAGTACAGGCTTCCCACTGGGAATGCAAAGTCTGAAAATTTTGCGATTGCGACCCAAAAAAAGAATTATTTTCAACTCCCACCCGCCTCCAACCAACCCGTTCTTGGGGTTTAAAATCACCTCCAAAGAGTCTGCAAAGAGATATCGACAGGTTAAGTGAGAGGGCAAGAAGGTGGCAGATGGATTATAATGTGGTGATTTTCCCACATGGTGTCACCACTCGGAGTCAGACTTAAAGATTCAACATGCAGTTCATTGGACAAAGTACTTTGGGAGAAGAACTGGACGCTCCGCAGCGCACGCAGCTACTCTTCTCAACTTCAAAATGGTTGTCACGCTTTTTTATACCTTTCAAATACAGATTTCCAGTAGCTATTACATCATTAGTCTTTATTAGTTTACACATTAACCAATTAAGCCCGCACAGCAACCGCAGACCTCCAATCACATTAAAACAACTGTTATCACCTTCAGACAGTATGGTCTTTGTCTATTCAGTCTGGTTCTGTAGTTTTTATCAGCTCGTTGTGAAATGTCTTTTGTATTCCCAGACTGTAAGTCAGTTTTCTGAATACACAAACTCAGCATTTTTAAATGTCCTTTCCCACAGTCACAGAATCCATTTTGTTTAGTAGAGTCCATTTTATTTAGTAGTCATATGTTATGTTTAAGCTTTTAATTAGGGTTAGTCTGGTCTGCACAAAGCGCATTTCAGTGTGGTCTTGGGGCAATGACCGCAGCCATGCACACAATAGTCACTTCATCTTTGCCTTTAACCCAACAGCCCAAATTTTACCCTAACACAGTCCCAGTTGTTTGTAAAATCCCAACCCTCCTAAAATATCTCGTTAATCAGGTCTGTAAACGACCTAAAGTACCAAAATAAATAGCTTAAATGGCACCCCGCCGGCTTTAATTGCCAGCGGGAGTTCCACATGCGCGCGCATGTCAGCGCGTCTGTGGGAAACCCGGAAGTGGGCAGGTTGGAGCCGGTGTCCCGACCTGCCCCGGGAATCGCCGATTTTCGGAGCCCCCCCGCCAGGAATCGTGGGTGCTAAAATCATGCCCTATGCCTCTATTTATAAAGCCCAGGATCCCGTATGCTTTTCTAACCGTGTTCTCAACCTGCCACCTTCAACGATTTGTGCACATATGGTTGTGCAAGTATGTTGGCCTTTAGTGCAAGGGGTTGGGGTACAAGAGACAAAAAGTCTTGCTGCAATTGTACAGGGCTTTGGTGAGACCACACCTGGAGTACTGTGTGCAGATCCGGTCTCCTTACCTTAGGATGGATATACTTGCCTTAGAGGCAGTGCAACGAAGGTTCACTGGATTGATTCCTGGGATGAGAGAGTTGTCCTATGAGGAGAGATTGTGTGGAATGGGCCGATACTCTCTGCAGTTTAGAAGAATGAGAGGTGATCTCATTGAAACAAATAAGAGTCTGAGAGGGCTTGACAGGGTAGATTCTGAGAGGCTGCTTCCCATGGCTGGTGAGTCTAGAACTAGGAGGCATCGTCTCAGGATATGGGGTCGGCCATTTAGGACTGAGATGAGGAGAAATTTCGTCATTCAGCGGGTTGTGGATCTTTGGAATTCTCTATGCCAGAGGGCCATGGATGCTGAGTCGTTGAGTATATTCAGGGCTGAGATTGATAGATTTTTGGACACTAAGGGAAGCAAGGGATATGGGGATCAGGCGGGAAAGTGGAGTTGAGGTCGAAGATTAGCCATGATCTTATTAAATGGCGGAGCAGGCTCGAGGGGCCATATGTTCTACTCCTGCTGCTATTCCTTATGTTTTTATGTTCTTGAACCCACCTATTAATCAGAGCAGCAAATGCGAAATGGCAACAAGTGAATGGACCATTTCTTGAGAAAAATGATAAACAAACAAATGACTTGTGGCTTGAATGGGAACAGCGCAGCCAGGAGATGTCAGAATAGTTGATGCCCTGCACTCCTTTTAGCAATCTTCTCATATATTTTTTAATCTTAAAATAACTGCGAAATCTATGACACTGCAGAACAGTCACAGAATATTCCAAGCACAGCGCTTCCTGGACTTGGTTTCTTTGCTTCATGCACTGGGTAGCTTTTTATAACATTGCTGCAGTTTTAGCACTCCAGCAGTGTTGCTTTGAATCTCTGATAGTTTCGTGCTCTGTCACAGAGGGAAGATTTTTGTCCCCACTTTCGGGTGAATGGGGAGGTCATGGGCTGAACGTCCCGGCGTAGCACATGCTGCCCCCATTTCCAATGATTGACCGGCCTGCCGCAATTTTCGGAGCAGGCCGTAGCCTAGTTACGATATGCAAATAGGGGTGCTGGGCCATCTTTGGAACCCCATGGAATTCTGGTCTTCACACACACTCCTCACACTCCGCCCAATGGACGTGAGCATTAAGTGGCCGGACCAGTGGCCCTTAAAGTGACCACTGCAGGTCACTCAGAAAAATAATTTTAAAAAATCTTTGCCGATGATTTTTGTGGGGCTAGGAGGAACATCTTCCTACTCGCTGCTGGTCTCTCTGTGGCCCCCTCTGGGATTGACACCCCTCTATAATGCAACACTTCCGGCTCGGTTCTGCAGAACCGAGCCAGAAGTGTTGCATTATAGAGGGGTGTGAATTCCAGAGGGGACCACAGAGATACCAGCAGCAAGTCGGAAGATGCTCCTCCTAGCCCCATTCCCTCTCCCCCAGTCAGTGAGCTGCCATTCAGCGTTCGTTCAGCACTGGTAGCTCCCTTATATTACTGTGAAGATGTCCAACCATCAAAGTAGTTTGGGCCTCATCACGTTGCAATCGAGCAGGCGTAGTGAACGTCCCACCCACCACTCACCCAATTTGCATGCTAATTGAACATCGCCCCCAGAGTCTCACCAGGGATTGCATATCAGCCAGATGAAAATATGAAATAAATGCTAAGTTTTCTCAAGGACCTGCACAAGAAACCAATCTCTGACTTGGCAGATGGTTACTTCTTTTCCTCTGTTATATTCCTACAAAAAAAACTCACTTGTGTTGACTCCTCAACCTTCTTTCCACAGCCATCCTTAAGTAGCATCTTTTCATGCGCTTTCTCTTTCCTAGTCCTCCATTCCTTTATTCCCCTCCTAACTGCTAGGTTCCTTTCTCTCCAACTCTAGCTATTTATGTTTTTCTTTTGCTCAGTCAGTTTTCATTATGGAATCTAGTCTGCAAATGATCTGTTTAAATGGCTTAACATCTGCAAGTTGGAATATTGCCTGCAATATATTTTCTGTTAATGGAGAAAAGATAGAGTATTTGGAACAAAACAATTGGATTGAAGACTAAAATAATCAATGTGAGGGATCATAAATATAAACAGCTTGTAGTTGCTAAATGTAGAACAAAAATTGTTGAATGAGCTAAGTGTGCGTACAGCCCCAAAAGGACACTTAGTGATCTTTGCTATTCAGAAATAAATGTGTTATATTGGTTGCAGACTATTGTTGAAAAAAGACTGCAGAATAAGGTACAGTTAAAGACACGCAAAGTAAGTCAATGATAAATACACAGCAAGCATCTAAAAAAGATTGACGGCCACCAAAAACAATGTTTGCTTGTACCATATAGGTTCTGTTAGAGATCGACTAGCTTGCAACCGTCAGGCATGTGTATCTGTTTCCACACGTGCTTCAATTTAAGTGCATTGATAACATAAAACATGGTCCACAAGAAGATACAAGATATAAAGTAGGGGACAGAAAGGCGAAACAAAAGAAGCAATAATTTGGACTAGGGACTCTGATGTTGCTGGGTTTTTTTGGAGGCGTTCTCATGCTCTCAGAGAGTGGCAGTTGTAGTCACATTGTCACTGGTTTGAAGTAAAAATCGACGTAGACTACTTCAGTCATGGAATCTTTTACGTCATCACAGGAGAGATGTTCTTGGGTCGCTTTAGTCAAACACATCCGAAACGCATTCAAAGAGGAATGTATGTATGATGATTCATACACAGTGACCAAGGCAACTCCTCCCCATAAGGGAGTAACAGCAGGCTTAGTAGATAAATAACACACAGAATAACATGAAACCAGAAACATTTAAATTCATGCTTTGCAACTCTCTGCACAGTTAGGAGTATGTTTTTTGGAGCCTAAAACGGTTTTTCTCTCTCTCAAGACTTGCCTCTTGATCAGATCTGGTTCTGCTAACTAAAGATATGGCTTCTTTGTGTGAGATATTTTCATCTCATCTCCCCTTCCTCACTTCCCATTGATAGTGGAAAACCTTTGCATCAATCTCCCCTGGATTATCCCATAAGAGACAGTGAACGAAGTTGACAGGCCAAGAGAAGCCAATAGCCTCACACTAAGTGTTTAACCTGTCTATGCGCTAATTGAATGCATTTCTTAATTGCACATTTACAAAGAGATGCTTTCAGCTTAGCTACAGGAAATTCTCAACCTTGGGTTCATAATCTTCTTTGCAAAGCATAGAGTAACGTTTCAGCTCGGGTTCATAGACTGAAGAGGAGAATATGGAACATTCCTTTGATTCAATGCCCAGAATGTGTCAATTTCAACTTCATTTTACAAGTTATACTCCACATGAACTTGTTGCTTTTTACCTACATCAAGATGTCAGAAAGATTCAGTCAGTAAAATGACTCATGGTATGAAATTATATTGTTACCAATTAATAACTAGATTGATGTTAACGAATAACATGCATTTTTGCAAAATCACATTGAGGCAATGAAAGTATTCAGATCAATTTGTCAGCCAAAGTTTTATCTGTTACAGTACAGTTTTGATTATGCTAGACTGCATTAGTACATGACTACAAATCAGATGCAGTAAGTTGTGATGAAAAAGTGTAACATATAGTCCACACCAAGCAGTTAAAATAAATCAAGCAAGCCACAGGTCATTAATTTCCTGCTGTTACTTATTTGAAATGGAGGTTAAAAAAAAATCAAAGAAAGACTTGCATTTCTATAGTGCCTTTCACGACCTCAGGATGTCCTAAAGCGCTTTACAGCCAATGAAGTACTTTTGCAGTGTAGTCGCTGTTGTAATGTGGGAAACATTTATGTTGATCAATTCCTCATTCACCTTTCAAGAAAATGGAGAGCTGAACGGGATAATGTCTACAAGTTCCCAGGTTTAATTCAAAATCTTACCAGACCAAAATTATTTCTTCTTTTATTTCATCTTTATGTCCCTTACTTGTAGCTTCCTGTGAACCATTAGTTGAGTTTGCTGATCTAAGTGGGGCACTACAATTGGTCTCAACATCTCTGGGCTGAGAATGGAAAATTCTTACAGAAGATGCAGGTAAATCCTGGCATTCTATACTGTCCAACAATTCCACAGTATCAGCCAACTATACATTGAAAGAATATACTTGAGAGAGGGTATCCTCCTTGGAAGTGATGTGTCTGAGAAAAAGTCCACACATAAAGTAAAGTACACAGATAAAGAAAAGCCATTTGGGATTCCTGTCTCCATGGAACTGTTCCCCATTGGGAATCAATGCCTTTGAGGGCCCGGGGGGAAGAGAATCTTGACAAAAAAGATATATTGAACAATAATAAAGAATTGTATAAGGGAGAGTTAATGGTATGTGATGTAACACAATTTACTGCAGTGATTTGACTTCTTGTAAAGCTCATTGCACTGAAGCAGTCTAGTGGGTCGTCCATAATCAAGTTTGTACTGCAATCAGATAAAACTTCAGCTGCAGATTGATCTGAATACTTTCATTGAGTCAAAACAGTTTTTACTGATGCAAAGTAATAATTTAAAATAACAAAGGAATTTATTTTTTACTGTGACTGAAGAACTTTACAAAAACAGTTTGAAGCTGCTATTTAAAAAAAAAGTGTTATCTTGTACGTTAATAATGGTGTTAACGCTTACCTTTGTTTTAACAGTGTTGGATTAATATTTTCTTCTCAAGGACTGGAGATTTCCTTATAAACTAATATTTTTTTCAGTCACATCACTTTCTTGGAGGATACCCTCTCTCAAGTACATTCAATATATAGTTGGCTGATACTGTGGAATTGTTAGACACTATAGAATGCCAGGATTTACCCACATCTTCTGTAAGAAAAAAAATCTTAATTAATCACGTGATATGATACACAAGCATCCTTTTCATACCAGATCCTTCGTATGGAATTTGATAGGAATAATATATCCGCCTCAGCAATGTTCTGTTTGGTAAGCAATTGTGTGTTTAATCCAAATGCTGGATTCAATATAAATCCAGGTCTCTGGCTATTGTACATGCTTTAATGACCACCTGTCCAATTCAATTCTAATATTTTTCAGTCCACATAGAAGTTTTTGCACTGACAATGATCATATATTTCAAAGTTTCCATTTTAAAAAAAATCGCATACGAATGAAAGGCATTCTGCTCAAAGCTCGAACAGTAGCATTCTCAGAAATCCATTTATCCAACAATCACTCAAGATTTCAGCATAAAATTTAAGATAATTGGCAAAAGAACCAGAGAGGAGATGAGAAATTTTGTTCACACAGTGAGTTTTTATGATCTGGATTGTACCGCCTGAAAGTGTGGTGGAAGCAGATTCAATAGTAGCTTTCAAAAGGGAATTGGATATATACTTGAAAAGGAAAACAGTGCAGAGCTATGGAGAAAGAGCAGTGGAGGGGGACTAATTGGAAAGCTCTTTCAAAGAGCCAGCACAGGCACGATGGGCTGAATGGCCTCCTTCTGTGCTGCATCATTCTATGATCAAAGCATGGACTTTCTTATTTGCAGTAGCAGTGGAAGGATTTGATGACAGCTTTTGACGTAGGGGGACTAATCGAAGTTGGCCAGAATTATCATCGGTTTGCTTTTGTACTCACCATTAATAGCTGCAGTAATGGGTACCAAGCCTTTAAAGAAGCAAGTGAGCCAACAGTAGAAATGGCTGCAAAACAAGAGTTACAACTTTACATCAACATTCCAGCATTAACCAATGGAATTAAGAAGCCATTTTGAATTTAGAGCAAAGAATTAAAAACATCTCACAGACAAACTGCTCTCGCTGTAAGTGAGGGGTATTGTTAGGTGTGATTGATTTGACCCCTTCAGAAATAAGTCTACCAAACTGATAGGCAATGATTGAGGCATTATCTAATCTCAGCACAACCTCTGATTTACATATATGTCCTTGAGTAGACAATGAATTAAAAATACCGTAATACTTGGTGATATTCAAGGTACAATATCCATTGATTGAGTTGTGAAGCTGAAAACAATCTTATGAATTTTTAGACCAAAGGTAGCCATGACACAAGCTTAATTAGCCGTTGAGAATGTTAGAATTGTCCAGGCTAATTTCAGTGGATTTGAAATTTCTCCACAGTCTTGAACTGTAGTCATATGAAGAATTAATTCAATATATTGCCAGTCCCTGATCTCCCCATCATATTTCCTTCCAACTTACTCCTTAAAGGGTCTATCTGGTTCTCTAACTTTTGAACATTGACTAACAATTATTTTGATTACTTTTGCTGCTATTCATTATCTGTCTTTCTCCTGTGCCTAACCTTTTGTGCAGGCCACAATCCATATCACATTGTTTTCTTGCCCCATTCGAAATATTTTGTCTCTTGACGTACTTATGGAAAAATGTCCATTTTTCTTCTTTTGTTTTATATTCTAGTTAACGATCTTTACAGCTCTCTTGAGAGGCCCATTATTTTCTCTGCTGTTGTAACATCTCAATTGTTATTTTTGGCCTTACTCTTTATGATAGCATTAAACTTTACTATAAAATGATGGCTGGAATCCAAATGTTCTCCTCCTTCCAGGTTACTAATCAGTTCTTGTGAGCTGCTAAACTTTAAATGACTTGGACGAAGGAAGCAAATGTACTGTGGCCAAATTTGCTGTTGATGCAAAGATCGGTGGAAAAGTAAGTTGTGAGGAGGACACAAAGTGTCTGCAAAGGGATGTAGATAGGTTAAGCGAGTGGGCAAAAATTTGGCAGATGGAATATAATGTGGGAAAATGTGAAGTCATCCACTTTGATAGGAAGAATAAAAAAGCAAAATATTATATAAATAGAGAAAGATTACAGAATGCTGTGGTACAGAGGGATTTGGGTGTCCTCGTACATGAAACACAAAAAGTTAGCATGCAGGTGCAGCAGGTAATTGGGAAGGCATATGGAATATTGGCCTTTATTTCAAGGAGGATGGAGTATAACAGCATGGAAGTCTTGCCAAAACAGTACAGGGTGCTGGTGAGGCCACACCTAGACTGCTGCATACAGTTTTGGTCCCCTTATTTAAGGAAGGATATATTTGCATTGGAGGCTCTTCAGAGAAGGTTCACTAGGTTGATTCCGAGTATGGAAGGGTTTTCTTATGAGGAAAGATTGAGCAGGTTGGACCTATACTCACTGGAGTTTAGAAGAATAAGAGGAGATCTTATTGAAACATATAAGATTCTGAGGGGGCTTGACAGGTTAAATGCTGAGAGGATGTTTCCCCTCATAGGGGAATCTAGAACTAGGGGGCATAGTCTCAGAATAAGGGTTCGCCCATTTAAGATGGAGATGAAATTTCTTCTCTCAGACGGTTGTGAACCTTTGGAATTCTTTGCCCCAAAGAGCAGTGGAGGCTGAGTCATTGAATACATTCAAGGCTGAGTGAGACAAATTTTTGATCAACAAGGGAGTCAAAGGGTATGGGGAACAGACAGGAAAGTGGAGTTGAGGCCAGAATCAGATGAGCCATGATCTCATTGAATGGCGGAGCATGCTCGAAGGGCCAAATGGCCGACTCCTACTCCTATCTCTTATGTTCTTAAATCTAACATAATATTTATTCCAGTGCAATGCTTTGCATGTGTCCAGAGACAATTGCTCATTAGCATGATGAAGTGACTCTTGATTTCACTCCTTTCTTTCAGTTGTCACTGGTTTGTCCACTTTTCATATTTCAGGTACTGAAATCACTGCTAATTATTTTTATAAGTCTCTGCAGCCCCTTTTATGTGCCTGAACAATTCCCTAACTACCTATTCACCTTCAGAAGGCCAGTTATTGAGCTGGTCAGTTGTCAATAATTACTTTGTTCCCTATATGACTAAATTCTACCCAAACTGTTTCTGACATGCTCATTTTTGTAATTATTTCCACCTTTTCAATGGTTCCACTTGCAAAAATGTTCTTCCTCCAAACAGCTTCAGAGACCACTTTGCAAATGATTCTTCCCTTTCATAGATCCACTTTGGTGACCATGCCTTCAGCTGTCTAGGCCATAAGCTCTGGAATTCCCTGCCTAAACGTCCCTGCCTTTCTCTTGTCCTTTAAGATGTTCCTTAAAACCTGCCTATTTGACCAAGGAGATATTGGCCACCTGTCCTAATATCTCCTTATCTAGTGTCAAATTTTGTTTGATAACACTCCTGTCAAGTGCCTTGGGATGTTTTACTGTGGTAGAGGTGCTATATAAATGCAAGTTGTTGTTGTTGTTGTATCCATGCTCACAGCCATGTTCCTATGATGCCGAGAATGTCAGTATTTTCACCAGTATTATCCCTGTAATTCCAGTGGTTTGTTCCAAATGTGTCTTTCCATTGATAAGAAAATATTTAACACTTGAACCTTTGGCAGATACAATGAAGCTACTATCTCCTTGGGCTGACCGACCTTACTCAATTTCAGCTCACTTTGGGGCAAAAAAAGGATAGCTTTATTGATAGCAATGTAAATTATACACAACTAAAGCACCATTCAACATAAAAGGAAAATGATCTATTCTTACCCCATTATTCCTTTTTCCTCTCTCTGCCCTTACACTTCCTCCCAACTATCTACTCTATTGTGCCCATCGTAACTTGTTTTCTATTTTAAATAACTTTCACTCACCCTAATTTTTTTTTTGTTTCCTTGCTCTGGACATACATTTTGGAGGTGGCAGCAAAATTTGCCACTAAACACTGGCTAAATACTGACCCCGAATCCTGTTTTATTCGTCACAGAATTGGGAAGACCTGAAGGTTGACAAAGTTCTGTGGCAGATCCAACCTGGTCAATCTGTGGTGATCTTATCAGCATCAAATCTAGAAGGAAGGGTGTTATTGACTAAAATTGTTCGTAGCCCCCATAGCCCAACAGTGCCCAATGTAAGTAAGCTTGCTCTACTTTGAAGCTCTTATTGGATTCCTATATCTTAAACATACCACGTCAGCCATGGCTCAGTTGGTAGCACGCTTGCCTCTGAGTCAGAATGTTGTGGGTTCAAGCCCCACTCCAGAGATTGGAGCACAAAATCAAGGCTGACATTCCAGTGCAGTACTGACGGAGTGCTGCACTGTCAACGGTGCCATCTTTCGGATGTGGTGCCCTCTCAGGTGGGCACTATTCGAAGAACAGTGGAGTTCTCCCTAGTGTCCCAGGCAATATTTATCCCTCAACCAACATCACTAAAAAGAAACAGATTATCTGGTTGTTATCACATTGCTGTTTATGAGACCTTGTTGCGTGCAAATTGGCTGCCACATTTCCTACATTACAACAGTGACTACATTTCAAAAGTACTTTGTTACCTGTAAAGCCATTTGGGACGTCCGGCGGTCATGGGAGGCGCTATATAAATCAAAGTTCTTTCTTATTATCTCCTCCATCTTGGTGAAGATGAACACTTATTCATTCAACTTCATCCATGAAGGCCTTAGCCTTCACACGCACCAAACCGAGTTGAAATGAATCCCAATTAACGCTGATAGGTTTTTGGCCAACAGCTTCACTGTTACAAGTTCAGGATCTTGCCTTAGATATTCTCTCAGGTCACTCCAGTCTGAGCATCTTACACTTAGGAGTGTGCCCATGGTACCCAAGATCTACTTATACAACCGCGTAACCCAGGAGATGTAATCACATCTGACATTTGAACTAGATGTTATGTCTTTTGCACATGCCCTCATGAGTGCTTCTTCAATCTTTTTGAAGGTAGAACACAAAAACACTTGGTGAGACGAGGCTAGATACAAATCAATAACCTTTGTTTCACATACAGCAACAAAACATACAGCAGAATAGCTATGATTAGATTCACTTAGTTCAATCAGTGCAACTTATAATCATGTAATAATACAAAATAATGAACATATTACACTTCCCCGCATCAGTGAATCATCTTGCTTGACTTAAAATATGTTTTAACCACTACACTCCATCTTAACCTTGTAAAACTGGCAAATGTTTGCCCTTGCGGCTTTCTGTTTAAAAACCTGACTTGTGTACGTCACTGTTCTACATTTCAATTCCATTTTCATAACCTGATAGAAGGACGCATGCCAGACCACCTTGCTGAATGCTCGCAACAAGGGACCTCCCAACACAATGGGTGTGAGTTGCTTATCAATTACTGTGGCACACTAACAAATTGCTTATTGTTCGCTGACTTCAGTGAAAACAAGTTTGTATCCGAGCTCACTAGAATTTCAACCACTTTTCTACGCAGTGCTTTTTTTAAAAAAAAGAGAAACTTCTGTGAATAGGCTTTTCTTTAAAACACAACCCTTAAAAGTAATGCCAGTTCCCTGATCCTTTTTTGTGCTAAAATGATCAAAATCATAAAATATATGATATTCAACTTCTCCTCTCCCAAAATCTGATTCTGTACAGACCATCCATCCTATACACATTCTGTCTGACTTAAGCAAAACTCCCCAGTTCTGCTGATAGGCATCAAGCACCACCGAGAATAGTAATTGTTTGGCTGACATGTTCTGCGGACCTTTGACTCAGAGATCCTTTATTATGTGACTCAGACACATTTGTTAACTGTAAATCACTGTTAACATTGTGTTGGTAAACAGCCTGATCATTTGTGAATTTGATAGTGTGCCATTTATTGGCTAAGGGACAGAAAGCAGAGAGTACTGGTGAAAGGCTGTTTTTCAGACTGGAGGGAAGTGTACAGTGGTGTTGCCCAGGGGTTGGTATTAGGACCACTGCTCTTTTTGATATATATTAATGACCTGGTCTTGCGTACACAGGGTAAAATTTCAAAGTTTGCAGATGACATGAAACTCGGAAATGAAGTAAACAATGTGGAGGATATTGGCAGACTTCAGGGGGACATAGACAGACTGGTGAAATGAGCAGACACATGGCAGATGAAATTCAACACAGAGAAGTGTGGAGTGATACATTTTGCTAAGAAGAATGAAGAGAGGCAATATAGACTGGATGGTGCAATTTTAAAGAAGGTATATGTACACACATCTTTGAAGGTGGCAGGACAGGTTGAGAAGGCTGTTAAAAAAGCATATGGGATTCTGGGCTTTATTAATTGAGGCATAGAGCACAAAAGCAAGGAAGTTATGCTAAAACTTTATAAAACACTGGTTAGGCCTCAATTCTGGGCACCATATTTTAGGAAGGATGTCAAGATCTTAGAGAGGGTTCAGAAGGGATTTACTAGAATGGTGCCAGGGATGAGGAACTTCAGTTATGTGGAGAGGCTGGAGAAGCTGAGAAGAGGAGATTTGATAGGGGAGTTCAAAATCATGAATGGTTTTGATAGAGTAAATAAGGATAACTGTTTCCAGTGACAGAAGGGTTGGTAACCAAAGGACACAGATTTAAGGTGATTGGCAAAATTGGCTGGAGAGATGGTGCAGGAGGGAGGGCTTTAGATTCCTGGGGCATTGGGACCGGTTCTGGGGGAGGTGGGACCTGTACAAGCCAGATGGGTTGCTCCTCAACAGGGCCAGGACCAATATCCTTGCGGGGAGGTTTGCTAGTTTGCTAGCGGGGAGGGTTTAAACTAACTTGGCAGGGGGATGGGAACCTGAGAGGAGATTCAGAAGGGAGAGAAACAAAGCGGGAAGTGGAAGGCAGAAAAGTAGTAAGTGAAATTAAAAGGCAGCGGAAACAAAGGCCAGCAGCAAATAAGGTCAAAATAGGAAAAAATTTTAAAAAGGCAAAATTAAAGGCACTTTATCTGAATGCATGCAGCATTTGCAACAAGGTAGATGAATTGACGGCATAAACATAAGTAAATGGGTACGATCTAATTGCCATTATGGAGACGTGGCTGCTGGATGACCAAGGCTGGGAACTGAATATTCAAGGATATTCGACATTTAGAAAGGACAGGCAAAAAGGAAAAGGAGGTGGTGTAGCACTGTTAATAAAGGATGAGATCAGTACAATAGCGAGAAAGGATCTTGGCTCAGAAGATCAAGATATAGAATTAGTTTGGGTGGAGCTAAAAAACAGCAAGGGGCAGAAAACATTGGTGGGAGTTGTTTATAGGCCACCAAACTATAGTGGTAATGTAGGGCATGGTATAAAGCAGGAAATTAGAAGTGCATGTAATAAGGGTAATACAGTCATCATGGGGGACTTTAATCTACATATAGATTGGGCAAACCAAATTAGCACTAATAGTGTGGAGGACGAATTCCTCAAATGTATACGAGATGGTTTTCTAGATCAGTATGTTGAGGAACCAACGAGGGACATATCTATTTTAGATCTAGTATTGTGCAATGAGAAAGGGTTAATTAATAATATTTTTGTAAAGGAGCCCTTAGGGAAGAGTGAGCATAATATGACAGAATTCTTCATTAAGTTTGGAAGTGATGTAGTTCAATCCGAAACTGGGGTCTGAAATCTAAACAAAGGAAACTATGAAGGTGTGAGGTACAAGTTGGCTGTGGTTGATTGGGGAACTACATTAAAAAGGTATAACGGTAGATGGGCAGTGGTTAGCATTTAAAGAATTAATACATCATTTGCAATAAATATATATTCCTTCAAGACACAAAGCCCAACAGGAAAAGTGGTCCAACTCTGGCTAACAAGAGAAATTAAAGATAGTATTAAATCAAAGGAAGAGGCATATAAAGTTGCTAGAAAAAGCAGTAAGCATGACGATTGGGAGCATTTTAGAATTCAGCAAAGGAGGACCAAGAAATTGATAAAGAAAGGGAAAACAGAATAAACAGATAAACTAGCAAGAAACATAAAAACAGACTTTAAAAGCTTCAATAGGTCTGTTAAAAGGAAAAGACTGGCCGAGGCAAATGTCGGTCCTTTACAGACAGAGACTGCAGAATTTATAATGGAGAATAAAGAAATGGCAGAAATATCAAACAAATACTTTGTGTCTGTCTTCATGGAAGAAGACACAAAAAACCTCCCAGAAATACTAGAGAACCAAGGGTCTGGCGAGAATGAGGAACTGAAAGAAATCAGTATTAGTAAAAAAAAAGTACTAGAGAAACTAATGGGACTGAAAGTCGATAAATCCCAGGGTTTTGAAAGAGGTGGCTATAGAGATAGTGGATGCATTGGTTGTTATCTTCCAAAATTCTATCAATTTTGGAATGGTTCCTGCAGATTGGAGAGTAGCAAATGTAACCCCACTATTTAAGAAAGGAGGGAGAGAGAAAACAGGGAACTACAGACCTGTTGCCTGACATCAGTAGTAGGGAAAATGCAAGAATCTATTATAAAGGATGAGATAACAAGACATTTAGAAAATAATAATAGGATTTGCAGAGTCAACATGGATTTATGAAAGGGAAATCATGATTGACAAACATATTGGAGTTCTTTGAGGCTGTAACTAGTAGAATAGATAAGGGGGAACCAGTGGATGTGGTGTATTTGGGTTTTCAGAAGGCTTTCGATAAGGTCCCACACAGGAGGTTGATGAACAAAGTTAGAGCACAGGGAATTGAAGGTCATATACTGGCATGGATTGAGAATTGGTTAACAGACAGAAAACAGAGAGTAGGAATAAATGAGTCTTTTTCAGGCTGGCAGACTGTGACGAGTGGGGTACCGCAGGGATCGGTGCTTGGACCCCAGCTATTGACAATCTATATCAATGATTTGGATGAGGGGATTAAATGTAATATTCCAAGTTTGGATGAGGGGATTAAATGTAATATTCCAAGTTTGCTGATGATACAAAACTAGGTGGGAATGTGAGTTGACAGGAGGATGCAAAGAGGCTTCAAGTGGATATAGACAGGCTTAGCGAGTGGGCAAGAACATGGCAGATAGAATATAATGTGGAAAAATGTGAAGTTATCCACTTTGGTAGGAAAAACAGAAATGCAGAGTATGTTTTAAATGGTGAGAAATTGGGAAATGTTGATGTTCAAAGGGACCTGGATGACCTTGTACATGAGTCACTGAAAGCAAACATGCAGGTGCAGCAAGCAATTAGAAGGCAAATGGTATGTTGGCCTTTATTACAAGAGGTTTTGAGTACAGGAGTAAAGATGTCTTACTGCAATTATATAGGACCTTGGTGAGATCGCATCTGAAGTATTGTATACAATTTTGGTCTCCTTACCTAAGAAAGGATACACTTGCCATAGAGGGAGTGCAACGAAAGTTCACCAGACTGATTCCTGGGATGGTGGGATTCCTGGTATGAGGAGAGATTGAGTAGACTAGGCCTGTATTCTCTAGAGTTTAGAAGAATGAGAGGTGATCTCATTGAAATGTACAAAATTCTTACAGGGCTCGACAGGGTAGATGCAGGGAGGGTATTTCCCCTGGCTGGGGAGTCTAGAACCAGGAGCCAGTCTCAGAATAAGAGGTAGGCCATTTAGGACCGAGATGAGGAGAAATTTCTTCACTCAGAGGGTGGTGAATCTTCAGAATTCTCTACCCCAGAGGGCTGTGGAGGCTCTGTCATTGAGCACATTCAAAACAGAGATCGATAGATTTCTAGATATAAAAGGCATCAAGGGATATGGGGATAGTGCAGGAAAATGGCATTGAGGCAGAAGATCAGCCATGATCTTGTTGAATGGCGGAGCAGGCTCGAAGGACCGGATGGCCAACTCCTGTTCCTATTTCTTATGTTCTTAACCAATGAAAAAACACTTTTCTTACGCAGCGAGTTCTGATCTGGAATGCACTGCCTGAAAGGATGGTCGAAGCAGATTTAATAATAACTTTCAAAAAGGAATGGGATAAATACTTGAAGGGAAAAAATTTACAGGGCTAAGGGGAAAGAGCAGGGGAGTGGGGCTAACTGGATAGTTCTTTCAAAGAGCCGGCACAGGCATGATGGACCAAATGGCCTCCTTCTGAGCTGTATCATACTATGAAACTATTTGAGCTGTGCTGTAAAGTCTATAGGAGTTGCAAAAGGTCACAGAAAATTAAAATTGGTCGAAAGAAAACCACCATGTATATCAACCTCGATTTTGTGAAAGAATTAACTAATTCATCATCATTAAGGTTTCAAGAAGTTTTGCATTGTATGTGTAAATAAAAACAATTTGAGGCGGTTACAGCTGATTTAGCAGGCAGCTTGATTTGATTGCTTAATGTACTGACCTATTGGAACTTACCTGCTTGTACAGCAGACAAGAAATGTGTAGTTTTGATGATAAGTGACTGATGCACACACAAAAAGCAGTTTAATAAAATAATCCTATTAAATATTAAAGTAATGAGACCCGAAGGGACTAGTGAACGCAACAAGATTACATTTTAGATTAGCTATCAATCAGTATCATTCAGGATCAAGGGGCAAAAATGTATGATTTTAAAAAAAAGGGAAGAAGGAAAGAACTAAAAGAGATTAATGGAGAAATATTGCTCAAAGATAGCTCAATTAAGGGAAAAAAAAACCTTTTAATGTTGAGTAGGCAGTATAATTATATACACAAGAAAAATAAGGGTAAGCTAAATGAGTAGTCTCAAAATTAAAATCATGGTTAATTAAAATGGGAATAAAGAAGAAAAACAAACTGTGTGACGCCTACAGGGAGGAAGAGGGAGGGAATTCTGACAGGAATATGGTGATTTGCTGAAACAGATTTAAAGGAACATTCATGGTGCAAAGAGGGCCCTACGGATTAATATAGTAAACGATGCTAAACATAATATAAAAAAAATCTGGTATCATAACTCTTAAAGAGCAATCGGAGAGGATTTTAGAGTTGGAAAGCTATAAGTAGCAGCGGAATTAAAGATAATAAAATAGTTGAAATATTAAAAAAAAAATTCCTGTAAGTATAAGTAATATTAACAGGGGTTTTCTGACTCTATGTTGCTCTAATGCCAATGTATAGGATGTCCTAAATGCCATCAACACGGGAGCGCAATTATCAAGGCAATGCAAGAGTTCCAGCTCTCTCCTTTTCTGCTGCAATTCCCGGACTGGCCAGTGGCGTGCAATGGAGCACATTCTGCTCAGCAAAGTCAAAAGCAGAATACTGCGGATGCTGGAAATCTGAAACTAAAACAGAAAATGCTGGAGAAGCTCAGCAAGTCAGGCAGCATCTGTGGAGAAAGACAGAGTTAACGTTTCAGGTCGAAGACCTTTCGTCACAACTGGAAAATGTTAAAAGAGTTAAAGTTAAAGCTCAGCAAAGTGCTCCAAATAGGGCCTAACACTAGTTTTACTGAGAATCTGAAACAATTGGTCATTTCTTCACAGTAAATTAAAATGTCCGGCTCAGAGTGCAACCAATTAATTTTCGGCAAAAAAACCAAATGATTTCATCAATAAAATTAGTCAGCTGGAAGGTAGAATAAGTTAAAATGTGCAAACTAACAGATAAGGATACATCTATCAGCCATAATTAGCTAACTCTGCAGGAGTTTAAAGGACAAACTGTTGAGGGAATTTATGTCCAAAATCATTACCAGCCTTGTTAACCTGCAATGATTTCATAATGTAGTACAACTATTTAGTTCAAAAGGAATATTTTATTTGAAATGTACAATGGGTATCTCTTCTTATTTCCCAAACTGCAGTGCATTGATATTCAATTCTTCCTGAACACAGGAACAAGAATAAGCCATTCAGCCCCTCGAGCCTGCTCCGCAAAGTCCCTGAGATTGGCCCAGAATTTGCTGAAAAAATAATAGCGACTGAACGATGCACGCCGTTGATATTGCGCAAATCGCCGAGCAACTTGTGGCCACAAGAATCGGAAGTTGCATGCCGATTTGTGCCTTTCCACTGTTAGCTTCGCGAAAATGGCGTCTCACCCTTAACTCGCCGTGAGTTTCATGAAGTTGCTGCATTTGCACGTTAAATTCGGCACAGAAAGTTAAATCTAGTAATTGATAGCGCAAGTACCCTTTTCATGACATGATAATTGTCAATGACAACCAATCAACCCCTCCTGCCCAGAAAGTGAACAATTAAAAGTGTGGAGTCTCATTCCTTCAGGTCGTGAATTGTTGGAGATTTTTAAAAAATGTCAAATTTTAAAACTTAAAATTTCTTACTTTTCTGTCTCTTTTTTCCCTTTCTCTTAATCCACTCTTTCTTTCCCTCTCTTTTTCTCTATCTGTACCTAATTTGACATTGAATTCACCCTCCTTCTCAGTCCTTCCTGTGTTTATTTCTCAATCCTTAAATCTCGTTGGTTAAGTAGATGCATTGTTTGTCCCATTGTTCACCAAGGTTTTAAATGCCCTGTGGCTCTCACCACACCGTTATCAGATTATACTTCCAGCAACTTTACGCGCAAAAAAATGTTGAGCTGAAGGTTGCAGGAACAAGTTTAACTAACAGGGCATGCAGTGAGATGTCCTGCTCCAGCAAATTCTGGGCCATTACTTTAGTTACAGGTCCAGTTCATTTGTGGGTTGCCATCAATCATTTCAATCAAACTTGCCATGAATGCTTACGATCTTTTGTGTTTTGATTTACTTTTGAAATCCCTTCTTTATTCATTCTCCCGATCACACATCCGTGCGTCTTTTCTCCACCGAGGGTCACCAGACAGTATGGGGACAATCTTCATGGCTTTCTAGGATTTTTTTTTTTTATTCGTTCATGGGATGTGGGCATCGCTGGCGAGGCTGGCATTTATTGCCCATCCCTAATTGCCCTCGAGAAGGTGGTGGTGAGCCGCCTTCTTGAACCGCTGCAGTCTGTGGTGAAGGTTCTCCCACAGCGCTGTTAGGAAGGGAGCTCCAGGATTTTGACCCAGCGACGATGAATTTCATGGCATGGAAAAAAGGGGGCAGAGATCATAAAGTCTGGCAGGAGTATAGAAGCTTGTCTCTGTCTCTTTTGTGCTTGACACTTATTTCAAGTGGGGGGAATGGGGGAAATCTAACCACACTGCCTCACTCTCTCCTCTTCCTCTGATTCAAATGTCAATCTACCTTTCCCTTAAAAAGTACAATGGTCTGTGCCTCAACTGCTACTCGTGATAGACAATTCGATGTTGTAGCAATTCTCTGTTGCAAGAAATTTATCCAACATCTCTCTTCACTCTTGTAGTGATCATTTTAAACTGATGATACCTCGTCATTGACTCCCCAACCAGTAAAAATAAGGTTAAAGTCCTAGTCTAGGAGCTGCACTGCCAGAAGTGCAGCAAGGCAGGACTTCTGCCTACCAGTGTGCCCTGATGACGACCCCGCGACCCCTGATGCCGACCCCTGATGACGACTCTGGAATGTCTGAGTGGTGCATTGCCATGTGGTTGGGAGTGTCAGGAGTGAGGGGGGGGTGGGGGGGCGGTAGGCATTGGCCTGTCTTGCTGAACTGTCAAACAAGGCTGATTTTTGTCCTAATATGCTGCTTTGCTAATGGCAATTGATCTCTCGCAAATCGATTACCAATGGAATTATGGCATTGTGGGCCCCATTTACAGCTGTGGTATACCAAGCATGTATGCATCATGTGAATGTACATTCTGTTGGCCGTATACTGGGAGGAACAGTTTGGGATTTACCAGCATCCTGATTGTGCTGTCTCCAAATGTGAGATCATGGTGGGGTGGGGGCTGAGTGCGGGTGAAAGAAGATGCTAGAATTTCTCTGGGTGGCCAGAAAATGGAGGAGAGGTGGATTCTGCCCCAAAGTCCATCCCCTGCCCAGATTGCATTGATTCTACAGCTAAAACAGGCCTGAATTTTTAGCCTGTAGTCTTTCCCTATTCACATATTAAAAGCTTCATAATTAAATCTTCACTTAGTTCCAGCATTTGAAGTCTCGCCGAATAACTGAATCTCTTTTATGAGGTGCATTTTATTCACTTTGAAGATTAATATCACTGGATACTGCATTTTTAAGTAAAACATTAATTTTTTGAGAACTAAAAAGGCATGTTTGCCAAACAGCTGGTAATTTTCAGGAGCATTCTGCAGCATCAACTCCAAGGATCAGTGTTTTCCCACATGTATAATTGAGGAATGAATGGGCTCCCAAGTAATTTCACTTTAAAATGATTGCTCCTTTGAACTGTTGAGTTATCTCATTGGAGCACAATCTTGTTGCCAAGTTAACAAAACTGCTCATCGAGCACAAAGACTGCATTGAAGATCAACCAATAGTTAATCTCTTGACTACACTGTTCAGTGTTGAAATTGTGATGCAAACATCTCACTTCCTGTAGCTCATCATTTGTTGTCCAGGCGGCAAAGTTCTTCAGATCACTCGAAGTCCTACTGATCACTCAAAGTCCTACCCGAAATCACGACAGAAGAAATGAAGAACAGTTGACATGAGCTTCCCAGACCCAGAGCAACTACGGGTAAATTAATAGTCCAAGTTTTACATCAGTGCAGTCTGATTTCTGCTCCGCACTGATGCTAAAGTTGCATTGTTAATCCAGAGTCAGGGCTTGACCTGGCCTCAGAGCAAAGTGGAGTGAATATCCCTGGAGAAGGGAGTCTCACTCCACTTGGGCTTAACACTGTATGGAGTGCAAATGGAGCACGGGACCAAACCTGATTTATAAAGTGCTCAGTGGGTATGTTGGACCCCCTGGCACTTGTTTAAAAACTCATCTGACCTAAGCTCACATGTTTAGAAAGCAGGGATTCTCCCCTCCCCACTCTCTAGACACTTACATTTTGAACTGTTGGGGAAGAGCTCAGCGCGTGTGTGCATCCATTAATTCACACAGCTCTCTCCTGGGCAGGATAAGTAAGGATTCTAGTCAGGCAGACGCCACGTAATATGAAAAGGGCAGTGAACAGCTGAAACCTGAACTGTACTTACCAGTCTCAGGCTAGTGGCGGCAATGCAAATTCCTTATTTTATTGACAAGCTGTAGAATGAATGGTACAGAAGGAAAGGGTATTTTCTAGAAACTTTTCTCCTTCAACCCCCAGAACACGTCAATGAGTTTAGTCATCCACGCACTGTTGTGATCAGGAATGGTAATGGTATGGTCATTAAGCAGCACTCCTCTTGTTTGAAGTGCGACAAAAAAAAACAAACACATCAAAGCTTGATCTGATTGCACGACTTTCATGTCCAAGCTGAAATTTCCGCTGTTGAAAACTCAGCCTTTCAATGTTTCCTCTCAGCTCCAAAATTGTAGTAGAAACCAGAAACAAGAAGGAAACAAGGTAGATAAGAGGTTTAAAACATTTTTCTTCAGAAATCTAGAACAAGTTGAATACAGCAGAAATAAAAGATTAAAAATAGTCCAGACAGAGAATGGGGAGAAAGAATAGGAAAAAAATAAGGAAGTCAAGGGAAGCAAAACTTAAGTATCTTCAATCAAAATTATGTTTTAAGTATATATTTTAGATGCAGTGGTTTAATTTTACAGGAATAGCTATTTGCTGGTGTGAGTAGATTTATTACTGTAATATTAGTGTTATTTTTAACATCAGTGTGTATAAACTAAAAGCAAACAAAATCAGTCAGTCCGGGAGATAGGAACTTCCCTGGATTTGTTGGTCAGTATCTCAGAAAACAAAACAGGGATTTAAAATTAACTAGTTCCAAAAGAATAAATCACTTTGTTGAAACTACTTCACATCAGTTATTGATCACACAACTTTCAAAGTAATAATTTGCTTTATATTATAAACAGCCTTAACAGAATGTGGAGAGCTGCTTACAGCAGTAAATTTACAAGCCATATTATTGCTGCTCAGGGTAGTGCAGATCTATTGTTTCACCAATCTCCCAATCTGCTTTTGGAACAAAGGCCTCTTCCTGTGTCCCAGTTAACACAGTGAGCTGGTTCAGTGCATTTGCATTGTGATGCACAACAACATCATAACATAAACAAGTTGATGAACAGGCTTGGCTCAGCATCAGGATCCCTGATACACAACACACTGCGTTCCCAGGCCCATCCTCAACTAGTCTCCAATGCACTTACACAGAGATGAGAACAAGGCAGTGACAGAAATGCAGGAAACCGTAACACAGAAGTCACCCTGAAATTGGAGCCAACAAGAGGGAACATGAAAGTTTTGAGCCCTGTGCTGATCTCCACCGAAGAATTTTTAAACTTACATGTCAAACAGCCTACATGCCTCCACAAGCCAGAGTCAAAGTGGTACTGGTGACAAAGGTACATTGTTGCTATCAGCGGCACTTGTCATTCAGGCCGACCCTTTTATTTTCAATCCCTCCATATCGACTAGCAATGCAGTTTTCAGGTGTCAACTTGGCTCAGTTAGTATCGCTCTTGCCTCTGAGTCAGAAGGTTGTGGGTTCGAGCCCTACTTCAGAACTCAAGCATGAAAGCTCAGTGCAGTACAGATGGAGTATTGCATTGTCAGAGGTGCCGTCTTTCGGCTAATGTGTTAGACCGGTGCCCTCTCTGCCTGTTCAGGTGGACATAAATGATATTGTGGGAATATTTGAAGAGTAATCGGGAGTTGTCCCAGTGTTCTGTTCAATGTTTCTCCCTCAAGCAACATCATCAAAAACAGATTGGTCCTTCGTTTCATCTGCTGTTTGTGGGACTATGCAATTAAATGGCTTTGAAGTGCTTCAGAACATCTTGTGAATGTGACAAGACGTGACACAAATACTAGTTCTTTTATTTTTCTTCCAAACTGCTGCCCTCTAAGGGCCAGCCACTAACAGGGGGACACAGGTTCACAGGCGGAATGGGAATGTCACTAACATGACTGCATGAGTAATTCTCGAGCATACCCAGCTGCTCTGCTTTGGATGAATCCTACAGTCTAGAGAATGCATGCTGGAAACTGGCTGGTATACTGTCAAATTGCTTCCATTAGAAATAGCTATGTCATATAAACTGGAGTAAAAAAAACATTCAGATGCTATTTACTTCTTCCAAGCTGTTTTAATTGAGGACTCTTTGCATGATATTCAGCTGCTGTTTTTGCATAATTGAATCTGTGAATCTGTTTGTGCACTGCAGACGTTAATCTGTTTGTGTTTGTTTATGCAAAACACAATAAGCCTTCATTAAATCACAGACTGTCAACTCACAAAACCAAACAAATCAAATGTCAATGCATGACTCCAACTTGAATCTGGAGAATTTTGAATTGGGATGAGAAGGCACCGTTCGCTGCTTGACCTATTTTCTTTTGCCAAACATAATCTTTAATCAATAGTTAAATCTGCCATTTAGAACTGCCAAAGTGAAAGCCTCCCCACTTTTGGTTAATCAGTTGTAAAAGTTGCCTGTTGGATGAACTCCCTTCAAACTTACTCCCCCGCTTCCAGCAATCGGCTCTCCCACAGTTTTGATGTCCAATACCTCCTTTCCCTTCCTAGTAAAGTGCCCCATCTACTGGCCTTGCTGAGAACTGATAAAATGTGTACAAAAAGAACAGATTTGTTCAAAAAATCAACGAGGTCCGGATTCAGAGTTAAAAATTATTCGGTGGAGATCTGCACACGCCTCAAAACCCAAATCAGATCCAAAGATGGACAACTGGAAAAGAATCTGAATTTGAACCAAGTCTCAGTCTGGCACAGTTCATATGATTAAGCAAAAAGATAGTCTCTTTCTGAAGGGCTGAAAAGAGTAAGGTCTTGAACTGATACTATAGGATGAAAGCACACAAGTCTTTGAAATTCCTTCTCTGCTATTTCAGCAGCTGGTGCTGACTAATTTATTTTTACTATGTTAGAATAATGGAGAGGATTTTCAGATGAGTGTATTCATGCACTCATATCCCATAGTGTAACTTCAGGGCCAAGGTGTCCTCAACACAAATTATGCCTTCTATTTGTCACAAAAATGTTGTACTCATCACGTCGGGTTTGGTTGGAGGCGACTCTGGCAAAATAATTTTTGTTTTTCTTAGTAACTAATCAGTGATACAGTTTGTGTTATTTTGCTGATCACACACCCATTTCTGTGCTGTTTTACTGAGTGCACACCTATTTTCCCCGATGGTTCAGTGTGTTGTTTTTCTGAGTCGGTGGTGGTCCAGTGAGCTCATGAATGTGTCCATGTGTACACCAACCTCAATAATTGATCTTAGCATTGGAACATCCAGATGTCTAATGCCGGATACGCTCATTCCCATCCTGTGGCTAACAATCCGATGCTTTAGCTAACAGGCCATCGACTAAGGCAATTTAGGAATATTAATTGGGCCTATGTGTGCTATTACTCTGAGTGCGTGCCAACTATGAATTCAACAGCAAAACTATTTAAAGGATACCTTTAAAGCACCTTGACTGTGTATCATCTTACTAGCAGGTTCAAACAATTTATGTTTCAATAAAGCATTGTCTCAAAACTTTTCTCAGTTCAATTGAGATCGATTTTAGTGATCCTCAATTACTTCTCACATAATTAAAATAAATAGTAGAATTTTTTTTACATCTTTGAAATGCAATCTCAAAGGAATCACAGGAACAGAAGCAGATGCAGGCATGTTGGCAATGGTAGCAGTTGCTTGCACAGAGTTGTGCAGATGAGGTGACCCAAGGTTTGCAATTTGCAGGCACAGTAGCAGAAAATGGAGGGAGGACATGGACAATAAAACAGATGGTTGGTTATTTCCCAGAGCGAAACAGAAACAAGGGAGTCAGCAAAACAAAGAAAAAAGTAAAAGTGGACAAGAATGGGCAGGATAAAATAACTAAGAGAAACAAGCAGAGACAGAGCAAAAAGGGCATTTAAAAAAAGAGATTGAAAATATTGGAATTTTGTTTGCTGTAAGGAATTGGAGGCATAAGAACATTAACATTTTTAGTCACAGGAGAAGGACAATAGTGCCATCAAGTCAGTCCCTTTAAGACAGATAACTTCACTTTTCCTTCTTCCCACTAGATGGTGAGTTCACCAGTCTCACTTTCTCAGTGGGGAGTCACAGTCAACTGGTTGGCGATTTTGCAAACCGTGCACCCTTTGAGTGTGACTCTGATGGGAATGCACGACTGGTTAATATTTCCCAACCCTACAACACCTTGTACAAGAAGTATTTCGCTCTCTGTCCAAGTCAGGATTGTGTGACTTGGAGTAGGGCAGGGGAGACTTGGAGGTGATGGTGTCCCCAAGCACCTGCTGCCCTTGACCTTCTAGGGAGTGGAGTTCACAGGTTTGGGAGGTTCTACTCAAGAAGTGTTGATGACTTGGTGCAGTTCATCCTGTCGATAGAACACATTGCAGTCACGGTATGCTGGTGGAGGAAGGACTGGATGTTTAGGCGAGTCAAGCAGACTGCTTTGTCCTGCATAGGGTTGAGCTTCTTGAGTGTTGTTGCGTCTGCACCCATCTAGGCAAGTGGAGAGTATTCCATCACACCTGACTTGTGCCTGGCAAATGGTTGAGAGGCTTGGGGAGTCAGGAGGTGAGCTGCTCACCACAGAATACCCAGCCTCTGACCTGCACTGGTAGTCATGGCATTGATGTGGCTTGTCCAGTTAAGTTTCTGGTCAATGATGACCCCCAGATCCCTAGTATGAGAGCTCAGCGGTCTGAGTTATGAGAAGAAAATTTGGCTTTTCAGCCTTGGAAGGAGGCTTATGGTACACAACAGTAAACGGTATGTGAAAGTGAAAGCCAGATAAATAAATCTTGACAGCAGAACAAATAGCACAGGTCACAATTAGTAAAGGGCAAGTTTAGGACTGATATCACTAAGTTTTCTTCACACATGTAGAATGGACTCTTGATTAGAGGAGTGGAGACGAGAACCCCGGGGTCATTTGAAAGCCAACTGGATGCTGCAATGGGGGACTTGAGACTTTCCGGATGGATGCACTAAGATGGGCTGAACAGCTTCTCTCATCTGTAATTCTCTTGTGATCTTGTGCCATATAACATATAACTGGTGTCTAGTTAAGTAGAAAAATTGCTCAAGATATCCATCGGACCTCCCCGGGCAGTTTATAAACTGAAGCAAAGTTTGCCTTAATGCTTTGAGTTAGCAGATGCTCCCACTTCTGCTTTCAAAGTATTAAAGACTGCTGGCCTGGACTGGGACTCTGAACAAGATTAGAAATATGTTGCCTCCTGTAAGCAGGCACCTCTCCTGAGCAAATGTGGAAGTATACTTAGCTACTCCCAGCAGCTGACTGCGATTGGCAGCCAGGCAATATCTTGCAAGGGATCTTGCCAGCTGTGAATCACACTCTGCAATGACTGTCCTCATGCCAGTAGCAAAGTACAACTGCAGCCAAAGAATAAATGAGGCCTTACTTGGGTCCTGGTGCTGGCATAGTATCTCTCTTCTAATGGAAACAGGACCAGTGTATCTACCCCTTATTCACTGGAGAGAGTTGTCGTCACTGGTATTGCAGTCAAGATTACACCATCCATAAGTAGAACTCTGCAGGTAGCGTGCAACAGAAAATAGCAATGCTTGGATTAAAGCATGGAGGTTGCAATGAATGGGTGAAGGCCACACCATTACAGGCATATCATCTTGTGAAAAGTCCTGACTCTGATGCAGGGACATTCATGTTGTTTTGAGGAAGGTGAGATTAATGTCAGATATTCCTGCACTATCATTTTCTTAAGAGTACAATTAGTTTGGGAACTGAGGATTGGAGATGTTCATTCCAACGTGCAGGATGGCCATTGTGACACTAAAAAATAAAATTACTTTTTGAAGGTAAATTCAGATTTTATTATATTTCATATTATCATATTGTTGTTATGTTATCTGGCAGTTCATAACATAAGGCTCACAGATATGTTTTTGTGAATAATATTTTAAAGCTGATTATTCAACCCAACGTTAGACTTCCCGAGCTCAACTTAAAGAGAGTCCAAGATCTCACTTGTTCTGCACTTTCATCTTGTAACCTTCTCGTTAGCCTTACTTTCCTTTCTGGGATCATAGACTACCTGTTGACCACATAAGTTATTCTAGTCCAGGAAACTATCAAAACCTCTTTTCCAACTTTTTTTTTAAATATAGAGCTTACCTTCTTTATAATGCAAATCATCTTTGCAACCAGAGAAAAAACAAATCAGCATGATTTATCTCATCTTTACACACCTCTCAATCCTAAACCTAATTATGCAATCCTCCAGCATAATCACTTATTTTACCTTAACCACCAGTGACACGTTTTTCATCTAGGAACACTTTGCTGCGTCCTTATCATCTTTCATCAAGATATAAAATCCATTTCATCAATGTCTCATGATACATCTACCGAGCACGTCCCGTCCATCATACTTAAAAAGACCGATTGATGCAAATTTCTGCCTGATACTTTGAAGAAAAAGTATAAGGAAACAAAGGCAGCCAATCAGAATGTGCAGAAAATTCTATCACAACAGAAAATACTGGAGCCATAAATTCTGCAATCTTTTAATTAAACTTCCGACAGACAAGCCTAATCTCTAACTTGAATGGCAATTAACCTTCAAATGAACTCATCCAGTGTTTACCTAGCAACAATTAGATTTTGTACCCTTAAAGGGACACAGTTTCTCCTGAGCAGCAGAGTAACAACAGAGTTACTGTGAGTAAGGGTGGAGCAGATACCATTTACTGAGACATGTAGCGGTGGAATTTACTGTGTATTTGTGCCCAGAGACACATGTAATTGGGACGTAGAGCAAATACTAGGCATAAAAGATAGAGCAAAGTCGAGCCCAAGTGTGTTACACACGTGATGGCTCTATGCCCGAATTTCCTCGATTTTTACGCCTGTCTATTGACCCTTGCACCCAAACTCATCTTGGCTCTTTCTAATGCTCCACCCCAGGCTAAAGGCGGGTAAATGAATTTGAGGTACAGATCAGCCATAATCGAGGGGCTGGATGGTCTACTCCTGTTCCTGTGCTTATTTGCTTAGCCACGATTTTTCTGCAGTTCGATCCAATGATACTCCAATGAGTGTGCAAATGAGCATAGAACAGCTGATCTTAAACTAAACTGAAATATCATCTAACAAACAGGGTTATCCAAGTTAGATTAGAAGGACATTCAATTTCCAGGGATCAGCTTTACAATTCTGATGACTTGCAAACAACTTTTCAAAATTTGTAGGCAAAATTCCAAAATATCCTATCACTAAAATTATCCTTGTGATTTTTAAAAATCCAAATGATTGTGCTTTTATCAAATATATAAATGTATGTCAAAGGAAGTTCTCTCTTTCAAAAGCTTTGTATATTACTTACATTTACATGCCCCAGGGGATGAGAGACTGTATTTGTTCAACTGAAGACAGAGTAAATGATAAAACTTTGATCTGATACAATTTTCAAAACAGTGCATGGAAAATCATTATTGTTAGAATTCATTCATTATATAGTCTTGGGTTCAGCATGTCCTACATATTCAAGGTAGCTATCAAACCACACCTGATTGTTTCAAATGTCATTCATGAAAGAGCAACAAATCACAATCAAGCAAGTAGGGAACCCACAAAAGACCAAGCAGCAAGTAGGTATGAAAAGAACAAATCAAGAATCAGCAATCAGTGAACAGCTACCAATAAAACACCCAACAAGCAAAATTGCTCAACAGATTTTCTGAAGATGTGTTCAGCACCATCTTGTTTTGTCAGTACCTCAAAGCCAATTGTATTAAAAATAAGATTGGGGGATTTCCTCAGTGAATTATGCCACCCTTGCACATCGAGAGGGAGTTACACACAGATTTCCTGGGTCTGCTCATTTGCATACCGTTTGGAGTAGACATAGGCGTAAATAGGGGTAAAACTCGTGTAAAACGGGTGTAAGTAGCTGAACTGCGTGGAAATTCATGCACAGCCTTTAAAAACATTGTTGAGGCTGCACACTTTAGCAGCAAGCTGCCCAGCAAGTTCACGAGACGAGGTCCACCTTAATCCCATGACTTTTCTGTACAGCATGAGTAGCAAATGATCTCTCGTGATCCTGACCCCCAGGTGGCACTTAGAAACTTAGAAGGACCACTAGAATGGGTAATAGAAAGGTATATGTAGGCACCCAGAGAAGCACGGTGTTAGGAAAGAGAAGGGTAATCTTGTACACTTTGTAACCATTGTATTAAAATAGACTGTGCTGACGTGACGCTTTATTACTCATCGAGGTTACAGTCATACCCGGATAAACTCATTTGCTGTTGATTCACTCACTCAGGTGACAATTACTTATATGATTGAGTAGGCCATTCAATATGATCATGGCTGATCCTCTATCTCAATATCATATTCACGCTCTCTCCCCATACCCCTTGATGCCTTTTTTGCCTAGAAATCTATCTAGCTCCTTTTTAAATATATTCAGTGACTTGGCCTCCACAGCCTTCTGTGATAGAGAATTCCACAGGTTCACCACCCTCAATGAAGAAATTTCTCCTCATCTCAGTCCTAAATGCCCTACCCCATATCCTGAGACTGTGACCCCTCGTTCTGGACGCCACAGCCAGGGGAAACATCCTCCCTGCCTGTCTAGCCCTGTCAGAATTTTATGTTTCAATGAGATCCCCTCTCATTCTTCTAAACTCGGGTGAATACAGGCCAAGTCGACCCGATCTCTCCTCATACGACAGTCCTGCCATCCCAGGAATCAGTCTGGTGAACCTTCGCTGCATTCCCTCTAATGGCAAGTATATCCTTTCTGAGGTAAGGAGACCAAAACTGCACATAATACTCCAGGTGTGGTCATACCATTTGCCTTCCTAACTGCTTGCTGCATCTGCATGTTTGCTTTCAGTGACCAGAAACTTGACTGGACCAGCCACATAAATACTGTGGCTACAAGAGCAAGTCAGAGGCTAGGTATTCTGCGTTGAGTGACTCACCTCCTGACTCCCCAAAACCTTTCCACCATCTACTTGGCACATGTCAGGAGTGTGATGGAATACTCTCCACTTGTCTGCATGAGAGCAGTTCGACACCATCCAGGACAAAGCAGCCTGCTTGATTGGCACCCCATCCACCACCCTAAACATTCACTCCCTTCATCACCGGTGCACCATGGCTGCAGTGTGTACCATCTACAAGATGCACTGCAGCAACTCGCTAAGGCTTCATCGACAGCACCTCCCCAACCTGTGACCTCTACAACCTAGAAGGACATGGGCAGCAGGCATATGGGAACACCACCTTCTATACGTTCCCCTCCAAGTCATACACCATCCTGACGTGGAAATATATCGCCGTTCCTTCATCGTCACTTGGTCAAAATCCTGGAACTCCCGACTTATCAGCATTGTGGGAGAACCTTCACCACACGGACTGCAGTGGTTCAAGGCGGCAGCTCACCACCACCTTCTCAAGGGCAATTAGGGATGGGCAATAAATGCTGGCCTCGCCAGCGACACCCACATCCCATGAATGAAAAAAAAACTTACCCAGAGTGCGTGAACAGTGCAAATCCGCTCTGAGATGTATGAGGTGCAGCTGCTACGCAATTGGCCCTCACTGACATATGCAAATGAGGTCAGTGGAGGCACTGCAAATGGATCAAAAAGAGCAAGGGAGCTCGGTGGAACCATTTTAATGGTACAAAATGGGCGTCAATGAGTTCCACCTGATTTTCCTGCCTAAACCTGCGTTTTTTTACACACTAACGCCCTGGAAACATTGAGGAAATTCGCCCCCCTCCCCCCGTCACCGTTTCTAACTTAACAGATAAAAAATTACTTAGTACACAACAAAAATCACTAAACCTACCCATATAGTTGTGTTTCAAATCACTAACAATGTTTCCCATGGAGACCGCCCCTCTTTCAGGCACCTGTGATTTCAGTTTACAGAACTTGACACAGCTATCATTGGGTCAGCTATTAGTGACCTTGAATGAACAGACTGAACAAGACAGCACATGACAATTCCCAGCCAGCAGAATGAAGTTGGTCTCCCTTCTGAGTCCAATGGACATTACCACATTGTGGTAGGAGACATCAAAATTCCTTTTTATGTTTCACAGCAAAAGTGGCCATTCCCAGAACATTCCAGCACTTCTTGTTTTTAACCCCCCCCCCTCTTCTTTTGAACTTAGAGAGAACCAACAGGAAAAAAAAAGTCTAACTAACTGTAACAAGGGCTTGCAAGATTTAATGAACAATCATACTGCCAACATCTCATATGTTGTACAGAAATGACTCTCAACAATCTGTCACAGGCTCCCAGGAATGAATCTACAGGCTTCAGCCGGAGGGACACCCCACTCCTGACATCAGCTCCAGCCTCTATTTCTGATCTCAGATGCCAGACTTTGCAGCACCCAGTTGCCAAATAATAGCAGGCATCACCTGGGGCCTAGTTTCCAACTGCACCTTTCGAAGAATAGTTTTATGTCGTGGGTATTGTAAGGTGAAAGGTCACTTACCATTACAAATCAGTTTTCATCTGCATGTCACTCAAAATCAAAGCTGCTTTTGCCAGAAATTGCTTGCAGTTCTTCCTGGCTTTTAAACACACAGGTGGTCTTTGGCTTTACTTCACTGGGGATCTCCTGAGGCAATTGGTCTGCATCATTTCTTGTAGCAAACAGAAAGTTGTGCAATGACTGTTTCGCTAAATTGTATCTTTATGCGACCGCCTCCCCCTCCTCTTGGAAACACAAAAATAAACCGGATTGGGAAAAAAATACATTTTCTGAGGTTGGTTATTTCTAAACAGGAAGTCATGTATGTCAACATCCGGTGAACAGGTTTAAGGAGCATTTTCCTTTCATCAGTTTGGAAATCCAGATGCTTTATTCAGCTGGATGTACCTCCCTTCCTCTCCCACTTCCAGAAGAAAACAAGCTTTCAGTTTGTCCCTAATTAATAGAATTAGTTGTCCCTTACATACTCGAATAGGATACTTGAATCAGATGTACATGTTGAAGAGCTGTGCACTAGTAAAGGCAGGGGAAGAAAAAGGACCTGAACATGATTATTGGCCAGTCAATATGTATCCATTCGTTATGAAACAAAGCTACTCTTGTATTGGGATACGCTTCAATGGCAGTGATTATGAGTAGAAAAAATTATTCTAATCTTATACAGATTATTGGTGAGGGCGTATTTGGAATATTGGAGAAAAAAAACGTGGATTTAGACTGTATCTTTATCAATCTCAGAAATATCTCAAAACACTTCACTTATAGTAACTATAGGCAAATATAATATCCATTTTGTGCACAGTAAGATCCCAGCAACAACAATGAAATGAATGATCAGTTAATTTGTTTTTTTTTGTTAGTGCTCATTGAGGAAGGAATGTTGGCCAGAAGAATTCTCTGCTCTCCTTTGAATAGTACCTAATCTTTGACTCAGTTTAACAGCACACCCGCAGGTCGGCATCTCCCATTATCCAGCACTCCCTCGGTCCTGCAATTGAGCGTCAGATCAAATTTTGTGCTTTAGTCCTGGAGTGCGGCTTGAAACCACAATCTTCTAACTCAGTGGCAAGGATGATACTAAGTGAGCCAATCCAACACCATGGAATAGCCACAAGTACTTTGAGAGTTAATGCAGTTCTGTTAAGATTGCATCGAAACCTTGCAACATTTTAACAATAGGCGACTGATCGCAGCAGGATTTCCCTGCAATTTTCTCCTTTCCTTTGCTCACCTGTTAGCTGGATGCTAGTATAATTTAATTGATAATACATGTAAATTAGGAAGTAGATAGTAGATTGATGTGGGACTGGCTGAGTTGACTCGTGTTGCAGTAAAATCTCTTTATCTAAGGCAATTTTATTTCACGCTCAACCCAGTTTACATAATAATCAGTCAGTTTGGACTGGTGTGAAGAAGCAACCATGATCTGATACAAGCAAAATACCCTGCAAATCTTTGCAGCATTTTAGCTGAGAGAGCAGGTAAGGATCCCTTTAAATTCCGTTGGAAATGGCCACCTCCTGACTTTTACTGCCCATGGATTGTGGATGGGTAAGTAGCAAGGCGGTTAAAGATGAAAATGGTGACTGTTTCACTATGTTACTCCTTGTGCATCTTATTCACATCTCTAATTATGTCAGAGTGCTACAAGGTACAAGCTCTACTCCTTTCTCACTCACCCATGCTCAATTCTTCCCCTGAAAATATAGATACGGTTGGGCAGTCCAGGCAGAAGAAATTAGAGAATGAATCTTCGAGCAACTGTTGGTATACCAATGAGATATGCCACAAGGCCACCTCAATTTAATTATTTTTATATCAGCTCCAGTACTGAACAATGCCTCGTTTTTCAGGAATTAGTCCTTTCCCATTGGGAGGCACTTAAATGACCTAATTAGAAGTACCATGAGGATGTGGCAGGTGAGCAAAAATAACTTTCGTTTGGAAAGCAAGCAAGCCTTGCGCTGCCTTCTGATGGAGCTTGAAATATTTGCCAAGTTAAAAATGCCACAATTGGATTTATTACTGCTATTAGACGATATAATTATTCTTGTATAACTAAAATATTTGCATAATTTTTCATTTGGGAATGCAGAGAACTGGGTCCAGAACCAAACCAGCTGACATTTGTTCTCATCTCGCCCTCGTTTCATTTCCTTTACTTCTAATTCACTCCCAAAATATACCCGAAATTTCAAAGCTCCACTGCTGTTGATGATATTACCATCAAGTTAGATGAAGGACCGAGCAATTCTCAAACTCATTTAGAGGGAACATAATGTTATTTGTCCATTGGATAACAGCACGGTCGGAGCAGGTAGCATTATTAGTGGAAGCTGACACTCTGCTTCTAAATTGTCTACCTTTCCAATCTAAATAACCATTGAACAGTAGGCGAAGGCAGGACCCAGAATGGAACTCTACATTTCCCAAAGATAACTTTGCGGAAAAGTCAAATAACTCCACTTATTCTAGGCGCTTCTGAAAGGCTCATATATTTCCTGCAGCATTCACTTTTCCCTCATGACCAAAAGGTGTAGTCACATTCAGTTATCACCAGTATCCATCACCCTGTTAAAATTATACCCTCTTTAAATTAGTTATGGGGGAGAATTGTTTCAGTCAACATCTCGTGTTTTTGAATGATTGTGCAGTGGCTTACTTTCATGCCATTTATAGTGTTATTTTGATTTTAGAGCAGCTTTCCTCATGTTTAGCGTATGTCTAAATTCAACATCTTCAGTCTCAGTTTAATCTAGAGGAAATGGGTGGCAGGTTCAAAGGGATTGAATTAGAAACAAGGCTTAAGGTAAGAACTTAGGATGGGGAAAAACGTCAGTAGGTTTCATTCTGGATCCATTTCCCCCATCTCCAAATACATGTCCAAGGACCCTGTTTGAATCTTCATAGAGGTAAGGCCCAAAGAGAGAACAAGAGAGAAAGGAAAATAGGCAGTGAAACAGGACGCATTGGAGTCTACTGCCAGTCAAGTTGGTTGTTTCTTCAATATCTTACATTTCTGTAGCATTCCTCTTATATAGAGATATAACTCAGTGATTTACAAGGCAGAGAAAAAACAGTGAACACCAAGAAGTAAATGGAGAATGGAAAATGAGGAGCGGGAAAAGGAGAGGGGAATCTTGTTTGAAAAGAAGGGTGTTGATTAGTTTTGAAAGTAGGCAGAGAGAAGGCAAGGATGTGGGTTACAGTGAGAAGTTCCATAGGGCAGGAGCATAGTGATCACAAGATTAGCTACGGAAACAAAATGTAATGTAAATAATGTTCTACAAGCAAAATTGTTTGGTACTTGATTTAAGACTCAAGTAAATGAATAAGTCACATTTGAATAGTTCACTCAACCTTGTTGCAACAAAATGTGTCCACAGAAATATAATACATTAATTCCACTGTATATTCTACCTTGCTCATCACTGTGAATGAAAAAAAAACAATTTCACTCATGTATTTCTCAGTCAGTGAGGACTTAAAGATTGTTAATGTGTCTTAGTAACTGGAGGTCAAATCACGGTCATAGATTTGGGTCTGGAAAGCTTCACATTAAATATTGAAGGAAACAATATTCTGCATGTTGGCAAAAATCAAGACCTGTAATGAAGTTGAAAGCATTTTCAGAGCAGCTCAGCATTGCACAGTGCAGCAAATACATCTCTTGGTGACAGGTTATTGAGCTGTACTGAGAGAAACCGCAGTGAAGTCTGCAGCCTCGATCATTTCACTCTCCTGGGTGGACATTGCTGGATGGCCATTTTGGAGCCTTACCAATGTCTCCTGTTAGCTTCATTCACCTTAAGCTTGTGCTTAGCAGCTCTAATGCCATTTACCTCAGTGCACTCCACCACCATAAACTTTTCTACTGCACGATAGCTCTTTGCAAGATTTCAAGGGCCAATAATTTATGTTTTAAAAGCCAAAGATTGGGAGTAGGGTATATGACACAAACATGTTACAATTCTACTAACAGTCAAAATCCAGAATTGGGGTGCAAATTATAAGCAAATTCTCAATGAAGTCATCTTATAATTGAAGATTTATGGTAGTCCTTCACAGCCATTAAAACCATTCCATGTGAGCTGGATTCACATTCAAGTCACAAGAGTGTAAGGGCATTGCTCTGATCTGTTCTGCCGCCAAATCATCATTCCTTAAATCACTTCTGTGTCAGTCTTAGCCACAAGAAACAGTTGATGTTGACCATGCAATGTAAAAATGCAATAGATGAACTTCTGGAAAGATTACCAATTTGTGGCCATTCTTTCCTTTATTTTGTAAGCAATCCATGACAACTATCATACTTCTTTCTGGTACTATGATTACTGTATCCTTGCACTGCATATCAGATGACAACTGGACACAGCACAAAAACCCATACAGGAGATTTATTGAAGTGGGTCTTAATGGGTCGCTGCTCAGGACCATCCATCAGATGGTTATGGATGAGATGTTGCAGCTAAATAGGAACATAAGGAAAAAGGAGTAGACCATTCAGCCCTTCGAACCTGCTCCGCCATTCAATTAGATCATGGCTGATCTACACGTCAACTCCATTTACCTGCTTTTTCTCCACATCCCTTGATATCCTTATCTAACAAAAATCTATCAATCTCAGTCTTGAAAGCTTCAATTGTCCCAGCATCCACAACCTTTGTGGAGTGGGCGGGTGGGAGTCAGAGTTCCTGATTTCAACTACCCTTTGTGAAAAAGTACTTCCTGACTTCACTCCTGAATGGCCGACCTCCAATTTTAAGATTATGTCCCCTTGTTCTTGATTCCCCCACCAGAGGAAATAGTTTCTCCATATCTACCAAATGCGAGAATACGCTTTACACCAAATAATGGCAGAAAGAGACTTCCAATTAACATGTAAACAACTCAGCAACTTTTCCGCTGTCACTAGTTGAATTGCAAAATGAATCAAATAAAGATTTCTTCTGAAGTCCCATTAAGTGCAAGTATACTGCGGTTATTGCTTCCCTTCTGCCTGCAGTCTCTGATCTTCCCTTAGATATAGTTACTGCCACAATTCTTCATGCACCAATAAATCTTCTGCTTTAAAGGAAAATTAGATATTATCACTCTGCTGTTGCCAAAACTGTGGTTTATTCTGCTGCCTTTCAGTTCTCCTCTTTAACTTCGCTTTACTAACTACCTGTAGACCCTTCTGTTCAATTTTTCTTTCGTTCTTTTTAATTGTTTTTTTTTACACTCTGAAGGTAGTTTATCTCACTCTTCAGTCTTTGCCAATGCCCATCTATTTCCATTTGTTTCAACCACTATTTTCCTTATTGTATCATTTCTTAATATATTCAGGTTGTCTCCAAAAATTTGTCAAGCTGCTATGCTGTGATCTTTTGTTTATATCTATTTTCACTCTTCTGAATAATTTTCCTAAATTACATATTGATTTCCTTTTTTAAAACCACTCTGAGTTTTAAAACTCCTCTCCTTTCTTTCTTTCTACCACTGTGAGGCTACAGCTCAGACCATTCTTTGTTCAGATCACGGTATCGTAGTATGTTACGGCACAGAAGGAGGCTATTCGGCCCATCATGCCTGTTCCGGCTCTTTGAAAGAGCTATCCAATTAGTCCCAACTCCCTGCTCTTTCCCCATAGCCCTGTCATTTCTTTCCCTTCAAGTATTTATCAATTCCCTTTTGAAAGTTACTATTGAATCTGCCTCCACCATCCTTTCAGGCAGTGCATTCCAGATAATAACAATTCGCTGCATAAAAAAATGTTTCTTCGTGTCACCTCTGGTTCTTTTGCCAATCACCTTAAATCTGTGTCCTCTGATAACTGACCCTTCTGCCACTGGGAACAATTTCTCCTTATTTACTCTAAAATTCGCTTTATTTACCCCTCATGATTTTGAGCACCTCTTAAATCTCTTAATCTTCTCCGCTCTAAGGAGAACAACCCTAGCTTCTCCAGTCTCCCCACGTAACTGAAGTCCCTCATCCCTGGTACTATTCTAGTAAATCCCTTCTGCACCCTCTCTCATGCCTTGACATCCTTCCTAAAGTGTGGTGCCCAGAATTGAACACAATACTCCAGCTGAGGCCTAACCAGTGCTTTTATAAAGGTTTAGCATAACTTCCTTGCTTTTGTACTCTATTAATAAAGCCCAGGATCCCACATGCTTTTTTAACAGCCATCTCAAATTGTCCTGCCACCTTCAAAGATTTATGTACATACACCCCCAGGTCTCTCGGTTCCTGTACCCCCTTTAAAATGGTATCATTTAGTTTATATTGCCTCTCCTCATTCTTCTTAACAAAATGTATCACTTCATACTTCTCTGCGTTAAATTTCATTTGCCATGTGTCTGTCCATTTCATTAGCTGGCCTCTTTCTCACTTGTCATGTTCGCTTTCCTTCAGGTGACTTAATCAGCCTGCATATGCTGTCTTTCCTTCTTGCCCTGGTCTTTTCCTCATTCAGGTCTTTGAAGGGGAGGCCTTTCCTTTACAGCTGCTGGCTCTTTTTTGCTCTCCATCCACAATAGGTTCCACAAGCTAAGTGTCAAATCTACTCAGATCAAGGCCCACCTCCCAAAGCCACCTTCGAACAGCCCTGTTCATATGTAGTTCTGGATCCACATACCTTTTCTGAGGGCCCTACAATTGGTGACCTCATGTATAAGTTCAAAATGCTGGTATCACTTGCCGATCATAAGTGACTCATTAAACGTTTCTGTTGCAACTCAGCGGGGTTGACGGCAAATTCATTGTGGTGTTCATCGTTGCTAGTGCCACTGTTCCTGGTACTTGCTACTGTAAATATTTCCCAAGAACTGTCACTCCAGATATTGCCCATGTGTGCAACATATTTTCCTTTCTATCCTGAATTTTATTGCCATAACAAATGTTACAGGTGTGAGGATTTTGGACATTGGGTCAAACCCCATTTTACTCTTTTGAACTACTGGACAATTCAATATAAAGGGTTCACCAGTCCCTTTAAGGATTTGGACATTCACTTGGATAGTACATTTACAGTACTTTTGAAAGCAAGGCTTAACTTGCCCTGGACATTACAGTATAAATGCACAATTGCAAAACAGCAAAGTGCAGACCGTTTAAACTGGACAGTTGGACATCAGTTTAACACTGCAGGAACAATACAGTACAGAAACTGTAAACAAGCTGCGACTTTCAATAACAACTGATAAGGAGAGGCTTCTCAATATCCACAACAACCATGAAGGACAAACATAAGAGGACACCTGCTTCATGAGAGAGGAGGATATAAGGGATTCATGCGGTCCTTGAGTGGTCCAACCAGCCATCCATCTTAATGCTATGGACAAATTGGGCCTTCTCATAACTTGGTTCACACCTATTTGCTCAAAAGCATATAAAGATATGACATCGTAGCAACAACTAGACGTAGCAAAAAACAGCTCGTGTTTGAATTTATACCTTTCTCAAATTCTACATTCAGCTACAGATTACGTATGAATAGAAATTATTTTTCCATATTTAATACAACAGAAAACAAGCATACCTTTAGAAATCCCAAAGCATATTCCATTCTGCAAGCTGTAAACTAGTGAGAATCCTTTGGGTTTGCTTTTCCCAGAATTTACAATCTTCTTGGAAAGGCTGAGCACATTAAGACAAGAAGCATACCTGTTGTAGCTTTGATTCTGAAAGTCTGATCTGCAAGAGAAACAGTAACAATTGTACCAACTCTTCAAAGATGTCCGGAGACCTAGCTTTGTGCTCTGAGACCCTCGTTTTTTTAACAGTATGATTTTTTTTTTGGAAGTGATACACCATTGTAGAATTGCAGTGCCAAATACTAATCTTAAAACATTAATCAAATCGGTGATCTTACCTACTGAAAACCAACATATTAATGAGCGAGACGATCTTTGCAAAGTTCCCGAGAGGGAGTTATTGATGAAAGAAGTGCACAGGCATTTAATGCTGTTAGGGTCTGTGTAACATCTGTTGTTTCATAATGTAGTGACATCACACAGCCAACCCATTTTTTATTCTGTCACTTAAAATTGGACACTTCTCAGATGAACTGTTTGAAATGTGTGGTTAAAGTGATAGGGGTCGAAGATACATTCAACCTTGTTGCATCGGTTTTATGGTCATAAACCAGGCACAACAATAACAAACCTAGCAGTGGGAAGGCCTGTGCCCGAATCATTGCCAAATTCGTAAGGGCCTTTTTAAAAAAAAAAGTAGCCCTAGCAGCCACCTAAAACGATCGCAGGCCCAGTTCAATATGGAAATGAGGGTCCCTTTTCAGAAGTTTGTCTGCACTGGAAAGAGCCGGGACCTGCTCCCCTCAGCATTACCTGGTCTACAGGTGGCCTAAGCCTTAAAAGGGACTGCCAGAGGTCATCAGCAAAAAGGTAAGTTTGTTTTACATACTTACCTTGATGTGGAGCTGGGAGGAGCAGGGGTGCTCCTTTGGCTCCACACACTACTGCAGGCTGCTGCTGGCCAGCGTTCAGCTCCCCCCCACCCACCCTGCCCCTGTTCCCAAGGGACGCTGCTGGCCTGCATTCAGCACCACTGCCACCCCCCCACTTCCACTCCCAAGGGCCACTGCTGGCAAGGCTCGTGGCCCAAATTGGAACGGGCCACAGGGGTGACCTGCCTCTGGAGGCTTGACAGGTACCGGTGCCTTGTTCCGACTATTACAGTGAGGCGAGGGGACCAATTTAGGTTGGTTCTTGGGCCAAAGTTCCTTCTTTGTTGGCTTTAAAGTGTATGTTTTCAAATTAACAATCAAACCTGCAAAACATCTTCTGCTTTTCCTATTGCTCCTCTGACAGTTCAAGGTATAGATATTTTTTTGAAAAAAAGAAAATAAAATGCCAGTTATATGGCAATAATCCACTATTATTTCACAAAGCCAAACACCCTTTGGAGCATTAGACTGCATTTGTTCAAGCAAAAGGGCCCAATACTCTGAGGGAACTTCAATGCATAAAACCTACTCCTACACCTTTGAGCTCCAACAGATTTGAAATGTAGCTTGAACAAAATGTGTAGATGGTGTTGCCAGGAACATAAATCTGGAAATGAAAGGTAAGCTAGAAGCACATGAAGTAACGTGTCCAGTTCCCCATGCGTTAATTGCCCACACCAGAGCACAACAGTTTGTGCTGGAGTGTAAGGCATGTATAGGTGCCATAAACTCCGTAACATCGGCTGTCTCTGCCCCTGCCTTAGCTCAACTGCTGCTAAAACCCTCATCTATGCCTTGTTGCCTCTAGACTTGACTATTCCAACGCTCTCCAGGCTGGCCTCCCATCTTCCACCCTCCATAAATTTCAGCTCATCCAAAACTCTGATGCCTGTATTCGAATTTGCATCAAATCCTGTTCATCCATCGCCCGTGCTCACTGACCTACATTGGCTCCTGGCCTCGATTTGAAAATTCTCATCCTTGTTTTCAAATCCCTCCATGGCCTCGCCCCTCCCTATCTCTGTAACCTTCTCCAGGCCTATAACCCTACAAGGTCTCTGCGCTCCTCCAATACTTGCCACTTGCACATCCCCTATTTTAATTGCTCTGCCATTGGCTGCCGTGCCTTCAGCTGCCTGGGCCCTAAACTCTGGAATTCCCTCCCTAAACCTCTCTCTCCTCCTTTAAGACAGCTCTGAAAACCTACCCTTTTGACCTGTCCTAATATCTCCTTGTGGCTCAATATCAAATTTTGTTTGATATCGCTCCTGTGATGTGCCTTGGGATATTTTACCATGTTAAATGCACTATGTAAATGCAAGTTGTTGTTGTAGTGCAAATGACATTATGATGAATAGCCTAGGAATGCTTCCTATGATATTTATTCTTGGCAGCTTTTCAAACAATATAAGGGTCACCTCCTTAGACAAATGCACTGCATCTCATTATATTAAGATTAGTGGGGGGCTGTTAGTTTGGAAATTTGGCAAGCAGGTGACGCTGGGGAAGCAAAGATTCAAATTGAGCTGATTATTCATTGTGCTGCCAGCTGATAGTAGCATTTTTCTAAATGGTGGCTTGTGACAGAGCCCTTGGTGTTTTGAATGTAATTTTGGTCGTGCTCTGATTTGCATGAGCCTTACTCTGCGAGAAGCAGGCTGGACTTATTTTGAGCTGACACTGAGCACAGTTATTAGACCACTTGACTTCAGTCAGAAGGCAAGCAACTGCATTCTAGAGCATGTTACGCCTACACTCCCCAGACTTGTATCATGCGGATCCTTACCAGAGTGAATTCTGCTGAAACATTAGCGCCAATACATTTTCTACGCAGTTTAATAATTTTAGAAAAGATATCTTAAGTTAAGCAGGGAAGAACAATTCCAAAGATAGACGATAAAGGTGAGAGTTGATTTTCCACTTGACGGTGTCAACTCTTACCATAAGGGTGAATGCAGAATTTGCCATTTACATAGACTATTTCTACCATTTTGAGAGAGGTATGTAATTGAGACTCAAAGTGCTTATTGCATCATGAGGGGTCTAAATCCACTTTAAGGCCATTGATGTGTGTTGTCAGCTCTTGGAAAACCAATGAGAAATTACTGGGTTACTGACATAGCTTCATTTGATTTTCCAACCCGACAGCTTGTCACGATTTTCTTTTAGTTTCAGCAGAATGATGTGGCTTTTTTGGATTCTCCATAAAGTCCAACATCTCACCCTGATGGAGGAAAATCAAATGGGTTTTGGGGCCACCTTGTACCACCTTCATATTCTAACTTGTGGTTGTTACCAATAGATTGGGGGCTATGTTAATAAAAGAGTTGAGCAACTAATATCGGATTGAGGTAGAAAACAAAACATACTGGGGGCATCGTATCGTATCTGGGCACATGGGATTGCTCGAGGACAACGCACAGAGGAAAGTCGGGTTGGGGGGGATTGTACGCTTATAAGAGGGTCTGCCGATTTTATCGTCAATTAATTTAAATGTACGGAAGATCAGGTGGGTTCCATTGGGGACAAGCGACCCACCCACCCGATTTTCCTCTATGCGTAGCACCTATGTATCCTCTGCTGACATAAGCTTTTACTCTAAATACAACGTCCAAATTGTTCTTTGTGAGTCATATTCACCCTGCTGAATGTACTTTTGGCAGCAGGTAATACAGTGTTCGGGATTCAAAGAACTGCTGTACTCTGCCAGTGTTAAATATATTAGAAGCAGTGTAGCATTCAACCGATTGCCTTTAATCCAACTTTTCATCAATAAAGTTCTACCATAATCTTTTGTTGATGCCACGGTGACGAACCATCCAAAGTTGCTTCTGTTTGTTCCTTGTCTTTTCAGTGTTGCCCGTCCTGAATTTTCTGCTAGAGCAATTTTTTTCTTTAAAAATCGCCACGATTTCCCCCCCATCCGCCTGAAAAGGTGGTGGAAGCAAATTCAACAGTAACTTTCAAAAAGGGAATTGGATATATACTAGAAAAGAAAAAATGTGCAGGGCTATGGGGAAAGAGCAGAGGGGCGAGACTAATTGGATAGCTGTTCCAAAGAGCTGGCACAGGCATGATGGGCCGAATGGCTTCCTTTTGTGCTGTTTGATCCTATGATAATAAACATATTTAACTACAGCATAAATTCACCCCACTCTCCAGAAAATGAAAAAAAAAGTAAAAGAAAACTCTAAATCCACTGAGCAATACAGTTCATTGCAACATCTCTTCCAGTGCAAAACATTCAGAAATACCAGTCATGTTTATGTTGTTCCTATGGGTGCAGTTCTGTTTCATTTTAATAGACAAATTCTTTCTCCAATTGCTCTATTCTGTTTTTTGGCCTCTGTTCTGACACAGTTTTTGATTTATTCGGGCAATTATTCTGTTGATGCACTCCACAGCGGCATCAATGCTTCCAAATATAAAGCTGTCTACTTGGGTAATGACACCTCTCAGTGCATTCTTCAGCTTTGGAGGTGGTAGTTGCATTCCTGGGACAGCCTGTTGATATTTTGATGCTCAAGAGTTCTTATGAAAATCTGGGAACCAATGTATCTGTCAGAGACTGCTTACCACAGCAAGTTGACATCTCACCCTCACGAAGCCAGCTCATAGGATGAATGTTGATATTCAACAACTTGAATTTATATAGGGCATTTAACGCAGTAAAATGTCCCAAGGCACTTCACAGGAGAGTAATCAGACAAAAATTGACACTGAGCCAAAAAAGGAGACACGAGGGCAGGTGACTAAAAGCTTGGTCAACAAAACAGGTTTTAAGGAGCATCTTAAAGGGAAAATAGAGAGGTAGAGAGGTAACTAGGGTTAGGGAGGGAATTCTGGAGCTTGGGGCCTTGACAAGTGAAGCCACGGCTGCCAATGGTGAGGCGAAGGGAGTAGGGGGAATGCAGAAGAGGCCAGAATTGAAGGATCACAACGTTTTCAGAGGATTGTAAGGCTGGAGGAAGTTACAGAGATTGGGAGGAGCGAGGTCATGGAGGGATTTGAACACGAGGATAAGAATTTTAAAATCGAGGTGTTGGTGGACCGGAAGCCAATGTAGGTCAGTGAGCACAGGGATGAGGGGTGAACGGGACTTGGTGTGAGTTAGGATTCAAGAGCTATTCTAACCAGAATTTATATTCTCCTACAGGTATCCCATACCAGAAAGTGCATGGTCTCCTGAATCATATAAAGAACACAAACACCTACAAAACAAAAAAAAACATTTCGGTAAGAGAGCCGTGTCCTGCCATTTGCTTGTTTTAGAGCATCATAACACAACATTGTTATATATCCAAAACAAAACAGGAGAACTGGAGGCAATAATTCAGAGCAAGGAGCCAGAAGTGTTGGGAATAACTGAAACATTGCTACATAAGGAACAGGAGTGGCAGTTAAATATTGCAGGATATATTGTATTTAGAAAAGGATAGGGAAGGAAAGGTGGGGGGTGTACCTGCACTAATTAGAGACAACATAATGGCAACAGAAAAAAATGGACATAAGTAACATTAAGCTAGAAACAGAATCCATAAGCATTGAGACAAAGGATAAGAAGGGATCGATCACATTAATAGAGGGATTCTACAGACCACCTAATCGCAGAAGGGAAGCAGAGTATGAAATATGCAGATAAATTTATGAAATGAGTAAAAAAACAAATAATAATCATGGGAAATTTCAATTACCCCCAATTAAACTGGCAAGAGGCAGGGAAACAAGAAAAGGGAATCAAATTTTTACAGTGTGTACAGGACTCTTTTCTTACCCAATATGTAAGAAGCACTGATGGATCTATGATGTGGAGATGCCGGTGATGGACTGGGGTTGACAATTGTAAACAATTTTACAACACCAAGTTATAGTCCAGCAATTTTATTTTAAATTCACAAGCTTTCGGAGATTTTCTCCTTCCTCAGGCAAATGTTTCTAGTAATGGGAAATTAACCAGAACAGATAAGATTCGTAAGCGTATTGGAGCATCTAAGCAATAGCAATCATAACATGATATGGTTTAAAATAATGATTGAGAAAGAAATCAGTAAGACAAAGACCAAAGTAACAGATTGGATAAAAGCTAATTTTGAGGGAATGAGAATGGAAGGAGGGCAGTTAAATGGGAAAAAAAATTGTTGACAGATAAAGAGATAGAAGAGCAGTGGGTAATATTTAAAGCAGCAATCAACAGAGTCCAGGAGAAATATATTCTTCTAAAAAGAACTAGCCACAAATAAAACACCATGGATAAATAGAGAGATAAGGGTAAAAGTGAAACTTGAAAAACTTTAAGTACATAGTATCACAGGGTCCTTTCTTCTCATAATCTTCTTCATACAACAAACAATAGTCCTTGACCAATTCATACTTCAAAACATCTTTCTTTTAATTCACTCCACACAATGTCACACTACAGTACCTTTGGCAACACCTAGTACACTTTCCCTGTCCCAGGCTCTTTCAGCTATCCACAGAAGCCTTTTCGCTCATCAGCTTCTTTCAGGTCTCAGAGCCCAGGCCAGCCCCAACACCATTCCAGCTTCCTGTCCAGGGGGCTCTGATTCAGCCCAGTTTTTCTTAAGTCTCACCTAACTGGAGAAGATCTCCACCCATTCCAGCCTCAATTACTTCTTAAAGATGAGGTCTCTTAAAAGGGCCATACCATTACTCAGGGCCCTTATCAGCCGATGGTTGACCTACCAGCCCTCCTTTACCCTGCTACAATAGACAATGAAGGAGAGAATGACAAAAGGGAATATGAAGAGGTTAGGAAATAAATTTTAAAAACAATTAGGAGAGCAAAGAGGAACTACAAGATTAAATTATCAAGGAATATAAAAAGAAATAGAAAGTACTCTACCGATGCATAAGTAACAAAAGAAAAATCAGGATAACGATAAGGCCACTAAGGGATGCTCACAGCTAACGACAGCAAAATGGCAGAAATATTGAATAGTTACTTTGCCTACGTATTTACCAGGGAGACTAACAAGGTGGGCAGGACATTAAAAGAAGAGATCGAAAAAGATATTACAACATTTAAGATAGAAAGGGGGGAGATAGTTGATAAACTAATCAAACTTCGGGAGGATAAGACCCCTCTTTGGGATGGATTGCATCTGTGAATATTAAAAGAAGTTATGGAGGAGAAAGCAGAGGCACTATTGCATATTTATGAAAATTCATTAAAAAAGAGAATAGTGCCAAAGGACTGGTGGACAGCTAATGTGATTCCTATATTTAAAAAGTGAGAATAGAACAAGTCCAGGGAACTATAGACCAATTAGCTTAATGTCGGTGGTAGGAAAGATAATGGAATCTTTGCTCAAAGATGTAATAGATAAACATCTAGAAACTGAAAATATAATCAAGAGTAGTCAGCACGGATTTCAAAAGGGAAGCCATGATCTTATTGAATGGCGGAGCAGGCTCGAGGGGCCGATTGGCCTACTCCTGCTCCTATTTCTTATGTTTGACCAACCTTATTGAATTTCTTGCAGAAGCAACAGAAAGAGTTGACAGGGGTAATGCAGTAGATGTAATATATTTGGATTTTCAAAAGATCTTTGATAAGGTACTGCATTGTAGACTCGTGGCTAAGGTCAGAGCATGTGAAGTCAGGGGACAGGTAACAGAATGGATAGCAAGCTGGTTACAAAACAGAAAACAGAGAGTAGGGGGTTAAAGGTAGTTACTCAGATGGGCGAAAGTTGGGCAGTGGTATTCCACAGGGATCAGTGCTGGGACCACTGTTGTTCACAATTTACATTAATGATTTGGATTCAGGAATTGGAAGTACAATTTCAAAATCTGCGGACAACACCAAATTGGGGGCTGTAGTTAATACAAAGGAAGAATGCATCAAAATGCAAGAGGACATTAATAAACTTGCAGAATGGCCGTGTAATTGGCAAAGGAATTTCAGTATAGATAAATGTGAGGTGGGGCATTTTGGTAGGAAGAATAAGGAGGCCACATACTGCTTGGATAATAAGTCTAAACAAGATAGAGAAGCAATGGGATCTAGGGGTACAGATGCACAAATCACTAAAAGTAGTGACGCCAGTTAATAAGGCCATAAAAAAGGCAAACCAAGCACTAGGATTCATTTCTGGAAGGATAGAATTGAAAAGCAGAGAAGTTATGTTAAACATGTATGGAACCTTGGTAAGACCATACTTAGAATATTGACTGTTCTGTTCTCCATATTATAGAAAGGATGTAGAGGCATTGGAGAGGATGCAAAAAAGATTCACAAGAATGATACCAGATCTGAGAGGATATCCTTATCAGGAAAGGCTGAAAAGGCTGGGGCTCTTTTCTCTAGAAAAGAGAAGGCTGAGGGGTGACCTGATAGAGATGTTTAAGATAATGAAAGGGTTTGATAGGGTAGACGTAGAGAAAATGTTTCCATTTGTGGGGAGTCCAAAACTAGTGGTCATAAATATAAAATAGTCGCTAATAAATCCAATCGGCAATTCGGGAGAAACTTCTTTACTCAAAGAGTGGTAAGAATGTGGAAGGCGCTACCACAAGAGGTAGTTGAGGCAAATAGCATAGATGCATTTAAAGGAAAACTAGATAAGCACACGAGGGAGAAAGGAATGGAAGGATATCCTGATAGGGTTAGATAAAGTGGGGAGAGAGAAGGCTCATGTGGAGCATAAACGCCGGCATAGACCAGTTGGGCCGAATGGCTTGTTTATGTGCTGTAGTTTTGATGTAACCTTCATCCTGCAATCTGGTGTAAGCAGGCGCAGCGAGGAAATTCATTGTGGTAACATTAAGGATCAGCTCTGAAGGTATAAATATATATGGGAAATATCCTTCTCACGAAGGATAAATAATCAACAGAGCATCTAAGCTCCACACTTCTAAAATTTGAAATGATCTACCGAAATACATCATGTACCATGAGATGCTGTTTCAGTAAAAACTGTTATTTATGTTGACTGCACCCCAGCTATAACTATAAGTCCCGGCTAGCTTCATGGCCCATATGAATACAACTGTGCATGTGATGGCAACGTAATTTTAACTCTTAATAAATATAGGAAATCTTGCTGGGTCAGCCATGGGGATTTATCATAGCAAATAGCTGATTGCTTGTGGTTCTGAAATGACATTTCTTCAAGAAGGCTACTCTGTTTTGTATGTGTTTCATTGATTTCTTCCATGCTGTAACAGAGTAAATCAGGCAACCAAAGTGCTGTGATGAGCAAACATAAAAACAGGCCATTTAAAGTAACTGGCTCTAAGATGACTGGATCATTATACAATTTTCAGATGGGTAGATAAAGAATAGGTAGACAGCTAGGCACCATTCAGCCTGGCCAAATACAGCTCATTGATTCCTTCTCTGCCAGCCTGCAATCTGCAACACTTACATGAGAAATGGAATTCGATATTCTGACCAGCATCAATTTTTGCTTGATGTTTGGCAAAACAATACACATGTACATGAGTTGCATCATATCCATACCATTCTTTTGTTCAGTTCACTTTGTACGTGCACAAGTCTTTGAAGGTGACAGGACAAGTTGACAAAGCCTTTAAAAATGCATATGGGATCCTTGGCTTTATAAATAGAGGCATAGCGTACAAAAGCAAGGCAATCATGCTGAATCTTTATAAAACACTGGTTAGGCCTCATTTGGAGTATTGTGTTCCATTTTGGGCACCACGCTTTAGGAAGGATGTCAAGGCCTTAGAGATGGTGCAAAAGAGATTTACTAGAATGGTACCAAGGATGAGGAATTGGAGACACTGGGGTTGTTCTCCTTAGAACAGAGAAGATTAAAAGGAGATTTGATAGAGGTGTTCAAAATCATGAACGGTTTTGATGGAGTAAATAAGGAAAAACTGTTTCCAGTGTCATAAGGGTCAGTAACCAGAGGACACAGATTTAAGGTGATTGGTAAAAGAACCAAAGGCGACATGAGGAAACATTTTTTTACGCAGAGAATTGTTATGATTTGGAATGCACTGCCTGAAAGGGTGGTGGAAGCAGCATCAATAGTAACTTTCAAAAGGGAATTGGATAAATACTTGAAGGGGAAAAATTTACAGGGCTATAGGGAAAGAGCAGGGAAGTGGGACTAATTGGATAGCTCTTTCAAAGAGCCGGCACAGGCACAATGGGCCGAATGGCCTCCTTCTGTGCTGTACTGTGGTATGATACTCTGATACTTGTGCAACAGTATGGACCCATCCTACATTTCAGGATTTTCAACTGTTTGGCTTAAAAGAGATTTTTGGTTGAAGTTATAATTTTGTTTTGATATTAAATCAGATTTAGGATTCTGAATTTTAATTAATCAAAGGTCCAACAACATTTTTTTCCCCCACTTGACAAATAGTTAAAATAGCAACCATTTTAATTTGACGTGCACAACTGCCGGAGCACGCCTGCCCACTGTCCGCCTGCCTGTCGTTACCACCATGAGGCCTCATCCTTTTGAGGCCCGGGCATCAGATACTTGCAGCCGTCAAGCTGCAGGCACCCCACTGTGGGAGGACGGGAAATGGGCCTGAGCCCACACTGAGCTGGCTGACAGCTGGAACCTAGGGTGAGAGGTGACCGTTGCTGGGGTGTGACTTGCACGGGCTGGAGTTTTTTTTGTAGCCCCAGGAGGAGCAGTGCTGGTTGGACAGCTCAATGCCTGATACAAATGGGCAAGACTTATCCAGCTATCAAGGCCAGGGGGTCAGAACTCACCCATGAGAATAGTCTAAAATGCGGAAGCCAAAAATCTAAAGGAAGAATGACAGGAAGGAACCTGAATACTTAATCGATCCATCATATCTTTGTTGGTGTTCATTTCCATGTGAGCCGTCGAGTCCAATCCCACTTTCCTGTCTGTCCCTCCTACCCTTTAATTTTGCTTTTTTTTCCAAGCAACTATCTATTATTGTTCAAATTTGTATTGAGCTATTTGTAACATATTACATATAAAGCTAGAATTGGGGTGAATGAAATTGTGTGTATGCGTGACAGGGAGACATAGCAAAAGGTCAGGTAGACAGTTGTGCTTTTCATAGTATTAGTGGTATCATATTATGGTGCAGCACAGAAGGAGGTCATTCGGCCCATCGTGCCTGTACCGGCTCTTTGAAAGAGCGATTCAATTAGACTTTCTCCCCTGCTTCTTTCCCCATATCCCTGTAAATTTTTTCCCTTCAATTTATCCAATTCCCTTTTGAAAGTTACTTTTGAATCTGCTTCCACCAGCCTTTCAAGCATCATAACAACTTGCTGTGTAAAAAAACGTTTCCTCCTGTCGCCTCTGGTTCTTTTGGAGCAACTGTCGGCAGTGTCAGGAGGAACTGTTCTGAGTGGCACGCTGGTCTTCAGTGACTCACAACAGTCATTGGTAAGTCTATCATGTTGTTGAAGTTAGTTTGGGTGGATGAATATTTCTCTCTTGATGTGAATTCAGCTCCCCCACATTGTCAGTCTCTGAAAATATCCCCACCTTGGGGATAACCTGAAGAATTTTAGATGATCACTTAGTGCAACACAACAGCTTAAACAGAAGGCAACAATCCCACCTTAGGAATCATAACTAGCATCTGCATATCCTTGGATGACTCAGTGACTCTTAACGTCTTGCAATGAATGCCTTAGTAAACATATTCTAATCAGAGATGGGGAAAGAAGGAAAATTCTGTACAGATGGTTGAATTCATTGAGTTATGTATAGTTCTCTTATAAATACTTTGTTTGTCCCCAGAAGCTCTTCTTCTTGAATTCTCATTGTGTGGAAATCAAAACTCAACTACTTCCTATTAATTTATTCCTTCCCAGAATCTTAAAGCTGTGGAACTCCGTGCCTCCCTCAGTCTTTCCATCCCCTTCCAAACCTAAGCTTGGTGTCACCTCACCACTACGTCTTGATATTTCTCATCTTCCCCCCTTCTCTTTTTTACTCCATGATGTCCTACATTATAGGCCTTGACCCATCTCCTAGGCTTCTCAATAGAGGAAGAACACTTGGCTCCACTCGGACCATAAGCCGCTGGTCAAAACTACAGGGTTACCACATAACAAAAAAACGAGCATTCTCCAGATATAGACAATGCTATCCAGGTTATTAATGTTTACATTCTGTCCCATCTTGATTGTGCTGATGCTGTGTGGGCTGTGTGTAATAAATATTCCTTCTGAGAACTACTAGATCTAAACAGAACAGCAAGGATTATGCTGGGAAAATTATGTAATTATTCCATATCCAAAATGATTCAGCAATTGACAATCCAGCACACAGGTGTATTCATTTTTATGATCATCATCGATATGCTGATAGGGTTAGATGAAGGAGGGAGGGAAGAGGCTCGTGTGGAGCATAAACACCGGCACAGACCAGTTAGACCGAATAGCCTGTTTCTGTGCTGTAAATTCGATGTAATTCTATGTAATTTTTCGTGATGGAAAATCTTTTTTTCCAACTGTGATTAAACAAATCAGTAAAGTACCTGACATTGTACCTATTCCAAAATATGCTGCAGCCAAATACATTTTTCTATTAATCTGTGATTCCGAATAAATGTTATTATTTTGCAATGGTACTGTGTTATACAACTTCTCCATGAAACGTATTGGTACAGGAAAACGCTGTTAGATCCCAACGAGCCTAATTCCTGTTCGTAGACCATCCACACCTACCTGCAGTCTCATCATATGCCTCAACTCTCCTCAATCCAGAAACAGAGACAATTCTCATGAACCCATGCATCGGACCTGCTTCAATGATACTCTCTCGTAATCCTATTCCATTACCTTTTAGGTGAAAAAGTTCAACACAATTTCTCCTTTTTACTCTTAACATGCTAATTTTTAACTTTCCTGCATCAATTTTGTGAACTGGAAATTTCACCATATTTGTGACACCTCGTACGAGAGGAGTAACATCAATTAAAACAAGGAGCAAAATTTAAATGCAGACCTCGATACTAACCCCCTCACAATGGGCAGGAAAGAGTTGGGGGAAACGGAGCTTAAAAAGTGAAATATGTGCAATGCGACCCCAATCTGCTGCGCCCGCCGCCTGTTTTACGGTGGCAGATATCGGGGCAGCTGAGTGTTGCGCCATGGAAATGCAGGTCACTTAATTAACATATTTAAATCGGGCTCCTACACTGCAATTGGGAGCGCGATTTGAAATTGACTGTTGCTGCGCGGGTTTCTCATGGGTCGGGAAACACAGCAGTGAAAGGGAGGCAGGAGTTGCCAGCTCCCTGAGGTAAGTGCCTCTTTCAGCACTTCTTGTGGGCCAGGAGGAGCAGGAAAGTGCTTTCTCCCAGGCCCCTCAAGGAAGTCTTCAGCCTCTCCTCAGCCCAGATTGCCGACCTACCCCCAGCCCTCCTGATCACAGGCCTTTCCCCCAACCTCCGATCCCGGGCCTCGCCCCGCCCCCCCCCCCCAACCCCCACCCCCACCTCCCGATCCTGGGCCTCGCCCCGCCCCGCACCCCCCCACCCCACACCCACCTCCCGATCCTGGGCCTCGCCACCCCCACCCCCCAACCCCCACCCCCACCTCCCGATCCCGGGCCTCACTCCCACCCCCACCTCCCCCACCTCCCGATCGCGGGCCTCGCCCCCCCCCCCCACCTCCCAATCGCGGGCCTCGCCCCCCCACCTCCCAATCGCGGGCCTCTAACCCCCACCTCCTGATTGCCGGGGCTGTCCCCAAGGGTCCCTGGCTGTGGCTTCCTGCCGCTGGTGTTCCCTCCCAATGCCGTCCAGGCTGTCCATTTGGCCGGCTGCCAGGAGACGGATCTACAAAATGTTCATGAGGACCTGCCGTTAAGTTCGGCAGGACCTCCTGCCCCCGGCCTTGCCGGGTTCTTAGACTGCACCCTCCCCGCAAATATCGGCACCACAGTGTTTGTGCCTCATGACTACACTGCTATAATATAAAGTAGATGCAACAAAAGTACTGGCTACTTGTGATAATTCAAAGTCATTCTTTGCATTAAAAAAATTGAATTACTCAATAATTTGAATTAAGTATGGCAAAGGTGGGTTTAGTGCTAAATTTACTTATCAGATAATTTGAATTAAGGAACATTGATTTAAGAGGATTAAACTGTACTAAGTACAACGTGACTGGCTGTAAGATTACTGTATTTATTTTGTACATAAATACTGTCAACAAATATAGATGTGCAAAATGCTAATTGGCCTCCTTAACCAACTCACTTTCGTGCGATATTGCACAGACCATGCTCCATATAAAATTTTAAAGAAACATTGACTAAATGAGTGCATATGTAATGTTTCCTTGCAAGTGTCATTCGGTTTTGTTTCTGTTGTACAATCGCATGCTTTGTTCTTGGATCAAATCGGGTAATCTCCAAAAATGGGCGTAGGGATCGCGGTCTGCGATTAACCTGCGCCCGTTCATTGCGCTGCAAGCAGAGTGTTAAATTGGTGCTACCTTTTGATTTCCATGATTCCTGCATGCAGCCAGCGCTATCTGCGCTGTTCATTGGCTGCATGCATCAGCAGCAGGGGGCCCCGATATCGCGAGTGGTTTACACTACTTAAAGGCAGCCTGCACTTCTTAAAGGGGAGACGGACTGTGGCTGCAAGTAGTGGTGGGAGTCGTTTGAAAACTCAATCGGATACTTTGAGAAATGGCTGAACATGCGAGAGAGTGTGCACCATGGTTTTCTGATAATGCACAGGAGGCTTTGGTGCAAGAGATGGAGAGAAAGAGGAACATCCTGTATCCATAGGGGGGCAGGAGACCCTCGCGACATATGGATCGCTGAGGCCATGGCCATTGGCAGCGCTGGGGGGGGGTCGACGATGAGGGTTTCTACATACCTAATCCTCCTTCTCTCTTCCCATTTCTCTCTCATCCCGCAATCTTTTCTGACTCACAAGTGGAGATGGTGTAAGCACGCACTTCTTACTGCCTCCTCTCCCCTCACCACAACCCAACCTGTATCCCTTTTACATTTCAGATATCCATGAAGTGGAACCTTCCTAGGCAGAGGAGGAAGAGGAAGAAGACAGTTATGATGAAGGGACACTGGGGGTCATATTGGATAACCCCCGAAACCGGGCGCGGGAGTCACGGTGCATGATTCACCCAAGCCCAGTCGTTGAGATGCAGGCAGCATGCAACATTCGTGCTGCCTGGTGATTTATCTGATTGCTGCATCCAGCCAGGCCTACCTGCGCTGTTGAATGGCTGCTCACACCAAGGGGCCCAAATATCGCGAGTGGTTTGCACCACTTAAAGGCAGCCTGCACCTCTTTAAGGGGAGGTACAGTGTGGCTGAAGGAAGTGGTGGAAGTCAATTGGGAAGTGAATCTGTGCTGCAATATAGTGCAGCCTAGTGATGATGAGACCTCTGGAATTTTTAATGAGCAACAACTGGGCTGGTCAACGTTTGTGGGACTCCGATATTTGCAAAATATAAGTTACGGGTCCACGCAAAGTCTGAATGGAGATCAGACATCGCACAAGTGAAACACAGATGCAGGTCCCATCCCAATGATTACAAACTGTTGAGTTATTTTAAAACATTGAATAAAGGTTGCACACTGCTAAATCCCACATCCTCCAATCTGCATGCCGGAACCCACCAATCTGCCGATTTGAGTTTGTACCAGGTCTGCGAGACAGCGTGCACCAAGGTTCTCTGATGATGCACTAGAGGTCTTGGTGCAAGAGGTGGACAGAAGGAGGAGGTCCGTGGGGGTGGGGTGGGCGGCAAGAGGCCCTCCACGCATATGCTCCCGAGGCAGTGGGAGGCAGTAGGGAATGAAATCAATGTCAGGATGCAATGCGGGAAGAAGTTCAATGCTTTGACATGAGTGGTCAAGGTGACTGAGGTCAACTGTCAAGTGGCATCTCCTACCAACTGCACTGCTAGCCGCATCCACTGCTCCACACACTACACCCCCCATCATCCACACACCAACAAACTCTTTCAATTGGTACTCAACTCTTCCAATCAGATGCTTCCTCTCACCCTCACACATTACCTCTGTGACAAGCCGCACACCCACAACTCACAGGTAACACACACTGGCAGCTATTCAACCATGACAGCCACATCACCCAAACATGTTGCAGGACACTCACCGACTCACATCCCGCTTTCTTGCAGGAGAAGGTGGCGCATAACAGGAGGCAGCAAGTGGCAGTGGCTCCATGGAACATGAACCTGCTGTTCTCTCTCAGGATGACAGTATTCCTGTCCCCCCCATGCCACTCTGCCAGTGCCCTTTCTGTTACCCATCAGCCAGCCAATCCACTCCCTGTAGAGTGTTGAAACTTTAATACAGGAAGATAGGAAAAGGAGTAGGCCATTTAGCTCCGTGAGCCTGTTCCGTCATTCAATGAGATCATCGTGAATCTGTGACCTAACTCCATATTCTTAGCCCCATATCCCTTAATACCTTTGGTAAACAAAAATTTATCCAGCTCAGATTTAAAATTAACAATTGAGCGAGCATCGACTCCGTTTGCAGAACACCCTTTGCGTGTGGAAACGTTTCCTAACTTCACTCCTGCAAGTCCTTCATCGCATTTTTAGGCTATATCCTCTAATCCAACCATTCAAGAATCGGTGGCCTCCAAAACAGGTACAAATGCATCAGCAGCCAGAAGCAATAATCCAGCAACTAACCTGTAACTCCTGCATGATCCCTTTAAATAGCGGTGTTGGTGGGGGTCCTCCATTCTGTTTAAGACCTGTTCAGCTGTGCAAGGTTAAGACAGTGCGTTAGCTGGATTGTTGAGTTCCAAAATCGCACCCGTCCCTTTAAATCAGAGGTTAACACTGATCCACCGCATATTCTCCCTACTTTATAAGCTGCTGGCGTTCATTATCTGCACGTTTGCAAACGCCTTTACCAATATGGCGTCCGGCGCACGTCACGCTAGAAGTGTGCGTGTACATTCCGGACGCCATTTTGGGTCCTTAGGAGTCCGCACAGCATCTACACAATGGGCGCTACATGGCCCAATGTAGAGCCCACCGTCACTCAATCTTAGACTCGCAGCCATCAGCTCAGAGACTGACACGGCGCGTACTTTAGAGGCTAAGATAGAGGAGGGATCTGCATGTGGTGAGAGACTGGGCACAAGTGTGCAGGAGCCAGGGCGGGGGGAACAGATACCGCAGGTGCCAGCTCTCTGGAGGGCGAGGACACACACTAGTTCTGCTGCAGAGGAGTCAGATGAGGACATTAATGGCCCAGGCTACAGAAGAAGGCTGATGGGCGTACACAGCCAAATGCTTGGTGAATTAGAAAGCCTGCCAGAAAGCCTAAGCACAGTCTCAAGGAGTATGGAGGATTCCAGCACAGGATTTTGCCCACAGCTTGAAGCCCATCCTTTCCAACACGGAATTGGTGGTCACCTCCATAAGCACACCTGGAACCACCATGTTACAACGTCTGATGACTGATGTCACAGCTTCCATCAAAGATCCGACTGCTGACTTGCAAGCTCAGACTGCTACCATCTTCCCACTGGGTACCATGATTGAAAGGGGCTTCCAGGATTGCGGAGGCTCTCAGGTTAACAACATTCCTGCTCCCACCCCACCACTCTGCCAGTGCCCTTGCTGCTTTCTGTCAGCCTGCCAGCCCAGGCCGAGATGGTGCAGTCTGAAGCCAGGCCCCTTGGCCAGAGCTGCTCGAGGTCGTGCTCAAAGGCCATCTACAGTCTTCTCAATTAAAGGTCAGCAGTCTTCCACCTCCTATGCTGTAGCCACTGGGGAAGCACCTCGTCGGAGCACTAGGAAAGGTAAAGGCACTCAGAAGACAGGCACTAAGGGAATGCACAAGGGTGAATAGTTTCATTTGTATGCATTATTTTATGAGTGAATTGATAAATTTGGATTTGAATTTGCATTTGGTGGTAGTTTTTATTTCAGCAGTGAATTAAGGGAGGAACCAATGGGTGTTGTCATAAAGAGGACAATGTGATGGTCCGTGAGAGGGGAAATTTTGGACTGTTGGTGAATCGGGAGGCGTAGTTGAGGTTACTGGTATCGCTCATGACTATTCTGATCACGTAGAGCCTTGGCAGAAAGTGCCTGTCTGCGTGGTAGTCTCCCTTTCTCTTTCCCTTCCTCCGCTTCCTCTTGCACTTCCTCCTCCTCTGTTTACTTGTGCTCCTGCTCCTCAAGGTTCTCGCCTGATAGGTGGTGGCAAGAGCTGTTCCCTCCGAATGGCCAGGTTGTGCAGCATGTAGCCTACGACCACAAACCTTGATACCCGCTCAGCTGAGTACTGCAGGGCTCCTCCCAAGCAGTCCAGGCAGCGGAAGCATTGCTTGAGGACACCTATGGTGTACTCTACAATGTTCCTTGTGGCAGGATGGCTCTCACTGTAGGCCTGCGTGGGTTCCTGACCAGTGTCATGAGCCATGTCATGAGGGGATAACCCTTGTCACCCAGTAGCCAGCCTTTGACTTGCTGTGCTGGTTCAAATACAGGTGGAACAGAGGACTGCTGCAGAATGAACGAATCATGACTGCTGCCAGAATAGTGGGCATTCACCTGCATGATGTGCTACCTGTGGTCACACTCCAGCTGCAATATTTAAAGAGTGGAATCCCTTCCACTGTTCATGAGTTCAGATGAGGAGCACGCAAGGCAATGTGCGTGAAGTCAATGGCACCCTGCGCCATGGGGAATCCTGCAATCTGAGCAAAACCTCATGCTCACTCCTCGTGCTTGTCTCTGGCAAGAGGGAATGAGATGAATGTGTTTCTCATTGTATACAGAGCCTCAGTGACCTCCCTTTTACAGCAGTGCACTGTGAGATGTTGCTTATATCTCCAGCAGCAGCCTGAAATGAGTCAAAGCCATAAAAACTAAGAGCAATGGTCACCTTGACAGCCACAGGCAATGCTGTCCTTGTTGTATTTTGAGGCTGCAGTTGTGGCTGCAGCAGTTGACAGATTTCACTCACGGCCTCTTTTGTGAACCGAAGACATCTGATGTACTGGTCATCACTGAAGTTGAGGTAAGAGAATTGCTCCCTGAAGTCCCTTTGCAGATATGGCAACCTGCTGAGTGCCCTGCTCCCTCTCCTCCCTCTTCTAGCAGCTAGTCCTGCTCAGCATCGCCTCTCTTCATTCTCCCAGTCATGTTCAATTCCCAGAGGAAGCCTTACCTGGCCACCATATCTGGAAGTAAATTTTTTCAGCACAATATTTTAAATGACAAAAAAAGTACTGCAAGACCAGCCCTGCAAAGTACTCAACTTTCGCCAAGAATAGGAAACCTCCAGAAACACGCACAATTGCTCCAGCAGCCACAAAAAATAATCCAGCAACTAACCTGATCCATTTAAATAGCGCTGGTTGGTGTGGGGGCGGGGGGGGGGGGGTCCCTCATGCTGTTTAACATCATGTTCAGCTGTGCAAGGTTGGTTGGAGTGTGGAGTTGCAAAATGCCAGCTGTGGCTTCAAATCAGCATTACACACTGATTTGCATCATGATCTCGCTGCTCTGCATGCTGCCGGCAGTCGCTCGGCGCACGCATGCAAACCCCTTTACCAAGGTGGCGTCCTGTGCACTTCCGGTCAGAAGTGTGCGCTTGGACACCATTTTGAAACCTCAGGTGCCTGCGTAGTGCCTAAAAAATGGGTGCTAAACAATATTTAACTCACTGAAGGTTCTGCCCCAGATACGTTTTTGTGAGACTTTGCGACCATAATTGTTTGTACAGATAGGAACAGGTGTAGGCAAATTCACCCCCTCGAGCCTGCTCTGTTATTCAATTCGATCATGGCTGATCTGCACCTCAATTCCATTTACCCGCCTTTGCTCCGTATCCCTTGATCCCCTTACCCAACAAAAATCTATCAATCTCAGTCTTGAAAGCTCCAATTGTCCCTGCACCCACAGCCTTTTGGGGGAGAGAGTTCCAGATTTCTACTACCCTTTATGTGAAAAAAATGCTTCCTGATTTCCCTACTAAATGGTCTCGCTATAATTTTAAGATTATGCCCCCTTGTTCTTGATTCCCCCACCAGAGAAAATAGTTTCTCTGTATCTCCCCTGTGGAATCCTTTTAACATTTGAAACACCTCGATCAGATCACCCCTCAATATTCTCCACTCGAGAATAAAAGCCAATTTTACACAACCTCTCCTCCATGTGAACATCTGCTGTGATCTCTGAGAAAATAGGTCTTCATTGGAGGGACAGTGCAGACAACACTGCCACAAGCAGAAAATATACCCTGAAGGGATTTTGCAATGTTTCGGTTGTTCAACGTATTTTGTTCAAAAGCAGAAAGACGGCGTTCACTTTGATTATTTTTTTTCAATGACTTTATCTTTTAATTACACTTCCAAAGACAATTTATTCAAATTCAGCTGAGGGAAAGTTTCCTGATCAATATTTTTCTTGGTGAAGTATGCAGTCAGTTCAGGTCTGCCTCATGAAAGAGTAAGCAGAGAATGCAATAAAGCTCAAGCTGCTTCTCTCATCGTTTCATCAAATGTCCAATCATTATTATTCCCTTCATCCAGCTCCCGATATAGTGGAACAGTGTCGCAGCAAACAAGATCTGACTGTAAAAGGGTTTGACTGTGTTAAATGCAGGAAAAAATTAATTGGTTGCTTCAAACAACTGACTGGGAAAAAAAGTCAGTCATTTATCCCAACCATGACAACTTGAATAGCATCTGAAGACAACTCATTGGTTGCAGTCTGAAATTTCATTGTGTAATTTCTGTAATATTCTAGAAATGTCATTGAAAAATGATTGCTTTATTCAACTAATATGAAAAAAACTCCTGTTAGCTATTGACTCCAAGTTTGATTCACATGTCATTTTCTTTTTGAATGGTCTGCAATTACAATTATTCCTAATGCAGTGGTTGTCTGTTGGGTATTCATTGAGGCAGAAGACTTTAATATGCAATCTGAGTAAAATATTTTGATCCTTCGCAAACCAGGCACTTGAGTCTCAAATTTGTACATTTGCATTTTATATCTCTTGTGCCAGTGTTCAACTAGCATCAGAATGTTTTCAACCAGCACTTAAGGTACATTAGGCCAAGAGAAAGATGGCACAGCAATAAGTGGCAAAATGGAGCTGTAAAGGTCACTATTGTAATCATGTATTTTTCTCGCTTCCTCTTCTGAAGGCACTGTGTCTTGTTGGGGTATGGCTCCACAGGTACCATCTGGTGTGTCATCCAACTAGATCGTTCTCCATGTATGAACGTTGACATAGATTGTTGGTAGGACATTCAGGAACGAGGAGCATCAAAGGCAAGACCATCCTGCCTTCACACAATATCCATGTGTATGTTTCCCAGCCTAAGTCACCAGACTGTGAGCCACAAAGGAAGTTTTCCCTTCCTTAGTCATGAGCACTGCAGCCAATTGTGTAACGCTATTACTCCAAATAGACCACATGTTTAACATAGAGCACTCCAGATAAATTATACACTTCTAGCGGTAGTGCAATTTTTTTTCTGTTTGGGCGACAGTTGGGACCAGATTTCTGGTGAAGCAGTCATGACACGAAGCCATTAAATTCTAGTTAAAAAACAAGATTTTGGTTTCACACCAGCATTAACATGTTGACAGAACACACAATGTCAAACTAACAATCACAAGGGCGTGGCACAGAAGTCAACCAAGCCCCAAGAGTACCTTTCCCACCCCAAAGCAGTGGCCATATGAAAATGAAGCAGTAATGATGTTGTGAAATAATTGGTCATATTTTCCATTATAACAGCTCTACTTGCTTTGGTTATAATTGACGTCTGTACAAAACAAGCACCCAACTTTGCTAGGGTGCAACAGTGAAGGCGGAAGTTAATTCATAAAGACACATATGACTGATTATTGCAGGTCTGGGCAAATCCCAAATTTGCAATGGCGTGGCACCCTTTTTCTTTTAAGCTATTCACAGCTTCCACAGGTATTTTGGGGTCTTTTATGAGCTGTTCCTATTATTTTGGACCCTTGCCCATTCCACAGAGGATATTATGGCATTCCCTTTGGGAATACTCTTGTATTTGTCTTTATTAGTGCATGCAGAGTAGGAGGAAAATGGGAACACGGTGTGGTCAGGCTGTACAGGAGGCATCTGGAAACCACATGCTGCTCCCCAGCCATTAGGATTTAGAGTTGCAACTCCAACTTGCACCTCACCAAGAAGCAATGCATGAGGGAAAGCCATCAAAGAGTTGTGTTGCATTTTGCAGCAAGACCTGCAGACCAGCTCCAGAAAACCCACTGCACTGGGCAGTGGCTGTAAACATACGAACATACAAGATTGACGGGCAGGAAAAGATCAGCTGGTCCATCAAGCCCGCCCCAAAGGTTTGAGGCAGGTTACTGTAATTTTATGCCACAGGCTGTTTCAGGAGATATAACTGACATGAGTTGGCTGGGTGAGCACACGTGCACAGGCAGTTTTCTGATGCACAGTTTCCTCACGTAAGCAGATCATCAGCTTCCATACAGATGCTCAGCATTGCCATGAGAGGGCCATGCAATTGTAGAGTGTGGCAGGATTCCTCAAACTACGAGGGACCATAGATTATAGCCGTGTGGTCATGTGTGCTTCTATAGAATCACAGAAAATTTACGGCATAGAAGGAGGCCATTCGGGTCCGCGCCGGCCGAAAATGAGCTGCCCAGCCTGATCCCACTTTCCAGCACTAAGTCCATAGCCTTGTATGTCACGGCACTGCAGGTGCACATCCAGCTACTTTTTAAATGAGTTGAGGGTTTCTGCCTCTACCACCCTTTCAGGGAGTGAATTCCAGACCCCTACCACCCTCTATGTGAAAAATATTTTCCTCAGCTTCCCTCTAATCCTTCTACCAATTACTTTAAATCTATGGCCCTGGTTATTGACCTCTCTGCTCCTGGTCCTTCCTATCCACTCTATCTAGGGCCCTCATAATTTTGTACACCTCAATTAAATCACCCCTCAGCCTCCTCTGTCCCAAAGAAAACAACCCCAGCCTAACCAATCTTTCCTCATAGCTAAAATTCTCTAGTCTTGGCAACATCCTCGTAAATCTCCTCTGTACCCTCTCTCGTGCAATTACATCCTTCATGTCATGTGGTGACCAGAACTGTACACGGTACTCAAGCTGTGGCCTAACCAGTGTTTTATACAGTTCTAGCATAACCTCCCTGCTCTAATATTCTATGCCTCGGCCAATAAAGGAAAGTATTCCATATGCCTTCTTAACCACCTTATCTACCTGTCCTGCAACCTTCAGGGACCTGTGGACATGAACTCCAAGGTCCCTCACTTCCTCTACACCTTTCAGTATCCTCACATTTACTGTGAACCTCCTTGCTTTGTTTGCCCTCCCCAAATGCATTACCTCAACACTTCTCCAGATTGAATTCCATTTGCCACTTTTCTGCCCACCTGACCAGTCCATTGCTATCTTCCTGCAGTCTACAGCTTTCCTCCTCACTATCAAACACACAGCCAATTTTTGTATCATCTGCAAACTTCTTAACCATGCCCCCTACATTTAAGTTCAAATCATTAATACATATCACAAAAAGCAAGGGACCTTGTACTGAGCCTTGCAGAACCCCACTGGAAATAGCCTTCCAGTCACAAAAACACCCGTCGACCATTACCCTTTGCTTCCTGCCACTGAGCCAAATTTGGATCCAACTTGCCACTCTCCCTCGGATCCCATGGGCTTGTATTTTTTTGACCAGTCTGCCATGTAGGACCTTGTTAAAAGCCTTGCTAAAATCCATATAGTCCACATCAAATACACTACCCTTATCAATCCTCCTTGTTACCTCCTCAAAAAATTCAATCAAGTTAGTCAGACACGACATTCCCTTAACAAATCCATGCTGACTATCCTTGATTACTCAGTGCCTTTCCAAGTGACCATTTCTTCCTGTCCCTCAGAATTGATTCCAATAATTTGTCCACTACCGAGATTAGACTGACTGGCCTGTAATTACTCGATCTATCCCTTGCTCCCTTTTAAACAATAGTACAATGTTAGCAGTCCTCCAATCCTCCGGCACCACGCCTGTATCCAGTGAGGATTGGAAAATGATGGTCAGAGCCGTTGCTCTTTCCTCCCTTGCTTCTTTTAACAGCCTGGGATACATTTCATCCGGCCCTGGTGATTTATCTACTTTCAAAGATGTTAATCCCCTTAATACTTCCTCTCTCACTATGTTTATCCCATCCAATATTTCACACTCCTTCTCCTTAACTACAATGTCTGCATTGTTCTTTTTTGTGAGGACAGATGCAAAGTATTCATCAGGAACCATACCAACATCTTCCGCCTCCACACACAGGTTACCTTTTTGGTCTCTAACAGGCCCTACTGTTTCTTTAGTTATCCTCATGCTCTTAATGTATATTTAAAACATCTTTGGGTTTTCTTTGATTTTACTCGCCAATATTTTTTCATGCCCTCTCTTTGCTTTCCTAACTTCCTTTTTAATTTTACCCCTGCACTTTTTATACTCCTCTAGGCTTTCTGTAGAATTGAGTTCTCGGTGTCTGACATAAGCTTTCCTTTTCTGCCTTATTTTACCCTGTATGCTTCTTGACATCCAGGGAGCTCTGGATTTGGCAGCCCCACCCATTTTCTTTGTGGGAACATGTTTACTCTGTACCCCTTGAATCTCCTCCTTGAATGCCTCCCACTGCTCTGACATTGATTTACTTTCAAGTAGCTATTTCCAGTCCATTTTTGCTAAATCACTCCTTAGCTAAGTAAAACTGGCCTTTCCCCACTTGAGAACTTTAACTCCTGTTCTATCTTTGTCCTTTTCCATAACTATGCTAAAACTAACTGAATTATGATCACTACCACCAAAATGTTTCCCACTGATACTCCTTCTACCTGCCCAGCTTCATTTCCTAAACTAAATCCAAAACTGCCCCCTCTCTTGTTGGGATTGCTACGTACTGGCTAAAAAAGTTCTCCTGAATGCAATTTAACAATTTTGCACCCTCTATACCCTTCACACTGTTTGTGTCCCAGTTAATATTAAGGTAATTGAAATCCCCTACTATTACTGCCCTACTGTTTTTGCACTCAGAAATCTGCCTACATATTTGCTCTTCTATCTCCCTCTGACTGTTTGGGGGTCTATAGTACATTCCCAGTAGTGTGACTGCCCCTTTTTTGTTCCTTAGCTCAACCCATATGGCCTCATTTGTTGATCCTTCTAACATATCATCCCTCCTCACAACTGTAATTGTTTCTTTAACCAAAATTGCCAACCCCCCTCCTTTTACATCCCCTTCTCTATCTCGTCTGAAAACCCTGTAACCACGAATGTTGAGCTGCCATTCCTGCCCTTCTTTAAACCATGTTTCTAATAGCTAAGATACCGTACTGCCACGTGTAGATCTGTACCCTCAGCTCATCTGCCTTATTCATTGTAATCCTTGCGTTGAGGTATATACCATTAAGCACTGCCAAACTCCCTTTCTGTTCATTTTCTAAACTTTGTTTCCTCTGCCATCATCTATCATCAATCTGGTCACTCACATTAATGGAAAAGGCTACGAATCTCTCATTGTCCAGCTTGTCCGTGACCACCAACACTGCATCATGCAAGTCAATGCTCACTTCCATGGCAACTGTCATGATATATTCATATTCCCCAGGGGTCAGTATTAGGGCCATTGCTTTTCTTGATATATATTGATGACTTGTACTTGGGAGTACAGGGCACAACTTCAAAATTTGCAGATGACACAAAACTTGGAAGGATAGTGAACAGAGAGGAAGATAGTGATAGACTTCAAGAGGACACAGACAGGCTGGTGGAATGGGTGGACACGTGGCAGATGAAGTTTAATGCAGAGAAGTGTGAAGTGACACATTTTGGTAGGAAGAACGAGGAGAGGCAATTTAAACGAAAGGGTACAATTCTAAAAGGGGTGCAGAAACAGAGAGATCTTGGGGTGGATGTGCACAAATCATGGCAGTTGGCAGGACAGGTTGAGAAAATGGTTCAGAAAGCATACGGGATCCTGGGCTTTATAAATAGAAGCATAGAGTACTAAAGCAAGGAGGTTATGATGAACCTTTATAAAACACTGGTTCGATCACAACTGGAGTATTGTGTCCAGTTCTAAACACCATACATTATGAAGGACGTGAAGGCCTTAAAGAGGGTGCAGAATAGATTTACTAGAATGATTCCAGGGATAAGGGTCTTCAGTTACGTAGATAGACTGGAGAAGCTGGGGTTGTTCTCCTTAGAGCAGAGAAGGTTGAGAGGAGATTTGATAGAGGTATTCAAAATCATGAAGGTTCGAGACAGAGTAGATAGAGAGAAACTGTTCCCATTGGCGGAAGGGTCAAGAACCAGAGGACATAGATTTAAGGTGATTGGCGAAAGAACCAAAGGTGACATGAGGATAAATGTTTTTACACAGCGAGTGGTTATGATCTGGAATGCACTACCAGAGGGGTGGTGGAGGCAGATTCAATCGTGGCTTTCAAAAGGGAATTGGATAAGTACTTGAAGGGCTACAAGGATAGGGCGGGGGAGTGGGACTAGCTGGATTGCTCTTGCAGAGAGCCGGCATGGAATCGATGGGCCAAATGGTCACCTTCCATGCTGTAACCATTCTATGATATTGAGGCAGTCCACTGTTCTACCCCAATTTCAAGCAGAGAAACAAGTGTCTGGGTGGATTTAGTGAGATTAAGGCTACTCTTTATAGCTTGAGAGGCCTGTAGCAGTGGTAGTGGCTGCTCACTTCGGTGCCTTCTAGAAACAGCTGTCAGAAGGATTCTTCAGCCACACTGTTCATCGTACTGGCCTTGCAAAAAAATAAATTATTTGACTTTTTGGTGCCTCTATGTGTTTGCTGCCTCACGTCCTCCGATGCCATGGAGCTGGGTACAAGCATTAAGACCAACTTGCTCTGGGCACTGCTAAGTTTAGGCCTCGACCAAGCAACGACCCAGGAAAAAGAGGTGACGTGATGTCAACCATACCTTATTACCATCACATTTGGATTCTTGCATCTCCTCCAGGCAGAAACACTTCCCACCCTCTCCCCGGTAACCCATGGAAGCGCAAGTGAAGCGCAGAGAGCTTCTGCCTGGTGTTGCAGGCTTCGGGCCTTTTTTTCCTCTACTTTGCATCTCGAAAATAACCATATCCAGGTGTAAGTCAGAAGAAAATCGGTCCCGTTCTTCCTGAATTTTAATAACACACTGAAACATGAAGGTTTTTGATGAAGACCTTATCTGCCGCCAAAACCTACGGCGTTAAAATGGGGAATCGGAACGGGATATGGAGCTGCTCCATTTTAACCGCTGCCCTGCTCCTTTCCCGCTGATCGGGGGGAGTTATAATTCCCCTTTTGCTCGGCATGTACACAAACATTGCTGAAGAGCTCCGCCAAACATATATCAAGTGGTGAACTGATAATGCCTGCGTTCAAAATGCAACATTTGCACTTGTCCGCAATGCGACTGGGCGATGACGGCGTTTATTCCAATATCTTTCACTCCTGCGACTAGGATGTGAACCCAGGCCTAGACATTATGGATGGTCTCGCAACCGAGTTCCCTAACGACAGCATATAAATGACCTCCTTAAGCATTCAGTCAAACTCACTCCGAGACCAGAATATAAGGATGCAGTAAGAGAAGCATCAACCTGGTGCTAACACAGGCAATTCCCCAAGGTTTAAGTATGAAGAGCATTATTGGGCAGGGTCAAACAACGGCCATCCATCACCTCAGCACAAAATTCACATACAGAAGATTTTCTATAGCCCAGTATTTTGGGAGTAAAATTACTGTTGCAGCCATCAGGAGATTAATCGTCCAAATAGTCTCAATTTCCAAACCAGTCAGAAGCGGGGAACACATTATACTTTGGTGAAAACAGATCTATTGTCTGAAAACATTTGACAAATCAGTAAGAAGCCAGGCAAAAGAAAGAGAATTGCTTCAGGTGATGGGAAATATTATCATTAACCTTAAAAAAAAATCACTCCAGTCAAAAGAATAGGAGCTTTTTTATGCTATTTTTTGAATGTCATGAAACGAGGAAATTGAAGGCTATTCAATCCTTTGACACCAATTTCAATCTGTTCTGTACTTTCAGTTCGCACTTCTTTCTGTGTGTATAGATGGAAATTGCAAGTTTTTGTTTATCTATGTCATTAAATGAGAGTTGTAAACAATTTTACAACACCAAGTTATAGTCCAGCAATTTTATTTTAAATTCACAAGCTTTCGGAGGCTTCCTCCTTCCTCAGGTGAACGACATCGTTCACCTGAGGAAGTAGTAAATCAAAATTGGATGATGGCAGGCTTGGCTTTTAAAACTTTACAGATTCGAGAATGGAGGGCCTGCGAAAGAAGGGGTTAGAGGAGCGGACGGTGTAATGATTCCTGATCTTAACACAGCAGGAACTGCAAGAAGAATGAACAATATGCAAGGGGTATTGTTGGCTGATGGACTGAAAGACTAGGAGTTGAAGGACAATTGAAGTTCAGGACACCAATTAGAAGAGGAAACAAACAGAGCAAAATGCTTCCATTATTAGTAATTTGTCATTGAATTTTGCTAAAATCAGCCTTGAACAATTTTGCTGAGTAGCAGCAAAAATGGTTTTACATCCCGAAAGGGTGAAACGTCTCCTGACTGTGGGTGTTTTCTTTTCTTCAGAAGGTATTTTCCTCTGTTCCTTTCTCTTTGTCTTCCTGTGCCCGGCAATATCGGCAACTGAGAGGGTGGGTAGGCAAACTGTTCCCAGGAGTCCACCAATGCCATTTTGTAACTGTTGGGAGGTGAGGCGAGATCAGATCAGGTTGACTGTTCCTCTGATGTTTACTCCCCCCATGAGAGGAAATGCCAGCCTCCTCCTCGGCACTACCTCACGGAAGAGATGAAGAATGCAGCTGTTTGCAGAACCCGAGTTACAAATCTACTTCCAGCCGCCCTGCGCTCACCGCACATTGGATTTTTTTTTGATGCACAGCGCCCAGTTCAACTGGTGGATTTGTGATGAGTGGGCAAAGGTGAGGTAATTGAATTTGGCAACCCTGATTGAACTTCTCTCACGCTTCAACAGACTCATCCACAGCAAGCTGGTGCTTCAAGGGAAGTAACCTACATTTCTTGCGAGCAACAACTGTCAGCATCTTTTGTGTCAGCAAACCAATCAGAATTGAAGCTGGCAAAGTGACGAGCATAAAAGGACAACTATGTCATGGAGCTTGCTGGTAGCAACATTTGTAGTGGTTGGCATATCAAGCAGTAAAACATAAATTTCAATAGCATTTTGTTTATTAGCTGCAATTACATTTAATCTGCCTTCCTTGTTGATGCAGGTACTGAGTTGCTTACAACAAACAAATTAGAGCTTTCCCATATTCCCACTTGTTTAATTCCATCTCTGTATCATTAGCAAATTCAACATCTTGAGTCTGCTTTTCTGAATACAAATTGTTAAACTGGAATAAACAGCAATTCTCAGAAAGGAATCTGTTAAAATGCGATACAAATGTCTAAGTGTCCGTTCAATTAAAATAAAATTCCAAATTGTGCAGCAACTTTATACTTGGTGACTAATGAGGTCCAGCTGGTGCCCTGTATCAGCGCACTGAAGTGTTGTATCTGAGAATGACACATGGCTTCTCCCTCGTGGTTGCCTATTAAGGATGCTCTTGACCTTAACTTTCTAAGGAGGTGCTGAGCAAGGGCCAACTGTTTCCCCTGAGGAAGGGACTGAAAATCACAAATGAAAAGAACATAAGAAATAGGAGCAGGAGTAGGCCAAGCGGCCCCTCGAGCCTGCTCCGCCATTTAATCAGATCATGGCTGATCTTCGACCTCAACTCCACTTTCCCGCCCGATCCCCATATCCCTTGATTCCCCTAAAGTCCAAAAATCTATCTATTTCAGCCTTGAATATATTCAATGACTCAGCATCCTCAGCCCTCTGGGGTAGAGAATTCCAAAGATTCACAACCCTCTGCGTGAAGAAATTCCTCCTCACCTCAGTCTTGGATGGCTGACCCCTTAACCTGCGACTATGCCCCCTAGTTCTAGACTCTCGAGCCAGGGGAAACAATTTCTCAGCATCAACCCTGTCAAGCCCCCTCATAATCTTGTATGTTTCAATGAGATAACCTCTCATTCTTCTAAACTCCAGAGAGTATAGGCCCATTTTACTCAATCACTCTTCATAGGACAACCCTCTCATCCCAGGAATTAATCTAGTGAACCTTCGTTGTATCGCCCCCATGCATGTATATCCTTCCTTAGATAAGGAGACCAAAACTGTACGCAGTACTCCAGGCAAGGTCTCACTAAAGCCCTGTACAACTGAAGTAAGACTTCCTTACTCTTGTACTCCAACCCCCTTGCAATAAAGGCCAACATGCCATTTGCTTTCCTAATTGACTGCTGCACCTGTATACTAACTTTTTGTGTTTCTTGTACGAGGACACCCAAGTCTTTCTGAACACCAACATTTCATAGTTTCTTACCATTTAAACAATATTCTGTTTTTCCATTCTTCCCACCAAAGTGAATAACTTCACATTTCCCCACATTATACTTCATCTGCTACCTTCTTGCCCACTCATTTAATCTGTCTATATCTCTTTGCAGACTCTTGGTATCCTCCTCACAGCTTGCTTTGCCACCTAACTTTGTATCACCAGTAAACTGTATCTTCAGGATAAAAATTGTTTGCCATCGCAGTGAGCAGACTCAGGGACTCCTGGCACAATGATCCCATAACAATAAGGAAATTATAAACAATCTTTTCCTGTATCCGCCTGTTATGCACCTGCCCATTATACACCCACCCGTTACACAGCCACCCGAAACACACCTGCCTGTTTCACACCCGCCCATTACACACCTGCCCATAATACACCCGCCCATTACAGACCTGCCCGTAATACACCCGCTCATTACACAACCGCTCATATTACACCCGCTTATTACACACCTGCCCATAATACACCCGCTCATTACACACCCGCCCATTACACACCCATCCATAATACACCCGCTCATTACACACCCGCCCATTACACAACCGCTCATAATACACCTGCTCATTACACACCCGTCCATAATACACCCGCCCATTACACACTCCGCCCAATTTTCCTTTCCATTGACTTTGCTGAAGTTGAATTTACCTCCTCTCTGTGAAAAACTCGTTCAATCTACAGTGTCACTGCACTCAAAAAAAAATCAGGTAATACTCACAGGCCATCGAGAACAGTGCAATCTTCATCTAAATTATCCCTTTGTATAATCCATGAATTACATTTACAATAAGATGAAACACAATCGTCTTCCTTTTTTATAAAATGCACATATTGCAACTGCGCTAAACCATTGAACAAATCAAACTACAACAAAGCCAAGTTGAAATACACTTTGAATCTTATCTGCAGACACTGAAATGATGCAGCTAGTCTCAATCTTGGCTGTGAGTTGGAACTGAAGGAACACGCTTGAATAGATACACTTATACCCACTGCAGGAGTGGGTGTATTATGGGCAGGTGCATAATGAGCGGGTGTATTGTGGGCAGGTGTAATGGTCAGGTGTGTTATGGGCGGGTGTATAATGGGTGGGTGTATTATGGGCGGGTGTGCAATCAGCAGGTGTATTATGAGCTGGTGTGTTCTGGGCAGGTGTGTAATGGGCGGGTGTATTATGGGCGGGTGTATTATGGGCGAGTGTGCGGTTGCACTGTAATCAGAATTAAATGTAAAGACATATTATCATATATATATATATATATATATATATATATAAGCACTAGAATACAATTGATGAAATAACTCCATGGCCCACATTCCTCCCTAAACCTACACCATCAAAAACAGATCAGCTGGTCATTCATCTCATTTGCTTTGTGGGGGAACTCTGATGTCTATAAGTTGATCGCTGCAATTGCCTCCATAACAATATGACTGCTGTTCAAAAAGGAGAAACTCATTAGTAGTGACATGCTTTGGGACAGCCTGAGAACATAAGGTGCTGTAAAATTGCAAGATCATTCTTTCTTCCAATTTAGTTCAATGAGGGAAGCCGAAGGTAGTTCCAACTGAAACATGGAGTTCTAATTCAGTATTAATATTTAAATAAGCTCAATGGGGAAAACACCATCTTTGAATTAATGAATTCAAGCAATATCTACTATTGGAGAAAGCTCTAGAAATAATTTTCAGTGCTAAGCCCGAATTTTAACCTAACCTGCCTGGCGGGAACGGGGTGGGTTCTGGTCAAATGACCGTTTTAGATTCCGCCCAATTTTACACTCCATTTAAGTCGATGTTCGCCAAGCAGGTTAGATTAAAATCAGACCTGCAATAGGTTTCATTAGGTTCATAAAGATAGCAGAACCTGAAGTTGAAGGTTTACAGAGGTCAATCTTTCTTTTTAAAATCTCACGTGTTAACATTTCTATTGAGCAAGTCCTCTCTCACTGATTAACAACCTGTGCTCGCAAAGTGACAAAACCAACATATTCAATCAGCTTCTTGAAAAAAACTGTCAATTTTCCATCTCCTGTTTAATCAGGCAACAACTGCTCTGCCAAGAGAAAGTGTATTTGACTGGGGAGGATGCAGGTGACAAGGACGTTGAGGCAAAACACTTAACAACTACTGTCAATGCATCTTGTCCTCCAGTCAGCACCTTCTCAGTATCTCTGGTACCCTCTGATGTTTTCCACTTCTCAGTGAATGTATTCTTCTCCACCCTCCCCAGGTCTCCACTATCCTGGCCCATGTTATTTTTCTTCTTATCCTGGTTTTTCCTCTGCCCTCCGGTGTCCTCTGCTCTGGTTACGATCCTGCTCTGCAGAAGCTGAAGTAGCATTCCATTTCTGGTTTCATTCGCAGCCTGGGTCTCTTCTGGAAATGTCAGCAAGTGTAGGCCGATCAACATTTCGGACGGTCATCAAGGACAGTTTGCTGCAGAGACAAGCTGTGGGGGATTATCAAAGAAAGGCTGCAAGAAAATATTGAAGCAGACGTACCAGAAATTAAAGAGACATGGGTGGGACTGGATGACTGTCAACAGTGATAGCAATACTTTAAAATGAATACCGGAAACGACTCAGCAGAACATTTTTGGTCAGGGGTGTCCAAACAATAGCTTGTCAGCAATGGGCCACACCTAAGCTCTGGCAATCCAGCCCAATAAAGCCAAGTCCTATTTATGCTTAAATTCTTTCACTTGCTAGTTTGTCCTGCTTGAATATTATGGGCCTGGAGGTTTGGAAAGGGCTGCTCTTGGCCTAACAGATGGATAAATCCTAAATCAGAAGACCAAAATCAATTAGTCTCAGCAATTTGAAACAAATTAATGAGAACATGGATTTCAGGTTAAATTTCTGCAGGGGTTCTCCTGATTGTCCTCCGTAACTTCAGCAGGAGAGCCGCGAATCCCAAAGGAACGGTGTGAATATTGCTTACGCCGTTTTTCCAGGGTTTCCCTGCCTCTTCTGCCAAGGTTACGGACAAACAGGAACAACCCTGTGGCAATTGACTCCCTATATGTAGCCCCATGTTTCCCAAAAGGCCCACCTAAAGACTAAAAGCTTGAATGCTCCTGCACTGTTACACGCTTAAAACGTTTATGACATTTTGCTTATACTTTAACATGTGAAGTGTGGGACCAGGGATGATCCTGCTGCACACAAATGATTTTCCTTGGACTGCCACAGACACAGAAGAAAATTATACTGTGCTGACCTGACTCATAATAAATTGACATGCAGGAATGTAACTCAAACCAGAAATGAGCAAGAATTTCACGAATATTTGTAAATATTTGTGCTTTTTTTCCTATATAAAACTTTTTTTGGATCTGTGTTTGTTTTGGATTACAGGCTTGAGATATTTTCTTCTCTCACCAATTTTATCTCCTTTCTTCATCTCCTGAAAGATTCAGCTCTTACATGAGATCTGGTTCCACAGGTGATCATCACCCTCCTGTACCTCAATCAAATGCAGCCTTAACAGTGAGTGTTGGCAGGCCACTCAACCATGGAAACCATCTCAGCTGAGCCTGAACCAAAAGCAAAATACTGCAGATTTAGTTAACAGCCTAATGGTGCGTGAACATTTATCTAATAACGGTCATAATATGATTGAGTTCAACGTTGTATTTGAAAGGAAGAAACCCAAATCAGCTACTAAGATTCTAAATTTAGGTAAGGCCGACTTCAACAGGATAAGACAGAGACTGTCCACAGTAAACTGGGCAAATCTGTTAATGGGTAAAACAACAGAAGATCAGTGGGAGGTGTTCAAAGAAGAATTTAACATGATACAGAACCAGTTTATAGCCCTAAGGGGCAAGAGCTCTACTTGCTAAAAAAAAACAACCATGGATGACAAAAGAGGTAAGGGACAACATGAAACTAAAAGAAAAAGCATACAAAAATACAAAATATAGCACAGATCCTGGTGACTGGGAGAGATACAAAGAACAGCAAAGGGTGACAAAACAGATAGTAAGAGCTATAAAAAGGCAGCATGCAAAAAAACGTGCAAGGGATATCAAAATCAACAGAAAATATTTTTGCAAATATATTCGGAAAAAAAGGGTGGTCAAGAGCAATGTGGGCCCCTTAGAAACTGATAACGGTGATATTGTAAATGAAAATAAGGAAATGGCAGATACGTTAAGTAATTACTTTGCATCAGTATTTACAGTAGAGGAAGAGGATAGCATGCCAGACACCCCAAGAAAACTAATTTTGAATCAGGGACAGGGACTCACCATAATTAACATAAGCAAATTAATGGTAATGAAGAAAATAATGGCGCTAAAGAGTGACAAATCCTCAGGACAGATAGTTTCCATCCCAGGGTTTTAAAGGAAGTAGGTGAGCACATTGCAGAAGCCTTAACTATAATCTTCAAAAGTTCTCTCGATTCAGGAACCGTTCCTTTAGATTGTAAAATTGATCATCTCACTCTGCTATTTAAGAAAGGTGAAAGAGGGAAACCAAGGAATTATAGACTAGTTAGCCTAACATCTGTTTTCAGGAAATTACTAGAGTCTATAATTAAGGATAGAGTGACTGAACACTTTGAAAATTTTCAGCTGATCAGAGAGAGCCCACAGGGATTTGTGAAAGGTAGGTCATGCCTGACAAACATGATTGAATTTTTTGAAGAGGTGACGAAACTAATGGACAGGGGAATGTCTATGGATGTTGTTTATATGGACTTCCAGAAGGCATTCGATAAAGTCCCTCATCAGAGACTGTTAGCTAAAGTTGAAGCTCATGGAATTGAGGACAAATTATTGACCTGGTTAGAAAATTGGCTGAGTGGCAGGAGACAGAGTGTAGGGATAATTGTAAGAGTGTAGGGATTGCATTGTAAGCAGTATTGATGAAAACATAAAATTACAAAGGGATATTAATAGATTAGGTGAATGGGCAAAATTGTGGCAAATGGAATTCAATGTAGACAAATGTGAGGTCATCCACTTTGGATCAAAAAAGGATAGAACAGGGTACTTTCTAAATGGTAAAAAGTTAAAAACAGTGGATGTCCAAAGGGACTTAGGGGTGCAGGTACATAGATCATTGAAGTGTCATGAACAGGTGCAGAAAATAATCAAGAAGGCTAATGGAATGCTGGCCTTTATATCTAGAAGACTAGAGTACAAGGGGGCAGAAGTTATGCTGCAGCTATACAAAACCCTGGTTAGACCGCACCTGGAGTACTGTGAGCAGTTCTGGGCACCGCACCTTCGGAAGGACATATTGGCCTTGGAGGGAGTGCAGCGTAGGTTTACTAAAATGATACCCGGACTTCAAGGGTTAAGTTACGAGGAGAGATTACACAAATTGGGGTTGTATTCTCCAGCGTTTAGAAGGCTCAGGGGTGATCTGATCGAAGTTTATAAGATATTAAGGGGAACGGATAGGGTGGATAGAGAGAAACTATTTCCGCTGGTTGGGGATTTTAGGAGTAGGGGGCACAGTCTGAAAATTAGAGCCAAACCTTTCAGGAGCGAGATTAGAAAATATTTCTACACACAAAGGGTGGTAGAAGTTTGGAACTCTCTTCCGCAAACGGCAATTGATACTAGCTCAATTGCTAAATTTAAATGTGAGATAGATAGCTTTCTGGCAACCAAAGGTATTAAGGGATATGGGCCAAAAGCAGGTATATGGAGCTAGATCACAGATCAGCCATGATCTTATCAAATGGCGGAGCAGGCACGAGGGGCTGAATGGCCTACTCCTGTTCCTATGTTCCTATAATGGGCAGGTACTCAAATTGGCAGGATGTGACTAGTAGTGTCCCAAAGAGATCTGTGTTGGGGCCTTAACTATTCACTGTACTTATTAACATCTTAGATTACAGGATAGGGAGCCACATATTCAAGTTTGCCAATGACACAAAGATGGGCAGCACTGTAAGCAGTGTAGATGGAAGCATAAAATTACAGAGAGATATTAATAGATTAAGTGAATCTGCAAAACTGTGGCAAATGGATTTCAATGTAGGCAAGTGTGAGGTCATTCATTTTAGACCTAAAAAGTATAGAACAGAATATATTCTAAAGGATGAAAATCTTGAAGCAGTGGAGGTCCAAAGAAGCTAAGGGTATATCGATCATTAAAATGTCATAGACAGGTGCAGAAAATAATCAAAAAGGTTAATGGAATGTTGGTCTTTATATCTAGAGGACTAGAATACAAGGAGGTAGAAGTTATGCTACTGCTATACAAAGCCATGGTTAGACCACACCTGGAGTACTGTTTTAAGTTCTGGGCACCGCGCCTTAGGAAGGATATATTGGCCTTGGAAGGACTGCAGCATAGATTTACTAGAATGATACCTGGACTCCAAGGGTTAAATTATGAGGAAAGATTACACAAACTAGGGTTGTATTCCCTGGAATTTAGAAGATGAATGGATGATTTGATCGAAGTTGTGAAGATATTAAGGGGAACCGATAGGGTGGATAGAGAGAAACTATTTCCACTGGTTGGGGAGTCTCGGACTCGGGGACAAAGCCTAACAATTAGAGCCAGGACTTTCAAGAGTGAAGTCAGGAAACACTTCTACACGCAAAGGGTGGTAGAAGTTTGGAACTCTTTTCCGCAAATGGCAGTTGATGCTAGCCCAATTGTTAATTTTAAATCTGAGATTGACAGATTTTTGTTAACCAAAGGTATTAAGGGATATGGGGCTAAGGCGGGTATATGGAGTTAGGTCACAGATCAACCACGATCTCAATGAATGGTGGAACAGGCTCGAGGGGCTAAATGGCCTACTCCTGTTGCTATCTTCCGATGCTTTTGTAAAACGTGCGTTTAAGACACTTTTCATTTCACTGCCTTGCGATATAGTTCAGACTCTTCCCTAGCTTCATTACCTCAGTTACAAAGAGCATCCCAGTCCTTACCACTGTCATAGCTATTATTCAGCTCCTTTCTTTTGGTCATTGTTTCTAACAATTAAAATTGTACGAAAATATAAACCACCAAGTCAAATAATATGTGTTTCATTGCAATTCACTTATCAGATGTCGGCAGTGTTGACAGTTGGGAACAAATTTTATGAGTCACGACAAAGAAGTGCATCTGATTCATTAAAATCTGGCAGGAAGGACAATCTGTAAGAGGTCATTGGATAACATCAGTAATAGCTCATTACTGAGCAGCAGCATTGTTGGAAAACTAGGGGCTTTCTGGACATATTTTTAGCGAGATGAGTCATCCTGGATACACTACAGGTATTGTGGGTGAGTTAAAAGGATTAATACTTGCAGTATGGGAAATCTTGGACACTGACAAGGTTTTCAAACGTCCTAGAATTGCCAGATACTTTTTCATTAAGACTGGTGCCTGGTTCAACTACAGTCTGCTTGAGACTGCAGACCAATACACTAAGTAATGTGCTGTGGTCTGCAGGTAGATATGGTTAACGGCTTACAAAGAACCTTGCGCAACTGATATCAGAAAAGGTGTCTCCTGATTATGGTTTAGGCACTGGGAAATGAAGCGAATATTAACCATTTGGAATCCTGTCCTTCACTAAACTAATGAAAATCTACCATTTATTGTTTCTGATACATTTGTCCAGTGGAATCACACAATGTGATTGAATTGTTCATTGTGGCTCATCACTAATCCTCATATCCCCTAAGTGGGATTGCCCTGGTGATAAAGAAAGATAGTTAAGGTCATCTTTCCTCAACCCTGTTTCCACCTCCTCCACAAGATTCACAAACAGGACTTACTTGGTAGACTAATAGAAAGTTTGTTGAGTACAACAAGCTGAAACTCTCATCTTGATGCTCTTCTTCGCCCCCTAACCCCCAATCAGTTTCTACCCACCTGGATCTGTGACTCCTCTGATGCCCTCTACCCTTTTAATAATTTCAGATTCTTTAGCCCCAGTTCTCTTTTTCTCACTATCGATGTACAGTTCCTCCGTACCTCCAGTCCCCACTAGGACAGCCTTCCTTGAACAGCAGCATAACAATCCCCATCCATCAGCACCCTCCACCGCCAGGTGAAACTTCTTCTCATCTTTAAACAACTTCTTGTCAACTCCATTCATTTCCTTCAGATGTGGGAATCTAATGGGTCCAGCTATACCTGATTTTTTTTGTCGGCTATGTTGAAAACTCAAATTTTAAACCCGACTCAAACCTTCTCCTAGAACTATACTTCCAATGTGTTGATGACTGCGTGGAATGCTACTTCTTGCTCTCTATCCATTCTTCACCTTCACATGACCCATCTCTTCTGAACTTCTCTCTATTTCCATTGATGGGCTTTCCGCTGGCATTTATTAGAAGCTCACCAACTCCCAAAATTATCTGGAATATGCCTTTTCCCACCCCACATCCAGTAAAGACTCCACACTGTTCCCTCAGTTTCTGCATCTATATAGAATCTGCACTGGTGACTCTACCTTTCACCACCAGAGCTTCTGAAATGTTCTCCTTTATCCTCCACTGAGAATTCCCCTCTACTATGGTCAATGGGGGGGTCCTTTAACCAGTATGTCCCATTTTCCATGCATCTGCCCCCTCCTCTCACAACTATGACAGAGTCCTTCTGGTCCTCACCTTCCATCCTACCAGTCTGTGCATTCACCACAACGTCTTCCAGAATTTTTCCCACTTACAACTTGATCCCACTGCCAAGCACATTTTCCTCTCTCCCTGTCCTCTCCACTTTCTGGATACTTTTGCGACATCTTGGTTCACTCTTTCACCACTTCTACTGAAGCTGCCCTTCTCTAGACATAGCGTTATGCAAATACAGAGGATGCAAAACCGACCCATTCACCTCCTCTGATCTGACAGTCCAGGGCACCAAACACCCCTTCCATGTCAGACAGCAGTTTACTTGTACCTCCTCTATCTAGGACCCTGCTGCTCACGAAGTGTCTCCTACACGCTGGTTAACCTACAAGGTTAACCAAACGCAAATAAGATAATTGCTTGTCCTCCGTTCTGTCCACAAGTACAACCTTGAGATACCTGTGGCTCGCCAATTTAACCCGCCCTATGATTCCCACTCTGAGCTCTATGTCATTGGCCTCATACATTGTTCCAATCAAAGCTCAAAGCAAGCTTCAAGCACAATATCTCATCTTTCTTCTAAGCACCATACAATCTCCTGGTCTGAGCTTGATATTTTAGCTATATCCTCATTTTGAAACCTGTTTCAAGTTAATTTTTGATCGCCAGAATTTCCACATTTTCTATCTCTCCCATTTTCTCACATCCGCAGGCCTCCCACTTCCTCAGCTATTGACACAGCCTTTGTTCATTTAATGTCTTAATTTTTCTGTTCATTACTTGAATGAGATGATCTGCTACATCATTCTACATGTGATTCCTCTCTGTAATGTCTGTTTTAAAAATATATATATTTTCCCCAAATCCTGACCGACCTGTAATGGTTCAGATTTCCAGCGCCTGCAGTATTTTGTTCTTGTATTCACGGTCATGTTCTGCCCACCCAAATCAAAACATTTTTGAGATAGTTTTAGAAGGTTTTTGGATAAGTGAGAAAATTATAAGAAGCTGCAGGTAGCTTTTGATGCAGGTCTTCAAAAGCCTAGAAAATTTTCAGTGTAAGTTGGAAGGTTACACAAATTACACATGTTTCAAACAGAAATAAACTGAAAAATATTAGTTTAAAAACTTAAGTCTGAGTATAGGGAGTAAAGTACATTCGAACTGTACAGAGCTATAACGAATGTCAAGGTTAATTAAATGAGGCCAAAAAGAAGACAACTGAAGAAAGAAGACACTGGACACTGACCACAGATGGCAATTCACCAAAGGATCCCAAAGTTGAAGCACGAACACCTATGGGGAAGACAGAACTGACCAATGCCATAGCAGACAACTACAAGGTTATGTATCTCATGCACATGACACAGAAAAATAGCTGGAACTTAGCAATGGTGCCTTAACGCAGACTGTAAACGAAGACTTGCTACAGGTGTACTGTAATCTTGAGATATTAAACATAACTGTGCCATATTTTACTAACCAAAATCAAGCTGGTGCTGGGATATTGTGATATATGTAAACTGCTTTGATTATGGTGATTTAGACTCTATTCATTAATTTTAAATATCCAATTGCTTTACTGTAATCCTTAGTAGCTAAACTTTGTGATGGCTTTAATTGTATTCTCATAGATGTTATATAAAGTCATTTTAGTCAATGGTTTTTAGTGTCTGACTTCATCTCTGATGACTCTGGCAAGTAAGAGTTAAGTTACATTTCACTCAGTGACGTGGTGCTTTAGTCCTATTTTGACTGATGTGGTTTGGTTGATAGTTCATATCATTTCTGCCCTTCTGTACAAGAGTTTGCATGCTTCTGTGATTCAAGATGCTATCAAAGGGCACTGGATGTACAAGGGTTGTTGCTATATCAGCACTGACACACAAACAGGTGATGAAAGATAGACTTGCTTTCCGATCGATTAAAGCTGATCTATAAGCAGACAGAGGTCTGCAGAGGAGAAAGGGCAATTTTGCTGAAGACCGTCTACAGACACACAGGCACAAACCTCATTACATGGAGAATTTAGGTTCATTCAGTTCGATGTGACTCCAAAATAACTACCAACTCTTTCAAACCTTCATTTCAAATGAAGCCAAATGAGCAAGTTCTTCCATACCTACAGTACTGTGTTCGATATGTGACCAGGCTTTCTGGTCTCTGGATTAGAGCTGCATTTTTGTGTGGAACTATTTACTATTTAATCGATACTTTTTAATGTAATAATGCTTGGACTTTTTATTTTCCATTCAGACAAGCTATCATCTTCCCATCAGCAGCGTCAGGATATTTTACCACCATTCTCCAAGCTTCAGACTCAAGGCTTTCAGCAAGTGAACATTATGAGCTGAAGGCTGTCTTCACATCATATTTAGTCCTCATTCTCACATCATTCAGTAACAGGAGTGCCAGAAGAGTTTTTCAAGGCTCCAAGTCAGGCTGCTTTCATATCTAGAGATTGAGGTTATACTACTTTTTTATAGATTTAATGGAAGCGTTCAAAATTATATAGGGTTTTGATAGAGTAGATAGGGAGAAACTGTTTCCACTGGCAGAAAGGTCGGTAACCAAAGGACACAGATTTAAGATATTTGGCAAAAGAACCACGGGGGGAATGAGGGGAAATGTTTTGTTGTTAAGATCTGGAATGCACTGCCTGAAAAAAATGTGGAAGCAGATTCAATCTTAATTTTCAAAAGGGAGTTGGATATATACATGAAAAAGAAAAAATTAGTGTGCTACGGGGAAAGAGTAGGGGAGTGGGACTAATTGACTAACTCTTTTAAACAGCCGGCACAAACATGATGGGCCAAATGACCTCCTTCTGCTCTGTAGCTGTAATATATTTGGATCTTTTCAAGTCCTTCGATAAGGCACCGCATAGTAGACTCATGACTAAGGTCAGAGCGTGCGGGGTCAAGGGACAAATAGTAGAATGGATAGCAAGCTGGCTACAAAATAGAAAACAGAGATTAGGGGTTAAAGGTAATTACTCAGAGTGGCAAAAGGTGGGAAGTGGTGTTCCACAAGGATTGGCGCTGGGACCGCTGTTGTTCACCATTTACGTAAACGATTTGGACTCAGGAGTACAATTTCAAAATTTGCGGATGACACCAAATTGGGGGTATAGTTAATACTGAGGTGGACTGTGACAAAATACAGGAAGACATTAATAAACTTGCAGAATGGATGTGTAATTGGCAAATTAATTTCAATATAGCTTAGTATGAGATATTACATAGGGGTAGGAGGAACAGAGGGCCACAAACTGCTTGGATAATAAGAGTCTAAACAGGGTGGAGGAGCAGCGGGACCTGGGGGTAAAGATACACAAATCACTAAAAGTAGCAGCACAAGTTCATAAGGCCATAAGAAAAAACAAGCACTGGGGTTCATTTCGAGAGGGATAGAATTGAAAAGCAGAGAAGTTATGTTAAACTTGTATCGAACCTTAGTTAGATCACACTTAGAGTACTGTGAAAAGTTCTGGTCTCCATTTTATAAAAAAAGATAGAGAGGTACTGGAGAAGGTGCAAAAAAGATTTACTAGGATGATACTAGAACTGAGAGTTCAAGAAAGATTGAGCAGGCTGGAGCTCTTTTCTCTAGAAAAGAGAAGATTGAGGGGTGACCTGACAGAGGTCTTTAAGATTATGAAAAGGTTTGATAGGGTAGATGTAGAGAAGATGTTTTCACTCGTGGGGGAAACCAGAACTAGGCACCATAAATATAAGATAGTCACTAATAAATCCAACAGGGAATTCAGGAGAAACTTCCTTATCGAGAGTGCGGTTAGAATGTGGAACTCTTTACTACAAGGAGTAGTTGAGGCGACTAGCAGAGATACATTTAAGGGGAAGCTAGATAAACGCATGAGGGAGGAAAGAATGGAAGGATATGCTGATAGGGTTAGTGGCGGGGGGGGGGGGGCGGGGGGAGGAGGCTTGTGTGGAGCATCAACACTACCATGGACCTGTTGGGCCAAATGGCCTGTTTCTGTCCTGTGCATTCTATGATTTGAATATATGATACTGATTTCTTTTATTCAGTGCACTTTTTTACAGAATTAGCACCATGTCATTAACAATGATCTGGTTTTGTGTTTGTGACTATTAGCTTAATTATCTTGGAAACATGAATATGAAAATTTAAATGCATTTTATGAAATAACATTCAAATGCAAAGTCATGATCTCGCAACACAAATTTTAGTTAATGAAATACAGTGTGTGAGGAGACAGTTGTGGAGAGGTTTAAATACTTGTTGATGAGTACGACTGTGATTTGCTACTGGAAAATTTTCAGTGAGTTGCAGGCAGGGTATGGAGGTAAAAGTAATAATTACTGACAGTTTGACTTGTCATTCAATTAGAATCATTCATGGACAAATGTAGACACCTTGAGGGAAGATTTCTTCTTAATCTTTTTACAATGTCGCTACCGTGTCGAGGAAATCTTCATCTCTGCTCGTTAATGAAACAGGAATTGATTTAAAAGGGGAAGGAAATTCTCAGGGGGATATCTTCATCTAAGTATTCTGCTCTTTATTCAAGAAAATGATCGTCATCCCTTAAATTTCTGAGGCCGGACATTTTGTCGGAGTTGCTCCCACTCCACTGCCGCAACTTCACCAGAAGAGTGACAAAAGTCCTGTTTACACCATTGCACGTCCAGCAAAATTACAGCGACGGAGTGGGAGCAGTTCCAAGGAAATTCTACGTTAAAAAAAACAATTAAAGAATATTGATGTAACCAAAGCATGGCCCTTGAAATATTATACTTCATTTACAAGCAGAGTTATTAGTAGCTAGTCTGGTGACTCACTACATACCCTGAGTAAGTAATATACTCACAGTATGCAGCGAGATGCAAGAGCTCCATGCTTTGGAATTCCCTCTAAACTCCTCCATTTCTCCACCTCCCTCTCTTCCTTAATGACCCTCTTTGAAACCCTATAGACATTGGTATCCCCACCTAATATCTCCTGCTTTGGCTTGGCATCCATTTTTGATTGCGCTTCTGTGGAGTACTATGGGAAAATTATCTACATTAAAGGCACTTTAAAAATGCAAGTTGATGTTGCTGATATAGTTGGGACTACTCTTCTGAGGTTGAGGTCAAGGTGCATTATCTTGGCAGAACTGATGGATCGTGACTGCACATCTGGCCCATACCATATCTATCAGAAGGCTGCTTGATGCTGACAGTGAGTGCACAAAGTAGGGAGTATTCCATTCCCCACATCAATGTCTCTAAACTTTGATAAGCACCAAGATTCTTGCTGGAATATTTGAAAACATAATGATAAAAAGTTAAGGAGTCCAGCACAGATAAAGTACACTATACTATGGGGAGGCCAACGTTTAGAAATTAGAATGGAAATTAACAGAATTGTGGAATAAGTTACCAGGGAGGCCGTTGAAGTGGGCGATAGTTTGTTTCAAGAGCCTATGAGATGAGCTTCTGAAGGGGGATTGATCGAGGGATATGATGAGAAAGCAGTACAGGCTTGTCATGTCTAATGGTTTGCTCCTATATATAAAAGTTCCTATTTTCTAGAGAAGAGGGGCATGCAAATAATAAAGACTAAGAGCAAAGCAAGGGTTGTCACAGGGCAATCTGTCGGATCAAATCAGCGTGGATCTTAACTAAAAGTGATATAACAAAAATCGTGCAGTTCTTTGTTTTAGTAAGCTTTGTGGGGAATATTTGTTTACTTCCTCTTCAATAAAATCCAAAGTTGTGCATACAGGATATCGGGTAAGTCTCAATGAATCACAGGGCAATGGTCAAGCTGAAGGATTCAAATAACATTATGACCTATGAGATTGAAAGTCAAGTTGATTGGATTAACATTTTCAATTCACTTGGTGGACTGCTACTCACAGTATTTCAGGATGTGAATTTTCTGTTACTTACTGTTGTGATTCTGCATTTCTGTTTTGTTTCCATTTTGTTTGAGGCTAATGTTCAACAAAGGACCTGAAGTTGTATTGAATTTTTGCTGTAGATCTTGCGGTATTATTGGGTTATTTTTACTGATGAAGTTCAGGAACATTCCACTACCTTGTATATATCACACTATACAGTGTACAGCATATTCTCTAGTAGTATTGAAAAGCAAGAAGTTAAATTACTGCAATACCTACCTTACATTATATTACCCTTTTACCAATGTCACACCAATATCAGTGCATTCAGGAAGCACTATTTTAACATTATTAGAATTTGGACTGCAATATAAATAACAGCAGGTCACTGGGAAAGCAGTAATTTCATCTCACTGTTCTATTGATGTTCATACGCTGTTCAGGCTTCATTCTTCAGATTCATGGTATCAACAGAGCTGTTCAAGTGAATTACTGTCTTAAAACGCACCGCCAGAAATCTATTACCTGTCGTGTATTACACAAGGGAAAGCTGAAGAGCCTCCAATGTTTTATGTTTGCTGTGAAGAGAAATGGAAACTTTGGTAATTTACTCAGCAGGTGTCCAAAAGGTAGATTTGGATCATCTCATGTGAATCCCTTGTTCCCTACAAACAAGACAGCTCCCTGACATTGGTACTATAGGAATCCTTCATGTCTCAATGTCATCCCCTGTATTTGTATCCTGTAAAGAGCAGGCATCTGAGAGTAAAACAAGCTGCATTGCTGATGGAGGAGCCTGGACTAATTTATTTCATATCAATACAGCAAGCAATATGTCATACATCTCCCCCCAGAAGCAGTGTAGCTCTCCTGTACAAATGAAGTGTAACTGCGATGTGATCCACGTGTCATGTCCAATTTTGTAGAACTCATATTATGTGTACCTCAGTGGGTTTAAAAACGTACTGTCATGCGCTTTCATTATCAGACCAGCATGATTAACGTTCAGCGCAATTGTTCCATCAAATGTGAACCAAGTAAAGTCAAACCTTTATAGCAAAATTGTTATTCTCACCTTCAGCTTATTAGGAAAGGGGGTATATTGTGGAGAGGGAGCAAAAGGAAGGGATAGAAGGAGGGGTTATTCAGAGTAGGAGAGGAAAATTGTTCTGCCTCAGGCTTGTGTGAGCTCTCTCCTCCCAACAAACAAACGCACACGTAATTAAGATAAACTCAGATTTACGCTTTAAATTCTTTTTATCTTTCATCATCTAACTCAGCTTTTAACAAGTCGAGACTCCTGGAGCTTTGATATAAGGAGACATGAATTTTTTGCATTTAAACGACGCGATTCAAATCATATTTGCAAAACCTAATTTTTGCCTGGAGAGGGTGCCATTTACTCAGACATCTTCAAGCAGCCGTCAAAGTAACTGCAACTCTCAACTCAACAAGCAAGAGTGAATAAGTACATCTCAGGTCACGATGCCTCCTCAGCCCATATGGAGAAGCGTTAATAGTTTGTACAATTACTGAGACGACAATGAGAAATGCTGCTACATCTGTAGATAATCCACCTCATTAAGCAATAACTCAACAAACAAATCATCATTATACAAGTCATACTGTGTACTATATAAAATCTAGTCTATAAAAGTTGTAGCTTTAATAGTGAGGAACTGAGAAGTATTCATCCTGCAATAGTCACAGCCTGCTGCACTTGATGTCATTGGGGTTCAACCCCCAATGTATTTTTATCCAGTAATTGAAAATGCCAGGCTTTGAACTGAACCCAAATCCTTCCATCTGCCATCTCTTTAATTCAGAAATAAAGGCTTACATCAGTTAAATATCACTGCTTCCTTCAGACATAGTGATTGCGCTTTCCATCATTTGAGAAGCTGCTGCCAAACGCCCGTTTGCTTCTGATCGCTCTGAGCATTCAGCCATCTGCTGTGAAAGCTGAATTGTGTCTGACAAACTTTACTAACATGGCTATTTTAAAAATCTGCAACATGTCTTTTCTCATATTTCTTCAAATGCTTCACACTTTTCCATTTAATTTTCATATCCCCAAACCCATCATGAAGTTAAAAGGTCCAGGCGGTACAGTGCTTCTGCATCTTGATGTGCCAACTTGCAATGCTGCAAAGTGGCAGGACACATTTACACCACACAAGTTCTTGATCTTGACTGGACCTTCAGAAGGAGGCACCAGAGTCTTGGCATCTTGCCACAGGGAAGAGAAGGAAAGCCACAGTAGCTTATCCAAGGCCATACGGCTTTACTGCATAGTTGATGATGATGAAAGAGCTTCATTGACAGAAAGCTGGTAGGCGGCTTCGCACAAACCTACTTCCCCATATTGGTCAAGAGGTAGCGTTTTTTAAAATAGTTTTTAATCCAATTTTCTGCGCATCCTCCTTATTGCTGGTTATGTCTGTTCAGTTATTTGAAATGTTTGTTCACCCAAATACAATTGCCACTTCCAGTGAAAATTGAGACATCTCAGGACCTTGCTTTCTGCAACCAAAGTGCCAAGCGAAGCAAATTGAACAGAATTACATCTAAGCAGCAAAGTGCTTCTTAGGAACAATGCATTGCCACGCTTTTGCTGGCCAAACTCTAAAGTAAATTGCCTCGTCCTGCAGAAAATAGCTCGCCATGACTGATCTTAATTCTGCGCGTCCACTTTTTTCTGCCGAGTTGCTTTGCACATACAGCAGTGGTTCTCAAACAATTGGACGTGACACGTGTCCAGGTGAAATATTACAAAGGTAAGGACAGAGATGCAACCTTGTGCAACTGAGTGAACAACTAAGTGAAGAGAAATGCCCTAACAATTGCCTTAAATATGTCCTCAAAATAGAGTCAGTAATTAGTCTGAATGCTAGGAAAGGGCTAATGCTAATTAAACCATGAAGGTGTACACAAACAAAACATTCCTTACTAGGACAGAAGACAAGTCATCAAGATCACAGGCCTGGAGATGGCTCGTTAAGAGGGATATAAAGATATTAAGATGTCCTGCCTAATCTGGACCCCTTTGTTAGCAAAGACTTGAGAAACTAAGAAATAAACGAGCGGTCAGACATGTCGAGCTGCCGGTGCTTCATTGATTTGGAGATCATCAGGGGTACCAGCAGAACAGCTGAATTCTTCCAAGGCATGCCGCTCAGATTGGTCAACAAAATTGAGGAGGCTTTTTTGTAAATTAAGGGTGTAGAAGTGATTTTGACACTAGAATTCACACTAAAGTAAAAACAAGACAGCTCACTCATTGGTGGTAGTATGGAGGAGATTCTCCACTTCAGCACATATTGAGAAATTATGCATCCCCAGCCTGTGATTTTCTACTAGATATACACACACGATCTTCTGTTGTCACATTTGTCACACTCTTGTGTCAACTTTTTCCATTATAAATTCCTTTGCCCACATTTATAATGGAAATTATCTATGTAACTTATCACACTGTAATTACACCCTCCCACCAGCTTCTCAGTCTCTACTGCAGGGAAACTCCTTGCATCTAACCAACTCTACTTCTTCAAATTGCTATTAGTTTTGCTATTTCACGATAAATAATACCAAATTGAAAAATTATATAAAGATAAGAGCAGAATGTATGACTTTAAAAGGTCAGAACTATGGTTGTATGCCCTGGTCCAATTATCCCCCAGAGAATGCTCTTGGCATATAAGGTTGCACACATCCACAGAGCTTAGATCTCAACTGATGAATTTTAAACGTGTGAGAGCATGGGCGGGAGTTCCCACACTTTCAAAACATTTTTGAAAACATATTCAGTTGATAACGTGCCCAGGATGTGCAACGGCTTCCCCGTAGCAGTTTTTAAAACCAGGCTTGACACCGCACTGGAGTTATACACCATGTGTTGTCAAACCCAAGTACTGTGAGATGGCCTCCTTCAGGACATTCACACTGCTGTGCTCTCTGGCCATATTGGGATGTGAGTCTGGAGCTATACTGCCAATTTTGCATTGACGTGAAGCAGAAACTGATAACGTAACTGCATCCTGAGAGTGAGCGATCTAGCGGTGGGAATGTGCTGCGTCCAGGAAACCAGTATTAACTGGGGAAGCACACCTAGCAAAAGCATTTATACGGCTGGGATTCAAAAATTAATATGATCCTGGTGGAAATCCAAAGCTTCTTTTCCGGACCGGTATTATCCCTCAGGGGAAACAAAATTCAATAATCTCAAAATAAACTTATTTCTGTTCTATTTCCATGCGGAACATTTTGTTACTGAAATATTTTGCATGTTTCATAATAAGATGTGCTGAATAGATTAAATTAGATCTTTCAGAGTACATGAATGCATCTGTCATTATGGAAAAATATTTGGTACTATGTGGCATCATTTGGCCTAATACACTAAGTAGCACAAAACAAATAATTGTTATTAAAGGTCATCTTTTGTTTTCAGGTATCAATGAAAGCAATCAGACATCATGACATCCTTAAGGGCTCGATTAATTTTACATGAGGGCCCCGATGATTAAACACAGCCATTAAACCTTTGCATCCCTCAAAGAACAATCACTGCAGGAGATCAGGGTCAGTACAGTGACTTCACAAAGTAAACCTGCGAGAAAGATCAAATCCGTTGTTGATAAAAGCTGCAAAAGTCAAGGCTTTTAAGGTGAAGGTGATAAGGCACAGCAGCTGAGACATGGACATGATCCCAGCCTGACATCGATCAAAATTCTTTCTGTCCTCCTCAAAACCATGTACCACAGCAATTGAGCTGAAAATACACCGTCAAACACTGCTTAGCAAATATAGTGCGGACTTATACTATATGTACAGTGCAGAAACAGAATTTCCAATGCCTGCTGTCACTTGATAGTAATCATTCAATAGCACTGACATTAGTTAATTACACAGATCAAGCTCACTGTCTTACAGTTTCTAATATTGCTTGCTTATTTTCAAATGTCTTCCAGTAACCATCCAATATATGTTTAATTACTGCTCATTCAACTCGATACACAGCCACCCTGTCATCATAACACACAAAAATGCTCACTACAAAACCTCTCAGGATATATCTCATCAGTTCAACCCTAACTATGCTTAATTTTCTTTTTTACGGGTTTACGTACCTTAAGATGTTGCTCTCTGTTCACTTACAATGGGTACAGAGTTTTTGGTGGAGCTGAGCGCTATCATTTTGTTCATCCAATGTTGAATTGGAGAGAATTCTGGTTCATCCATGACTTGATTTCAGACACTCAGAGCACAGAGAAAGTTGTGGAGTCAAAGCATATCTGAGCTTCTGGGCCTTGCCCTCACCGCCACCACACAGCTCTTGACCAAGACTTGCTCTCCTCTCCCATCATCTTTAGATTCTGCCAACCATATCCCACCTCAATCTTCCATCCCTCATCTCCAGGAACATCCTCTCTTCCCAGTCTCCTACCCCGCTCAATGCTACTTCCCAGCCAACTTTTGACCAAGTCTTTCCATCTCAAGATTAAGGTCATCCGTGTAGTTGCTGCAGCTGCCACCTCCTGCTGCACTCCAGTGTACCCCAAGGTTCCAATCCTCAGCCCCTGCTTTTTATCCATGATATGTTTCCTCTTGGCAACACTATCCATTTGGATGGGGAAGTTTCCATGTTGTAGGCAGATGAAACCAAGCTCCACCTATCCATCACTTCCTTTGATTCCACAACTTCCTCTGTCCTATCAGAGTATCTGTCTGACATCAATCCATGGATGAACCAGAATTCTCTCCAATTCAACATTGGAAGAACAAAATTATTGCGCTCAGCCCCACCAAAAACTCTGTACCCATTGTACTGACTCCATCTCCCACTCTAATTGCTCAATTGGGTTGCACCAGATGGTCCACATCCTCTGTCCTGCTCAGGCCATATTCTAGCCATCACCAAGCGCACTCACTTCCACCTCCGCAACATTGCCCACATCTGCCCTGACCTCACTCCCATTGCAAAGAAAAGCATAAACCGTGCTTTTGTCACCGCCAACCTTGATTTTTATGATGCCCCCAAGCTTTACCATCAAACTCCAACTATTCCAAAATTTCACACTAAATCCGCTTGACTATCATTTCAATCCTTGCTTTGGTTCTTTATTTCATTGATTTCAAATTCCTCATCCTCTTCTACAAATTCCTCTATGGCCTCATCCACCCTACCTCTGGGACCTCTCCAACTCAAGTCCTTTGTTTCTCTACCTCTGGCCTACTGTCTCAGTCCTACCCTCTGGAACTCCCTTCCTGAACCCTGAGGAGACAATGGACAAAGGACCATAGGAATTGCTAGATGAAAAAAGACCAAGGTCCATCTAGTTTGACTTCTACCATCCTGGTAGTTGCATGATACAACGACAATGTAGTTGTTGGCGAATCAGAGCACTCAATTGCTAGATGATATTAAGATTGCATCCACCCGATTAATTCCCCCACTAAAGTATAAATAAATACATTTTAGCAATAAATGGCAATGGTATGATTCCACACTACCAGGTATCTCAACCACGGCCGTTTCTGACAATCAGTTGAACAGTTTAGGCATAATGCAAATGTCCTTTGCCGAACTAAACACTCTTTACCCATCTCACCATGTTTCACTAACGATCACGAAGCAAGATGGAGGAGAGTGAGGGGGTGGGTGGGGGAAGACTTTGCATATGTTCAACACGCAAGTAAAATCAAGATATTTATGGTCTACCCTTCAACAAACCAGCTTCATTATTTCAATATTCATAGTTGAATCTTTGACCCATAAAAAGTATATTTTCTCATCTTGTCAGGATTTCTGAAGATTCTTTGACGACTTTGCCAGAACTTTGTTTGGAAGCATCTCAGAATGGCCTATATTTCTTCCCTAGTTGAAATGTAATCAGGATTTCTACTCCCAAAGGATATGGCAAATGTTATTTAAGTTATGCATAGATGTTAATGATTAAAAAAATGCCTGATAAGGTTGTTTGACAGCAAGCCCTTATACATTCTCCCTACATGAAAACACTCACAGTATGAGCAGCACCATCAGTGCTATCTGCAGGAAATAAAAGCAGTGCAGCGCTTTAAAAGCCCCCCAGACTGAGCAGACTTAACTCATTGATAATATATTTTAAACGTTTGAATAAAAACTACATTCATTTATGAAATACAGCATGATTATAAAACATTTCAAACTATTGATTTCTGTAGAATGATTTGGAGATTTCAGAAATATGTGAAACCATTTTATTTATCTACTAAAAGTCAGGTTGTCCTCATTTTGTTAATAAAGAGTTAATTGCTGGTAATTTGTTGAATTCAACTAACCAAAAACAACATAACCAATGTGCATGATTTCCCTGCAATTTCAAAAGAAGAGCAAATAATCACAACACATTTTGAATAATGCACCTTTCACACTTCTCAAGTTGCTAAATAGTCAGTCACCTTGATGATATAAGTGATTCAAATGTCTGGAAACAGCTATGTAGTGCACAAAATTTGCATGCAATGGCTCAAGGAAAATGTAGAAAATGCCTTAGGGAACCTGTGTAATGCAGTACATTATCTCTGGGACCAGGGATTAAGGCAAGCCCAGACTGATGATGATCTCTGTCTGCTGGCTGTAAGGGGAATATATTATTAGTGCCTCCCTGCCATATAGCTTTGCACTTATTTATGTCTATGAAACAGTGGAAGCACCAGTTTGAGAAACAGAATTGGCTCTGTGCAACACTGTGCTGTTGTGGTGAACCTAATTTGTTAATCACTGCTCCCCCAGCATTGTGTACGAGAAGAACCATCGGCTCCCCAGGTGAAGTTGCTCTTGCACAAGAATTGTGGACTGAATGGAAGATAAAGAACACAGGCCTTTGACTCCATGTCAGAGGCCAGAAGTCACCGCACGACGCAAGACAGTTAACTTTCAGTTATACAGTTTTGGAAAGCTCCCATTTTCTTGCATTGGGACGAGCCCTATGACATGAGGCACAAATTATCTCCCAATGAATGCTGACTGAATATCGCAGGGCATTCAAACTGACAACAGACACCTTAACGGATCTGAAATTAGCTGCACCTGAAAAGATATTACTTTCTTTGGTACAAGGAATTTAAGATAAATATTTATTGATCTTTTATTTGTCATTGCTGGTTAACATTGCAATTACTAATATTTTGTTTCAACAGTTAATTTAAATGCGAATTATGCAGTGATTAAACTATGTTTAACAATATCAGTAGCAGAGCCTGAATTCACTTTTGGGATAATCTTATCCTTCTTTCATATAACTAACTCGCAGACCTGAAAGTGAATCCCTAACTCAATTTTCATTTCTATTACCTCCATATAATTCTGCCAGATGTTGTTCTGATTGGCCTTTAACAATCATGGCCTTAACAAGCAACGTATCATCAGACCAAGACCCAGAGCAAGTAATAAAATTGGAAACAAAGTTCTATTATCATTCATCTGTTTACTCCCATATATTTTTTTTCATACAACAAACAGAAGAATATATATCAGCAAATGCCTAGATGATATATAATCACATCTGGGATCTCTGACTTCAGTCTTATCTCACAATGGATCTGTGGCATGTCAATATTTCTCATGCAAAGCGGATTATTTATAACCCTGTAAGAAAAATGAAGAAAGTCTTTAAAATACTGGGATCCTTTTTATGGATGATGTGCAGTAGAGCATTAACTTATAATTACCTTATTGGTATGAGTTCTGAAATAAAATACAGTCACAAAGTGACTGCACATCAACTGCTTCATAATTAATTGATGCTTGGCATAATCTTTTCTTCATACCTCCATTCATTCAAAGAAAACAGACTGCTGGCATGGACTAAAAAGCGAAAAAAAAAACTAAGATCAAAGGTCTTGGAAGGTAATGAGGGCATTACTAATTATCTCACAAAATTGCAGAAGTAATCCAATTAAGCGCCATAAAGTACTGTGATAATTCACTGGATCAACTATTGGTTCTGTAAATCCTACCGAAATTACAGAGGACTCTGACTCCCCCAAATGTGGTGTTATGGCCTTCTTCTGCCCAAAAAGGAATCTCAAAGGTATTGATTGGAGAATTCAAGGGACATCCGTCCCAACTGTTGAATCAAATGGGTAACTAGAGGTCCTGGTGGATGCCAAATTTAGCTTGGAAATAATCATCTGGGACCATACTGAGAAGGGACAATGGGAACTTTGGTCTTTCCTCAAAGTCAGGAAGTCCCAGTGCAATTTCAATTTGTGGCACAAAGTTTGTATCCAAACAGTTTTTGTCCATTGTTCAGAACTTTTAGGTATGCAACAGAAGAGCTGGTTTACGTGCTAGATCCAGTACCAAGATAGAAGGTGCATTTTTGACAAAAAAAACACAAGTGAAGCATTGGCAGGGAAGCATCTGGCCGACACCGACCTGTTACTGAGTACACTGGAGGGGGAATTAACCTCATGGTGGACACATCTCTTTGTTAAAACCCCTCAAATGACAACTTGTATTGGTGATGAGTGAGCCTGGTATGCGGCACTGGACATTAAGGTGATTGGCATGACACAAGCTTCCGTGTGCAAGTCTTCCAACACATTAACGGCAGATTGGCTGATGAGGAAATTATGAGACTTGGGACAGGCAGGAGAACACATGCTTGGTGCTTTATGCTGCATGTGAGAAATTCCTGATACTGGCTGTTCACCTCGCAAATTCACAGTTATCTAATTACTAACTAACTACTATACTCCTTGGGAGAAATAAAGAGGTAGGGAGTGTCTCTTCTGAATTCAGGTTGATATGCCTGGCAATGGAAGTTCAGAATTAAGTCAACCTTCCACTGGAGGTGTGGCACTCTGATATAAGCCAGGTAAGTCCGCAGTACTCCAGGGCACTGTTATTGATTAACCAACTAGCCTGGTTCACAAATGGAACCCGGAGAAAGAGACCTGTCACTAGGATTCCTCCACTTAATCCTATAGGTCAAACGTTTAATGGATAGGGGGAAGCAATGGGAAATTTACCAGTGCGCTGCTCTGGTGAGCTGCACGGTTTTAGCTGGTTAAACTTCAGCAGTACTGCTGCTCAAACTTGGAGGTCCCTATGTCTTGGCTCTGCCAACTTATAGCTAAACTCTCTAGAATTAGTCAAGTAGTACAGGGAGAGAGTGTGCACTCCACATTGAGCGAACAGAAATCCTACAAGTGGGTGTAGATGTCTCAGTCGCTTGAATTAGAGACTCTTAAACATGGCGATGGGTTTCCGTGTGTGTCAGACGGCTAGCTGACTAAATAAAACAAATCCTACAATGGATAGATTTCACAATTGTAGGTATTCCTGTTATTCTGGTTTATTTCAGATTCAACATGGAAAGCACAGGGCCATCCCATCCTGCGCTACAATACAAGAGTAACCCAGATAAAGGTTAACTCCCGAGGCCGACAGTGTAACACGCCAAAAAATTTGAAGAGAGGAGAGAATGGTACTAGTTTGGTGTTTCTAAACTTGGGTTTTAAAAGCCAAAGGAAGGTAAGGAAATCCACAGTTTTTAGGTCCTCGGAGATAATGAGCTAGAGCATGACACAGTGAAAGGAGTCTACATTTCAACACAGTGAAAATGCAAGAAGAAGGAAGATAATGTAATGCAGTATATCTAGAGTTCAGGGGGAATAAGGGTGGTAAGTTCAGAGGAATAATGACCATAGTAATATTGGTACAAATGGAGAAAGGCAAAAAATCTTGATATGGAGCAGAAGAGTTTGAGACCACAGCTGAGAGGATCATGTATCAGATGACAGGCTTCTTCTTGTGCCCTGCCCAAGATCGTGAAAGAAGTGTTAGAAAATTATTGTCCCGAAATGTGAGCGGGATTAAGATCTTGGAATGGACTTGAGCATTGGAGAGACGGAGAAGTTATTGAGCGGAAAAGAAATGTTAAGCAAAATAGAAGAATAGAGGCAGTAATAGCAATGGAGGTGTTGCAGCTGACATCAGAATAAGTGGTAAGGCCCACAGATGAAGGAGTAACAGTGGAGCCATCAAAGCTAGCCATTGTAAGAACGTACTAAAGACATAAAGAAATTGTGGCAATAGTTTTCAGCTTCACTGCCTGGGTGGTAATCGATAACTACTTATTGTAGAACCCGCCCAATTTTTGTTCCATTGAGATCAGAGGAAGGAAAAAGTACTGTCAAAAAAAAATCTTCAAGAGGCTTTTAAAGGCAGGAAGGCACAAGGTGGCAAGGTGAAGATGCTGAGTGAGGAATTTCTAAAGGGTAGGAGCACATTGACTAAAGCAGTAACAATTTAGTCTGGGCACAAATCCAAGGAGATTGGCTTTGGTGAGCTATTCATTCAAGTATGGGCCACTTTTTGCAAGTGTACCCGAGCAAGTCAATGATGAGGAAATAGATGAAGGAATACAATGCTTTGCGACGAGGCACAGAAGAGTAAGTAAAATGAGTTGACTCAGTCCAGTGTAGACCTCTGCTGCAGCTCTAAGCAGTACATATTTATGAGTTTGCTTGAATAAACTTTATTTTTTGCATTCTGACCTTTTCAATTTAGAGATAACTGTCACTAATCAAGGGGTACTGCTGCATTATTTGCACTTCTTTCGCTGTGTTCCCCTCCCCCTTATGTTGACAGGATAGAAAACCCTCTCTCTATTTGCCCCATAATTACTTTTCACAGCCAAAAACTGATACTAAGCACAAAGGAGAAAAGGATGTAAGGGTTAGATGGGGCACAAGCGATACGATGCACGCTGCTTAATTTAAAGTTGCTTAATTCAATTTATCTGCAATAAAACACCCCCTGTGCTGTTTTATTTAAATTGCTTAATTTGTACTATTGAATAATTCATTCTTTTAAGCAAAAAACAACTTTGAATTATCAGGAGTGGAATGTGTAGGGCAAGCTCAAAATGAATACTATTAACAGTTACCAGCCTTTTTAAACACTGCACCTAGGAAGGGATGAAAAGATTACTGTTTATTGAGAGTGAAATTCTATAGTTTCTCTGCTAAATTTAGTAAGTTTACATATATCTTTTATAAAGCCTTTGTGCACCGTGACAGCAAAGTACACTGGTTGGTTCACTGGAGATAAAAGCCCCAATTTTAACTCAGGGTGAGAGGATGGCATGCAGGCCCAAGGTGGGCAGGGAATGCCCATGATGGTGCCAGCATGAGGCCCGGGCCTCATTACCATTTTGGAAGACGGATTCCCAGCCAAAACCGGCGGCAATCACTCGGTGGCCAGAAGACGGAATTTGGCATGGCAGAAGGCCACCGCCAGGGACCCGAGGGAACTGACCCGGCACTAAAATAAATGGACCGGGGAGGATGGCGGAGGGGTTTATGATCAAGGGACAGGGAAGGAAGCTAGGGGTAGGGAAGGTGCAAGGTTTCCTTGTGGGGCCCAGTGGAACACTGCTGCTCAAATTTGGAGGTCCCTATGTCTTGGCTCTGCCAACTTATAGCTAAACTCTCTAGAATTAGTCAAGTGGTACAGGGAGAGAGTGTGCACTCCACATTGGGCAAACAGAAATCTTACAAGTGGGTGTAGATGTTTGAGTAGCTTGAATTAGAGACTCTTAAACATGGCGATGGGTTCCGTTTGTGTCAGACAGCAAGCTGACTAAATAAAACAAATCCTACAATGGATAGATTTCACAATTCCTATTATTCTGGTATATTTCAGATTCAACATGGAAAGCAAAGGGCCATCCTGTCCTGCACTACTATACAAGAGTAACCCAGTAACATGGCTCCTCCTGGCCCACAAGGAAACATTAAAGAAAAAAAAGATAAACAGTTTTAGATGAAATGCTTCAACAGAATTAGAAACGGGATGATGAGTGAAGCCCTTTTGCAGGGCTGAACAAAACAAAGAAGGAGGAAATTGTCATGGACAAATGAAATGCTTTTTTCTTCATTTAGTTCAGTCCTATAAAGAAGGTAATTTATCTTGCAGTTTCCAGCTCTGTCCATACCCAATATGTGATCGTGCCTATCGTCTTTTAGATGTCAATGGATTTCTTGTGTATTTGCATCGTTTTCTATATTGTTCATATGAATGTGCATATTCATGGAGCCGTAATACATATTTTTCCATTGTGTTCCCATTTGTTCTTCTCTCAAGTCAGTGTGACATCCCCAATATCAATCTGAAAAATGGCTGCTCAGACGCACGCAGCTACAACCTCAGGAGACACTTCCTCTTAACTTTCTGACTCCATCCCCGATGAAAGGTGCCTGGGGTCTAGATGCTGGCACCAACCCAACACCGCCCCACTTCCACCTGGCCCAATGAATAACATGGCTGAAATCAGAAATACCAGAGACGAGAAGGATCGGGGGCAGGATCCGTGGTTAGAACTGCCCATTTTCCATGAGGTATGTTTTTTCAAAGTCCCCGGAGTTCCACAAAGTTGGGGAATTTCTGATGGCTCCGAAATTCTATGAAAACACTTCTATGAAATTCATCAGGATCAACCCCAGCCTTCCCTCTCCTCTCATCAACTCCAAGGAACTTCAGGGACTCCACAGAAAAAACTGCAGCTTGTGAAAAACATACAACTCGACCCATGGTGCAGCACACTCAAGTTCCAACATTGCCACTGTACCTTGTACTCTCTCATTTGCTTTCAGACCTCCTTAGCTCCCTCCATCCCCAACAAATGTATAGATTGTTTCCTGCTGCTCTTAAAATACTTGTAAAGTAGTCAGCAAACAATCAAATTGACTCCTGTGCCATTTATACACCATTAGTGTGCTGAAAACCACAAGGAAATTCATCCCCCAAACTGTTTTCAGAAAAAGTGTTAGCAAAGATATGATGTAAATGGCGTTGAAGTTAATCACTATCGTCACCAACCATGTGATGGAGCATTCTGAGTTTTGTATCACTAACACATTATACAGTTAACAGAGCCCACTTTGGAGTTCACCTCCTTATTTCTCATATTATCTCCAAGCATTCTGTTTACTTAGCGGAGAAATTTGTGCATCCCCTCTCCGAGGCCCCCTTGATAGAAATGCTAAGTGGGTCTCCTCCCCAAACAGGCAGATGTTTCTTCGTGAAGATAGTGGCCCCTTGAACCAAGTCTACTACATCATTTTCCCTTTGACCAATAGCCACAATCAACACTGGCTTGCTGTACAAAAAATATTAAACTGGATTTCTTCGAAGTAATATTTCTAATTTGATGGAAAAATTATGATAAAGGAGGATTATATTGGCTGAGAATGATATTGAAGCAAATGATAAAATAAAGGCTTATCTCAGTTTTTCAATTTTTTAATCACATCAGAGGTGCTATAATGTAAGTTAAGATGATCCTCGAGTTTCATCCTCTTGCAATAATGAATGAGAAAACATGCAAATATTATATGCAGAAGGATAGTAATGCCACTTTAAGTAATCGGCTTTGCCTCATGCCAGAATTAAAATCAGATGCTAAATCCATGATTAAGCATACATCTTCGGTTATTACTCAGTATGGAAAACCTCTTCATAGAAGCAGAAAAGACAAGCCTGGGGATTATGATTCATCATCGTCCATATTTGGATCAAAATATGAACTCACTTTGTTCCGAGATGCTGAAGGTATGAAATTTGGGGAGGTGAGAGTTAGCAGATCAGTCTTCACAAATCCCTTAGCTATGTAAACAGCATGTAAAGGGCAACATGACAAATAGGTAGAAGAAAAGTTCAAAGCAAACTATATTGGGGACCATTTTTATCTCCTTAGCACCTCGATTCGGAGGCAATAACAGGACTGGAGAGGTCAGGAAATCCAGTGGCAATCAGTTCCACCGGATTCCGACTGGTTTCGGGCGCTGCCAAATATTCTTGTCGGGCTGGGGGCGAGTGTTTAAAGCTCCCATTCAAAGTACATGGGCAGCTTCATTTGTGCATGTAATAGGGACAGATTTCTGGCCCGTAGGTGCGCTGGATGGCGAGCAGGTATGGGGCGGGTGGGCTTCAAAAGGCCTACAGATTTTAAAGGTAAGTGACTGCAGGCCTCTTAAAGAACCTTCTTGTAATTTTTGTTTCGTTGGCTCTTAAACTTTCATGAGCCTTTGAGCGATTTTGATTCCCTTCAACAGTTCTTTGTTTTGTTTTCTCCTGTTTGTGACTTGACAATCGGAGCTATCAATTTTCAAACAGATATTCAGGAGAATTTACTCCAAGAGTGACAAGTGCTCCAAATAATCTAAAAGGAATGAAAGTTGAGACAAAAAGATATGAATGTTGTTCAAAGTACCCCAGTTGGAGATTGTAATGAGAAAGTTATGGTACGTGAGGGATGAATTTTGACGAGACACATGGCCTTTTCTCCTCCCTGAAAAGGAGGGAAGACATTTGAGGGAAAAAAAATCACCAATGAAGATTAATAAACTGAGAGGACTATTCATCTTTAGGGTATCAATGGACTTGGAGAGGCCTTGATTGCCCCACTGTGCACTAAACACTGTGGTTAGTTAACAATCGTTTTGAACTGACCTTGTAACATCCTCAAAGTACAAGTCAAGTGCATTGTTCCGCACAAAAACAACAGAACATAGTTATCACCTTTCATCTCTTTGTAATTGTCAACGGCATTTGTGAATCATCAAAGCAATTTGCATAAGGTCAAACAGTTAATGAGCAGGTGGATCATAAATGTAGGTTGACAGCAACTAACAGCCTCCAGACAAATCCCAGTCACACACAGCTTTCAAAGCATAAGCATTTCAAATCGGACACAGATCTCATGAGGACAAGTTGTTTGAAGCATGATTACATCACATGACGAATAAATAATGAATCACGTAGGGAGCTGTACTTGTCTCACAGGTTTATCAGTGGGCAAAAATACTAAGACTTTTTGAAATCATTTCAAGAGGATACTTTTTGTAACTAAACCCAATGAGTTGTTATGTCTCTCCTTCAATGAGACATACATGGAGACCAACAAATATCGGGCTGTATCTTCCTCTTCTACTGTTATTTTTGTCATGGGAACAAAATTGTGGGTCACGTAGCTTTGAAATGTATGCTTCCTGCGAATTGTAATTTTGTCAGTGGAAATGAGAAAAGTGTATCATAACTCACTGGTAATAATGATGTTTTAACAATTTTCAAACAGCTAATGATCCAATTAACTCATATAAATATGAAAAAACCTCATTAACACAACTGTGGGGTGCAAAATATTTATGGGAAATAGCTCACTGTCAATTGGGGAATGCCTTTTCACCCATCAGGCCCTACATGTACATTCCCTACTGTCATTGCTGCAGTCCTGCGTGAGAGAGAATGAAACAGATCGGGAAGTTATTTCTTAAATAATGAATTCAGGTTGTACCCATGCCTGTTTATCCAGATGTTTTGAAAAATAGTTTAACGTAAAGCACCTGAATAAGAAAGAATCGAACTTGTTGCTGATGTTCCTTCACTCAATTTTGAAGTAGGTGTATGGCCGGAGCAGAGTTTAAGATGAATGAACATTCCATTAGTACTTTCTCCCCATATGGCCCCAATGTTTCTGCATGTTTACTTTTTCAATAAAAAGTAGCCAAGAAAAAAATATGACCCATGATGGTCTTCTCCTGTTCCAGATGCAACTCAGGAAAAAGCCAGCAAGAGTATAACGGGTAACCAGAGTCATTATCTTGTTCACAGGTTTCCCCATAAAGCACAGGAGAAATCACAGCAGGAAGATAACATTTCCCTGGTAAAGCTCTCCAGCCATTGTTCCACTTGCCTCACCTTCACACATGGGCCTTGATTTTAACTCCTCCCCAACTGGCAGAAACCAGGTAGAGGGTTGTTAGGACATGGAATGCCCTACTGGAAATAGTGGTGGAAGTCAAAAGAGAAGTATTGTAGATTGGTGACAAAATGGGAGATATCTCAGGACAGATAAGGTAGGGGACCACTGTAACATTGCTGTTTGTGGGACCTTGCTGTGCGCAAAGAGGCTGCTGCATTTCCTACATTACAACAGTGACTACACTTCAAAAGTACTTAATTGGCTGTAAAGTGCTTTGGGATGTCCTGAGGTCATGAAAGGCGCCATATAAATGCAAGCTCTTTTTTTCTCTTTAGGAGTCTATGCTGCTCATGGGATGGATCCTTGTTGGAATCACAGTGTGTCTGGTAATGTTATCCTCACATTTAACAAGTATTGCAGAATGATTCCAGTGGTGGCCATAAGATGGTAACATCTGCAAGCCTGAAGTTTCCACATGCAACTGGAACCATGCAATGAAGAAAAATGCAACAACAAAAACTAATTTAACAATTATAAAGGGAGAATCGTAGCAAAAATAAGCCAAAATACTGTTTTCTGCTTGAAATCCCCTCGTACTTTATATGTTCAACAATAAACAATTGAAGCTGGTTTAAATTGCGTTACCATTCAATGCTCTTACAGATGTTTTAGTTTCAGCAAGGTTTCATACGAGTAGAACGTTTGCCGTAGAGGTTGCTTTCAAGCAGGAGAGCGGAGAGTTGGAAGAGCCTTTATCCTTTCCAGGAAAACTGACTACTCGGCAATGACTGATCAGCAGTGGCATTGATATATTTGTGGCAGCCCTGTCTCAGTAGAGACATTCATCCCGCCATGCGTCATACAACAAACACTGAGCAAGCATCACCCTCATGAATAGCACCTGAATTACTTGCAGCTGTGGCAGTAACTGTACCCATGAATTTTTATTACACAGATTCCTTCCAGGCACCAGGAATTGATTGCACTTGTATTTGAGATTCTGCTGTGCTAAGCTGCATCATAAGGTGACCAGTGCAACAGTCCTGCGGGCAACCAGATATCTTAACTTTCCAACAATAGGTGGTCCCATTTATTATTAAATTTTCATGAAAAAACATCAGAGTTAATGACAAATAGTTTCATTTTATACATCAGAAACTTGGAAACATGCCTATCCTATAGATTGAAATTGAAGTCTGAAACTTTTAATTTGTTCATTTTATTTTTGCAGAAATGTTTCCAAGTTTCTGCCCTTTTGCTCCATAGGAAACTTTTCAATTAAGTGAAAGAAACAAGAGTGAATTATTCAGCGCGACTCCCAAATTCGATTCACTAATGGAAGCAGACCAGACCAGACAGATTTGAGATGTCTGTACCTGTTCAACCCTGTCTCCTCGACATAAGAATCTGACACCACTCCACATTCGAAAGACCACAGAAAAGTTTCAAATGAACCCTATAATTTGTACATTCAGACACAAGCTTTCATTAACTTAAAATGTCTTTATTGACCAAACTTACAATTCTCTAGATAAGAGAAACTCAACCAAGCTGACAGTGGGTTGAAGGCATGTACAATCATGAACACTTTTGACTGTTCATTCTGCGGAATTCTAAAATTTGATCGAAATTTTAGACTTGAGATTGGCAACAACATGATTTAAAAACACAAACTAAAAAAACAATGAACCAGCCACTTGTGTCTCTGTTGACAGGTGTGCTGCCCACTGTCAGATTGGTACCAGGGGCTCAATTTTGCAATGGTGGCAGGTTAGCAGTTGGGAGGGAGGGGGTGAAGGTGCGCCTGGCAAACCCGGATAAACAAAACTTACCGTTTCCGACGTGATGGCATCGTAATTGACTGTGATTATCGTCCTCTTCAGGTTTTGCGACAGGCTAACTGCCGTCAGGAGATGCAATGCGAGAGGTGGGGAGGGGGGAGAAAGAGAGCGAGCAAGACGTCATCCGGTGCTGGAATGGAAGATTGGGGTGGGGGAGTCGGCTGGAGAAGATGGGGAGGTCGGAGAGGCAGACATCGGATATCGGAGCAGGCTGGAAAGGTAGGTTCATTTTGTGTTTTAACTTTGTGCAATGGTTTGTTCTTTAATTTATTTAGTTTCTTTTTGCCTGATCCGGCCCTTCGCCTGGTTTCACCAGGCTTGAATCAGAAGCCGTGGGAAAGCCGCCCAGGTAAGTTAAAAATCGTTTTAACGACCTCCTATGTCACAAGTAAAGTGCCCTAAGTACCTCAATGAGGTACATTTGGCTCTTTAACTATCATCCCGTCAGCTTTAATTGCCAGCGGGAATTCTGGATTCGCGACGCCCGCGCGCACACAGGTATGTCCATGGGGAACTCGGAAGTCGGAGGGTTGGAGCTGGCTTCCGAACCCGAACGGGATTTCCCCGATTTTCGGAGCTCCCAACGTACCCGCAATTTCCCGGGAAAATCAAGCCCCAGGTTTAATTTCCAGCCTGTGCTCACTTTTAAATCGCATCGACAATCAGACGCTATGATCGGCCCGATTGGTCCTGAGTTAGCGAAGACAAAAACAAGCAGGTTTCCTGTTCCTAATTCTTGACCATTGATCCATGCTGCAAAATGCATGTGTGGATATCGGGAGAGATCAGAATTAAGCCCTGCTGTGATATATGACAAATGGCCATTCTGGCATGCTGCTGTAGGATAGCCAAGGGGTCCCGTTAACCATACCCTAGCATGAATCAGCATCTTCAAGAGGGGAAACAATTGGGTAGAAAAGGTATTTTTAAAAAAAATCTTCAAAAATCAATGCAGCTTTGAGAATTTTTCTTAATTTGGAACAATTCAAATTACCCCACTTGAGAATAAAGATTCAAAAATGCACCCTCAGGACCTCACAATATAAGCCATTCCTGTCACATACCTTATCTGTGCACATATGAGCTGCCTGAATCCCTCACATCTGCATACACATAGCACTACACTGTCATCAAACACATAGTTAGACTCTAATAATGTTTCCCAATAAATTTTGCATGGTGGGACCAACTGAAGAAAGCACAATCTCTTCACATTAATCAGACATTCAGAGATCTAAAACCAGCTTATTTAGTTTATTAAGTGTACAAAGTGATGTATCAGCTTGAGAGCCATGCCATTTGTTATTGGATAGCCAGGTGGCAAAAGAGTATTTGCATCAGTATGTGAAGATTATAAGTTTATCTGGGAGGTAAAGTGGGCACAGGCATTTAGAGCAGTATTGAGGAATAAATGGAGAGACGCATTTTTGTCAAAAGCAGCTGCCAGGTGAATAATAGCTGTTGCATCATTTCATGTTGCAGTCAAAACCAAGCAAAATCATAGTGAATAATCAGTTCAAATCATAAACTTTACTTCTACGTAGCCCAATTTTATCTTCACTCAACTGTATGCAACAAGGGGATAACAAAATGTACATAATGCTCATAACCACAATTTTATCCTGCTCTCTCTGTTTATAGTTGAATTTGCAGATCACTTGAGAAAACTGCAAGTCACTTCCGAGCAATTTGGAAGCAATCAATCAGGAGTGACTCTTCTTATTACTGGGAAGAGGAGGTAAGATTTTCCATAGAAGCCAAATGATTTTTTAAAATTTTGGTTTGCTATTTGCAACCTCATTCTTCATTGATGAGGATGACAGAAGTGACCTCTCCTGCTGCTAATGTTGTTGACTGGATTCATGTTAATTTCAACACTGACTATGAACCACTTCATCCAAAAGGGCAACAAAGGACTTAAGCTGCCTAAAAGCAGAAAAGCAATAGATGAAAGATTATCTTCTATCAATCCTCCTGTTGCAGCACTTTCTCCATGAGTAGAGACCATAATCAATGGAGATATTGATGAATTACATAGACTGCACAGCACAGAAATAGGCCATTTGGCCCAACAAGTCCATGCCAGTGTTTATGCTCCACACGAGCCTCCTCCCTCCCTACTTTATCTAACCCTATCAGCATGCGCTTCTATTCCTTTCTCCTTCGTGTTTATCTAGCTTCTCCTAAAATGCATCTATGCTAGTTGCCTAAATTACTGCTGTGATAGCGAAATCCACATTCTAACCACTTTCTGGGTCAAGAAATTTCTCCTAAATTCCCGATTTGATTAATTAGTGACCATCTTATATTTATGGCCCCTAGTTCTTGTCTCCCCCGCAAGTGGAAACATCTCTACATCTACCCTATCAAACGCTTTCGTAATCTTAAAGGCCTCTATCAGTTCACTCAGCCTTTTCTTTTCTAGAGAAAAGAGCCCAAGCCTGCTCAATTTTATGGCCCTGATTTGAGGATGATGGCAGTCTATTGTTGCTCTTTCTCTCACCATGAGACTCCAATTTCAGTTTCAGACCTTGTCTTTCTATTTTATTATTAATACTACTCCATCTTACTCCTCCTAAAATTCAAATATGTTGACTTACAAGCCGTTCATCCTAACTGCATCCATACTATCTCAAAACTGAAACGCATTGTTCTGTCTTCTACTTTAACTCATTCTTCGCTTACCTCCCTCTATTCCCTTCTTCATACAATCTACAGGCTTTTAAAACCCAAGTCTGGTATCGAGTAACCATTATTACATGATTTACTGTGCCTCTCTCCTACTACTCTTTCAACCTCAGTCGTAGCGTTCTGTACTACGAGCCTTGGCACTTCATTTAGGTTTTTTAATGTATAAATAAACAAGAACAGCTCAATCCATGAAAAACCAACAGCAGCCATTTTGGGGTAGAATGCAATGCAAAGACGACTCTCTTGCTGAAGGATCTGTTGAGGGGTGTGAATACATCCAACTGTCCTTTCAGGTCAGTCGAAACAAGTCCTTAGATTTTCCACTGCCATTAAAGAAAGTTGGTGGCCATTCTTTGTTACACTTTTATTTTTAAGTGCAGCAACTTTGTTTCCAAAACTGCTGATCTTCTTGAACTGCCTGGAATAGTACCAGTGCCACTTCTACTGATACAGTGTTTCCTTCAATAAAGTACCACAGTCAATGGTTGCTGTATTCCTTTTTACTCTCTCCATTTCCCTCAATAAAATTCTATCATCTCACAGCAACTCTATTATTGAACACACATTATATCCCTCCAATTTGTATTTACTTCATACTTTATTAACATTTATTTAAAAATTTCTCGTACCCGCAAGTACAAAGCAGACAGAAACAACGCAAATATTAGAATATGTATATATTATGTGCAATAGATTTATATATTATGCACCATCACTTTAGCAGTCCCCAGGGACCAATCCTTGGCCCCATATTCTTCCTCATCTACATGCAGCCCCTCGACAACATCATCCACAGAAATGGGGTCAATCTCCACCTCCGTTGGCTCAGTATCGTTTTTTCCTTAAATCTCTGTGGGACATTTTTCTACTTTAAAGGTGATCTTATATTTATATATATATATATATATATATATATATAAATAAAAAGAGAGAGAGATGGGGAGAATCATAGAAAGTTACGGCACAGAAAGAGGCCATTCGGTCCCTCGTGTCCGTGCCGGAAGAGAGAGGCAAAACAAATAATTGGCTATAATTCAACAAAATAGCTCAAGCAACTGAAAGGTTTAGGGCTTCTTCACTCTTGTTTTACTCTAGATACTTTTGGCTTTCATGATTCAAATAACTCTCATAGGTAAGCCCTAGCTCAATATTTCCCAGAGAGAACACTGGCCAAATATCCAAGTAAATTTATAGCAAGCCTGCAGAATAAAAAAAATCTCTTCGCATTACTTCAGCTACTGGTTTTTATCATGTGATCCTCCTTGTCTTCCAAAGGTGGCAGACTAACACTGTGACTTGGGCCTTTACTGCCAAATAAACGTATTCAGTAGTAAAAGAATAAGTGAATAGTAGCAGTAATGTAATGTATATATTTACAGTAGTCGTTCAGCTCAGCTAACTCCTCATTTCCGAGCAAATAATAAGTAGTTTACAACTCCTAGGCTAAACTATGATTTAAGTAATTTCACTACTTTTCCCTTTCTCACGATCTACAGAATCGAACTGACCTGACTCCTTCTTTTCCAAAGCTGCAATGTGGAGTTTTTACTCCCGGGTGGCCTAGCGAGCGGCCAGCCCATCTTGGCCGAATTTAATGGTTGGGCCTCATTAACATGCCGCTTTCCAACTTCCATACCAAAACAGGCGGTGATTGGTGAGAAGTCAGGCGGCCCGGAGACTGACCATCAGGCCCAAGATAAGTATTGGGGGGCCTGACCCACATGGACGCCTCCAGTCTGATTTCCATCAGGTCGAGGGGCAGGGGGGGGAGGAGTTAAGATTCAACCCCCCCCACCACCACCCCACCCCACCACCCAGACACACTCCTTGATTTGAACATCATCAGGTACATAAATACCTTCAAAAAAGTGACTGGGACCAAGCACATTAAAATAACGTTAAATTGTGGGGAAAAATTCCAAATACATATTCAAACAAATCTCACAAGGTGTTTGTATTTGAATTGAATGGCTTGGCCCTTCCCTCAGACTGCAGTAAATGACCAAACTGATTAAAATCTGTGACAATTAGTATATGATTTCTATGAGTAAAGCCATGCAAAACCTTGCACAAAGGTTTGTTGTCACATGGTTGTCACATTGTTGTCACAGTGATATGCAACAAACCCAAACATACCTGAAATAAGATGATTCTGATTTATTCTGGAGAATTCAAAATCGGCCTGACTTTGACTTGAAAGTATCTGTCCCTTTAATAAGAAAGGCAGCTGAGCACAGAGAAATGCCACATCTGCCTGCCATTTTCAGGGTCTTGCCAAAAACGGTCTGTTGGTGCCTGATGTGTGCACTGAAAGTACGACACAAAGGAGGTCTATTTTCTCATCACTTTTTGTGTCAGGTTACTAAAGTAGGAGTTGTTGTTGTAACTGTTGCAAATTTATTGTGGGTAAACTACCAATCGCTAGTAGTCTCATTGAGTGGGAGGTGGGTAGGGGCGGGGAAGATTGATAAGCTTTTGATCACTGGTAGTCTGTACCACTTAATCAGATCATCTCATTCCTGTCATATCCACCGCAACTAATGGTTTTGCTCCCTATTTTCTTTGATTTCTCCCAGACAAAGAGGAGCCAACATATAATCGCATATTCTCTAGACTAATGGTTCAATTAACTGTACTATAACCTTCTGCATCTGGGACTGTTCAGATTCTCAACTTCTGCTCAGCAGAAATGCCCTGTAAAGCCTTGGAATAATTTTAAACTTTTTATGCACAAGAATGGTTGGATTCTATCAATGATCTAACATTAAAGGGCTGTCGATTAAATGAGAAATGGTTTTCATTAAAATTTTAATTTTTTTTGGTGTTTGAATGGCAAGAAAACCCAGAGAAACCATGTGGTGAATTCCAGGTGGTGATGTCCCGCAATTCCATTTTGACATGATTTGCAATATTGTTTCAATGAAGATATAAAAGTAATAAATTGGTGCAACTCTCCATTTCATTACTTGTGTCAATTACAGAAGATTGCAAGTAGTTGCATCAGTTGTCCCAGTCTGTTATAGCTTTCCTGTTCTATAGCTAATTGATAGGATGCTGCCTCGTTATTGAAGGATGTTCCCCGTAATAATCGTACACGTCCCCATCAAAATCTTCACCCATTCTTGTCACTTCCTGGCTTGACTTCTCCACCCGTCCCCTCACTGACCTCCAAGGCCATACCTTATAAAAATACCAACTCATTCAACATTCTGTTTCCCATATCTTACCCCACAGTAAGTCCAGGCCGATCCTGTGAGAAACTATCAAGCAGCAATGACTAACTGTACACTGTCTTTGGAAGCAATTTGTACATTTATGGCATTAGAACATTTCCAGACACAAATCTCTCAGTGCAACCTGCAAAATATTAATGTCACTGTATTTAACACAGAGTTGATGAATAGTTGGCTTGCTCATTCTAAAGGCCTTCTCCACCACTCACCTTTAACTCATTGGTTCTCAAATGCAACTCAACACTTCTGCAAAGCATCACTGAAGTCGTAAGGCAGGTAACCTTACAGCAAAGGATTAATCTCACATTTTATTCCGATGTAACACTTCCTGTGAAAATATGCCCAGGCTCTCTCAACCTAATACATTTTAGGCCCTTGTTAATTCACCCTGCTTAATTCCATAAAAGTTGGGTGACTCACTGGTTAGTGTGGTCGTACATTATCACAATCTCCTCAGCAGTCAGCTTGGCAGTTTTAACTTCTAACCATGCACGTGCCATCTTATCCCAGTAAAGAGAATATTCTTTTGAACCAAAGAATAAAATCTCAAGCACATCTATTCCTACCCACCCTCACGCTCCTTGGCCATCACAGCAAAAGCACTCTGAGTGTCGATTTAGGTAAACAAGTGGGTGTTGTAACAAGCTAAAAAGCCTGTTCAATGTTGGTAATGGTGCCAACAAGGACTTAATTTTGTGACTGAAAGGCAGTTCAAAAATTTGACTGAACACATTTGGCCCAAAGTGGAGACTCTAAAAATAGTGGAAATCACTGTCTCCTGTCTGTTTTGACTTTCATCTATCAGTGAAACTTGGTAGAAGACAAGTTTAAGTTTGCCAATTTAAAAGAAAACATCCAGTCAATAACATAACTTTCCGGGACCGCAGAACCACTGAACTACTTACCTCCCTCGCTCTTCCATCTCTCCAGCAATCTACAGGCTTTAAAAATCCCAAGCTGGGTTTTGCTGAAGTATTTTCCTTTAATTCATCTCATCCTCTCTTTTCAATCTTGGTGGTGCCCTGTACCAAATGCGTAGGCCTTTCAACTCAGTTTCTGATGAGAAAAGACAACTGAGTTGTACGTTACACAGAGGGCATGACTGAGGTACTGAATGAGGACTTTGCATCTGTCTTCACAAAAGAAGAGGATGAAGTTAATGTCGCACTAGAGGAAAAGGGAGTAGACACATTGGATAGGATAAAAATAGATGGAAAGGAGATGTTAAATAGTTTGGCATCATTCAAAGTTAACAAGTCACCCGATCCAGATGAGATGCATCAGAGGTTGCTGAGGGAAGCAAGGGTGGAGATAGCAGAAGCTCTGACCACAATCTTTCAATCCTCCTTGCATATAGAAGTGGTGCCAGAGGACTGGAGGATTGCAAATGTTGCACCCCTGTTCAAAAAGGGGAGAGGGATAAACCTGGTAACTACAGGCCAGTCATTCTAATGTCAGCGGTGGGAAAGCTACTCGAGACCATTGTCAAGGACAATATTAATTCTCACTTGGAGAAGGGTGGGTTAATAAGAGACAGCCACCATGGATTTGTTAAAGGCAAATCGTGTCTGACTAACCTGATTGAGTTCTTTGATGAAGTATCAGAGAAGGTTGACAAAGGTAGTGCAGTAGATGTTGTATAAATGGCGTTTCAAAAGGCATTTGATAAAGTACCACATCACAAACTTATTCGGAAAATAGAAGCACATGGGATTAAAGGGACGGTGGTAACTTGGGTGCGTAATTGGCCAAGGGGTAGTAGGCAGAGAGCAGTGGTGAACGGATGTTTTTCTGGACCACTGCTTTTCTTGTTATATATAAATGACCTGGATGGAGGGAGTATAATTTTGAAGCTTACGGATGATACAAAAATTGGCAACATAGTAAATAGTGAGGAGGATAGTAGCAGACTTCAAGGAGACTGAGATAGGCTGGTGACATAGGCTGGCAGATGCAATTTAATACGGATAAGTGTGAAGTGATGCACTTTGGGAGGAACAACATGGAGAGGCGGTATAATCTAAACAGTACTATTTTGAGGGGGAGCAGAGGGACCTGGGGTACATATTCACAAATCTTTGAAGGCAAGTTGATAAGGTGGCTAAGAAAGCATATGGGATTCTTGGCTTTGTAAATAGGGGCACTGAATCCAAAACCAAGTCATGCTAAACCTTTACAAATCACTGGTTATGTCTCAGCTGGAGCATTGTGCACAATTCTGGGCACCACACTTTAGGAAGGATGTCAAGGCTTTTGCGAGGGTAGAAAGGAGGTTTACCAGGATGATACCAGGGAGGAGGGACTTCAGTTATGTGGAGAGATTGGAGAAGCTGGGATTGTTCTCCTTAGAGCACAAAAGGTTAAGGGGGCACTTGATAGAGGTATTCAAAATAATTTGGGGTTTTGATAGAGCAAGTAGGGAGAAACTATTTCCTCTGGCAAGTGGATCGGTAACCAGAGGTTATAGATTTAAAATAATTGACAAAAGAACTAGAGGGGAAAATGAAAAGGTTTTTTTTTACACAGAGGCTTGTTAAGATCTGGAACATACTGCCTGAAAGAGCGATGGAAGCAGATTCCATAGAAATTTTCAAAAGGCAATTAGACATGTACTTGAAGAGGACTAAGTTGCAGGGTTATGGGGTGTAGGACTAAATTGAACAACTCTTTCAAAGAGCCGGCACAGGCAAGGCTGGCCAAATGACCTCCTTCTGTGCTGTAAGATTCTATAATTCTACTCTTAACATTAAAGGAGATCCAAAAATGTTTTCAACTTAGTTTCCACATTTTGGACAGATTCACACGATACCCTATAATCAGTAATATAGGGAGAAACTAAGGATGCCGAAGAAAAAGCACCTGTGGAGATCATGCCTTTTCTGTACTCGGGACACAATGTTGACCTCTGCACAATGCTCTGTGATGAGCAGCAAACCCTGAAGCAATAAAATAAATTTAAAAAAAACTCAAGTGATTGTAATGATAGGTTGCTTTTTATCTCAGGTCTAAAAATCACCGGTCTTCACAAGAAACATAAATTCCAGGCAAAATCTGAAAAGAAATTAATTCAGCTGTTGCTTATTGATCAGTTACACTTTTATGACACATTCAAATGAGCGATGAAGTAGATAATACAAGGTTTATGAATTTCCTATTAAGGTTTGGAATGCACATACAGCTTACGCAATGCCAGCCAGAAGATACACAAGCAGAATCTCTGACCTCAAGAATGCCCCTCTGGCCCACTGCAAAAATATTGCATCCTGCACCGAAATGGCTTTTATGTATTGATTCACTTCCCTGATGGGTTCAGTTTTTTCCAGGAGGGCAACGGACAGAGAATAAAAATCAACAGCTTAGCTGGGAACAAATGAGACATAATTTGATTTCATGAGATTGTCCATCTATCATTGTCCATTTGAACTCCCTGAGGAACCAGCAGTACGAAAACCACAACTGCTTCCTGTTAATGGTTGCTCTCCAGCATGAAGTCTGATTCCTTTCACTACCCACTACATTAAAGTCCAACAGAAAGAAGATCTTTTACACTGACGTGATTGCAACGATAGACAGGAATGCAGTCAATCTAACTTCCACTGGAATAAGTACACAAGGGGAATTACTTCCAACATCTAGTTGGTTGGCTCCCCCCAGTGGCCTTGTGGCAAAAAAACACTGTCTACCACAATATTAAGCCAGCAGACCAGAACTACTTCGGTTCACATCCCAGTCTGTGCAGAGTTAGATGATTTCAGGCTGGGTGCAGTTGGTACAATTGAATTTTGTGCCCCTGGGCTGGGGGGTGAATATCAGCCTGGATTCTGATCATCATGTATCACAATTTGAGAGATTTCTGCATTATATTTTTAATTTCAATTTAAGTTGGCAAGGTAAACGTGCGCTGGTAATTGGTCTTAGCTAGTGTATCTTTAAAGGAATCCCTTCATCTGTGACAAATACGCAAAACAGCCCAGGTCCATCCATAGATTCAATGAGAGTCAGCTAACCTACAGACTGTGGTAGATTGGAGAGGGAGATAGATACTGCCTCAGTATTATCAACTGTGACAGGCAAGAGACTTATTTTGGCATAAATCACAGCCCTTGCTGCTCAACTTTAGTTCAGATCAGTTCCAATTTCTGGACTCCAGTAGGTTGACATAGGAATCATATTACCTACACATAGCATCATGACATAGGATGTCCACCAAGACTTTCATCCAAATACCTTGTCTGATACTAAGCAGTGGGAAAAAAATATATATATTCTGGAAAAGGGCGTTTTAATCTTGTGAACTGATTCTATCTTTATTGTTTTAAGGATTATACTTTTAGCTTTTTGTTGCACGTTATTGCTTCAGTACATTATTCCACATGTAAATAAAGTGATTTAATAAATCTATTAAATTTATCATTGGTTTGGCGCTATGTTACCTTTAGAGGAAGACAAGAGCATGGTGGTGATCTTTAGTGTACCATACAGTAGTTAAGGGGTAAGAGCCCATAACATGTTATCTCACTCACGGCATGCATACGAGCCCAGGATTTGGGTTGTGGGAGACTGAATCTGCTCAGGGAAACTGCATTTTTGCCCTGACCGTATGTATCAGAGGAAGGCTTGTTGACAATTAATGGCAGCCTCTATGGGATAAATATCACTTGCAGCACCAACTTGTTTAATGTTTAAATTAAAATAAATTACCAAAGGCAAGCCCAAAATAAAATGAACATTGAGTTGGAATGGGCTTGTCCGGCTGCAAAAACCAATAAAGTCATGAAGTTCAGATGCATAGTCTAGTATTTGAGAGGGGGGACAAAAGCAGCACACAGATACGAGGAAAAAGGGAAAAAAGCAACAGGAAAGGCACAAGGATACACAACATAAGCTGGAGGAGGAAGCAAAGGACTGCCACAAGGACGAAGAAGGTGAACTAGCTTAAGTATGAGGCAAAGCAAAAGCGCTGTCAAATTAGCAGAAGGAAGCAGAGACTGGTGAGTGAGGTTCCAATTAATCCAGCCCATAACTGTGTAACAAATGTAACCTTACTCCAAATTTTAAGAAAGGGGATGATACAGGGACTTCTTTGGGACACTTGATTTGTTAGCTAAAAATCGTGGGTGGGGGAGAGAAATATAGGAAGACTGGTCTGGTCATTAAATAAGTGGGTCCAATGTACACTGCAGATCACATAGTAAAACGGTCCACTCTCACAGCCGAGCAGCACGTTGCAAAGGACATTTTTCCTGAAAATTTAGGAATAAAATTTAAAAATAGGGTGGAGCTTCCCTTTAAATCACCAAACTCTGATGTTCATAGGAGTCACTGGTGAATGCAACTGAGTTCATATTGCTCAGCAGAAGTCTATGACCCTTAGTCAAGGACAGATGGGGTTAATCCTCACCCTCTGGTCATAAGCGGTTGTGCAAACAAAATGAATTCTCAGATCAACAAAAACTAACTTAGAAAAAAGAAGCACGACCAAAGGTGTAAGAATTCATGCGCATGTACCTAATTACTGCACGGAAGATAAGCTCCACATTTTGATGCCTGGAGGAAAAATACACGGCTATGTCTACAATTATGTGCATCCCCTGCTGAATGAAGTAGAAGCTTCACCCGGGGGAATGGGGAGGGGTCAGAGAGATGATGGCATTTTAAACACCCGCCAAAGGTTTCAGAGGGCAATGGGAAAAAAGAACATGCATGAAATGGAGGGGAAAAGACAGTTAAAGATTCATGCACATACACTGCTTCCTTTCTTCCATCTTAGGAAAATGAAAGATGAGCTTTTTCTGGATCCCTTTGAAGTAGAAAAAAATACTCCCATTTATACAGCTCCTTACAACATCATTGAAACGTCTCAAAGTCCCACACAGAGAATTACTTTTTGAAGTGCACTTATTGTTGTTTGGGCAAATGCAGCAGTCTTTCTGGACCTACAGTAATGAGATGACTATTTCATCATCATCTTGGGTCAGTCAGCAGCACACTCACCTTTGAGTCAGAAGGCTGTGAATTCAAGCCCCACTCCTGGGATAAATAAAGCACATAACTTAGGTTGACATTTCAGAGCACTACAGAGGGGGTGTTGTGTTGTTAGAGGTGTCATTTTCTGGATGAAATATTAAACCCAAGGCCCATTCTCCTTATTCTGGTAGTTCAGCTGAATGTAAAACATCCCATGGTAGTATTCAAAGAAAAGCAGGGAATTCTAATATTGTCCTGGTCAACAATCCTCCTGAAACCAAGACTACTAAAAAAACAGATTAACTGGTCATTTATCTCATTTGCTATTTGTGGACCTTGCTGTGTGTAAATTAGTTGGTGCATCTGACTACATAACAATGACTTTCAGTTTATTCATAGTTTATGAAGCGCCCTGGCACAGTCCAAGGCCATGACAGACATAAAATATAAATGCAAACTTATTTTCTTATCTGTTTATTGTTGGTCATGGTAGTTGACAGAGAAATGTTGGCCAGGACATCCAGAAAACTTCCTGCCCTTTGAGTCATGTCATGGAGTCTTCAACATCACCTGGACTGGAAAAACGGGACCTTGGTAACACCTCTCATCCAATCGATGAATAGTGATGTTTATGATCATTGAGTGGTGTCAACGCAATTCTGATCAGGGGTTTTAATGTAAAGTGAAAACAGTGACCTGCCCCTGGTGGTTCAAAAGGTAAATGCACTGCCTGGTGTGAAACTCATCCATACAGACAAGGATCGCAGCAATATACAGTGCAAGTTCATGCTATTGTCCCAGGATCAACCCCAAACTTGAGCTGAGTTAGCTTATCTCAACTGGGGTTATGGTAGGCATGCTACAATTGGCAGAAAATGAGTCAACATTCTAATCATTATCTAATATCCTCTACTGGAGTGTGTGTCCGTGTCCATGGATGACAGATGCAGACAGCATTGTTCTTTGCGGTAATCTTTCCCACAATCAACTATCCCGTTAATAGTTAGGGTCAAGAATGAAAAATCATCACTTATGCAAGATACTTTAGTGTGCTCGAGACTTGGAATTGTACCACAGTATGAGTCAGCACTTTGTGGATAGGAAGGAGAAAGAAAGTAAAATCAAAGTTATAAAATTAAATCGAAGAGGCAAAAACTGGGAAATATCGCATGCATCGTGATTGAAAATCACACATCATTCAAACCATTTACGAACCACTTCACCCCCAGTGCACTAAATGCAGGTTGCTCAGCACAGATTTGATTTTAATCACTGATGTAATTAATGTGGCACTTTAAACATGTATAATTAATTGAAACTGAAGCTTAACCATTAGAATCTCCTGATTAGTTTTTAAAACCCACTTAGAAGAACATCTATTGTAACAAAATCTTTTCAAAGTCCCAATTATCCCACTAAACTCTGTGTTAATTTGCCTGGTTAAAACCTTATTAAAAAAAATGATAATTCACAGCAATGTGTTGAGGAAGTTACGTGCACAATCCAAAATCCTTCATCAGCAAATAGCCACTCTGTGGAAAGCATGAACTTTAGGAATTCCCTTTTCCGTCAGGGAGGTAGAAGATGAAGATAACATTTTTCAGTCAGGAGGCAGGTGTGCAACCTGCATGCCCCTCTCCAAAGGGGACCATGGAATTGGTCGTCCCACTATCATCAAGTGCTTCGAAGTGCGTCAAGAGCCTGAGATCTGGCATGTCTCCTCCAGGTTTTAAATACTCTCTTCAATTGTAGGCTCCCTTTGTCTGCAATCATGAAGAGATTAATAAGATGCTGACTGTTTCCTGAGGCCGACTATAACTATGCAATTGGCCACAGTATTTCCCAAAAGAAGGATTGCAGGACCATACTGCTGGATACTGGGGAATGTCTTTAATAGCCTTTTCCACCATCAATGAAAGTTTTCTTGGGAAGGTGAAAGGTGTTTCATGTGTGAATATGGGCTGCCCTGTGCAAAAGGTGTGTAAACAGCAAAAAGCATCCCATCTTCGTATTCAGTTGATGGAGAGGAGGTCTTTGTGTCTGTGTGTTTTGCAGGTGTGGCATTGCAGAACATGGAAGAGATAAGTGCAGTACTTGCTTATCTTGGCAAACTTCGTCAGGGTGTTGAACTTCTTGCTTATTTGAGAGGATGATTTCTTTACTGCCGATACTCTATTGATCTGATCAGTCACTTCTTGCCAGACAGCCCTGACTGCAGCTTGCTGAGGAGAGTTACCCTCACAGCCAAAAGCAGCACATCTCCTGGTCATCACTTCCCTCAGCAAGGCCTGCCAGGCTCTGTCAGAAATAAAGTGAACCCCTCGCTGTGCCCCCCACCCACTGTGACTTGGCAGATTTCTGACTCCTCTCCATAAAATACAGGCAAGAAAAAGCCAGAATTCCACCATTTGCAGCCAACAGGGAGTGCGGGGACTGCTTTAAGGAGCTGCCCCTGCGCATTTATGCTCCTGCCTAAGAAATCCCACTGTTCTCACCCCTCGCCAGTGCTTGATGCCAATCATGCCAGAAGCACACTGCTTACTATTGTGAGAGAACAGAAAAGTCCTCTCAATGCAGGCAATGCAAAATACACCTGGCAAAATGTGCTCACGTCGCTGCTGTGCTCATTGCGGATGTTCAGCCCCAACAAAACAGATTTGGGGCTCACTTGTTCAATTGAGAACCACTGCAACTGCTTTTCTGTATATTAGTTGCTTAACTGGTAAGGTGATGCATGGCAGGGTGAGCAGCTATGGACTGAAAAATGAATCCCCTTAGAGAGGGGAAAAACATATCAAGGTCTTTCTATTTTGCTCAACGTCTCAGTTAAAATGCTTATATCCCTTAGATTTTAAAATATGATGTGACAATACCTGCCTTGCCACATAATATTGCAGACCTGCCGCTATAACTCTTCACCAGCATCATTCGAAGCAGCAAGAGTCTCGACGTGGTGCAGGATGTAGTATCACCATAGAATTGAGATTTGTTGGTTTTTGTATTAGACTCTAAGTACTGAAATGCAAAAGTAAGTTTTGAAAGAGGGAAATCATTTACTTTTTTTACTTAAGTTTTTAAAAAATCTGTTAGTACTTACACCTGTACCAATCGCCACCTTCTTTAAATAAATTAAAACAATTCTCAAATATTTGCCATCTGGCGTGTTAACAAAATGCTGCCACAAGTTTGTCAAGATTCATTTATGGACAAGAACAATGATGATTAATTTTGAAAACTCGAACAGAACAAAAAAAAAAGCTCAGCTAATCAGATGAAGAAGAAAGCTCAGCAAGGTCAGCTAAGTCAGACTGCAGGAATAATTTCACTCATAGCTACTGCTGTCTGAATCTGCTGGCCACAAACTCCATTGGCCCAGAATTTCCTGGAGACTTGCACCATTTATGTCGTAAGCGCGTTTTACGGCTCTGAAGTCCCATTTATGGCGTAAGGAGCTACTCCATTACTTGTGCTACACCATAATTTCCTGGAATTCTTGCGTCGCTCCGCTGAAATCCTCGCCAAAACACTTAAAAATTAATTATCAAAGCTCCGCATCCCCCCCCCCCACATTAAAATCAATGGTGATCGCAAATTTGCTGGATTAACGCTATTTTGATCGCCACTGCCAGTTAGACTGTCACAGAATGGTGTTGGAGGGCTCAGTATGCTTGGTATAATCACAGGGACAGAAACTAGAATTAATATTTTGGTTTTGAAATACAGAATATTGATGATGGCTCAAATGATAAGTCCATACTTTGTGATCCATTGAATTGTATTAAAGAAACTGCTTTAAAAAACAATCATCTAGAACAGCGGGTCTGACAAAATAAATCGCCTTGTGGTGGCCGCTCTACTTTATGTGACGACTCCTGTTCCAAACAACTCATTCAGGATTGCTGTTTGTATAAGCCGTTGCTAGTAGGGGTAACATTGCTTTTACACCTCTGATTACTATCAGTAGCCCAGTGAAATGCTCACAGCTTCTATTTAAATTCATAACCATTTTGTCGTGTTGCATTTTATTTGCACCACTCCCTTCCAATTTTACAAGTGTATCAGCCTTAAGAACACGTTCCAATTCGGAAACTTGTCCGTAGCAGTAAGGAAGTGGCTGATTAGGTGCATCTGATTTAAACCCATCGCAAAGGGCAGTGAGTCTGTGTGACTGCAGCAGCTCAGCTCCATTCAGTTTCTGCCATTGATCATCCCAGGTCAATTTCAAGCCGAGGTCCCGCCCACACTACACTCTGAATGGACAAAACGTTGAATGAATGCTCCCACTGGAACGTTGCCAGACATTATGTGCAAATTTTCATTGGCCAGTTTGATTGTCAATCGTGTGCACAAAGATGTGTTCCACCTAGGAAGTTTGCTATTACTTTCATATTATCATCATGTTATTTATTCTTCATACAATATTCAGTGACTTACTCTTCATACAATATTCAGTGACTTGTCAGTTGCACTGATTTATGTTGCTACATTTCTCTTATTTTAAATGAAGCAACAGTGCCCCATATATACTAATGCATCTAAACAATGCAAGATTATTTTGAAACGAAATCCAGGCCATTAAATTTAAATAGTAATGCCATGCATATTTTAGCAGATAATTTGTTGTTTTATTAAAACCGAAGTAGAATACAGTGGAAGGGAGTAAATGTAACTTTTGGTGGTAGTGTGAAACAGGGGGTATCGGATAGGCCGCCCGTTGTACACCTCTCCCGATTTTCATTTCCAACAAAGTCAAATGGAAACGAAAATCGGGAGTGGGGTGTAACAGATGGCCGATCCAATATCGCCAAAAGTTACAATTACCATCAATATGTGTTGAACTAAGCATTGCCTTTTACTACAGCTCTTTCCAAGGTGAACTGTTTCGGGAAAGAATACTTAACGTCTTCGCCCTTTCCAATGGTTGTAGAGATATCCACTGGCTATTCGCCGCTTCTGAGCCGTGCTATGTTCGCTGTGGGGTATTCCAATGAGTTCTTCAGCAAATTATGGTGGAGATTCACCAGAGGAGAATGGAGGAGCACAACGCTCTAACTTATGGCATTCATCGCCAATATCGTCATTACTTTGGAGAGGATGCAGACGCATGTAATGAAGTGGATTTTTGGACTTCAATCATTGTGCTTGGAGTTCCGAGGCAAAATGAAGATCAAAAGGAGATCTGAATCAACAACATAAAATAATAATGGCAATATATAAAGTGAGAGCTAATAATGCTTTGAATGAAGGAGAAATCATGATTCCCTGAGCGAAATAAGAAGTAAACCTTTCTCATTTCGGATTGCGATTCCATAGGCAAGCAGTCCTCAATACATAACCAGAGAGTCTGGAAATTATTGCAAATGGAAGCTTGATTGATAAGGCTACAAAATGGTGTAAATCAACAGAAGATAACCCATTTTGCATCCATCACAGTTGCCTGGTTTGATAAAGGTCACCTCTACTTTCCAATGTCACATTTGCTTACTTCACATCAGTCACAGAAACAACTGAAGATAGTCAGAAAGAGAAGTTTCACTCTCTCTCAGAAAGCGAATGTTTAAATAGCTCAGATCATATAATCAAGGGGATTAAACTCAAGAATGAGACACAGTTCTCTGCATCTTGATTTCTCAGATTTGCATCTCCCATCTTCCACCCTCCATAAACTTGAGCCCATCCAAAACTCTGCTGAACATATCCTAACTCACAACGAGTCCCGTTCACTCATCACCCCTGTGCTCACTGACCTGCAGTGGTAGTAGTGGTGGCAGGGCAGCGGTTGCTATAGTTGTTCAACGCATTCAACCAATGCAGAGGTGCAATTAACAAAGCATGTTGAACTATATGGCCAAAACAGTAGAAGACAAGTCAAAGGAAGTTGTGATGAAACTACATAGCTCTGGTCAGAGAACACCTTGAGTACTCTTCCCAGTTCTGGTCACCGAGACAATAAGGAGACATTCTGGCTTTGGAGGCAGTGCAGAGAAGAGCCACCAGGCTGATCTCCACTGTTAGGGGTCTGCGTTATGAGGAAAGAGTGGACAGACTTGGGCTTTTAGGTCTTGAAAGGCAGCATCTGAGAAGTGATCTCGCAAGATCTCTTACAAGATTGTAAATGGTATGGGAAAGGTGAATCCAGAAATTACTTTAAATTAAATGAGTGTCGGGTGAGGGGCCACAGATTCAAACTAATGAAAAGCAAATTTAGGATGGATATCAGGAAGCTTTTTTCCACACAAAGCGTAATCAATGCATGGAATGGACTCTTAGAAAAGTAATAGAGGCAAAAACCCTGGAACCATTTAAAAACCAATTGGATGCTGCAATGATCATTCTCGATGGATGAACAGAGATGGCTGAATAGTTTCCATCATCTGTAATGATCTTGCCCCATTAATTCTACCCTAATAGTAGGAAGGCTGCCTGAGGTTTTCTCTGTGAACACAATCACAAAGAATTAATTTAGAGTACTTGACATTCCTTGATCGCTTCAGAAAATGTCCAATATGGAGTCCTTCAGGAGTCCAAGTGAAGCCCCCAAATTAACTTTCAAAGAAGGTCATAAAGTTGTGGGGAGCAGAAGTGGGGGGGGGAGGAGAATAGGAAATTAGCAAATGGACAGAAAGGTACCACCTTTCAATATGCAGAACTAGGCTTCTTCATTTTTCTTCTATATGTATATTTAGAGAGAGAGACACACACACACAAAATGACTACTCAGAATTAGCACTGCTGCAAATGTGTACCTCTTTCAGTTGAGCATTTTGCTGCACTATGATCAAAGCCATGAAGGAATCTGGACTTCTCCTGCTCCATTACACCCATGAGAGAGGGTGCATGAAGGGAATGCATTTAAAATGCTGTAAGCATTATAACAAGCCTCAGTGTCTGTGGGCTAGGACAGGAAAATTAATCATTTGGGGTCCCTAGCAGGTGAAGCCTGAGGTAAGCACATGTGGCGTAGCCACAAAATGTGAAGGTTCAGTTGTGTTGCCACCTGTGAGTAAATAAATTGCTGACTGTTACTTTCGTGGTTGGTGCGTGAGAAAGAGCCATTTTGTCGAGATGCCAGTAAGCATGTATCCAAACACGCATTCAGGTGATCTGGAGAAAATAAGGAAAAGGGTAGGGGAAGCAAGAGAATGCATTGTGGCTAAGTTACCGTTCGCATTTTCAGGATCGGAGGAAAAAAGGATGGGTTTATTCTAGCTGAGTGTTACCTAGGCTAAATATAAGTTGTAGTCTCGATGAAAGGTAAAGAAATTGGTCATTAAACCTCTGGTTCTTGGGAGATGAAAAAGTGCTGGATACTGTCATCAATTACTGGCTGTGAAGCAATGAATGTAAAACAACCTTTTTCTTTGCACATAATATTGATTTGAAGCCAATAACCAACATTTTCAGATGCAAGTCAAATTCATGCATGTACGGTCATTTCACAATGTTGTTGCACTGTTCTCTGTTGCTACACACTAATAAAGTGACATTGCAGCAAAGCGCAAAAAAAGCTTCCAAGACAATGAAAAAAAACCCTTTTTTTTTTAGCTGATTAAACAGTAAAATCCCAATGATAGCAGAGCTATCACTTCTTCTCATCAGGCTAATTATAAACCATATTTATTTTGCCCCAATTTTCACCCTTCCTCTTCCAAAGTCACTGACTCATGTTGATCAAGTGAGTTTTCTTCATATGTGAACATGGACACTAAGGTTGAGAAGCTATTGTACCAGGAAGAGGATCACAGCCACGTGAAATTCAATCCTCACCCGGTATCCAAACACACACTGACTTTCCTACATCAGCTGAAGGAACCCTGGTTGATTTTTCCAACTCCAAACCCAGTTGTTGTTAATCCACCATTATGCTGTCTGAGATCAGATAACCCAGTACGCACAAGGGATCAAACCAGAGGCTTTCCTGGAGTATGAACTTGTCTTGGTTTGTAGCACTCTTGCCTCTGAATTGGAAACTCATTCATTCAAACCCCCTTCCAAGACTTGAGCACATCATCTGGACTAACATGCCACTGGGAGAGGGAGAACAGTATTATTGGAGGTGTAATCCTTCAGATTTGAGGTTAACCCAAGGCCCCATCTGCCTGAATGTGATGTAAAAGGTCCCATGGCATCATTTGAATTACAGGAGGGAGTTACCTTTGCAATATCCTGCCATTATTCCCCCTTAAACCAACACCACCAAAAACAAAATCATTCAGTTTGTGGGATCTTGTTGTGCTGCACTTCATTGGTTGTGAAGCACTTTTAGATATGCTGAAGTCATGATGAAGGTACCAGAAAAAATCCAAGTTCCTTCTTGCTTTGGCTGTATAGCCCAGTGCAATTCTAAAACCTTCTCGCCTCACGGTGCAAAATCTCTACCGGAAATCTGGCGGGGTGTATAATGGGCAGCTGATCCGCTAACATCTGTTTTCTGCCTCCGACAAAAGTTAAAACCAGCCCTTTATAGTGAAAATACCAAGTCCTGGCTTTTGATACCCAGTCAAAATGATTGGATTTTCAGATGCCAGCTACTATGTTAGAGAAACACTTATAACATGGGCATTTCTAATTTTTAAGTGAAGTTCTATGTTTCAGCATGCTGCAGATTGGCACTGATGGCACACAAAGACTGTCCTTCTAATCTGCTCATCCCCATCAATCTTCATTTCTAACTGCTCACTTTCTCACCATTGTCCTTTTGGAGCACAGAGGGACAGACCAGAGTCATCTCCATGACCTTAACCAGCAATGATGCTCACTGCTGGAAGAAACAACTACTTGTAACACAGCTGACATATACTGACCCTGGGTAACAATTATTGAAGCTCGTGGCACATAAAGATTATGACAATTTTTGGAACTATCTTTACAGTTGTAGCAAGTATCTAAATTTTCTCAAGAAAAAAATAACACATTTAGTTAAACCCACTGAGCTGTACTTGTACATGAAAAATATTTTTCAACTGTATGGTTTTGTTTTTTCTTCTCATTAAATGCAAGAAAATGAAGCAAAAATAGGCTGGATTACTATATTCCCTAAAGGTATGCGGTTTACCACAAGCCATCTCTACTGTTATGCCAAAAGTGTTAAGACCAAAGTGGAATTATCTTAGATGCAGCAGCTTCATCTCTGTGGGTGTCTCAATATAAAATTTATACATAGGAAATTTCAGTGAAGGGATCCTAACAGATGGCACACAGTGTGAATAATTTAATAAAATAATCTTAGTAAACAACTGAGAAGAAAATATATATTTCTCCCCATTGTCCAGCGCTTGCATCCCTCATTTTGAGGAATAGCCCAAATAAATCACAATTTATACTGAAGAATAAGTATTGCATGGTAACTTTTTTTTAAACTGATGGTGTTGCTATAAAGAAAAATAAGTAATTGAATTAGACAATGTGGAGTTTGTTCCCACTTGTAGTCACTGTTTGGTGAGCTCGGCTGGAAGGGCACAGTGTGGGCGTCAGACTATGCCAGGATCAGGCTGGACTCTGAAGCTTCATAATCCAACACTCCTTTCACACTCACGGTCGAGGCTCTCAAATGAGGAATGGACACTTACTGAGGGACTGTGGGCTGCCTATTGGAACTGTACTCCAACACTCTGAAAACTCCTTTGGAACTCCAGCAATCTCTCCTCAAAATTTCATCAGGCTGCAAGCACCAGAGTAAAGCACTTCCACAGAGCTGATACTGGCATCTCTTTCAACTCCTGGTTAATTACTTTGCATGCATTGGGGCACAAGTCGAGGGTTTTGGACACTCCGACATCATCATAACATATATTAAGGAATTGTCAGCAGCACTGGTGAGCACACACACATGGAACACCCCAGACTGCAACAGAAACAGCAGTGCAGCCATTATGGAGCAGAAACTAGACACAAATGGATCCCGATCCATGACACACACCAAAAGTGCACGTGTACTGAAATTGGTGCAAAGTGTGCGTGTAGATTTGGGGCTCAAAATTTTTCATCTTGACAATTGCACAACATGCTAAAATAACATTTATAGCAGACTTCCTGGAAATTACCGCTGCCATTGGGTAAATCTTTGATCGCGTGCCGTCATTTAGCAATGCAACTAACAAAATAGCTTGAACAAAATTAACAAGTAGAACTAAATCTGCAAATAACATGATTTAAGTTCTAAAATATGCTGCTTTCTCCCAGTAAATTACACTTCTGGGCATTAAAAACAAATAATTTGGAAAGATTTTATGGTTGGTTGAAGAATGGCACACAACGGGAATCAATGTGAAGTGACTTGGCACATTGCGATTCAGTGATTGGATCCAATACCACTTCATCCACAGCTGACTGTAAGGAAACAATCATTTGAAACAGATCATATTACAATTTCAAATAGACAAATAAAATCTCATCATTTTCAAGTAGACGATGTCAGCAGAAGTTGCTGGGTCACCTTCAGAACTGCAGAGAAACCATTTAAATCAAGGGCACTCACTGCAAATAAAATGCAAAGCCAATTCTCATGGAAAACTCCTTGAATAAATTACACAGCAATCCATTAATGACCAGATCTTTCAGGGCAAAATCCCTGGTTTTTACTTGGATATATTTTCCGCAAGTAAGATGGGTTTGAGCGGTTCTTGAACAGTAAGTGAAAAGCCCCAAGCTGCAGCATGAGGGAGGCACCAAGAGATATTTGCTTCTCTCCCGACTGCAAGCATAGTTTATAAAATGACACTGCCATTGATCCTGATGTAGTCAGCCACTTTGCTCTGTTGTATGAAGGAAGCTGCCTGGTGACAAGAGACTGCAACAGAGTAAAATGAAAGGACAGCAGGGGAGAAATTGGTTGTGTGACAAGTGTGACTAAAATCTCTAACCTGCAGTTCTTTCTCAAGTACAAGGGACATGGTAGATTTTTTAAAAATAAACAAGTATAGTTTCCCTCGCACACAATGTGACATATCTGTACTGACATCTGTTCTCAAAATAGATTTGTAGATCATGAAACTGTGCACGTAATTTTGTCAATGTTTCTTCCACACAGGAGATTGAAAAACTAAATGTCACCATTTTATCAAAAGGAAGAGACTCTACCCATTCTAGGTAAAAGGAGTTTACACGGTTTAGTATTAAATTAAAGTTTATATTTCTTAGAGGCTATTTTAATCAACAGGTACACTGGGGTACACTTTCAATCTTTAGCCATGAGTGTGAAGCATCACTTGGATGGAGAGCATAAAGAAAAGTTAAACACGGAGGATCACATTCCTGCCTGATTTTCCATCGTCCTTCCCTGATTTTCCTACATGTGCTCTTGCCACTCGATATTTTAAGCCTGGTCACTAAAGAGGAAAATCTGACCCATTACACTCAATGTTACACAAGTATGTACCTCTGTATTTAGCAGTGCCCTGAATCTGACTGGTGATCTCTCTTCTCCGTGTTCTCTCTTTTCAGGAACTAACAGATTTGCCGTGCACTTACTTTGTTTATTTTAATGTTCTGACTACTGTGTTTATATTGGCTTCAAGAACTAGTCAAGGTAAACAAACCTGATTACATCCCATTACAAGAACTTTGACATATGAATATATGAGAACCAGCTCAGAGACTGTAGGGTGAAGAACTTCCAGGTCATCAAGAAAACCAGATACACGAGGACTTTTAAAACCAGAAGCAGCAGGACTTAAAGCTGACACTTCAGTGCAGTACTGAGGGAGTGCAGCACTGTCAAAGGTGATGTCTTTCGGATAAGTGTTAAACTGAGATTTCATCTGCCCCCTCAGGTCGACATAAAAGATCCCATGGCAGTTTTTGAGGAAGAGTAGGGGAGTTCTCCCAATGTCCTGGCCAGCATTAAAACAGATCTTTTAATCATTATCTCATTGCTGTTTGTGGAATCTTGCTGTGCTCAAATTGGCAAACACTTTTCCTACATTACAACAGTGACCACATTTCAAAAAGTACTTAATTGGCTGGAAATCGCTTTGGGATGTCCTGAGGTCATGAACGGTGCTATATAAATGCAAGTGTGTTTTTAATCAATTATATTGAAGTTTAGGGGGAAAATTCTCAACAGCATTTGGCACTATGGAAGTTTACCTCGTTCAGGTCTGCTCTTTGATTTCCCAGAAGACGTTGGTATGCGGCTTTTGAAGAATTACAAATTTCCTCACCAGTCCAAAGAACGAAATGGCATTTAAAGTCCAAAATAAAAGCTAAATCAGCCTTCAGAACTGACAATGGTGTGCACAACCAAATGTATCTTTGAGTTTGCTTTGAAGGTTATGTAAGTAAAAGGACATGAAAGACGAATATCAAATTATAACACGGCATCTGTGGTAATTTTATTTGACATTTACATTATTTGTTTTTATTTTTAATCAATACCCCTGACAGAATTGAACCTGTATTTTACAGAATTTGGCCATACTGAAATATCCATTAAGCAATGTGACAGCATCAAGAAATGTTAGTGTGCTGGTGATGGCAAGTCCTCTGCAATGTGTCACCAGGTTTGACAGAACAGCTCAGAACGCTAATAAAAAGTCTTCCCTGCAAGTATTTCCACTCACAGGGTTATAGTAACAGTCAAAAGATTTCCCCCACAGAAACAGGACTTAACATCTCCAGAAAGAAAAAGCTTAGTGTTTTTTCTTATTTGACAGGTGTTCAAATATCCGATTTCTTTTATCATCCTAAAATTTAACTTTTCAAAGAGGGCTGTCAAGACTCAAGTGACATAATGCAGCAATGGCTTCTTAGTTCCAGCAGTGCTGTATAAAGGCGTTAATTTGGCTGACTGTTGGATGTGCTGTACCAATAGAGTACTTCATTCCAGGAAGGTTTTTTCTTATTCTCTTTCATGTGCAAGGCAACCAATTCCACTGTCTCCTTCCATAACCCTGAAATCCAGAACCATCATAGCAGATGAGAGTCAACAATACAAAGCTTCGATCTACCAAATTCTCAGTTTAATATCAGTTGGCAGCCACAAATACATTTTCCCATTTTGACAATTGTCATCAGCCGCTACCCTGCTCTAGTACGAGAATACTGGTTAGCCCATTACTCAAGGTGGCGAGAGAACTTGACCCACAGGTAAATCTGCCAACAACACATCATTGTCAATAAGGAGTGGCACAATACTTTCAGAAATGGGTGGAACAAATACTTCAAGGTAGTTCCTAACAATGCCATTCAAACATCAGTAAAGGTAGCCGATAGGATAGGTGCCAGGAGCCCACCAGGCCTCAGTTCTCTTTCCATAGAGATAGGTTCAGTGAGTGTCTCATCTACATTTATACAGATCTTGGATCTGGACTACACATCCGGACAAAATCCAAGATTTAGCTATACATTCCCAGAGATTCTACCTTCAGGAGGGCAGTCTGAGGCACCAGTCTTCTGAAAACAATGTATCTTTTCCCCGAGTCTTACAACTCTCTATGATCTTGTATGAAGCAATAACTTGTTCTACACTTTCCTCATGAGACCAAAATCTAGTCTATTGCTTTCTGATTACTTCAACAGCTTCCAAAGTACCTGTTATGCATGCTGCGACAACCTGAAGAACGACCTTAAGAGCCACTGCTTTCATTGTGATACCCTGGTTTATTTCAGGCACACGAGAATGCTCCTCCTTGTGGATGGAAACCACAACTGCTTCTAGAACTGAGATGTGGAGATGCTGGTGATGGACTGGGGTTGACAAATGTAAACAATCTTACAACACCAAGTTATAGTCCAACAATTTTATTTGAAGATCACAAGCTTTCGGAGGCTTCCTCCTTCGTCAGGTGAATGTCAGGACATTCACCTGACGAAGGAGGAAGCCTCCAAAAGCTTGTGATTTTCAAATAAAATTGTTGGACTATAACTTGGTGTTGTACGATTGTTTACATTCTAGAACTGAGAAAAAGCTAGCCTCAAATGGAATCCAATTTAAATTAACAGCCTCGAATGGGCAGCTGACTTGAGTCAGAAGTTCTGGGAACTGCTCTACAAGATTATTGCTGTCACTCTGCATGCCCTCACCTCAAGCAGCTTTTTGGAATTTGATATGAATATCATCCACATCTACTGCCATACCATCAGCTGGTCGATGCAGTATGGAACCATCTAATTGGTTCATTCAGGACTTCTTTCTGTGCGGCACACTCCAGTGGCTTTTTCAGCACTCCTACAGATGGGTCCTTACTACAGTCTGTTGGATCAGATGCCAACTCAAAATGAGTCTCTCCAGACCCCAAGGGTGACTTCATGGAACTCAATGCCAGAGAATGGACTATCAGAAATGTATCTCTGAGTCAGGGAGAACACCCAGGGTTCGGCCCAAACCAGGTCACAGGGGGTAACCCTATAACTCAGGTGAGTGCTGCCAGTGTGCAAGCAGTGTTCCTCCATCACACACTGACATTGCCAGCTGTGTATATAAGATATAGGAGAATGAAAACTTGAAACTCTCACTTACTTTGCTTACCCTGCTCCAGAGATTTCCTCACTTTGACAGGGCTTCAATAATGTTTTATTAAACTACAATCCAACCTAGATGCCTTTCACCTCAGTATCTGAATCTTCTCATCTATTAATCTGAAATGGATGCTTTGGAGCATGGTCGGAGCTACCAGGTAATCTTTCCTTCCTAAACGTTATACTTGCTTCAAATCAGAATCATCACTTTCGACCTTTTTAAATCCGGTGTCCAAGATGATGTCTGGCTTTCTAAACACTTCTGTAATGTCAAAACCACTGGATACCACATGTGCATATGGGTGTAACCTTCCTCCTTTTACCTTAAACATTTGTTATTGATCTTAATTTTTGTATGAAGGGATTGTGAGCTACTGAGAGGGGGAGAAACTTAGGCAATAACGTCAAACTATTGTACTTCAAGGCAGTGTCAGTGAGTCACGATTATCCCTATCCTAGACAAGTGCTGGAGCATTAAGTACATGGGTATAAAAAGATAATCTACTGACATAGATGTAGAGTTGGAGAGGTCATCAATAGTTGCAAAGAAAACCCTATAATTGGAGTGTTTTGTGAACATGGCAGAGTTAAAAAAATACATAAAATTTAATCAGAAAAAGCACGTACAAGTATGTCTGAATTTTAAAAGAGACATTGTAGAATGGGAAAAGCCGTTCAAACTCCCCTCCTCAAAGTTGGTCCTTTGACATTGGGCTCAGACCAATCCACTTAATCTGCTCAGGAAAGGATCTGAAAAGGTTCCCTCTGCCCCTCAGAGGTAAATCCATAATATCTACTGAAGCTTGCATTTTACATGATAAATAAAATATTTCAGACCAGTTTCTTTCTCCGCAGTTCAAGAGCCATCATCCACCACACATTCAATTATCTCTGTCTTACGGCCCTCGGTCCTGTTCCAAACCGCATATTCATTCAGGGTCCTTTTTTAAATGGTGTTAATCAGCACAGCATTAAGTGCTTAAGTTTGGAGCCGATCGAAGAAATCTACAAATCTGGGGGGTGGAAAGGAGCTTTCCAATCCCAGTTCTTGTTTTATTCAGTGCCAATCTTAGAGTACTATCCGAAGTTCATAGAATCATAGCAAGATGCAGCACTGAAAGAGGCCATTCGGCCCATCGTGCCTGTGCCAGCGCTTTGAAAGAGCTATCCAATTAGTCCCACTCCCCTGCTCTTTCCCAAAGCCCTGCAAATTTTTCCCCTTCAAGTATTTATCCAATTCCCTTTTGAAAGTTATTATTAAAATCTGCTTCTACCGCCCTTTCAGGCAGTGCATTCCAGGTCATAACTCACTGCGTGTTTTTTTTTTTCCTCGTGTCCCGTCTGGCTCTTTTGTCAATTATCTTAAATCTGTGTCCTCTGGTTACCAAACCTTCTGCCACTGGAGACAGTTTCTCCTTATTTACTGTATCAAAACCCTTAATGATTTTGAACACCACTATCAAATCTCCCCCTTAACCTTCTCTGCTCTAAGCAGTTTCTCTAGTTTTTCCAACTAACTGAAGTCTTTCATCCCTGGTATCATTCTAGTAAATCTCCTCTGTACACTCTCTAATACCTTCACATCCTTCCGAAGTGTGGTGCCCAGAATTGGCCACGATACTCCAGCTGGAGCCTAACCTGTGTTTTATAAAGGTTTAGCACAACTTCCTTGCTTTTGTACGCTATGCCTCCATTCTCAAACCAAGGATCCCATATGCCTTTTTAAACAGCCTTTTCAACTTGTCCTGCAAATTTCAAAGAATTGTGTACATACACCCCCAGGTATCTCTGTTCCTGTACTCCTTTAAAATTGTACCATTTGATTTATATTTTCTCTCTTCATTGTTCCTATTAAAATGTATCACTTCACACTTCTCTACATAAATTTCACACTTCGCTTCAGTCTGAAAAAAAAACATTCATCACTACTCTCTGCTTTCTGTCCTTTAGCCAATTTTGTTTCCAAACAGCTATTGTCCCTTTAATCTTATGGGCTTTAATTTTGCTAACATGTCTATTATGTGGTACTTTATCAAATGCCTTTTGAAAGTCCATATACAGAATATCAACTGCACTACCCTCATCAACCCTCTCCGTTACTTCATCAAAGAATTCAATCAAGTTAGTCAAAAAAGATTTGCCTTTAACAAATCCATGCTGGCTTTCATTTATTAACCCATATATTTCCGAGTGCCAATTAATTATGTCCCGGATTATTATCTCTAAATGTATCGACACCACCGATGTTAGGCTGACTGGTCTGTAGTTGCCGGGTTTATCCCTCTCCCTTTTATAGAACATTTGCAATCCTCTAATCCTCTGGTACCACTTCCATATCTAGGATGCATCCTATTCGGACCGGGTGACTTTTCTACTTTGAGCGCTGCCAACCTTTTAAGTCCCTCCTCTTTATCTATTTTTTGTCCTATCCAATTTCTTTACTACCTCCTCCTTTACTGTGACATTGGCAGATCATCTTCTTTAGTGAAGACAGATGCAAAGTACTCATTTAGTACCTCAGCCATGCCCTCTGCCTTCACAAGAAGATCTCCTTTTTGGTCCCTAATTGGCCCCACCTTTCCTTTGGCTACCCATTTACTATTTCTATGTTTATAAAAGCATTCCCTTATATATTATTCACCAATCTATTCTCATATACTCTCTTTGTCCCTCTTATTTCCCATTTCAGTTCTCCCCATGCACTTTTTGTATTCAGCTTGGTTCTCTACTGAATTATGAACCTGACATTTATCATAAGCCTCCATTTTCGGTTTCATTTTAATCTCTATAACTTTAGTCATCCAGGGAACTCTAGCTTTGGATGCCCTTTCTTTCCCCCTCATGGGCATGTGTCTAGTCTGAACTATCTCCTTTTTGAAGGCCTCCATTGCTCATTTACTGTTTTACCTGCCAATCTTTGATTCCAATCCACCTAGGCCAGATCCCTTTTCAACTCACTGAAATTAGCCATCCTCCAGTTGAGTATTTTCACATTTCCTTCTCCTTTTCCATAACTACTCTAAACCTAATGATATTGTGATCATTGTTTCCTAAATGTTCCCCCACTGAAACATGCTCCACTTGTCCCATTTCATTCCCCAGAACTAGATTCAGCACTGCTTCGTAACGTGTTAGGCTGGAAACATACCGATCAAGAAAGTTCTCTTGTACACATTTCAGGAATTCCTCCCCTTCTTTGCATTTTACACTGTTATTTGCCCAGTCTATATTTGGATAGTTGAAGTCCCCCATGATCACTACTCCAAAATTCTTGCATCTTTCTGCAATTTGCCTGCAAATTTGTTCCTCTATCTCCTTCCCACTATTTGATGGCCTATAGTTTACACCCAGCAGCATTATAGCTCCTCTATTGTTCCTTAATTCTAACCAAATAGATTGTGTCTTTGAACCTGCAAGCACAGCATCCCTTTTTAGTGCTTTAACAGTATCTATGATTAATACTGCTACCACCTCCCCCTCCTTTTTTTTCTTCCCTATCTTTCCTGAATACATTGTAGCCTGGAAACTTAAATGCCCATTCCTCCCCTTGTTTGAGCCAGGTCTCCGTTATTACCACTAAATCATAATGCCATGTGGCTACTTGTGCCTGCAGCTCACCAACCTTATTTAGCACGATCCATGCATTTACGCACATGCACTCCAAACCCATCTTAGTCTGCCTCGCATTTGCCCCTTGTCTGATCCCTCCTATTTCTGAGCTACTCTTTATTCTAATGCTGTTTGTCTCTCCCAGTCCTCTGTGCACCTTGTATCTCTTCTCCAATGCTTTATCTTGGTGCCCCTCCCCCTGCCAAATTAGTTTACCCTCCCCTAAAACACTAATTAACCTCCCTACGAGGACATTGATCCCAGCCCTGTTAAGGTACAACCCGTCCATCTTGTATGGGTCCCTCCTGCTCCAGAACCGGTCCCAATGTCTCAGGAATCTGAATCCCTCGCCCTGGTACCATTTCTCCAGTCACACATTTACTTGTCTCATCTTACTTCTCCTATACTCACTAGCATGTGGCACTGGGAGTAATCCAGAAATTACTATCTTTGAGGTCCTGCTCTTTAACTTCCTCCAGAACTCCTGAAACTCTGTCTGAAGGACCTTAGCCCTTTTCCTACTTATGTCATTGCTTCCCACATGGACCAGGACATCTGGTTGTTCTCCTTCTCCCCTGCAAAATGTTCTACACCCATTAAGTGATGTCCTTTATCCTGGCATCAGGGAGGCAACACTCCATGTGGGACTCACGTTGGTGGTTGCAGAAACGCCTGTCTATCCCCCTGACTATCGAATCCCCTGTGACCACTGCATTTCTACACTTCACTGTGTTCCCCCGTGCAGTTATTTGACCCACGATGCCGAGGATGTGCTCTAGACTCCACTCCCTCGAGGTTTCATCACCCTCACAGGTATTCCGTACTGAAAACTGGTTTCACAGAGCCACACTCCCGGAGGATTGCTGCACTGCTTGCCTCTTCCTACCCTGCCGGATAGCCGACCACTTACTAGCCTCCTGAACTCCCTATGGCTGTGGGGTGACCACCTCCTGGAACATACGATCCAGGATATTTTCAGCCTCCCGTATGCCCTGCAGTGATTCCAGCCGCTCCTCAAGCTCAGAAACCTTAAGCTTGAGTTCGAGCAGCTGGAGACACTTCCTGCACACGTGGTTATCCAGGACACATGAAGTGTCCTGGAATTCCCACATGGCGCGGGAATTGGAGGCAATAGGTCTCAGCTATCCCATCATTTTACTTCAAAGTCTATCTACTTATGTTTCATATGTATATGTCTTTTATGTAATATAATTGTTTTAGTTTACTATCCCCATAACCCCTATTTATTATTCATGTGCACCATATTTTTATTTAATGCAATTTGGACCCCTTTAATGTTGGTATCCTCTACTTAGTTAATTTTATTCCCTTAGAATGAGTTAATTACTCAGATTATTTATTTACTGTTGCCCCTTGGTTTAAATTACTTAGCACCTCCTTCCCCCCCTCTGCACCAAATTCCCACTCTCACCAAATTCCCATTTCAAAGTTTTCTCCCTGTTTGCAATTCACTCTGTTTAGCAGATTTATTCAACTCTCACCAAGCTTTGTGCCAAAGCTTTCCTGTGAAATTTAAAATTATTACAAATAGAACACCTATACAAATAGAAATACGAATATTTTGTAACTATTAAAATATTTTAGTTAGTGGCAACCTGAGGTAATGAGACCTACAGATGGAGGAGAGCTGTCAGCAAGATCATTTTCAGAAACAGCCCAGTGTCCAACGAGAGAAAAAAAAATCACATCAAGTTTTGGTGGAAATCCAATGAAGTGTGGACGGGCAAAAATAAACGAACAGCAAGACAATGAAACAACACTAAAACCGCCTGCTTTTTACTGTGCAGGGGATTGATGATGGCAATTAAATCGGCATATTCCATTAAAAATAAAAGAGATGAAGATTAGAAGGCGTGCGTGTTAATGAGTTTTAGCACATTAATGCCAAGACAATGTTAAATGAAGAGAGAGGCTGATGTGCTAAAACCCAGAATAAATGTACACTTTGGAGTTTATTACTGCTGCTCCACATCTAGTGCAAGACACAACCTTCCAATTTACATGGGCGCTGTGACTGATATTTGAGGCCTGAGCAGAGTCGAAGTTCTGGTACTTTTAACCCGCAGGGTATTGTCAGTCGTACAGCAGCACAAACAACTCAAAGCTTCACCTACAGACTTACCATATGCCTTCAACTAAAATTAATACATATTTTGGGCAGAATCATTTGACATTCCTCATCAATTGGCAAACACACATCACAAACATCACTAGCAGTTCACAGATGAAAATAGAAACATTAGCTTTCAAAGTTGGCGCACATATCATTATGCTGCTTAGGGTATAAAGAAAGACGTGCAATTATATCGCACCTTTCATGGCCTCAGGACACCCCAAAGCACTTTACTACCAATGAAATATTCTTGAAGTGTAGTTACGGTTGTAACGTAGGAAATGTGGCAGCCAATTTGTGCACAGCAAGGTCCCACTAACAGCAATGTGGTAATGACCAGATAATCTGTTTTTTAGTGATGTTGGGAGAGAGATAAATATTGGCCAAGACACTCAGGGTAAACTCCCCTGCTCTTCTTCAAAACAGTGCCATGGGATCTTTTACCACTACCTGAGTGGGCAGGCGGGCCTCGGTTTAAAGTCTCATCGGAAAGACGGCACCTCTGACAGTGCAGCACTCCTTCAGTACTGCACTGGCGCTTCCGTCTAGATTTTATCCTTAAGTCTCTGGAGTGGGGCTTGAACCCACAACCTTCTGACTCAGAGGCAAGAGTTCCACTACAGTGCCATGGCTGACACAGGCAGGTATGTTGATCAGCAAGCCTCAACAGTACTAGTTAACCAACTACCACAATAGAAGTGTCCACAAGGATAAGCATGTGCTTGTTGGACTGATTGATAACCCAACGCTCTCAGGTACACTAACGGGATTTACTCTGCAAGTTGCCTGATCAACGTCACACACAACAGAAGAACTTGGCATTATCTTGTTTCAGAGCCCATTACAACTGTAGTTCATCAATTGACTTTAATCGTGTCCTTCAGTGCAACTCTTCTGAAATCAGAATCGTCTTTACAATTATTGTAAAATTTGGTCGCACTTGTGGCTTTCAGGAGAATCAGCAAAAAAAGTCACATCCTCAAGTCTGCAAGCTATACAAACTTGCATCCAAGTGCAACTTATCCACTGGATTTGGTGGTATTTTTCAACTATATCAAATACATTTTCAACCCAAACGTTTTATGGAAATAATTTTACACAGAAAAGGGATGAATTTCAAAGTAACTATTTTCCACCTGCATAGGAAGGCATTTAGAGGTTGAACTCAGGCAATGACATTAGTTTATCTGTTCCTGTGAAATAAAGTTTAATGAAGGTGTGAACTAAATAAAATGGGTCAAAACCTTCATTAAAATAACCGATAGAAACAAATGTGTTCTGAATTCCCTGATACTGCTCACCGTGGCCTACAAATTCGTTTAGACCAGTTTTTAAGCGTCAATTTAGCAAAGGGAACGATCCCTGCGCCTGAAGATGGAAGCTTGATGATCGCGAGAAATTGGTCCTCGGGACTCATCTAAATAATTGCGGTGAGCTACCAGCGCCTGTCACATCTCGTACAAAAAGTCTAATATTTACCTGAATATCACTCCACGTATCATCACCAAATTCACAATCCACCCTGGATTTATCATCTTGGTTTATGATTCATCACAGGGCAGCTCGCTCAAATGAAGAGTCTATTATCAGGCCGCTTGCCTCGCTGGCCCTCAGCTAAGTCCTGAGGGAGAGGGTGGACAGTGGGAGGAGGGGCCCCGGCCACCTGAAAAATGGCCCGATCCAATTTTAGGTTGGACGTTTTTCAGAAATCCATGGAGTGCGGGACTTTAGTCTTCGAAATTGAGCCTCGTTGCGGGAGTTTTACTTTTATATTTTTACGGTTGTTCGCCTGTAAAATGGCATGTATTATTAGCCCCACGATTCCTAACAAAAGAATTGGATAACGATTATTTTTTCTTCCGAGATTCATGACCAAGTAAGGAAGTAGCAGGAATATGTGAATGTAATTCTGAGATTACCAATGTTAGTGGGTTTATAGATATGATAAAAAAAATATGAAAGGGAGACAATATCCCCTGTTTCCCACCCCCCCACCCCACCTTTTAGTACTCAGGCGATGGTTTGCGCCAGTTAGTTAAAATATTTCACGATAAAAGCTAAGATCGGAAGGCTTTTTCTCCACCCCTCAAATTTGAATATTTTACAAATTTCCCAGTGATCAAACAAAAGAAGCTTTCCTGTCTGTCAGCATCTATTCTGCACCTTTGATGAGAGAAAAAAAACTAAACACTTTGTTCCCACTTCAGGGATTTTCAAGATGAAGAACAATTGTGTCTGAGGAGAGGTGAGCAGCAGGTCAGAGGTAGTGGGGAAACTAACAAGCAGAAGCAAGCCACTTCCCAGCTGCAGTGGAAGCAAACTCCATTGGGTGTAATTATCAAGGTAATAGAAAGAAAGAACTCATATATACAGCTCCTTTCACATCTTCATGTCTCAAATGCCTCATAGCTAAAGAATCCTTTAAAATGCATCTTCTCGTTTTCTCATGTTGATATTACTTCAGCCATTTAAGCATTTTACAGAACATGATACTTTCTCTCTTACATGTATGTGTGTTTTTTCTTCCACTTCCCCTACATTTTGCTCCTTTTTAAATAAAGACTGGCATTTATATGGCGCCTTTCATGACCTGAAGACGTCCCATACAGCCAATGAAATACTTTTTGAAGTGTCGTCACTGTTGTAATGCAGGAAACTATTGTGCATCTTAATTTTTTTCAGTTCTGATGAAGGATTATGCCTGAAATATTAATTTGTCCCTTCTCTCCACAGATATTGTCTGAGCTATTAGCATTTCCAGTATTTTTTGTAAAATGCTGACCGATATAGCCAAATCAGTGACCTACGACTCGGAAGATGTCAAGCAATGCGTGGGGCAGATCACACCTTGAGAACTGTGTTCAGCTTTTTTCACTGAAACAAAAGGGAGAGATTCAAGCCCTGTAGGCAGTACTGAGTTATGAGGAAATACTTGAAAAAATTGGGCTCTGTTGCCCACAGGCTTAAAAAGAGGTGGCTGAATCGGCCTCATAGAGATATCAAAGATAGTGACTGGTGTAGAAAAGGTAAATCTGAAACATGACAAGCTAAACCAGTAAACTCAGAGAAGGGGACATGAGTTCAAATTGGCAAAAGACAAATTTAGGTCTTCGATCAGTAAGTTCTTTTTAACGCCAAAAGTGATCAACATGTTGTACGGACTTCCAGGTGGGATGGTTCGGCCAAAAACCTTGGACTCATTTAAGAGCCAGATGGATTTGTAATGGGGAGACTGTGAGGACTGTTTGAATGCATGAGCCAGGATGGGCTGAATGAACTTTCTCATCTGTATCTATCTTGTTGAAAATGAATCAAAGTTCTCTCTCCTCAAAATTTACAATGCATGCGATGCTGAAGTCCATGGTACCTATCCAGCAGACTGCTTTATCTATACGTTCCTTCATGAAGAGCCTTTTATTGAATTCATTATTGCAATGTTAACAGCTGCCTGAAAGAGACCTACCTGTGCAGTGTCCACCATGTTGCTTTTCCTCCTCCATTGAGAAAGTGTAGATGATGGAAGCCTGCCTTGCAGATTCTTGCTTTAACACTAAATAACAAAAACACTTGGTTAATCTCCTCCAACAATAAGAATATTTATATGATCAGATTCTATCCTCACCTAAAGTCCATATGCATACACTTTCCATCAATGATCACCAGGTTCGAGAGTCAGTCTTGAAAATTTCAGTTAACCCAGCATCTACAGTCTTTTGGGGGAGCAAATTCAGATTTCCACTAGCCCTTGTATGAAAAAGTGCCTGCTGATTTCATTCCTAAATGGCCTTGCTCTAATTTTAAGATTATGCCCTCTTGTTCTGGATTCCCTCACCAGAGGAAATAGTTTCCCTGTATCGACCTTATTGAATCCCTTAATCATTTTAAATAACTCAATTCGATCAGCCCTCTACCTTCGAAGCACAAGGGAATACAAGACAAGTTTATGCAACCTGTCCTCTTAATTAACCCTTTAAGCCTGGTATCATTCTGATGAATCTGTACTGTAACTTCTTCCAACGCCAGTATATCTTTCCTGAGGTTCAGTGCTCAAAACTGAACACAGTACTCCAGATGGGGCCTGACCAAGGCTCTGCACAATGAAAGGATCACTTCCTCACTTTTGAATTCCAATTCCCTTGAGTTAAAGGCCAACATTTCATTAGCCTTTTTGATTACTTTTTGTCCTGCCTACTAGCTTTTAGTGGTTTATGTAGGTAAAATAATACAATTGAAGTGAAATAAAAACAGAGAATAGCAAAAATAGAGAGCAAGTCTGAAATGTTAACCTGCCATTTTGCTTTTCAGATGGGCCTGTTGTTTATCTTCCAGCATCTTTAGTTGGTAAAAAAGTTTTTATCAAAACTTCCAGTAACTGCATTTGTTATTTTTATCTGAAATGTTGAAGTGATCTGATGATAAATAGGAATAAAATCACCAAGAGGCTGGCAGTTGATGAAGACTAACTGATCACTTGCCTGTTTCAGAGAAAAATCTTCAACTTCAGGTCAGAGCTTGTGAGGAGAAAATCACTACTAAATAGATAGAGGATGCCTATCTATGTATTGATGATGTGGAGATGCCGGTGATGGACTGGGGTGGACAAATGTAAGGAATCTTACAACACCAGGTTATAGTCCAACAAGTTTATTTTAAAATCACAAGCTTTCGGAGATTATCCCCTTCGTCAGGTGAATGAGTGAAAAGGTTCTCAAATCGCATATCTTATATTAGGCTGGGACAGCATCACACCAATCAAAAGGTGTTGTTATTCAAACAGGCCAGTCACGGAGGACAGCTGTTCTCCGTGACTGGCCTGTTTGAATAACAACAACACCTTTTGATTGGTGTGATGCTGTCCCAGCCTAATATAAGATATGCGATTTGAGAACCTTTTCACTCATTCACCTGACGAAGGGGATAATCTCCGAAAGCTTGTGATTTTAAAATAAATTTGTTGGACTATAACCTGGTGTTGTAAGATTCCTTACATTTATCTATGTATTGTTATGTCTGCTGTAACACACTATGATCTGAAGAAATTTAATGAAGATGGCATACTTTTGAACAAAGCAATTTGCTCAAATTATTTAATTGCTGTGCTTTTGTAGGTCAACCTTGTTGGAGGTTTTTCTTTACCCCCAACCTCCTCTTCTGAAGGGACCAATTCATCCTGGGTTCCACAATGAACAGCCAAGATAGTGTCAATGGGCTTTCAAAACATGGGCCACATTGCAGCCCAGACCGATCGAGGCCTCAACCAATGTCCATAAAAGTACAGACCGGGTATTGGACCAGGGAGCTTTGCGATCTGTATAGTTTTGTTAAGGTTGTATTTGCCGCTGAGCCGCTGGGTGAAAGGAGAAGTGAAAAGAATGATAATATCTGGTGTTCTTTTTATATTTATTACAAAATCCATCTAACCACTGGTATTACATTACTGCATTTGGGCAGGCAAGAAAATGTTTGTAAGCCAATTTGAGAGCAGGTGACACAGATGACTGCACCTTTTCCATAATTCAATGTTTTATTGTTCTTAGTCAGAATGGTCAAAGCAATCTTCACATAATTCCCCTAAGACCCACCAAAGGGGGTTTCCAACAGAACGTGCAATAATTCAGAGTTCAACAGCAGTGTAAATTCTGCACAAATCAAACACACAGGAAATTATATTCATGGGGCCAATAAGGCAACTGCTGACATAAACTGATCAGTGAGAGCAGACGAACTATAGTTGTGTGCACTAAAAGACACCATGTTGGATTAAAATACTTCACTCCACATCAAGTGAGCACAGGATTTTTTTTTATTCGTTCATGGGATGTGGGCATTGCTGGCAAGGCCAGCATTTATTGCCCATCCCTAATTGCCCTTGAGAAGGTGGTGGTTAGCCACCTTCTTGAACCGCTGCAGTCTGTGTGGTGAAGGTTCTCCCACAGTCCTATTAGGTAGGGAGTTCCAGGATTTTGACCCAGCGATGATAAAGGAACGGCGATATATTGCCAAGTCGGGATGTGTGTGACTTGGTGGGGAACGTGCAGGTGGTGTTGTTCCCATGTGCCTGCTGCTCTTGTCCTTCTAGGTGGTAGAGGTCGTGGGTTTGGGAGGTGCTATCGAAGAAGCCTCGGTGAGTTGCTGCAGTGCATCCTGTGGATGGTACACACTGCAGCCAATGTGCGCCGGTGGCGGAGGGAGTGAATGTTTAGGGTGGTGGATGGGGTGCCAATCAAGCGAGCTGCTTTGTCCTGGGTGGTGTCGAGCTTTTTGAGTGTTGTTGGAGCTGCACTCATCCAGGAAAGTGGAGAGTATTCTATCACACTCCTGACTTGTGCCTTGTAGATGGTGGAAAGGCTTTGGGGAGTCAGAAGGTGAGTCACTCGCCGCAGAATACCCAGCCTCTGACCTGCTCTTGTAGCCACAGTATTTATACGGCTGGTCCAGTTAAGTTTCTGGTCAATAGTGGCCCCCAGGATGTTGATGGTGGGGGATTCGGCAATGGTAATGCCGTTGAATGTCAAGGGGAGGCGGTTAGATTCTCTCTTGTTCGAGATGGTCATTGCCTGGCACTTGTCTGACGCGAATGTTACTTGCCAGTTATCAGCCCAAGCCTGGATGTTGTCCAGGACTTGCTGCATGTAGGCACGGACTGCTTCATTATCTGAGGGGTTGCGAATGGAACCGAACACTGTGCAATCATCAGCAAACTTCCCCATTTCTGACCATGATCATTACTTGGCACTTCTGGCTGAAGATGGGTGCAAATGCTTCACATCTTACCATAATTTTATATCTTACCACTTTATAGCTTATCATAAAGAAAGAACTTGGATTTAAAAACCATCTTTCACAACCTCAGGACGTACCAGAAGCAGAATAAAATCTCCAACAGAGGCTGGCAGACAGATTGACCACTTGCCCGTATCAGAGGAGTACTTTTGATGTGTAGTCACTGTTGTAATGTAGGAAATGCAGCAGCCAATTTGCGCACAACAAGGTGCCACAAACAGCTCTGTGATAATGACCAGATAATCTCTTTTAGTGATGTTGGTTGAGGGATAAATATTGGTCAGGACATCTGGGAAAACGCTCCTGCTCTTTTTCGAATTAGTGCCATGGGATCTTTTATGTCTACCTGGGGGACAGATGGGGCCTTGGTTAAACATCTCATCCAAAAAACGGCACCTTCAACAATGCAGCACTCCCTCAGTACTACATTGAAACGTCAGCCTAGATTTTATGCTCAAGTCTTTGGAGCAGGACTTGAATCAACAAACTTCTGACTCAGAGGCGAGAGTGCTACCACTGAGTCAAGGCTGACACTTTAAAGACCCGATGGAATGTTTACATGAGTTTTTGTTCATTAAGGTAAGTCAATGTGGAACATATGCTGATATATCTTCTGCATGTAAATATATTCAGAATTCCTTTTTCTGACTTTCAGATCTCAATACGTATTGACTTCAACCTTACATTTCAAGCTTTTCACGTTCCTTCCTCAACTCCCAAGTTGTTCTCTCCATCTCCTGAGACTCCCTTGCCTGTTTGTTTGATAATCGTTCCTTGGGACGCTTTACTATGTTAAAGGCGCTATATTAATGCAATTATTGTCGTCGTTGTTGTAGTACGAGGCATACATTCAGCAGTCCTCGTTAATTGTATCCATATGATTTATATCCATTAGTGTTAATTGTATTCAGGTGGTGCCTATCAATTGGGGACTCTCTTGTATCCATTTACATGAGAGCTTATCTAGAGTGTGGAGTGGGTAATGTGGAGCTCTGTGAATAAAGGCTTGGAACAACTGAAAAAAATACAATTAGCAGTCCTGTTGGCACCTGTGAAAGCTCAGAGTCTGAACTCTCAAAATAGAAGAAATTATTCAAACTTTGAGCAATTGTGCACCCCTTGAGGCAAGGCATGGTCAGTGGCCTCCGCACTTGCTTCACTCGAACATCAATGTGGGGCAAGACTGAGCTCACAGAGCAGTCCGAACAACAGCACTGTTGCTTAAAGAGTCGAAGATGGAAGAGGGGTGTTTTATACTTTAGGTGTATTGTCAAATAACATACGCCTGCTGAGATATGAACATACAAGTGTCATCTATCAGCATACATTACTTGTTCTAACTTCTTACCATGGCTGCAGTCTTAGACTCAGGCAAATAATTATTTCTACCATTTTAGAGCTTCAATGTGTACATACAGTGGCTGTGTCTCCTTGAGGAGAAGAAAATCTCCTTTTCTTGCCTTTCATGGTTTTGACTTCTTCCGTGCTCAAAGTCATATTAATTACAAGTTAATTAGTATCAGTATTTCCAGAACCAGAGAGTGTCAGCTATAGGCAGATGATAGACAGTTTCACTGCAACATCCTGCTCCCTGCAAGCGGCTGAAACTGAAAAAGCTCGCTAATCCCCGAGTATGATAAATTAAATGACTAGCACACACAATAATTGCTTGTGATGAACCTGGTGCTTATGCTTTGTGACTGACTACTCCACAGCATAACAATCGAAAATTGCAGTATATTAGAAGTGAACCTAATCCAACTGTAGTCTCAGGAATGATATCAATCTGAATATTTCTAAAGACAGAAAATATCAGCCTCCACCAAGGCACCATAAAGGTAATCCAGACCTTCTGCAATTAGGCTCTGACTCTAAACTGACTGGTTTTGTACAATAACTGGAACAATTTGCAATTTTGTCAAAGTTGAAATATCACTGGATTATAATGGGGAATTGAGCTCAGTTTCAAATGAAAGGAATCTGTAGCTCTTTGCTTCATGCCTACTGGTGCTGATTGATTTTTTTTTCAACCAGAAGTTTCCAGGAAAAGTTTTAACAATGTTAAAATTACCAATTCGTGGGCAGGTAAAGAGGTGGAAGGAGTGGATCAGTTTATGTACCTGGCAAGTTGTTCTCCCAAATGAGGATGAAAGAATGAGGTGAAGAGACATCTTGCTCCATCTAGGAGCTCTTATGGAAATAAATTGGACGAGACATCACGTGGAATATGAAAAGGAGAAAATAAAAGGCTTGGGTCATGTTAACACTCATGTATGTCACTGTGCAAATAGGACCAACTGGGGGGACAACAGTGCAAAGCTGAAATTAAGGAGAGGAAGGGGTGTGTGTGCAACAAGAGAGCTCAGTTTAAAGGGTTAGATCCTACCATACATATATCTTGGTGCAACCAATGCCTCCCCTTACTACATCAGTGCTAGGACATGCTTGGACCCATCAATGTCAAAAGCACAAAAATAGACTGTAGTTCCTTACACTTGGTCTGATAACATGGGACTAAGAGACCTCGAGAGGACCTTATCGATGCCTCATTCCTTCCTGGTGATTTACACACAAGGAGAAAAGAGAGAGGAATAAAATAATTAGAAGTGAAGTTTTGTAAAACTAATTCAAATCTGGCAGTTCTAGTTTCTAAAATCCTTCTGTTAAATTCAATAACATATCTGAACGTGATGATTGGTCAGATCACCTGAAGTGGGATATGCTGTATTAGTTTATGGCATTTACAATCAGACATTATTTATCTAAATCAGAAGATTTTCAAAGCTGGTTCTGAAACTCAATAGGGTTTCAAAAAGTTGAGAGAAAGTTTAAGAATGTGAAATTGATCTCAAACAATTCAACCTTCCAAAGTAGAATTCAAGAAAATAAAGTGTATTTTAACACTTAATCCAACAACATAAGCTTCGAAGTGCAGAGGAAAAGTACAACTCAATAATCAAAATAAAAAAAACAGTACGTGCAAGGTTAGGAAAAGAAGATAAATGAAGAAGGATGATGGTGACCGCAAACGAAGCCAGAGATGAAAGCATAAATTCCCAAAGGAAGGAAGAAGTGCCTGAAGCCACAGCCAGCCTGCGATCCAAGGAAAGAAGGTGAATGATTTTATCCTTCTGTCCCCAAATGACAGCCTTTTCACTACCACTTTGAATATAGACTGTGAACTTAAACTCATACTGTAACCAAGGAGTGTTAAAAGCTATTCTGATATACTGCTATTAAGTGAAATTGAGCAAATGTTGCAATAATGTGAACTTACAATTACGTTTCTGTTGTTCTGTTGATGAGCTAGACTCTATTAATTAAGTTTCAGTTCACTTTTAATGGAATCATTGATACCAAACCTTGTGATCATACAAAATGCATTGTAGTCAATGTAGTGAAATGAAGCAGTGTTTGTAATACATCTGTGTTTTACTTGCGCGTTGGTGATTTTAAGAAGAGTTAGGGTGCATTTCACTCAGAGTTGTACGAAAGCCATGCTGTTGACAAACCAATATTCAAATGTGTAATGTAGGATGATTCAAAGTGAGCTGAATTATCATATGGAACCTGAGACATAAATGCCAATCAAATTTTGTGGCATGAATACATTTTGGTGAAAAGCAGATGATTATTTTGCTACCCTTCAACTAATATAGGTCATATTGAGATTTTTAAAAACACAATAGAGCTGATTTTAACTTTCTGCGCTGGTAGAAAACGGCCCCCACCACCGATTTTCCTTTCTATTGACAGGCTATTGCCTATTTTCCCCCACTGCCATAAGTTAAAATCAGCCCTAATATTTCCTACATACTGGGGGGGCATTGTGCGGGAGAACCCATGCGGAAATTCACCCCTACATTTTTACTTTTTGTAGTGGCAGATATTATTTGATAATTACTGCATGTCTCTTTAAAGTGAAAGGGGACTTGAGCACAAGGCAATTCTCCTTCAAAGCCATCAATTGTCATGAGGTACAGCTTCCAGCAAGGGCTGAAGAAGTATCCAGCTGTTTGGTTGTCTTTCCTGGAGGCCTACGGAATAGCACTGTCTTCGTAAAGGTCGAAGTGCATCTCCTGAGAAAATGCGACAACCCAAAAGAAAGGGAAAGATGAGGTGTTCACCCCACCCTTAACAATAAGCCATCAGATGCTACCTCCACACAAGGTGGGAAGCATCCCAGATACCACTACTCAAATGTCATCTGGGTTAATGCCACCTGAACATTTTTAAGGAGTCGTACAATACCAGGTTATAGTCCAACAGCTTTATTTGAAATCACAAGCTTTCGGAGCTTTCCTCCTTCGTCAGGTGAGTGCAGGGTTCCATAAAGGCACAGCATATATAGTCAGAGAACAATGCCTGGTGATTACAGATAATCTTTCCATCTGCCCGTTATCACACCTTGGCAGAGAGATATTCACAGCAATCAAAGGAGTGGATGGTGTTCAGACAGGGGAACATTACATCCAAGACTACTGAATACACAAGCGGTCAGATTACAAAGACAGAGAGAGAGAGAGAGAGACACCCAAAAGGCAGAGAGAGAGAGAGAATGACCAGTTGTATTAGAAACAGATAACTTTTTTTTCGCTGGTGGGGTTTCATGTAGCGTGACATGAACCCAAGATCCCGGTTGAGGCCGTCCTCATGGGTGCGGAACTTGGCTATCAATTTCTGCTCGACGATTTTGCGTTGTCGTGTGTCTCGAAGGCCGCCTTGGAGAACGCTTACCCAAAGATCGGAGGCTGAATGTCCTTGACTGCTGAAGTGTTCCATGCAGACACTGCGACAACGGATGAACGGACACTGCACAACAATCGCCAGACAGGAGGGTTCCCTCCCAGTCGGGGAACACTTCAGCAGTCAAGCACATTCAGCCTCCGATCTTCGGGTAAGCGTTCTCCAAGGCGGCCTTCGAGACACACGACAACGCAAAATCGTCGAGCAGAAATTGATAGCCAAGTTCTGCACCCATGGGGACGGCCTGAACCGGGATCTTGGGTTCATGTCACGCTACATGTAACCCCACCAGCGAAAAAAAAGTTATCTGTTTTTAATACATCTGGTCATTCTCTCTCTCTCTCTCTCTCTGTCTTTGTAATCTGACCGCTTGTGTATTCAGTAGTCTTGGATGTAATGTTCCCCTGTCTGAACACCATCCACTCCTTTGATTGCTGTGAATATCTCTCTGCCAAGGTGTGATAACGGGCAGTTGGAAAGATTATCTGTAATCACCAGGCATTGTTCTCTGACTATATATGCTGTGCCTTTATGGAACCCTGCACTCACCTGACGAAGGAGGACAGCTCCGAAAGCTTGTGATTTCAAATAAAGCTGTTGGACTATAAACTGGTTTTGTACGACTCCTTACATTTGTCCACCCCAGTCCATCACCGGCATCTCCACATCATTAACATTTTTACAAACAGTACCAGTCATCAGACTCAATGGGTAAGTGAGCAAATATTTAACTATAGTATAAAACTATGGGAAATTAATATAACACTTGAAGCAAAAAATTTGCAATGGCAATCCAAGCAAAATGCTGTACTACTGTAACAGACTTTATTGAAGTTTAGTCTTGAGGCATCAGCTCATCCTCTGCTGCACTCAATCGTTTAATAATTCCTTACAAACTTCACTGAAGCTTCCAACTGACAAGTCAACTGAACCACTCGGGATTCACTGTCAATAGCTTGTCTTGAAATTCTTAAGTTTTTGCTAAAGTGAACTGCTTTCACGCAGGTTTCTCCATTGATACAAAACATAACCCATGATATGCTGTCAAGGTCAACACACACAGCACTGTTAAAAGGACTCACTGTATTTCTTATATGCATATCAGTTCTACGTGACTGAAGTGGCAATACTGAGAAAATGTATAATAAAAAGGGTAGGGCAGATTGCAAACTGGTTTACAGAACTGGAATGTGCTTTGAAAAATAGAAACAAAGTATGTAATATTTTTAAATAAGTATGAATTAAGAGGTTCGTTTACACACAAAGCCTGCATTGGATTGAAAGCTTCTGTATAACTGCATCAAGCAAATCTCATGAATTTCAGACAATTGGAAATGAACAATGAAAGCTCTGCTTAAAATTCCTAGTTTCGACTTTGTTTCCCTTCTTTAGGCCCTCATGTGTCATATACGGTGCATCAAATTAAGCGACAGTAAGATTATCTGTTCATAGGTCCATGTCAATGCACCTCCTTCAGCTGAGCTGTGCAAGAGTGGCTGATTCATAGCATCATAGCATCTTACAGCACAGAGGGAGGCCAATTGGTGCCTCAAGCCTGTGCCCGATCTTTGAAAGAACTGTCCAATTTAGTTCCACATCCCAGCTTTTTCCCCAAAACGCTGCAAATTAGTACTCATCAAGCACATGTCCAATTGCCTTTTGAAAGTTCCGATGGAATCTGCTTCCACCACCCTTTCAGGTAGTGTGTTCCAGATCTTAAAAACACACTGTAAAAAATTCTCCTCATTTGGCTTGGTCTCTAGCTCTTTTGCCAATTATTTTAAATCTATGATCTCTGGTTACCGACCCACTTGCCAGAGGAAACAGTTTCTCCATATTTGCTATTAAAATCCCTCATTACATAACATAAGAAATAGAAGCAGGAGTAGGCCATTTGGCCCCAAGAGCCTGCTCCGCCATTTAATAAGATCATGGCGTTTTGGGGAAAAAGCTGGGATGTGGAACTAAATTGGACAGTTCTTTCAAAGAGCGGGCACAGGCTTGAGGCACCAATTGGCCTCCCTCTGTGCTGTAAGATTCTATGATGCTATGAATCAGCCACTCTTGCACAGCTCAGCTGAAGGAGGTGCATTGACATGGACCTATGAACAGATAATCTTACTGTCGCTCCACTTTCCCGCCCAATTCCCATATCCCTTGATTCCCTTAGAGTCCAAAAATCTTATCGACCTCAGTGTTGAATGTACTCAACGACTGAGCAAATACAGCCCTCTGGGGTACAGAATTCCAAAGATTCACCACCTTCTGAGTGAAGAAATTCCATCTCATCTCAGTCCTAAATCGCCCACCCCTTATCCTGAGACTATGCCCACTAGTTCTTGACTCTCCAGTGAGGGGATACATCTTCTCAGCAACTACCCTGTCAAGCCCTCTCAGAATTTTATGTTTCATTGAGATCACCTCTCATTCTTCTAAACTCCAGGAATACAGGCCCATTCTTCTCAATCTCTCCTCTGAGGACAACCCTCTCATCTCAGGAATCAATCTAGTGAACATCTTTATTTTGAATACCTCTATTAGGTCTCCCCTTAACCTTCTCTGCTCTTGGAAGATCAATCCCAGCTTCTCCAATCTCTCCACATATTTGAAGTCCCTCATCCCTGGTATCATCCCGGTAAACCTTTTTTGTACCCTCTCCAGCTTAAAAACAAAAGGGGGGCAAGCACTTTGATGGGAGTGTACTATAGGCCCCCAAACATCCAGTGCATCAGCAGATTTAGCTGGAGCACATAAAAAGCTATCAAGCCTCACCCCATCCACCACCGTAAACATTCACTCCCTTCACCAGCGGCACACCGTGGCTGCAGTGTGTACCATCCACAGGATGCACTGCAGCAACTTGCCAAGACTTCTTCAACACCTCCCAAACCGGCGACCTCTACCACCTAGAAGGACAAGGGCAACAGGCACATGGGAACAACACCACCTGCACGTTCCCCTTCAAGTCACACACCATCCCGACTTGGAAATATATCGCCGTTCCTTCATCGTCGCTGGGTCAAAATCCTGGAACTCCCTTCCTAACAGCACTGTGGGAGAACCTTCATCACACAGACTGCAGCGGTTCAAGGTGGCTTCTTGAACCTTCTCAAGGGCAATAAATGTTGGCCTTGCCAGCGAAGCCCACATCCCACGAACAAAAAACAAACCTCTCCTCTACCAGAACTGTTCACCATTCCAAGATATTTCTGGTGAGTAAAGATAAGACCCGGCTTCTTTTCTCCAGTACCAACTGTCTCCTGCTGCCCTGTCCATTGCATCGTAACCAAGTGCGAGAATCTCATGGACCGTCTGATCAGCTAACTCTGTTCCTTCTCCCCCACCCCTTCCTCTTTGTCCCCTAAGCCAAACCACCCTGAGGATCTCCCCTGCCCTAGTCCTGAACCTGTGTCTTTTTCTAGTTGCGCTGCTATCTCCCCTCGTGCCCTCTCCAAGCTCATCTTGTCTATGAGACCTAACGCCTGCTCCCTTGACCCCATTCCCAGTAAACAGCTTCCCTTCCTGGCCCCCATGCTAGTTGGCATTATAAGTGGTTCCTTCTCCTCAAGTAATGTCCCCCTCCCTTTCAAAACCACCATCAACACCCCATCCTCAAAAAACACACCCTCAACCCCTCCTGTCTGTGAAAACTACCACCCCATCTTGAACTTCCCTATCCTCTCCAAAGTCCTTGAACATGTTGCGCCTCCCAAATTCATAACTATCTTTCCCACAACTCCATGTTTGGAACTCTCCAAACAGATTTCCACCCCTGCCATCGCTCTGAAGGAACCCTCATGAAAATCACAAATGACATCCCAAGGCATCTTGCCTGTCTGGAGACGGTAAATCAGGCAAAGCTGCTTGTGCTCAACAGCCTCCTGTAGTAGCTTAAAGTGGAGTTGCATTTTTTCTGGGGTACAGAGAGAAGCAACACTGTGGAGCAGCCGACAACATGAATTCAGAAATTCATACACCACACGTATTGCAGCGGTTCAAGAAGGCAGCTCACTACCACCTTCTCAAGGACAATTAGGGATGGGCAATAAATGCTGGCCTTGCCAGCGGCGCCCACATCCCACGAACAAATAAAAACAAAATAAATTCAGAATGTACAGCAGCAACCTCAAGCCCTTTCAAATCCTTTTAGGTGAAAGGACCAACAATCCAATTCAAGAAAAACATTTCCAAAAGTTCTAGTCAGCTTTACCTGGAGGACCTTTTTAAATATTGCTCCAAATGGCCACCTCCAGACTTTTACTGCTCGTTGGTGGTGGGCAGGAGCAGGAACTGGAGGCAAGGGCGTAAAATGGTGTCGGGCCCTGAACGATGCCACTTCACCCCAATTGGCATGTATGCACGATGCTCCTTTTGGCTTCAGGCGGGAGCTATGACCGCTAGGATTCATCACCATTCAAAAATAGGACCACACTTAAAAGCAGCGGTTAGTGGGCAGGGCTCGCAGCTGTTTTACTTTCAGGCTGCTACTGCCCCATTTTTGAATGTAAACAGGACGGTAACAAGACGAAATACAACACTTCATTTGGTTAATGATTTAAACAGCAGACCAACAGAAATTTACACTGTGCTGTACCAGTCCATCTGTTTGATGGGCAAAACATTATGTGCAGATAAGCTTGCTTTGCTGTCACAGACAGCATCTGATCTATTATCACCACTCATTCTAAAAATTCGTCAGATTTTACAGCCAATTATTTATCACAAGGTAAAAGATTTATGATTTCAGTCGGACACGTAACTCATCACAAGTAAACTCGGGTAGATAAAATGTCAATCACAAGAGAGTGACAGGGGATAGGTTAACAAAATGGAATGGGCTCGCAAATATATATGCCAAGTCATATTTTCGGAAACAATAAAATGGACGAAAATCTTTTTCAACTATTCGGATACATTGGACGTTTAAAGATAGAATCACAGCCGCTACTAAAGTAAATTGAATATATCAAGCTGGCTTCAGTGAATTACGGATGTCTACAAATCTTTTTTATAATATCTGCCCAATTCATTGTTAAATGTGTCATGTTAATTATTATAGATACTGATAATTATGTGTAACAGATACAGGCAACTTTGCAGGTTACTCAAAATTGAAATCTATAGCTCATTATAAAATATTGCAACATTTATTTTCCAAATCAGACAAGATATCATTCGAAGAGCTGTTGAAATCAGATTCACATGGCTCTCGATGACATTTACTTACAAGGTCAACCAAACTGTCATATAATATTTCTAAAAGGTATTTTGTTAAGAATTAGAGAAATTTCAACATGAAATGATGAGTAATTTCAAAGCCAACTGGAAGATATCTGCAGTTACATTTAAAAGTATTTATAATTAAATTTTGAGCATTTAATTTAAGATTGCACTTTAAGGTATCCTTAATAATTTAACAAGTATAATTCCAGTACTAGGCTAAAATGTTTTAAGACGTCTTGAAATAATTCAAGATACCTAAATTAAAGACGAACATATTTGAAGAGGTTAAAATAATTTGTGATATCTCTGCGTAACAGTATGGCTTGTCACGTATTCAGTGTTATTAAAGGATTAGCCATTTTAATCTTCGCAAATGTGTTTCTAATGCATTTACTTATTGAGAATCATTAGATTAATGTAATGATTTCAATTCCACTGGCGTATCCCAATTAATTGGTCTCATCTTTATGTGCATTGAGCTTGTTGTTATTTTATTTTATTCTATGTCTCTATCTAATCTACCTTTTATAATATATTAAAATTGATGCAAAACAATTTTAAAAGCTGGGTGCTTCTATGCTCCAACCTGAACTTTTCCAATCTGTGATTGGAGTCACATTCAAATCTACAAAGTTCCCTGAACAAACAACAATTAAATTCAGTGTTATCTGGCTGTGTTTACTTATAGCAATCAGAATTTCCAGCTTTAAAGGACCAAGCCAACTTAAGCACAGCTCCAACTTAGCAGCAGAATAATACTGTTGAATATTACATAATTCCCCTGTCATTATTCAACAGCATTATCATCAAATAAGCATCCAATTAACATAAGCAATGCCACAGGATAACCAATAGTCATATTGAAAAATTATAAAACAGTGCACAGGTCCTTTCTGTTACTCATTCTGATTGGCTCAAATGTCATATTCTTAAAGTAGCAACTGATCAGTCAGTGAAGAACTTACAAATCAAAAGCAAGCAAAGTAACTAGAAAGCTACCAAGAAGCAATAAGCACGTTTGGAATCAAGACTAAGCAGAGAGCGAGGCACACCAGTAAAACCAAGAACCAATTAGAACTCTATTAACATTTTCTGAACTTGGTTTGAGTTGCTCTGTTGACTTTCTCTCTCACCTGATAATTTACAGGTAAAAGTAACATTTATAACACAAGATATTAAAAAAAAAATTAAATACCTTTGCATAAAATGTTTAATCTAATTGATAGATGTGCCGCCGTGTAATAAAAATGGAACTTGACTTCTTTAGTCACCAGAAATCATTGGTTCTAATAATACATTTTATGTTATGTAACAGATTTGTTGTTACAAAACAGCATGGGTAGAATTTCCACAGCGGTGTCTCGCAATCTCCTGCCGGGACTTTAGCGGAAGTTTGGCAGAAACCTGGAGAAACAGCGCAAACAACCATTTCCACCAAAGTTACGGTGAGAGATTGGGAGAACTCCTTTGGAAATTCCAGGTGTATCTCTTTAGACTCACCATGAGCAATGACATAGAAGGTCAACCAATACACAACCAAAAACCTTGGAAGTAATTTTAATCTAACATGTCCGATGGGAAACTGACCCTATCGGATTGACTGCTCATTTTGCACGTTTTCCAATGGAAGGTAAAATGAGGCGGCATGTAAAATGGGCGGCCCATCTGGTGACGTTGGTTTCCCACTAGGAGAGTTAGGTTAAAATTATCCCCTTTGCATCTAATGCATGCATGTTGTCCCCATCAGTGCTGCTGTAATCTGGGCAACCTCCTGCAGTGGTGCCAGACCCAAGTTCCATCCCCCAAACCTGCAAAATCTCAAGTTAGCCCAATGAAGTACTGCCAAACCCTACATTGACACCTACCGGTGCTCCAAATCCCAATACCCTTTTCCTTGTGCTGTACAATCAGAGAATTCT